>NC_058082.1:299623241-300309815 GCF_014858855.1 Bufo gargarizans | reverse complement strand
GCTAGTTGTGACAGGGACATCTTTAGAGAGTTAAAGGGAGTCTGTCACCTCCATATGGCCATATGCAGTGCTTACATGGCTCTGTAGCACACCTATACAGGATTGTAACGGTACCTTTTGTCTTTAGACTTGCACCAGCAGAAAAAAATGGAGTTTAATTCATATGCAAAGAGCACCCGCAAGTGCCCAGGGGCGGCGTTCAGTGTGTAGGTGCCCAGGCTGCTCTGCCTTCTTTTCACGTACTCCTCCCCAGCTTCTGCCTTGGCCCCCCCCTCCAAGTTTCTTGCTCATCGATAGGGCAAGGCAGAGGCTGTGAGGAGCAAAGTGAAAAGAAGGCAGAGCAGCCTGGGCACCTCACACTGAACGCCGCCCCTGGGCCTTGCGGTGCTCATTTGCTATAAATTTAACTCCATTTTTCCTGCTGGTGCAAGTCTAAAGACAAAAGGTACCGTTACAATCCTGTGTAGGTGTGCTACAGAGCCATGTAGGCGCTGTATATGGCCATATGGAGGTGACAGACGCCCTTTAAACAGCCATGTTCTTCCTGTAGAAACTCTCAGCCTCTTGACATGAGCACATTTGCAAGCCGTATATGGCCCAGACTCCGCTGCTAATGTTAATAAATAGAGCTATTCACATGGGTGTATAGTTACGTCAGTATTTGAGATCCACAGCATGTCTTAGTTTTGTGTGTAATGGTTTCTAAATACACACAGTCTATAGGAGTGCATCAAAATGCAGGAAGGAAAGCACAGTGAATTGAAGTGAATGGGTCTGCATCCGACCCGCATAAAATGTGGGTCGGATGTGAAAAAAGAAAAAATTATAATAATGTTAGTGTGCATTAGCCCTAAACGTAAGAGGAGAATAGTAAGAGTGTGTCAATATTAGGCATTGTCTAAAATAGAAGTTATACATAAAATGCTTTAGTCAATGCAGAATTAGGGCTCTTTCACACGAGCAGATGCCATGCGTGGAATCCGCTGCATGTAAGACCGCCAAGCCGCACTCTGGACAGCAGAGACATGGAGCAGTACATGACTGATAATGCTCGGCCCTCTCTGTGACCTTTTACTACAAAATCACGGTGACAACTTTATCTCACTGATTTTGTAGTAAAAAGATCAGAGAGGCACGGAGCATTATCAGTCATGTCTCTGCTGTCCGGAGTGGGGCTTGGCTGTCTTTCCCGCAGCGGATTACCTGCACGGCATCCGCTCGTGTTAAAGAGCCCTTGGTATTAAAGAAGAAGTTTTATGGATTTATTATCAAGGGGCAAGGCCAGCGCTTTCTGCACCGCTCTGGATATCCCCTGTTATGCTGGCGGATGCACTTAATTTATGACACGTTTGCAACTTTTCAGGCGCCAGGAAGATTATAAATCTCACCCTTTGGCCTCATGCACACGGCCGTGTATTACTGTACAGCAGCGGCTGCATAAAGTGCACGGCGTCATAGCAACCAATGATGCCATGCACTCATGCTGTCAGCAGGAATCCCAGGCGGGTTTCCACGGTCCGCTCTCGGCTGCGGAACACGGCCGTGTGCATGAGGCCTTAGTGCTTATCTTTTCGAACACAGAGGGTGAGACTTCTCTAATCCCTATACCTTTTTGGCATAGAATTTGTGTTTGCGACTTTATAAATGCCGCTGGTGACAAATTTTGTTGCAAGTGGCGTTTCTGCGCAGCCCTTTGCCACTTTCTGAAAAAGGGGACGTGGAGAGGGTGGGAAGTCGGCGCGGCCAGCGAGTCCTCCATTTGCACCTATGTTCAGGTGCAAATTAAGACAGAAATCTACAGCCTGTGCCTCATCATAAATTAGTTGTACCCTCCGGCAGTGCAGGAGATTTCAGAGACCAGTGTAAAAATCTTCCCTCAAATGTTTAAGAACTGCTCAATCTACACAGTGTAAAAATGTGGTCCCTGAATCAAGATTTTAAGGACTGGCGCTAAATCGGCAGCAAATTGCACTGTAGAGACAACTACACATACCATCATTTCTACGTACAGGTGATGTATACATGGATCAATATACAAGTGGGCCATACACATTCATTAGCTTTTGGCAGAATGATCATTCGGCCATTCCTCCCAGCTCCCCATAAACAGTTGGCTTGGCTGAATGTGTATTCAATGGGGAGAGAAGCCTGCTGCCAGATACTTTTGGCAATGGTTTACCTTCAGGGAGAACAAAAAGGATTGGGTGAAAAATATTCACTTCTCTACCCAACATCATTTATCGGGGGAACAGTTGAGAGCTCCCCACTCACATTAGACTGTCAGCCAAACCTGTCGTTCTCGGCTGACAATACACTAATGTGTATAAGGGCCTGTAGGCTGTTTCACAAAGCTGTTCTACATGGTCATTACTGTATCCATATTGTTAGTTTAACACCCAGATCCTGAGGTTGCCTCTGCAATATGGATGCAAAACTGCATCTGAATAATAGGGACTGCCCCTCTAACGATAGCGTTCTCAGGGACGGAATTTTGTATTTGTGTAGGTTTGGAAAGTTGTACGAGACTGAACAAAATGTTATTGTGTTCAGACCTTCTGATTAGATATAAAGGGACAACACTCACTGGAATCCATACAGTGTAATTCTTTCTAAAAGCTCACATATCTGAAGCATAGTTGTCTTAGACTCATGCCACAGAAGTAAAAGTCATAATGTAAAAATAAATCCAAAAAAAAAAACCCCAAACATTAACATATTTTACAATTTGCAGTTCAAAAACCTTTGAAACTTCATTTTGGACATTACTTTCCCCATAAAAGGGTAAAGCTGGCTGAAAAAAAAACAAAAAAAACATCCGTCTGGAAGAATAAAAACTTCTGTCTCTCTTTAAAAAGATCCTCATTCTTTGAAGACTAGCTCAGAATTTCAAACTGTACATGAACTAAAAGTTTCCAGTTAATTGGAATTCCTGTAAGGAGACCTGGCCCAGCCATCTTCTGTCTTCCACAGCGATTCTGAGAAACCCTTTGGTATTGCGAGTTATACATCAGATATACACACATTCACACAAAACAGATAACAGATATGGAAAGTCTCCTTTTAAAACAAGGAGATTCATCATTGGTTGGCTGAAAAGACAATGGAATGTGCTGCACGAATTCTTACGGAGATGTCCTACAGCACCTGGAAGTGCTCAGTTCTCATGAAATGATTGCCATCACGGTGTACATGCCACATCATCTGCTGCATGCATGGGACTGCCACAGAAAATGGGTACCAAATGTATAATTTACAGTGTTTTAAACCACTAATCTGGTTTCTTCCTTCTCCGGATGATGAGGAGGCAAAATGGAAGAACATAATTTAAGATCTGGTTTCTTTTTTTTTGGAAGGCAGATTGTGGTTTCATTTTCTTCGAGAAGTCCATATTCTTCTCCATATTTCTTTATATCCTTCTGAAAAGGCAATCTTCTGTTCCAGCCAATGACGATTTATTTACCGCAACACCGTCCGAGTCCGCGGGACTGTGTGGCTGTTAAATGATAATAAAATAATAATAAAAATCAGAACTGTTTAAACTCAAAGGCTGGCAAGTATATGCACACATGAAAAAATAAAAAAACAAAAAAAATAAAAAGTATCTGTGACTTCACATACACAAAGCAAACATAAGTAAAACCACACACACACCCCAAACCAACACACTGGTGAAGCAAACAAATATCAAATGAAAGCAGCCAAGCCATGGATCTAATCAAGGAGTGCTAGATTAGCGGTAAAGCGATACGACAGCTTGCTTTAATAAGAATGAAAGAGCTGGTCAAGCACAGCTTGCAGGCAAAGAGCAGCAGAGCCCGGAGAGTACCATAATTTCATTAAGCGCATTTGGTGCAAAGCAATCCTTTTCTTCCGCTCAGGAATCACGCTGTGGGGAAAGTAGAGAGAATGGTAACAAGTAATGAAACAAGCAAGAGGGCGCATGTTAGAGGAACAGGAAGAGGAATGATTAAAGGCAAAGACATGAGGCACAATCCTACCCAGTAACCAACGCTTCTATTCCCTGCACATTTCTTACTCTGCTCTGGGAGCAGTTTATGGATACGGCCACATGGAGATGCTGTTGTGGCCAGGATTGCAGAGGCATCGCAGCGTGGCAGTGATCCCATAGAAATGAATGGGGTTGCAGCACGAGTAGCACATATCTCGCAGCACAAATGCAATCCCATTCATTTCTAAGGGAATCGCTGCTACACTTGGATGCCCCTGTGATCACAGCTGTGGTCGCTGCACCCTAAAGAAGGCCTGCCACAAGGACCCTTTAGTATACATTAAGAATGTTTTTCTAATATTTTCTCTCCATGTAAAGATTCTAATGATTATTTTTTTTTAAATCATTTCTGTGAGGTACAGCATTGCCATGAAGACCTGGATTCAAAGTCAAACGGATCAATATTCACATACAGATGGGATACAGATTACATAAGGTTATCCCCGTTCCTTTCAACAGCTATTAGGCTACAAGTTTGATTATATCTGAGCATAGATATCATAAAGCATGCTCTGCATTCTAATGTTCACTAGTGTGCCTAATAGATTTCTGCTGGTAGGTTTATATCTGGTAAATGGATGAATAGTAATCCACTTCTCATCAAATCCCCTGCCACTGCCTTCAAAAGCACCAACAGCACAGTAAAGCTCTAGCACCCTATCTGCTCAGCTCCTCCTGCTACAGAACACACCGATTGCATTTTGGGTTTCTTAATCTCCACATTTCAAAAGCCAGAATTAACTTTAATTTTTTCATTGATATAACCATATGAGGGCTTGTTTAATGCACAGGTGATATGCATAAAATATGTTTAAAAAGTTTAATAGTCTAGACATTTTGAACGCGGCGATGCCTATGATCGTTATTTTTTTATTTTTAATAAGGAAAAATGGGGGTGATCTAAATTTGTGATCATTTGAGCACTTCTTCCATACACCACAATAACTTTCCATTGTAGCCTATGCGAGACAACCCGGCACAAGCAGGGCTCCCTGGGAACATAACTTTGGAAGTTCTTGCATCTTTCAAAAGGGCCTGAGGGAGCTGTTCAGGCCCTTGGAGCACAGCGTTTCCAGGGTTTTACCCCTTCTCAAGCTCCTGAGTTGGCACCATGTTTAAACCTGGCCATCCTTAGGGGTTAATAGATCAGGTTTCTGTGGAGTGGTAATACCAATTAGGTTAAATTTTTCATTTTTTTTTTATAAATTTGATTAATTTTTTTTTGTTTACATTTAGGGGACATGTACCTGCGATTGTTTGAGGCAGTATGTTACATCCTACCAGAGGTGGGATATAATAATGGTCAGGACACAAGCAGGTCTGGGGGCCTTCATAATGCCAACTACTCTGCACCCCATGATTGCATTGGTGGGGTGCAGATTTGCTCAAACAAAGCAGAATATATGGGAACGCACCTTAGCCTACCTTAATGGCTATATTATCTATAATTCCAGGACATAAACTAGGTCTTTATTGTAACAAACGATGTATACTGGATATGGAGGTACAAGCTTACCCTCTCAGTGTGCTGCCTCCTGTAGAAGACCTGGTTGTCCTTTTTGTATTGCATGAACTCTCAGATAAATCTGACCTGGGATTCTGCAAACTGGACTGCAGAATTACTCTGAAAAAAGATTGATGTGGTCTGCATTATACACACATCAGAAGGCAATGACCAAACACAAACATCACATGTCATCCTAACAGATGTCAACCGATGACAGATTCCACAATGGTCGATTTCTGCATTTAGCCAATACACAAGCAACAATATCTAGGATGATCTTTTTCCTTGATCTCAATGGTAAGGAAACATTACATATACTCATTGACCTAAACTGTTCTATGTTCTCCTGTAGTTCTGCATTTCTGAAAATACATGTTGGAACCAGTGTCGGGCAGCTGCTGCCAAGGCAAACAATGTCACATACATTAAAAGTGGCAAAGATGCATATGATGGGGGACAAAGGGGAGATTTATTAAAACGGTCTTAAATTTAGACAGTGGTGTCGGCCTAGTAAACATGTCTTTGTGCCTGGGTAGAGGTCTAAATCGCTGTGAAAATTAAGTTTGAATCCAAATGAGTTTGCAAATGCCCAGCGAGTGGTCCGAAGCCTAGCAAGCGCTGAGGCTCTCCTCATTAAACCTGTGCCCCGCGCCTCGGTCTTTAGGTCCGTGAAGGAGAATGGGACATTGGACAGTCCATTTCTGTTTACACTTACACCATAAAACCACCCATTTACCACTAAGGGGAACCACTATATACAGAGCTACGTCATCTCTTATAGAACTCAATATTAGTTGTATGAATTCATGTGCAAGAGCAGCTCCCTCTGATGGCCAAGGTAAGTAACACACATAGGGCCAGATTTATCATTACTCTGACAGCTCACTCCACTTTCACATATGGATAAAGTCAGTTTTAGCCAAGTCAGATTTATGATCGGCCCTTTAAGACTGTAATAAATGTGGTTTGACGGTAGCAGTTTATCTGTCAGTAAGAAGCTTTACAAACGTTGCACGTCTTTATGAAAAAGTTGCATGTTCTATTAAGAAGTCGCATAAGATAAGCATGGTCCTCACTGGAGTGAAATTGCGCATTTTTTGCGACTTTTTAAATAGTCGCAATAGTAAGTCTGTCTAGAGAATCATTTACATAAGAAAACACGCTCACTTTCAGAAAACTGGCGAGCATAGCACAGAGCCAATAAAAGTCACATTTTTGTGCAATTTAAGCGATTGCGCAAAAATTTGCAACTTTTTCACTCCATTATTTTGACTTGAGCTGATGATAAATCTGGCCCAAAGAGTTTACTCCACAGCCTCATCAGAGGATCAGGAGAAACAGAGGAGAAAGCTAAAAAGTGGACGGACAGACAGACATATCTATCTATCTCTCTATCCATCTATCAAGAGTGTACAGCGCTTATAGCCATTGCATTATTACTACAATTTTCTCACACTGCACTTGGCAATTTATGCTTAAAGAAGCACTTGAGTTTCTT
This sequence comes from Bufo gargarizans, assembly GCF_014858855.1. Classification (NCBI taxonomy): domain Eukaryota; kingdom Metazoa; phylum Chordata; class Amphibia; order Anura; family Bufonidae; genus Bufo; species Bufo gargarizans. The sequence goes on along the minus strand of NC_058082.1, from coordinate 300,302,801 downwards.
CTTTCAATATTAAAAGCAGAATAAACTGGTGCTAAATATCAACTGCCACTTTTACTCCACATTTTTTGTCTTCTTCCTCAGCGCAGCGGCACTGCCTGAAAACTCTGCCTCACGTTGGCAGCCAGTTACCAATGAGAGGGGCAGAGTCATAGGGGGGAGCTGGTTAGAGATGGGCATAATGTTGGGGACACAAGAGGAGACCGACTCTGGTTAATACAGTGACTGCTGTTATGGGCAGGTAGCCAAACCAAATATCATGAGATTTAATGGATGGAAATAGAAGATGCGAAAAAGACAGGAGGAACAAAGAATTACAGAAGTTCATACTGAGTTTACAATGTGAAGCATTCCAAAAAACAAAACCAAAAAAACACAAGGAAAAATGCTGAGATTTTTTTTTATCATTGGGGAGATTTTCAACAGAAAAAATAAATTTGGCTCTAGAACACAGCAAACCAGGTTGGGGGGGGGGGGGGGGGGGGGGGAAGCTGCAGCAGACACAGCCCATGCACTTCCACACAAAACACAGAATATGACAAGACACTTACACTGGCCAAGGGCCATGGTCCTGAAGGCTAGTATGCTCTTAAACCATCAAGACAGATTAGCACGAAGGGTAGAGGGGAGCCACATACAATCCACCAGGTGACAATGGCACACAATGCAGAGAACAGCATAGCTAGGGCCCATCTAAAAGAAGGGGAGAAGATGAACAAAAAAAGCAAATGGAGAAGCAGGATGACAGCACACAGACGACGGCAGTGTCATATGACGGATCACAGGCTCCAGAGGTCACGCATCCTCTTCCACTGGACCACGTGCAAGGGAATACAAAAAAGGCAACTGCAATACTGTGCAGTAAAGTAGGGCCCAACCCTGGGCAGAGAGGCTGAACAAGAAATCCTAATTCATACACCCTTATGTAAACGCAAGTCTATGAACACCTGCACCCCACCAGGAAACCCATATATTATAAGACTAAACAATCCATGCGACAGCTACAACTATACTGAGGATTTAGAGAGGACCTGTCAGGACCCCTATCATTGGGCAGTTTATTTGCAGAGGGTGAATATTGTATTAGTAATACCTCGAGAACAGAGCGGTTATGACTATGTGCCAGAGTAAAATATCACCTATGGTTTGTGGACAGTCTGTATGGTACCCAGCGCAAGGATAATTACTCCGCCTATGGAAGGAGTATAATGCTACAGGCTGTACGGTATCCAGTGCAAGTGCAATCACTCCACCCATGCTACAGGCTGTACAACAGCCAGTGGCAGTGCAAGTACTCAGCCTATGGAAGGTGGGAAATGCTACAGGCTGTATGGCATCCCAGTGCAAGGGCAATTACTCCGCTTATGCCTATGGAAGGAGGGTATGCTACAGAATGTACAGGGTCCAGTGGTAAGCGCACATATTCCGCCTAAGGAATCACGGAATTCAGTGGTAGTGTAACTACTCCGCTTAAAGAAAGAGGGTATGCTACAGGGAGTGCGGTATCCAGCGGTAGTGCCAGGATTCCGCAGGACGCATGTATCCAGCGGTAGGGTAAAGAAATTCTGCCTACAGAATGACGTAGGAACTAGGTCCAGAAGGACCACATGGCTCCACGGGTTGTTTCGTGACTCCCTTCTGCATCTCTGGAATTGCGGACCCATTCAAGTGAATGGGTCTGCATCCGTGATGCGTACGGCTGGCGGCCGTGGATTGCCGACCCGCCATTTGCAGGCCGCAATACGGCCACAGCCGCCCAACAGCCTTGTGCATGAGGCCTTATTGGTAGTTTAAGTGTTTTTATACCTTCCACAAGATTCAAAAAATATTTAAGCCACAAAGACAAACAATGAGCAATTTCAAATTGCCAAGAAGCTTTAGGCTGTTTTAAGACCAGTCACATTAAAGCCATGACTACACAGTTTAGTAGACCTGAGGTCAGAGGGGAATTCACAGCAATATAAATCATGATGATGCTGCAAGTTCAGTTCAGAGCAGTATTCAGTCCAAGAAAATACAGCTCCCACACAGAGCGTTTCCCGGACTGAATACACTCGTCTGAAAATGGGCAAACAAAATATGAGCCACAGAGCTTTAGAGTTCTTTGGACTTAATTACATACCTATATATCCTAATGTATTGAGCAAACCCTTCAATTGTAAGGATTGTCCAAGTTGCTAAAGACATCCATAGACATTGGGGTGAAAGCAAATGGCACAAATTTGTGCACATTTTGTAAAACCAATTAGTGAAGACATCTAAAGACTCTTTGGACGGGCTGAGGATCGGTGCAATTATAGGGGACAAATGTTTGTATGTGCCGTCAATCACCACTCATTTGCTGGGCGTTTGCAAATGTTATAAGCCACAAAATCCTCGTTCGTCAGCAGCACATTGTACTGTGTAAAGAGGGGATGTGCTGCCAACACACAAGGAATCGTTCAGCTCCATAATACTTTGATCACTGCTAAATGAAAAATTCAGCGACTGCGTGGGCAATTATCAGGAATGATCGTTCAGAAGAACATTTGTTTCTGATCATCGCCTGCTCTCTGAGCTATCCGACACGCTCTGTGACATTCGTAAGAATAAGCAGCTGTGGGTGTTTTTTTTATTGTTGCAGTCCACGACAACAAAAACGCTCACGTACGTATATAATAAAATAGCTAAACAGCAATTCAGTGAGAATGCAACACTTGTATATGGCAAACGTTAATATAATGTCCGCACAAATCATCTCATATACATGCCAGCTGATATTCATGAGAACCATAACATTTCGGAATATTATATTCGCTTAGGCTACTTTCACATTAGCGTTTTTTTTTTTCCCCGGCATAGAGTTCTGTCGAAGGGGCTCTATACAGGAAAAGAACTGATCAGGCATATCCCCATGCATTCTGAATGGAGAGTAATCCGTCCTGGATGCATCAGGATTTCTTCAGTTCAGTCATTTTGACTGATCAGGCAAAAGAGAAAATCGTAGCATGCTACGATTTATCTCCGGCGAAAAAACTGAAGACTTGCCTGAATGCCAGATCCGGCTTTTTTTTTTCCATAGGAATGTATTAGTGCCGGATCTGGCATTCAAAATACCGGATCAGTCCTTCCGGTCTGCGCACGTGCAGACCTTTAAAAATGAGAATGCATTTTTCTGACTGATCAGGATCCTGATCAGTCAGAAAAAAATGACATGCGTTTGCATACAGTTTGCCTGATCAGGCAGGCAGTTCAGGCAACGGAACTGCCTGCCGGAATCAAACAACGTTAAGTGTGAAAGTACCCTTAGTGCCAGATATTACATGACAACGGTCAAAAGGGTACTGAAACGTACAACTCTCAGCAAAGTATACGGTTACCTCCAAAGCAAATGAATGTCTGTGCTTTGCTTAGAAAGAAAGGTGTATTACGACAATCCAATGTCACGGTATACATACAGGAAAAAAATACTGAAAATAACACTAAGTGTTAAAAATAATTTTCTTCCTAAAATCTTTCTAACAAGTTTACCATTATTATTGTCACTTTGGCAAAAACAGCTTCAGAAAATAAGAGAACATAAAAATGCCAGTATCTCTGTAAGCAAATAAAACTGGATTACCAAACAGGGAGCTGAAACGCTAAAAGTACTTTATTCCTAAAATCCATTTTAACTTCACATTCAGTGACTAGAAAGCACCAGAATTTTAAGTTATGAGGAGCTCCTCTTATGCCCCACCTTCCACCGGGCAGAGGGCTAAAATCCTAACCACAGCAATTCAACAAAGGTTTACTTACGACAGTGGAGCTGCAGATGATGTCCTCGTCTGTCTCTTACTTTTCAAGACACGTAGTTTATCCCCCTGTGTCACGCTAATGGACTCATCGTCATCACTGTACTGTTTAGGAAAAAATTGAAGTGGCGATTAGCTAATAAACAATTTGGCGACCTGGATTCCAATGCAGAGTCACATACGTTTTATTGTGCCATCATTTTCTCAAAAATCACTGTACAGCAGATCCATGGGACCAGATTGCTGGAGTCTGCTCAATTTAAAGGGGTTGTGCACAATCCTAAAAAAAGGTCATGTAATTGTGTACACCTCATCTAGTCTCCTACAGAGCATAGTGTACCTGCCAACTTTTCCTAATCTTTACTTCAATCTCCATGCTCCCGCAGCACTCCATTGTTTACTTCCACGTTGTGGGGGTAGTGATGTAGGCTCAGACAGAAATGTCAAAGCCTATTACACCCTTCCCTGGGCCAAAAACTCTGCCCACTACACCCTCCATCATTCCCTCCCACCCGCACAGATTTGATACGACAAGCAGTGGACTCTGCCTACCCTGCTTGTGGGTTAAGAGCTCCGACCAGCCCATTCCAAGATCACATGGGTCTGACATCACAACCATCCCGGTGGGGATTCTGACAGAGGGGATCATGAGAGGCATTGTCGTGATGTCAGAGGACATACAGTCTCAACAAAGGGTGTAATCACGTGATCACACTCCTGATCTCCGGAGAGAGAAAGAAAATGTAGCGCAAGTACATTAGTAGACGTTGCAGGGCTTGGCAGGGGAAGGGAAAGTGAAACATGTATACCCAGATAACCGCTTTAATGCACGCTCTCGGGAATCCTTAATCATGAGTTCCCAGGTGCCTTGCCTCCAATGCTGATAGACTGCCTTCTCATTATATACAGTATAGGATGAAAGCTGTCAATCATTTGTGGAAGAGCAGGGGAGGGGGGAGTAACTTATTTACATCAGGACTCCAGCATTTAAGTCCTGCTGGAGCTGCAAAAAAACAAAAAAAAGGTGAGCATTTCAACCAGGGTCTTCGTTAGTCTATGCTGCCTTCAGATAAGTCAAAGCAGCATAAACCTTGACAAAAACAAGTTTAGGACTCGTTTACACGACCGTATGTCTGTCAGTGTTTTGCGGCCCGTTTTTCATGAATGCGGTTTTTTTTTTTCCAATAGTGTTTCCGTTCCGTTTTTCAGTATGGCATATACTGTAATTACATAGAAAAAGAATTGGGCTGGGCATAACATTTTTAATAGATGGTTCTGCAAAAACGGAATGGATCGTATATGAACACAAAAAAGTCCCGTAAAAAAAAAAAAAAAAAAAAAAAAAAAAAAAAAAAAAAAAAAAAAAAACACTGTTGTGTCAAAGAGGCCTAACTCCTTGTATTAATCCAATTACAAACAGTGTTTGTTCCTCTTTTAAATTAAAATGAAATGTGCTCAGTTGTCACATGTCTTTCCACAAGTGACAAATGGAGTTCTTAACTCACTACCTTCTGCAAGATGTCAGAACCTTGAAAAATGCCTTAAGGCGATAGTATCTAACACAAATCCCATTACTGTGTGTATACAGAGGTGCAGGGGATGAAATGAAGCTGGACGTGTGCATGCTCTCCACAGACTTACCAGTTCAATGTCTTCTTTGCCAGAGGCTTTGTCCAGATCGTCATGAAGTGAAATGTCATCCACCCCAGACAGAATAAATGTTACCGCTACTTTGTTGCCATTTTCCTGCTCTTTCCTCTTTTTGCGATAAATGTCGCCTTCGTTCCAGAGACTCATTTGCTTGCTGTAAAATATATAACACCTTATGGATTATCTCACCTTTATCTAAAATGGAGAACTTGTGCAAAACACATATGGCAGAGGTCAGATTTTTTGCAAACTTTACAATACCATGTTAGGCTACTTTCACACTGGCGTTTTGGCCGTTTGCGAGATCCGTTCAGGGCTCTCACAAGCGGTCCAAAACGGATCAGTTTGGCCCTAATGCATTCTGAATGGAAATGCTTGCTTGCAGCGTTTGGTGTCAGTCTGACGAAACTAAGCCAAACTGATCCATTCTGACACACAATGTAAGTCAATGGGGACGGATCCGTTTCCTATGACAATCTGGCACAATAGAAAACGGATCCGTCCCCCATTAACTTTCAATGGTGTTCTGAACAGATGCAGATGGTTGTATTATCTGAACGGATGCGTTTGTGCAGATCCATGACGGATCCGCACCAAACACAAGTGTGAAAGTAGCCTTAGAAAGGTACATGATGTAAACTGTAGTGAATGTAATCTTCTTACCAGCTGATGTATCTGAGTTATAACCTCCCTTCTCATCCCCAGCTGTGCCATGTAACCAACACTCCAACTCTCCTTGTCCACTCATAGATGCTGTGGTATTTGAAGCCAGTATCTATGTATTCCTATCAGAGCTTCAATGCAAGTCTCAGGAATGAATAGAGAAGCAACTGACTTCCTGTCCTCTGACAGTTGGAGTGTTGGTCACAGCTGAAGATCAGAAGGGAGGTTATAACTCCCAAATACAGTCACTGGTAAGAAGATTACATCATCATGTACCTTTCTAACCGGTCAAGGAATAAAAATGTTTGTGGGAATGCTTCTTTAAAGGGGATGGTTTCTTTAAAGGGGCTGTCCGTTGTGTGGCCAAGAATAGGCATTTTTAACATAGGATGGGACGTGCAGAACAGGAAAATGGCTGGTATCCTAGCTTTGTAGAGCCGCAACTTATGATTGATCTCAGCCACTACATGCTTAAGGGACTGTATGGAACATGGCTTCCTGCTGCGGCAGTTTTTAATGCTGCATCTCACAACATACTCAGCTATACACATTAGCTATATAAAACAATGACCAGTATGAATTCTTCCACTGGCAAAACTTACTCAACCAGGAATTGTTGCTGAGGTCCAATCACAGAACCAGGTCTACATATTCGGCTCCAGGCAATGGTTTCTGCAGCAGTCATTCTATAATGCTTCATCATGTAACAAGCTATCAGCGTACCCGTTCTCCCCAGACCAGCTGAAAACACAGCAAACACTTATGTACCAAAACGGTCAAAGAGAGTCCTCTGCAAATTATCTAAACTGACAGCACTGGTATAAATAAACCTGGATCACAGTAAGGGTGGTACTTTTTTTGCAGCCAGATTTTAGCTGAAAGTTAGGAAAATAAGGAAATATGAAAACGCACTACAAGCGATGCTTTTTTTGTGCATTATAAACAAACCAGTGAAGGAAGCCGAAAGAAAAAGGCAGTCCTCTCGTCTCAACGAGGAAACGTAGAAAAGCAAAAAGCAATGGAAATATCAGCTCAGAATGTACATATCGTAAGAGGAAGCCTAGAACTTGGCGCACTACGACTTACCTTTGCAATGTACAGCTATGGCGCCTTCTGCATTTTCACAGATGTTCAGGAACTTCTTCACTATGGGGTCACTTGGGGTACTTCCATCAATAAAGAATAGATCATGATGTTCAAAACCGGCATCTGTAAACCGCTTTGCTTCGTACATCTTTTTATTCAGGCGCACAATTGTAGAAACGTGGTGTTCTCTGAAGTACGGGAAGTATGCTTCTGGAGCATGATGAGGGTATCCTAGATAAGTAGAGCGCATAAGAAGGTTTTATATTCATAACCATTCACACAGTATATTTATTCTGAATGCAATTTCTTACTGAAACAGACCAGAGTGGGAACTAAATCTATAGGAACCGGTCAGAGCTGTATGCTGCCACAAGCCAGCTAACTGCACAGAAGATACTTTCCTCTGCACACTCAGAGATCTCGTAGTCTTTTTTGGCAGGTCTCCTCTACATGGATAAGGGTTTGTTCACATCTGCGTCATCAGATCTGACAGAGAGAGCGCAGCCTGCTGGATTCCACCGGATCAGGCCTTGCCGGCTTCTACAGTTCAATGCCGGATCCTCACCGACCATAATGAGGTCCAGCGGTGATCCGGCCACCTTCCGGCACAAGTGCCGGGTTTCCAGCTGGACAAAAACCGCCGCAAGCAAAGGTTTTCATCTGGCCCACAGCCAATACTGGTGCCAGATAAAGCAGGAGCTAGTAGAGCTGCATGATCAGTCATCATTTATCCCAGTTTATAAAATACTGAGAAATGCTTTCACAAAGGTCCCTTTCACACGGGCGTCACTGGTTTTTGTCCGGATGCGTTGCGGCAAACCCACGCGAGTAGGCGCACAATTTGTCAGTTTTGTTTACGATTGTGTTCCGTTGTTCAGGTTTTTTTTTGCACAAGTGCAATGCGTTTTGCACACGCGCGATAAAAATAAAAACCTGAATCTGGTACCCAGACCCGAACCAGGACTTCTTCAATGAAGTTCAGGTTTGAGTTAGGTGTTCTGTTGATTATAACATGGTTATAAGGGAAAATAATAGCATTCTTAATACAGAATGCTAAGTAAAATGTCCATTGAGGGGTTAAAAAATAAAATAAACTCACCTCATCCACTTGTATCTGCAAAAAGACCTTCAATGACGTCTATTGCGCTCACCATGAGCGCGGTGACATCAGCGCAGGTCCTGCTGAATGAAGATAGAAGAACCTTCTATCTTCATTCAGCAGGACCTGCGCTGACAGGTCCTGCAGGAAGAAGAAAGAAGACTATACCGGCTGTGCGATCAAGTGGATGAGGCGAGTAATTTATTTTTATTATTTTTTAACCCTCAAGGTACATTTTACTTAGCATTATGTATTAAGAATGCTAATATTTTCCCTTATAACCATGTTAGAAGGGAAAATAATACAGTGAATTGACTTTAATGGGGTCCGGGGTTGCTCATCCCTATTTACTATCATCTCCTAACAACCATGCGTGAAAAATCGCACCGCATCTACACTTGCTTGCGGATGCTATGCGATTTTTACACAGCCCCATTCATTTCTATGAGGCCTGTGTTGTGTGAAAAACACGCTCATGTACACAGCCCCATTGAAATAAATGGGTCCGGATTCAGTGCGGGTGCAATGCGTTCATGTCACGCATTGCACCCGCGTGGAGTACTTGCCCGTGTGAAAAGGGGCCTAAGGCTACATACAATGGATCCAAACTACAAGGGACTAACCCCCACTGACTTATATTTGGGCTCCCATCATAGATGCAGCCATTAAAAAGCAGACACCTTAAAGCACCATGTGGCTCCAGAATGTCCGATACTTAACAAGAAGATACTCCAGGTCTTACAGACCCCTCACACTACATGGGGCCTGAACCCAGGGGTTTCACCACATTACTTTAGACTTTTTTTTGTAGCCAAGCCTATTTCCCATAGATATCAACTGGAAACTAAAAACTACCAAGTTCCAGTAGCAGATTTTAAAGGTGCACTGAATATCGGGCATTTGCACAGGTCTGCTGGTCCCTATGAGGCTGGAGCTTCGCTCAGGCGTACCACATAATGGCTTCTGATATCTTGTCACATGCACATATGACTGCCACAGGCAGACCCCTAACCTCTTTTCTCTAACACTTGTACAGAGTTGAGATTTACATGAAGATACTGCCGTAAGCTACCAAAGGGGTGAGACCTTGTGCCGTGATGGAAAGTGAATGTACTGACTGGCTGTGCACAAGTACTAGTGAATATGCTCTAGTGCAGGCATGGCCAACCGGCGGCTCTCCAGCTGTTGGAAAACTATAACTCCCACCATGCCCTGTTGTAGGCAGATAGCTGTAGACTGTCTGGGCATGATGGGAGTTGTAGTTTTGCAACAGCTGGAGAGCCTCAGGTTGGCCATCCCTGCTCTAGTGTCTCTCAGACAGAGTAAGGATCCTTTTTAATTGCAGGATGGCTTAAATTCACACAAACTACACCCAATGCTGTGCATTTCTCAGGAAATATGAGCTCTACTTACAATCAAGCCACTACAGAAACAAATACATACCATTTTCCATTTTACTTTTCTGATGGGGGCCACTGAAAGCTAGAAATTTCTGTGGAATTATCCAGTTGAAATCTCCATTTTCAGCTCTCTTGAAGAAAAAAAAAAAAAGAAAGAAAAGTTAGACCGTGAGTAAACCAGAAAAAAAGGGTTTTCTTTAAAATCCTTGTGCGGACATATGACGGTTCTGTGAGAGTGCTTAATTAAACCTCACCTCATAGTGCTGGTATTCCTCCAGATCAAAGGTCCTAAAATCAAAGAATTCATACTGCAAAGCCTACAATAAAAGACATGAAATATAACAAAGTATAATACAGGGAAAACGTGATGACGTCTGCATTTCATCATGCCTTCTAAGGACTCCTAAACTACTCTTTCCACACAAATAAATCCTACTATATTACAAATCAGTTTAAAATATTTCATACATTTGTCATTTCAATCTCTGCAGTGTTGTATGAACAGATCAGTATCTATTCGCTATAATGAAGTCTCCTATGTTCTTGGTTCTGTCACTTCAGACTGATGTGCGGTGCCAGAAATCTTAGAGGACATTACTCCAGAAGGGGGGTTGGGTGGTCACCGATTCATATGTAAAGTATTCCATGCTCAGAGGCATGGCCAACTACAATATAGGTCTCCCTTTTTTAGGCTGGTGACAGGACCTCTTTAAATATACTGTGAGGAATTACACTTTATTATCAGTTTTTTAAGTTCTTTTACAAAGCGCACATCAGCGGCAGCACTCCTTTTAAAAGGGTTGTCTGCTATTTTTATACCGACCAGATCAGTGGGGGTCCAACTCCCAGTACCCCCACCAATCAGCTGTTTGAAGAGAAAGCAGCTCTGGTATGAGCGCTGCCTTCTCTTCATAGTTTACCTGCTCACTGTCGCTACCAGTGGTGAGCGGTGAAATTACAGTTCCTCCATCCCATTCACTTCAATGAGCACGCTCCTTCCTATTCAACTGATATTGATGACATCCTTTAATCACAGATGCAGGTACATACAGGTTTCAGTCTATGCTGCCGGGGTTGATAGGAACGTGAAGTCGGTGATGCCAAGCATGACAGGAGCAGCCTGAAAGGATGCATGTGCCATGTGCATAGACAAGTTGGATATAAGTGGCAAGCTCTGTGCAAAGACCTTCTTAAATTTTTTTGTACCTTTTTTTTATTATATTAGGCTCTTATTTTTGTAGGAGCCAACTCTTTGGGAGTTAAACAGTGTCCTTTTTTAACACAGTACAATAGATCTGACAACTAACCTTGTGTACAGCATGGAAACAGTCCAGTAGTGTTAGATGGAAACTACAGGTACCAAACGAGGCGTCCCTGTAACACAAAGCAATCCTGCGTTAGGCACCGAGACTAAATACTGTAAGCCAAAGAAACCAATTTAACCACTTCCTGACCGGGCCATTTACCCCCTTCCTGACCAGGACTAATTTTGCAAATCTCATATGTCACTTTATGTGGTAATAACTTTGGAACGCTTTTACTTATCCAAGCCATTCAGAGAAGGTTTTCTCATGACACATTGTACTTCATGTTAATGATACATTTGAATCAATATGTTTTATCTTTATAAAAAAAAAAAAAAAAAAAAAAAATTATATATATATATATAATTAAAAATAATTCCAAAAGTTAACAAAAATTCACTTCTTTCTAAATTAGAATCTCTCTGCTTTTAAGACAGATAGTGATGCCTCAAAATATTCATTAATTAACATTCCCAATATGTCTACTTTATGTGGGCATAATTTTTGTAATGTCAATTTTTTTTAAATTTCTTTAGGCCGTTGGAAGGTTTAGAATTTTTGAAGCAATTTGTTTAAGTTTTAAGAAAATTTCCAAAGTTGACTAAGGACCAGTTCAGTTCTGAAGTCTGTGGGGCTTACATAGTGGAAACCCCCATAAATGACCCCCATTGTAGAAATTACACCCCTCAAGTTACTCAAAACTGATTTTACAAACTTTGTTAACCCTTTAGGTGTTCCACAAGAATTAAAAGGAAAATAGAAAGGACATTTCTAAATTTCACTTTTTTGGCAGATATTCAATTTTAATCCATTTTTTTCTTTAACACGTCGAGGGTTAACAGCCAAACAAAACTCAATATTTATTAACCCGATTCTGCAGTTTACAGAAACACCCAATATGTGGTCGTAAACTGCTGTAAGGGCACGCGGCAGGGCACAGAAGAAAAAGGAGCGCCATTTTGGAATCTAGGGGATAAGGTGCCAGTTTTATTGGTACTATTTTGTGGTACATATGATTTTTAATTGCTCTATATTAAAATGTTTTTTGCAAGGCAGGGTAACCAAAAAAATGGCTGTTTATTTTTTACAACATTCATCTGAGAGGGTAGATCATGTGCTTTTTTTTATAGGTTATGGTGGACGCAATGATATCAAATATGTCTACTTTCTTTGTTTCAGTTTTACATATTAAAAGCATAAAAAAATAAAAATTTATGCTTTAGTGTCTCCATTTTCTGAACGCCATATTTTTTATTTTTCTGCCGATCGTCTTGTACAGGGGCTCGTTTTTTGCAGGAAGAGTTGACGTTTTTATTGATATAATGTTTGGGTACATGTGATTTTTTGATCATTCATTATTAGGGTACTTTCACACCTGCGTTCGGTGCGGACCCGTCTTGTATCTGCACAGACGGATCAGCACCGATAATGCAAACGCTTGTATCCGTTCTGAAAGGATCCGTTTGCATTATTCATATAAAAAAAAAAAAAAAAAAAAAAAAAAAAAAAAAATAAAGTCTTGACTTACACTGAAAGTCAATGGGGGACGGATCAGTTTTCAATTGCACCATATTGTGTCAATGAAAACGGATCCGTCCCCTTTGACTTACATTGTAAGTCAGGACGGATGCGTTTGGCTCCGCATCGTCAGGCGGACAGATGTGAATGGATCTTTAAAAGATCTGACAGGTTTGCAAAGTCAATTAATTTCAACATTAGGGTTACCTGAAAGGAAGGTAAGTCACGTTTCCCATCTGCAAAATTTTGTGCATTTCTTCTGGGAGCCTTTTCAAGTAGATTATCTATGCAATTAAATTAGAGAAAGACGTTTAACAAAGTGCACCATAGAAAGCACAAAACGGCTCCCGGTAACTAATAAAGCTCTGGATGCTGTCTTATGGCCTACTTATATCTCATTCATGTAAAAAGACCTTTATATCTTATATGTAAGTGAGCTGATTCAAGTCAGGGGGGTGGAGAGCTGGCTGTTAGTGGTGTCAACATCAGTACAACCTGTACAAAATCTTGCTCATGCACAGTAACTCTTCAACTCTGGTGTGTGCACACCACCCCCTGGTAAACTTGCACTTCAGATGTGTACAATGCACGTACCAGAGTATCAAGGTGTAATGGCGCATGCGCAAGATTTAGTATGGCCCTGTACTGACATTTCCACCACTTTGGTACATCAGCCAAGCCACAGCGGATGGAAATAGCAGTCGTAAAGAGCTTGACTTGGATCAGCTCATTTACACAAGTTATAAAGGCTAAAGGAATGAACAAATCAAAGATCAGCCACAACATTTTGACCACAAGACCTCCATCGGGTCCTGGGTTCGTTTGGGAGGGGGAAAAAAAAAAAAAAAAAAAAAAAAAGCACGCGACAGGTTCCCTTTAAATTAGGAAGGGGTTATATTCACTTCTTCTACTAGCTGTTCTGTTACCTAAAGGCTCCGGATATACACTTTTTTTTATAATGAGAATGACTATGTGCAACGCAAACAGTGACTTCCACTATCATCAGGTCATTACAATGGACGCGACTGAGCACATGTACTTACAGCATAACTTCCTATTAAAAAGGCAGCGTTGGCTTGTTTCTTCTGGTCACTGCTGGTGTAATGGATGATTTTCTTCTTTGTCAGAGAGAAGGACTACAACAAAATAGTAAATAAAGCATTTATTTTCACTGCTAATCAAGACCAGCAAAAACTACAAAAAGGTGAAAAACGAAGCAGTATACTACAGAATGTAAAAGCAGCCATCGCTAAGGCTAGCTTCACACTAGCGCTTTTCGATCCTGCAGGGGGACAGTCTGCCGGATCTCTTTGTATTCCCGCAAGCTACCACATTTACAAAAAAGTAAAAAGCCATTTTTGTAACATTACATCACAAAAATTGCAACAGCAAGTGATCAAAAAGGCGTATGCCCCCCAAAATAGTATCAGACCGTCTCCTCATCCCGCAAAAAATGAATATCGGTCAAAAAATAAAAAAAGCTATGGCTCTCAGACTATGGATACACTATAATATCATTATTGCTGTTTCAAAAATGCTATAACTGTGTAAAAAAAAAAAAAAAAAGGCACATAACCCAATCCCTCAGGTAAACGTGGAAAAAATAAACAACTGTGCCAAAACCACCAATTTTTTGGTCCCCTTGCTCCATAAAGTGTAATAATGAATGGGAATTATATATATATATATAAAAATAATCATATGTACCCAAAAATGGTACCAATTAAAACGCCAAATCTTCCTGCAAAAAAACGAGCGGCAGAATAAAAAAATAAAAAATTTGAGCGTTCAGAAAATGGAGATACAAAAACGTAATTTTTGTTTTAAAAAAATGCTTTATTATGTAAAACAAACAAATATCATAGAAAGTAGACATATTTGATGTCATTGCGTCCGTAAGAACCTGCTCTATAAAAATAGCGCATGATCTAACCTGTCAAATGAATGTTGCTAAAAATAAAAAATAAACAGTGCCAAAACAGCCATTTTGTTACCTTGCCTCACAAAAAAAGATAAAAAAAAATAATATTTACCCCAAAATAGTACCAATAAAACTGACACCTTATCCTGTAGTTTCCAAAATGTGGTCACTTTTTTTTTTTTTGTTTCTACTGTAGGGGTGCATCATGGGGGCTTCAAATGGGACATGGCATCTAAAAACCAGTTCAGCTAAGGCTACTTTCACACTTGCGTTCAGAACGGATCCGTCTGCATTATATTGTAAAAAAAATTCTAAGTGTAAAAGTAGCCTCAGACGGATCCGTCCAGACTTTACATTGAAAGTCAATGGGGGACGGATCCGTTTGAATATGACACAATATGGCTCAATTTTCAAACGGATCCGTCCCCATTGACTTACATTGTAAGTCTGGACGGATCCGCTTGCCTCCGCACGGCCAGGCGGACACCCGAACGCTGCAAACAGCGTTCAGGTGTCCGCTTGCTGAGCGGAGGCTGAACGCTGCCAGACTGATGCATTCTGAGCGGATCCGCGTCCACTCAGAATGCATTAGGGCTGGACGAATGCGTTCGGGGCCGCTTGTGAGCCCCTTCAAACGGAGCTCACAAGGGGACACCCGAACGCTAGTGTGAAAGTAGCCTAAATCTGCCTTCCAAAACCCATATGGCGTTCCTTTCCTACTGCGCCCTGCCGTGTGCCAGTACAGCAGTTTACGTACATGTGGATGAAAATTTTTGGTAAAATTTTGGATCTTCTCACAAATAATAGTGAAATATATTGACTCAAAATGTATGACTATCACGAAGTACAATGTGTCACGAGAAAATCTCAGAATGGCTTGGATAAGTAAAAGTGTTCCAAAGTTATTACCACATAGTGACATGTCAGATTTGCAAAAAATGGCCTGGGCAGGAAGGTGAAAACTGGCCCAGGGTTGAAGAGGTTAAAGGCATAGTCATCTTAGTGTATGTAAACTTTTGACATTGCAAAAAGTAATAAAAATGCCTTAAAATGTTCTCGATCAAGAATTATGGTAATCTTAATTGACCAAAAACAGGATAGGTTTATTCTGATTTCATGTCAGATAGAAGAAAAGATTGAGAAAAACATGCGCATGTGTCTTTTTATGTAGTGTATGTAAACTTCTGGTTTCAACTGTACATAAGACATTGGATAACCCCTTTAATCATAAATTTATATGAGGAACAAAGTATTTTTAAGAAAAGATGTGCAGCTGAATACAATACTATAGCCATCCTCCCACTTTCAGAACTCACCTTCATTTTTTTATTTAGCTTGCAGCAGTATTTGTACAGCATGGCCAGATTAAGAGGCCCAAAGTCAGCATAGAAGCTAAAAGACAAAATACAGCCATTAATAAGTGAACATATGATTCTAATACACAGGTAAAGAGGACCAGTCTTCTCTCCTGACATGTCCGCTTTCCCCATGTAGTAATAATTCTGGAGAATCTTCTCATAGAATTACGTTGTGCCATTCTTCTATTATTCCTACTAAACGTTTATGAATGACTGGCTAGCAGTCTGCACAGTCTTACCAGTGGGGGGGGGTCCCTGCACAGTGTGTGTGTGGGGGTGGAGGTGTCCCTGCACAATCTTACCAGTGGGGGGTCCCTGCACAGTGTGTGTGTGTGTGGGGGGGGGGGGGGGGGGTGGAGGTGTCCCTGCACAATCTTACCAGTGGGGGGTCCCTGCACAGTGTGTGTGTGTGTGGGGGTGGAGGTGTCCCTGCACAATCTTACCAGTGGGGGGTCCCTGCACAGTGTGTGTGTGTGTGTGTGTGTGGGGGGGGGGGTGGAGGTGTCCCTGCACAATCTTACCAGTGGGGGGTCCCTGCACAGTGTGTGTGTGTGTGTGTGTGTGTGTGTGTGTGTGTGTGTGTGTGTGTGTGTGTGTGTGTGTGTGTGTGTGTGGAGGTGTCCCTGCACAATCTTACCAGTGGGGGGTCCCTGCACAGTGCGCGTGTGTGGGGGGTGGAGGTGTCCCTGCACAATCTTACCAGTGGGGGGTCCCTGCACAGTGCGCGTGTGTGGGGGGGGTGGAGGTGTCCCTGCCCAGTGTGTGTGTGGGGGTGGAGGTGTCCCTGCCCAGTGTTACACTATCCAGTTAGCAATTCATTCATAAACTTCTAGTATTAACAATAGAGGAATGGCACAGAGTTATATGAAAAGCTGCAGAATTATTATTGTACGAGGAAGCATGCAAAAACAGAAGTTTGGGGAAGTGACAGGTCCCCTTTAAAAGTTGTCTCATCTCAACATTACCAAGGCAGGATAAGACTAAGCGCCAACAACCAGGTGTCCGGGAAACATAAGCGGGTCAGCGCTCTGCCGTTTCAGTAGCTGCAGTTCAGGGGAACAGCATAGACCTGCAACGGGAGATACCGAAACAGCAGAGTCGGCCCACCACACTGTCTCGCATCCACCCGGTGGTCGGGGCCTAGTCCCATCTCATCATAGTAACAGTGAGATGAGACAACCCCTTTAAAAGAGATCCTCCCTCGGCCCTCAGCTGAAGGGTGCAGCAACCTGCCTCCCAGGCAACAAGAAAGCAGTGTGAACAGCTCCCCTATCCCAGACAATCTGCTTCACATTCACACAGCAGGAGAAGATTTTGTTTTTACTTTTGAGATCTTTAGGGGCTAACTGTTAGATCTGTGGAGGTCCAACCACTGAAACCTCCTGCAGAATCCTGTGCAAATAGCACGGCAGCTCGAGCATGCGCAGTGCTGTTCTATTCATCTCTATGCGAGTAGGGTGCACGGCTATCTCCAGTGGGCTTTGAATGGAGTGGTAGGGCACCTGGGGGAAATTACCCCCTTTGCGTACTCTGACATATGTCACCGAAGTGGATTTTGTCAAAGGAATGAGGGTACCGTATGGAGCAGGCTCAGGAGTCGTGCCCACTCCATACACAGTGGGCGACAGCTGCCCACAGTGGCCAGAATTTAGGGTAACTCAATTTCCAGCTGTTTAACCCCTATAGATATAACAGTCAACAGAGATGGAATTGCAGGGTGTTGAACGGTTGACATGGTAGATGGGAGCCCTGTAGAGACCCTTAGGCTGCCACGTTA
Organism: Bufo gargarizans; assembly: GCF_014858855.1. NCBI lineage: Eukaryota > Metazoa > Chordata > Amphibia > Anura > Bufonidae > Bufo > Bufo gargarizans. Next base: position 300,285,255 of record NC_058082.1, on the reverse strand, counting down.
GTACTCCCCATTATACCCTGCCTCTTGAACGGGACACGGTCGCTGGCCATGGAAGAGGCAGGGAGCCTCGCTAATCACATACTGATGACCTATCCGGAGGATCAAAAACAATAGTAAATTCCCGTGCGCCTGCTTTAACCATACAAGTTTCCGTTGCTCTTGTTGGCATCTGAGACTTTACAATCATCCCTTGGTTTTCTTACTTTTCATACAGGAGCTCTTCGTCGATGGAGAAATAATGTGTACTTGGAGTGGTCTTTGGTTTGCCGCAGAGGATGGCGAAGTAGAGACGCTCTGAAAAGTAGCAGAGGGAAATACGGGTTACTTGGCATCATACAGTGTTCTGGGTGTACAAGTACCTGCTAACCCCCCTCCCGTGCTCCAGGGGGAGGACAACACACGCCATAAATACCAATACAACAATGCATCAAACTTACTCCATGAACAAGTCACAGAACATTGTGCATGCGGACATGCTAAGTATAGCACGGCCATGACACACCTAACCACACTCCCAAATTCCACAAATGGTACAAGATGCACTCAGCTGTAAAACAATGCAGCGTGAAGAAGCAAGACACTAGAGATGGTTCACACGGCCCATTTCAGGAGGACTCCACCAGCACTCACGGGGGACCTCACACGTTTGGCGAGAGCGGAAAAACTGATGGCGAAGGTCAATGAACTGTCTGCCCTGATAAGATAAATTACTAAGTGTGTAGAAACCGTCAATCAATAGAATCACCGGGGGTCCTGGTGTTATATTTGGGAAAAGGGTAGCTAATGGCGTTGTCCTGCTAAAAAAAAAATATAATAATAATTCTCTCTATACACACACACACACACACACACACACACACACACACACGTGTGTGCCTGACACAGGCTAGCACTTCCTGTGTGGGCACAATATACTGGATGCCACAGTGTAATCGGCCAACGCATCACTGGAATCACTCTACTGTGTCAAGCTGGATGTGGATGAATTGCTAGCAGTCTGCAGTAAGGGTACAGAGGGGAGGTAACGTTTGGGGGGGGGGGGGGTACCTGCACAGTCTGACAATGGCAGCACTGATTGGATAGAGCGAGTCTGTGCAGGTACACCCCCCCTCCTTGTTACCTCCCCTCTGTACCCTTACTGCAGACTGCTAGTAATTCATTCATAACTTCTAGTGGAAATAATAAAGGAATGGCACAGCCTAGAGCCATAAGACTAGATGCTCCAGAATTGGTATTACATTTAATACACATTTCTAACGCCTTAGTGACCACCAATACACCTTTTTACACTGTCCAGTAAGGGGTCTTAGGCTAGAGCACATTTGCAGATGAGCACCTCCCGTCCTCAACATCGAGCGCTGCCAGGGTCGCATAGCATTATATTGATTTATGATGCTATGTAACCCTTAGGCCCCTTGCAGACTAGCATGTCCGGATGCGTTGCGGCAAACCCGCGCGAGTAGGTACGCAATTGCAGTCCGTTTTGACTGCGATTGTGTTCCGTTTTTATCGAGCAGATGCAATGTGTTTTGCACGCACGTGATAAAAAACTGAATGTGGTACCCAGATCCGAACTTCTTCACAGAAGTTCAGGGTTGGGTTCAAGGTTGTGTAGATTGTATTATTTTCCCCTATAACATGGTTAGAAGGGAAAATAATAGCATTCTGACTACAGAATGCTTAGTACAACAGTATATATATATATATATATATATATATATATATATATATATATATATATATATATATATATATATATATATATATATATATATTTTATTTAACTCCCCTTAATCCACTTGTTCGCGCAGCCGGCATCTCTTCTGTCTTCTTTCTTCAGGACCTGTGGTGACGTCACTGCGCTCATCACATGATCCATCACCATGGTGATGGATCGTGTGACGGACCATGTGATGAGCGTAGTGACGTCATCAAAGGTCCAATTCCTCAAAGAAGAAGACAGAAGAGATGCCGGCTGCGTGAACAAGTGGATTAAGAAGAGTTGAATAATTATTTTTTTAACCCCCTCCAACCCTATTGTACTATGCATTCTGTATTCAGAATGCTATTATTTTCCCTTATAACCATGTTATAAGGGAAAACAATAAATATCGGGCCCCCATCCCGATCGCACTTGCTTGCGGATGCTTGTGATTTTCACGCAGCCCCATTCACTTCTATGGGGCCTGCGTTGCGTGAAAATCACCGCTCATGTGCACAGCCCCATAGAAATGAATGGGTCCCAATTCAGTGCGGGTGCAATGCGTTCAACTCATGCATTGCACTCGCCCATGTGAAAGGGGCCTTGCCTTAGAGGTCTGAAATGTACAAACCGGATTCCCAAAAAGTTGGGACACTATACAAATCGTGAATAAAAGCTGAATGCAATGATGTGGAGATGCAACTTCTAATATTTTATTCAGAATAGAACATAAATCACGGAATAAAAGTTTAAACTGAGAAAATGTACCATTTTAAGGGAAAAATATGTTGAATCAGAATTTCATGGTGTCAACAAATCCCCAAAAAGTTGGGACAAGGCCATTTTCACCGCTGTGTGGCATCTCCCCTTCTTCTTACAACACTCAACAGACGTCTGGGGACCGAGGAGACCAGTTTCTCAAGTTTAGAAATAGGAATGCTCTCCCATTCTTGTCTAATACAGGCCTCTAACTGTTCAATCGTCTTGGGCCTTCTTTGTTGCACCTTCCTCTTTATGATGCGCCAAATGTTCTCTATAGGTGAAAGATCTGGACTGCAGACTGGCCATTTCAGTACCCGGATCCTTCTCCTACGCAGCCATGATGTTGTGATTGATGCAGAATGTGGTCTGGCATTATCTTGTTGAAAAATGCAGGGTCTTCCCTGAAAGAGATGACGTCTGGATTGGAGTATATGTTGTTCTAGAACCTGAATATATTTTTCTGCATTGATGGTGCCTTTCCAGACATGGAAGCTGCCCATGCCACACGCACTCATGCAACCCCATACCATCAGAGATGCAGGCTTCTGAACTGAGCGTTGATAACAACTTGGGTTGTCCTTGTCCTCTTTGGTCCAGATGACATGGCGTCCCAGATTTCCAAAAAGAACTTCGAATAGTGACTCGTCTGACCACAGAACAGTCTTCCATTTTGCCACACTCCATTTTAAATGATCCCTGGCCCAGTGAAAACGCCTGAGCTTGTGGATCTTGCTTAGAAATGGCTTCTTCTTTGCACTGTAGAGTTTCAGCTGGCAACGGCGGATGGCACGGTGGATTGTGTTCACTGACAATGGTTTCTGGAAGTATTCCTGAGCCCATTCTGTGATTTCCTTTACAGTAGCATTCCTGTTTGTGGTGCAGTGTCGTTTAAGGGCCCGGAGATCACGGGCATCCAGTATGGTTTTACGGCCTTGACCCTTACGCACAGAGATTGTTCCAGATTCTCGGAATCTTCGGATGATGTTATGCACAGTTGATGATGATAGATGCAAAGTCTTTGCAATTTTTCGCTGGGTAACACCTTTCTGATATTGCTCCACTATCTTTCTGCGCAACATTGTGGGAATTGGTGATCCTCTACCCATCTTGGCTTCTGAGAGACACTGCCACTCTGAGAAGCTCTTTTTATACCCAATCATGTTGCCAATTGACCTAATTAGTGTTAATTGGTCTTCCAGCTCTTCGTTATGCTCAAATTTACTTTTTCCAGCCTCTTATTGCTACTTGTCCCAACTTTTTGGGGATTTGTTGACACCGTGAAAATTTGAATCAACGTATTTTTTCCTTTAAAATGATAAATTTACTCGGATTAAACGTTTGATCTGTCATCTACGTTCTATTACAAATAAAATATTGACATTTGCCATCTCCACATCATCGCATTCAGTTTTTATTCACAATTTGTTTAGTGTCCCAACTTTTTTGGAATCCGGTTTGTATTAGGCTACTTTCACACTTGCGCTTGATCGGATCCGTTCTGAACGGATCCGATCATATTAATGCAGACGGAGGCTCCGTTCAGTACGGATCCGTCTGCATTAATAACTTAGAAAAATTTCGCAAGTGCGCAAGTAGCCTGAGCGGATCCGTTCAGACTTTCAATGTAAAGTCAATGGGGGACGGATCCGCTTGAAGATTGAGCCATATGGGCTCATCTTCAAGCGGATCCGTTCCCATTGACTTACATTGTAAGTCTGAACGGATCCGCTCGCCTCCGCACGGCCAGGCGGACAGCTGAACGCTGCAAGCAGCGTTCAGCTGTCCGCGCGGAGGCTGAACGCCGCCAGACTGATGCAGTCTGAGCGGATCCGCATCCATTCAGACTGCATCAGGGCTGGACGGAGGCGTTTGGGTCCGCTCGTGAGCTCCTTCAAACGGAGCTCACGAACGGACCCATGAACGCTAGTGTGAAAGTAGCCTTAGATGGCACTGACATAATGCTGCCAGTGTTATCCAATACATTCCAGAACTGTAAGGGTTACATCAATATAATGCTATGTGACCACGGTAGTGCTCCGGACGGGAGCTGTGCTGCGGATACACTCTTGTCTGCAAGGGATCTAAGTGTTACATATAGTCTCCCATGCCAGGAAGAGCGGGTGCTCAGCGATTAGCTGAACCGCAGATCCAGGCCGTTTAAAGGGCTTTTCCAGGTTTTTAATATTGATGACCTATCCTTATTTTCACATGGTCTGTATTTGGTCAGTAATTTCAAAGCCAAAAGTGGTTCGAGAACATGGAAGAGGTACAAACCTTTCAATTTTTTATTATTTTTTTCCTGTAGGTTCTACTCCAGGTTTTGGCTCAAATACTGACCGTGTGACAGCGGTCTCTGGAAGCCAAAACCAGGAGCAGATCCAACTGTAAGGGTCCATTCACACGTCCGTTGTTTCTTTCCTGATCTGTTCCGTTTTTTGCTGAACAGATCTGGACCCATTCATTTTCAATGGGTCCTGGAAAAAAAAATCTGACATTGTGCTGTCCGTTTTTTTTCCAGGACCCATTGAAAATGAATGGGTCCAGATCTGTTCAGCAAAAAACGGAACAGATCAGGAAACAAACAACGGACGTGTGAATAGACCCTAAGGCTACTTTCATACTCGCGTTTGGTGCGGATCCGTCATGGATCTGCACAGACGGATCCGTTTGTATTATCTTTAACATAGCCAAGACGGATCCGTCTTGAACACCATTGAAAGTCAAAAGGAGGACGGATCCGTTTTCCATTGTGCCAGATTGTGTCAGTGAAAACGGATCCATCCCCATTGACTTACATTGTGTGCCAGGACGGATCCGCTTGGCTCAGTTTCGTCAGACTCTGGAGCAGTGGAAATGTGTTCTGAGGAGTGACAAGCAGCTTCTCTATCTGGCGGTCTGATGGAGGAGTCTGGGTTTGGCAGAAGAGGGATAACGCTATGGGGTTGCCTCTTAAGGCGCATTTGGGCAATCAGATAATTGTTACAATTTGAACCCCAACCAGGGCTGTGGAGTGGGTAAGCCAAAGTTTTGGCTTCAATTCCCGCATTTTATCACACTCCGACTCGATAAACCGTCAGTAACATAGTAATATTTACTACATTTTTTCTTACTATCGTATAAGTAGTTAGGCTACTTAAACCATATTTGTTGGAATACCATTTCTGAAATTCCAAAAATTTTCTAAATTCCAGCAAGTAAATATGCATCCACAAGAGACACCTCACTGCTGAAGCCAGTAATTGGCTCCAGTGGAGCAGATGACCCCAACCACATCAGAAATAAAATTGCGAACCAGGCCCCCTCATCCAACCTCAGTGTCTGACCGGGTAAAAACTCCAAAATCCTGAAGTAAGCCTTCCCAGAAGAGGAAGCTGTTTAATCTGCAAAGGGGGGCGTATTAATGGGATTAGGAGTTCAATCCATTTGTCCACACGCAGGAAAGTTAAACTTTGACTCGCCTTCAACTCTGCTCGGAAAATCTTTCTGAGCAAACAACGCGGTCACCGTGGAAACAGACTAAAATTAGAAGCGGGGAAAACAATGTTACCATTCATTGACTATGTGTACACAACACCCCCCTGAGTGGAAAAAGCCACGCTGTCACCACTACAAAAGGGCGCGTACGGCGTGGAGACATCAGCAGCTTCACATGCCAGATTTACAGCAGCAAGTTTTGATCCAGAATGTAAGCTGAAGGCGGATGTTTCTACGACATGAGCTTGAACCCCTGAGAACCCCTTTCAGACATGTCTGCTGTGTGGGAATATACCTGCAGAGGTCGTCAGGATTTGGTCCAATACTCATGATACAAAACAGCCAATCAGCTGTATAAAAGAGTTAGCGGAACTCATCGGTCGCACGGCCTAGGTGGTGCGCCATCCCATTCAAGAGAATAGGCCTGAGGTGCAATACCAAGTACAGCGCTGTTCTTGGTGACCTGCCAGGCCGCAGCCACTTCAAACAGCTGATCGTCGGGGGTGCTGGGACTTGGACCCCTGCCAATCTAATATCGACGTCCTATTCGGAGGACAGGACAATAAATACCAGGGAAACCCTTTAATCTAAAAAAAACAAAACACAACTATTGTCAATTTACACTTTATGCAGCGTGTGGATGAGATTATTCAAAATCTCAGCCACTTTGCTGGTATGGTAGCGCCACAGTGGACGTGTCCCCAGAGACCACTCACACATCGGGGGTCTGTTATGACACCACGGAAGCATGTCCTATTTTCGTCCATGATTACGGATCCCTCACGCACATTATAGTCCAAGAAAACCACGGACACGACAGTACTGCGAGTGGTTTTCTCTGACCATTAATAGGAGATGCTCTGGAAACTAATTTTCAGCCTAGCAGTGCCAGAGGACTATGGATGACACACGCACTCTCTATGGAAAAGGTGTGTGTGAAGAAGGCATGCCGCCCTCCACACAAATATAATACTGCCACATGGCGTCAGGTTTGTTGCCTTGTGAAGGAATCCGGGATTTACAAGCCAAACTGCAGACACTCCCTCCTGTCACCCATAAAAACCACCTCATAGTAACAGAACAACACAACATGGTGGCCGGAGCCCCACAGGCCATGCACAGGTGACCTTTACTACGAGGGAGGGAGAGGAACAGCAGCGGGTCCCATCAACCAATCCCAGCGCAGCTTTCATGGCTCCACCGCAGGCTGGAATAACTAAAGAGGACATCCGATTGGTTGGAGCCCCTATGTATGGCTGGGCTTCCCACATTTCTCTTCAGTTATCACAAAGGGTCAAGCCGAACACCCATCCCCCACGGGCGCATCAATCTACATATAATCGCATCGATATCGCATAGACGGCAGCGCTTACCATCGAAGACGTCCACCGCACCGGGAGGGAGGTCGTGCTCGTCGCCCATGCTGAGAAGTTAGGTTTAGGGTGGCGTGTCCCGAATGCTGATGCTCCAGATTAAGGGTGACAGGGTGGCACCGAAGCCTGCCCAGCCATGGGCTCCTCCTAGAGATCACCAGTGACCTTTGCGCCGAGCCGCTCCCCCGGCGCCAGTAGTTCGGGGCACGCAGCGCCTAGAGTGCGACTTTCCTCAGGCACTATGCTCACCGCGGCGGTACCTGCACATCCCGGGAGCCCCAGTCCAGTTTGTTGTGGATCCGAATCTAGCAGAGAAGTAGGTGTACGGAGGACGCGGCTACTCGCTAACCCCGCCCACAGTCCGATCCTTGCCCGCTGATTGGACATCGCGCCAGCCGTTGTTCCCAGGAATGCGGCTCGCAGCCAATAGTGAGCGGCCAGAAGTTTAAATGCCCTGAGAAGAGGCGGCGCCGGTGCCCGCCCACTGTGCCCGTGCATTCCTGTGACCGCAGCTCGTCCACGTGCCCACCAGCATCCTCTACCTACTGATCTGTCAGTGTACACTGCAGAGTTCAGAGATGTCCGCCAAAACACGGTTTATTCCTGAAGTTTGTGCACAGATTTCCATGCGGATTCTAGATCCCATCGTTGCCAATGGGCGTCCACACTGCTGTCCATATAACTGTGGATATATCACATTGTTCACACAATGGCTTTCACAGCGTTATTTTGTAGTGGACAAATGCTGAAAACCCACCGGTGGCCTCCTCCAGTTTCTTCCATCCATACATCTCTATAGGAGGAATCTGAGGATCAGGGAGGGCCAGCTCCTAGCCACAGTGGTGCCAGGAAGGAATATGTCCCTTTTTGGCGTAGTCACGGCTTTAAGCCGCTTCTCCGTGATCCTCAGCACAACCTCCCACTGAGCTGTATGAAAGGCTGTCGGCGCTAAAAATCCACAAGGATTTTTGCCTTCCTCTGGATCAACTTGCAGGATAACAGGCCGAACTGGGATGTCTTCTTTCAGCCTTGTGTGACCGTCTCCTAAGACGGGACATGTCAGAGGCCGTCAACACCAGATATCAGCAGCATACTGTTTATCTGTAGCTCCTGGGTTTGGCTACTTTCACATCTGGGGCATTGTGATCCAGCTGCCAGTTCTGGCAGAGAATGCTGGGAACCCGCTGGACACAAGCCACAGCGTGCGGTGGATTCTGTCCGTCCAATCCTCGGCATTTTTGCCAGACCCCATTGCAGTTTCCTGCATACTGTTCTCTCCCAGGATCGCTTCTGCAGATGTGAAACTAGCCTTACACATACTTACTGTGTGAAAGGGGCCACAAAGAGGATCTCCAACAAAATGGCCCTGAGCACTGTGCGGACAAAAAGTATGCAGACTAAACCCACCTCCATAAAGGGGCTGTCCCACTTCAGCCAATGGCATTTATCATGTAGAGAAAGTTACTACAAAGCACTTACTAATGTATTGTGATTGTCCATATTGCTTCCTTTGTGATGGGAAAATGAATCCAGCCAGCAAAGGAGGCAATATGGACAATCGCAATACAGGAGTAAGTGCCTTCTATTTTAACTTTGTCTACACAATAAACGCCAGCCCCTAAACTAGCTCACGTGCACTAGCATCAAAGGGGGTAGAATACATAGTTGCAGCCTGAGAGAACAATGAGCTGCTGTTCTAGTTTATTTTTCATGGTCTGCAATTGTTATATTTTATGAACAAAGACACATAAGTTAGATTTTGGTAGTCCTTAAAGGGCTTCTACCATCAGAAATACTGTTATGTAGCTGAATGACATTAGCGATGCGCTAATGTCAGCACTATATAACAGTATGTTTCTAACATTTGTCCCCGCACTTTTATTATATGCTAATGAGCCTCTAGGTGCTATGTGGGCGTAAAATCAGCACATAGAGGCTCCGTCCACTCACCCTTTATTCCGCCCAGGTCCTCCGTTCTGCCAGCCCCGCTCCTCTTGATTGATGTCCAAGTTCCATGCATCATTGAGGAAATCCTGCGCCTTTTACTTCTGTATTCAGCGCAGGCGCAGTGAGTAAAGGACACGCTCCTGGTGCCGACTTCCTCACTGCGCCAACTACGTCACAGTGAGGAAGCTGGAACCAGGAGTGCGGCCTTCACTCACTGCGCCTGTGCCGAATACAGAAGTGAACGGCGCAGGATTTCCTCAACGACGCATGGAACTTGGACATCAATCAAGAGGAGTGGGGCGGGCAGAACAGGGGACCTGGGTGGGATAAAAGGTTAGTTTTTCGAGCCTGAATCTATGCCCACATAGCACCCAGAGGCTCATTAGCATATTGTAAAAGTGTGTTTTTTAGCAAAATGGCTGCAGGGAGAAATGTAAAAAACATACTGTTATGTAGTGCTGACATTAGCGCATCGCTAACGTCAGTCAGCTACATAACAGTATTTCTGGTGGTAGAAGCCCTTTAAGGACAGTCAGTGTTTGATCAGTGATGAAGTCAAAACCAGGAGCAGAGCCTACAAAGAGCTGAGGGGTTTTTGCTTACAATCCACAGCATATTACAGTACCAGCAAAGCTGTCATCCACACGCTGCAGTGCAGGCTTTAAATCCGCCGCATGTCAGTTTAGGTTGTGGATTTCCACCGCGGATCTGACCCTGTGCAATAAACGGGGTAAGGCTACTTTCACACTAGCGTTCATAGGTCCGTTCGTGAGCTCCGTTTGAAGGAGCTCACGAGCGGACCCGAACGCCTCCGTCCAGCCCTGATGCAGTCTGAATGGAACGGATCCGCTCAGACTGCATCAGTCTGGCGGCGTTCAGCCTCCGCTCCGCTCGCCTCCGTACAGACAGGCGGACAGCTGAACGCTGCTTGCAGCGTTCAGCTGTCCGCCTGGCCGTGCGGAGGCGAGCGGATCCGTTCAGACTTACAATGTAAGTCAATGGGAACGGATCCGCTTGAAGATGTCACCATATGGCTCAATCTTCAAGCGGATCCGTCCCCCATTGACTTTACATTGAAAGTCTGAACGGATCCGCTCAGGCTACTTTCACACTTAGAATTTTTTCTAAGTTATTAATGCAGACGGATCCGTACTGAACGGAGCCTCCGTCTGCATTAATATGATCGGATCCGTTCAGAACGGATCCAATCGAACGTTAGTGTGAAAGTAGCCTGAGATCCATGGTAAAATCTGCAACAAATCCACATGTAGCACATGCAGACTTTGCAGCACATTTGGTTATGGCTTCAGGGGTGGAATAGCGGCAAAATTTATGGCAATTCCCCCCTGGTTGGGTATGCCCTTAGAATACAGACACAATAGTACATGCCAACTGCAAGAGTAAGGCCTCTTTCACACGGGCGTCACGTTTTGGCTCCGGATGCATTGCGCGAGTAGGTACGCAATTGCAGTCAGTTTTGACTGCGATTGCGTTCGGTTGTTATCGCGCGGGTGCAATGTGTTTTGCACGCGCGTGATAAAAAACTGAATGTGGTACCAGACCCGAACTTCAGGATTGGGTTCAAGGTTGTGTAGATGTAATTATTTTCCCTTATAACATGGTTATAGGGGAAAATAATAACATTCTTAATACAGAATGCTTAGTAAAATGTGGATTGAGGGGTTAAAAAAATAATAAAAAAATGTAAATAATTTTACTCACCTTAATCCACTTGTTCGCGCAGCCGGCATCTCTTCTGTCTTCAGCACCTGGGTTAAGGACCTGTGGTGACGTCACTGCGCTCATCACATGATCCATCACCATGGTGATGGATCATGTGAACAACCATGTGATGAGCGCAGTGATGTCACCACATGTCATTTTCCTCCTGCACAGCAAAGATGAAGACAGAAGAAAAGCCGGCTGCGCGAACAAGTGGATTAAGGCGAGTTAAATTATTAAAAAATGTTTTAACCCCTCCAGCCCTATTTTACCAAGCATTCTGTATTAAGAATGCTATTATTTTCCCTTATAACAATGTTATAAGGGAAAATAATATAATGATCGGGTCTCCATCCCAATCATCTCCGAGCAACCATGTGTGAAAATCGCACCGCATCCGCACTTGCTTGCGGATGCTTGCGATTTTCACGCAGCCCCATTCATTTCTATGGGGCCTGCGTTGCGTGAAAAACGCACAATATAGAGCATGCTGCGATTTTCACGCAACGCACAAGTGATGTGTGAAAATCACCGTTCATGTGCACAGCCCCATAGAAGTGAATGGGTCCGGATTCAGTGCGGGTGCAATGCATTCACCACCTGAGGGAAAGGGCCCCTTCTCTACTTTGAAACCTAAGAGTACCTTGATGCCCTCCCAGGGTGACCCCACTTGTATAGAGGTGTTTGTTGCGCGAGTCTCACGCGCTCTGGAAGAACTAACAGTGAGGAAACCTGTGTTCAATTGTTCCAAAGCTGAAATTGATGCCTTGTGTTCCATTGAAAAAAAAAAAGATCAACAAGTCGCTATTAAGCCCTCCGACAAGGGGGGTAATATAGTGATTATGAAGACTACTGATTATAAGAACATGTGCCTTGATCTCCTTCGAGATCGGAACACATATGAAAGATTGAAATTAGACCCTACTGCGAGGTATCAAAAGGAACTGTTAGAAGTTTTGACTACAGCCAAGAAGGATGAACTTATATCTGAGGAGGAGTTTAGATTTTTGTTTAACCGACATCCCACTGTGGCAACTTTCTACAGTCTTCCTAAGATTCATAAAGGGGTTATGCCCCTAAAGGGACGTCCAATTGTGGCTGGTATCAGCAATGTAGGCATCTATGTGGATCAGATTTTGGCATCCTTTGTTAAAGCCTTACTCTCATACGTGAGAGATACGAGTGACCTGCTGGCACAGCTAGAGGGGGTTTCACTGGATGAGGATATGGCTTTAGCTTCCATAGATGTTGAGGCTCTTTATTCCTCTATTCCCCATCACTTGGGCCTAGAAGCGGTCAGTAGCTTTTTGGCCACCAAAGGCTGCCAATATCGAGCACATAACAAATTTGTGCTGGAACTACTTAACTTTACCTTGACTTCCAACTTCTTTGTGTTTGGAGGGTCCTACTACCACCAGCTCAGGGGCACCGCGATGGGCAGTTCTTGTGCCCCGTCGTATGCTAACTTGTTCCTGGGCTGGTGGGAGAGGACCCTGGTGTTCTGTGACTCCCCCAAAATACTGACAGAAAGTGTCATTAGTTGGAATAGATTTATTGATGACATTTTCCTGATTTGGCGTGGTGAGAAATGCAACTTTGAGAGGTTTGTGCAAGAATTTAATTGTAACAACATTGGCATGCGCTTCACGTTTGAATATAGGAGGGATGTCCTTCCATTCTTAGATGTTGAAATCACCAGAAATGGTATAGGTCTATTAGAAACTAAGACTTTTAGGAAACCAACTTCCACCAACTCACTTCTGAACTGGAATAGCCATCATCCTTTGTCATTGAAAAAGGGCATTCCAACAGGCCAATACCTTAGAATGAGAAGAAATTGCTCCAATGACACAGTAATCCAGGAACAGGCGGATGACCTCCGCAGACGTTTTCTGGAAAAAGGCTATCCAGACTCTACACTTCGTGTAGCGTATCATAGGGCGTTCAGTAGTAACTGTACTGCTCTACTGCACCCAAAACGCAGAGAGACTACACCAGGCCTAATTCGACTAATAGGCAAGTATGATATAGCAGTGAACGACGTGAGACAGGTGCTGGGCAAACATTGGGATTTTCTTAAAATGGACCCCGACATCAGCAAAGTTGTTGCGGGGACACCCTAAATTACATACAGACGTGGTCGAAATCTTTCTGTCCCTTTCTTTGCTTTGGGCGAATGATCGGGCAGCCCACCTTGGCGCTGTATTTAGGGACAGTCTGAGGGAGAGATTGAGGGGGCTGTTTATGAGGTGGATGCAGGGCAATTACAGGTCTGAGAGACCCGATCCTGTATCCTTTCCATATTTTCACTTCTCATGCCTCCCTTGGTCTCTAATTAGCAGTCATACGCACCTTGTATGCTACTGGCATCCATACTCTTTTGGTTCTATTTTCACCATTCAGTGTGCTGGGGTTTATTTTGTTGATTTAATAAACGTTACGTTTTAAAGGGTTACCACATATTTTTTATCTATCCCAGGTACCTCGTTTTGCAAGGTTTGATCCCCTTACACGGGGTCAATTTTCTTCCTTGCGTGTTTTATACTTTTTTTTAATCTTTTACCACAAAATTGACATAATCTGCTAAGCCTCTTCTGCTCTATAACATGCTGCCGGCAGATTGCACTGGATTTTATGGCGACAGGTTCCCTTTAAAAATATATTTTTTATAAAAAAATAATAATTTTAACTATTAATTTACTTTATTTTTGGCCCACTAGTAGACATGGCTTTTATAATACACTGGTTTACTTTGTATACCAATGCATTATAGCCTGCATCACTGTACCAGTGACAAGCTGTCTATTGGGCTCTGTCTGTTGCACGGTCTAATAGACATACAGTCATTTTAGGCCCCCAACTGCCACAGCGCCACATCAGTACCCTGCAATTGTATTCACGGGGAGCCGATGGTGAGAGGCAACCCTGTCTCTCTAACTGCCTAGATGCTGTGATCGCTATTGACAGTGGCATCTGTGGAGTTAAACTGCTGCCATCAGAGTTATCTCCAATGCCGGCTGTTACAAAGGGAGCCTGGCATCAGTCAGGGCTTCCCTGATGATCTAGATTCTAGAGCACTGTATCAGCGCAATCTGTGAGGCCTGTTCAGTTCCTGTCACCCACGCCAAGATTAATAGTGTGCGTGCCAGGGACTGAACAGACTAGACAAGGTGCACAAACACAGTGTTCCTTAACAAAGTATGTCTCACGCATTGAAATGCACATGAGACTTTTTTCAGAGAGTAAAATTGCCCGTGCAGGCGTTATTGAGACCTCTGCTTATAACAACTACTCCCAATTCTACATTGTATATGGACAATCTGCTGATTCCATTGCTTTCTTTGAGGTGCCAGCCGCTGATTCTATTTCCCTGGTCCAAGCTATTGTTCGAATAAGGAGAACTGCTCATCAGAGATGCAGGCCACCACCACAGTTCTGTCCAGGAGAAAAAGTCTGTCTATCCTCCAAAAATATCCTCTGATAGTACTCTCCTACAAGGTTGCCCTTCTGAAGTTTTGGAACAGATCCATCCTGTATAATACAAGTTACTCCTTCCACCTATTCTTTGTATACCCAATTCTTTCCATGTTTTACATCTCAGACTGCTGGTTCTCCACCACTATTCCAGGTCTCCAGTCTCTGCTCCTCCCCCAGTTGGTCCAGAAGAGGAGTTTGAAGTGGAAAGCATCCTTGATGCGAAGATGGATTCTACCAGGTGAATTCAAAGTAATTTGGCCCAGAGAAAAGGTCTTGGGAGCCTGCTGAGAACAGATGCTAGCTTTACTATTTTCCATCTATGATCTAGACTAGGGATGAGCGAATCGACTTCGGATGAAACTTTCAAAGTCGAGTCACATAAAACCCGTTCCAATACTGTACGGAGCTTGGCTCCTATGAGTCGAAGTTATTACTTTGCGAAGTCTGGCGAGACTACGGGTAATAATATCAGAAATTAATTTCTACAGTAAAAAAAACTTTTACCGAACTCGGGTTTGGTTCCGAACTTTGTGTTTTATCAAGCAAGGCCAAGAAACAATGGATATATATGGGACAAAAACGCCACTGACTGGGTACAGTGTAGAGGACGTAGTGCGCACACTATAGCCTGACACTGTACCCATTGATATGGGGGTCTGATTTGAGGGATCTTAAGGTTTCATATGGGGGTCAGATCTGAAGTATGATGAAGATTGGGGGTCTGATGAAACCTAGGAGGTGCATCTTATCAGCTGTGCCTTATAAACCAAAAAATGTGGTAATTCCCATAGACTTTTCAGCACACAATTTTTTTTTGCAAAACGCCACAAAGAAGCCAAAAAGATGCTTTTCAGAAACCCTAACTCATTACATATCAATAAAGAAACAACTTTTCTATCCAACTACTGTATTTCAACAATTCCAGAGGCCTGGGAAGTCCTGTTTACTGTACGAGACCTGAAAAAACTCGACAGACCAGCTCCACTTGTTTTTCACACCTACAATTTGCAGACTATTAAGACGTACATGGGTTCAACTACCACTGTAAATGAATCATTGTCAATTGTTCCTTCTCCCAATCCAACAGCCCCAAAGGCACATATTGCAGCTGTCCAAGTTTTTTTTTGTATTTTTTAATGCAAAGAATATCAAGAAAAAGAGAAATATCTGTGACTTTTGGAGATCCTGCCTTTCAATCTACTCTCCAAAACGTGCATTTACAATGTGCCAAGGAGCAGCCAAATTATCAGGAAGGGGGCGTTCCTTTCCGACAGTCGGCTGCTCGTTCAGTGGGGGTGAAGCTCTGCATTGACATGAAGCTATCACATCCAGTATGAGGACAACTGATGGCTACTGAGATCGCTCGTCCTCATACGGCAGCAGATCACTGTTTAGAGAGCAAGAGCTGCTGCCCAGAAAAACGTTTGTTCCCGATAATCTGCCCGACTATCAGGCCGTTTAAACCCGCCATTAGAAGATATTCCGGTGGCAAGCAGCAGGATGACTGATAATTTTGAGGACATTTAAGACTAGATTCACGCCTGCGGCTAGATTCTGTTCTGGGGGCCACCTGAGCCCTCCTCATGGCTGTCAGTCAGGTACATAAGGATCTGATGCGCTCAGCATTAATACTAGGAGAACCAGGAACATATGCACCTGTCTGGCCGCCTCAGGTGCCCTATTGAATTCAACTGTATCGCCATCCTCAAGAAGGTGATGTACTTGAATGCTATGGCGTGAGTGGCAGTATTTTGTGCTGCGCTATGGTATCTGGTTCTGCTGAGCTCTAAATGTATTGCTGCCCAACTACTTCTGACAGATTGGATTTGCCTAAAACATGGGGCCACTTAGTTTTTCTTTTTTTTAGGGCCACTTAAAGTTCCCAGTCCGCCCCTAAGAACAACAGAATTGCCGGATCTGGAATATGGATTCCATTCACTATTATGGGGTCCAGCATGAATACCCGTATTGTCTCCTTTTTTGCTCCCATCTGAACCTAGCTTAGGCACATGCAAGGTCTGTGCCGTTTCCAGTAATAAAATTAATATTGGCCTATATTTGCTAATATGATTGTAAATGTGACAACATTTGATGCTATGTGGAGCATTTTTGGAGCAATTTGGTGCATCTAGTTTTAGAAGAACCCACTGAGGGAGCATGGTTTACCGACCAAAGGGTGTGGCCTAAGATGCAACATTTTGGGCCAAAACTTCGGCACAAAATGTTGCCGCAAAGTAAGCCAACACATAGATGGTATAAAGATAGACAAAAGGATGCCTGAACCCTGTCATAAATTAGGCGTATCCTCTGGCAGTGTAGGGGCAGAAAGCTGACAGCTGGCATCTGAAAAGCCAGGAAAAAAAAATAAAAAATACAAGTCTGTAATTTTGATATTTTTCAAATGTTCAAATAATCCAGAGATTTTTGGGGGACCAGGGAAGCATCTACATGCAATAGCAACTGGTTAAGAGGAGACTTAACCATGAGGCTGGACTAACACACTACAGTTGCAGTAAATTTTTTGTACATGTTCTGCGATTTCAGAAAATGGCATAAAAAACCACACTGTTACAGCAACGTGTTAACCCAGCGTTATTTGGTTAATAAAGTTTTAGCCTTTGCCCCGGGGTGGGGTGAGTCGAAGAATTGGAGGGAAGGCTTTGTCAAAAGTGTACTCTGTCTGCTTCTTCTTCCCAGCGACTTGAATGTCCTAATCGATCATTTTCCTCTCTATAAGCCAATTACCCTTAAAAGGCTAAACCCAGACATATCCTCATCTTCACCCCTCCGGCCCCCTGATATGACCATCGGTGCATTTCATGCTCTGATGCTCTCCTTTGCCCGGTGATGCCTCGGCCAAGCAGTGAAATAATATAAAGAAAAAAGCCCTTGCCCTGTGCAATCCTTCGCAGGGCAAGGGAGAGCATCAGAGCATGAAATGCTCATGTCAGGGGGCGAAAATGGGGATATCTCCAAGTTCAGCTCTGAACCCGAACAACCCTTTTAAAGGGGTTGTCTTAAATGGGTCCACCAAGACCTTATAACTGATGACCTATCCTCTGGGTGATCAGTATCTGATTGGTGGGGCTCAGACACCTGCCAATCAGCTCCTGTAAGGGCCACGGCCTTCTCTGTGCTCACCAAGAACAGCGTCGTACATTGTATAGCGGCTATACTTGGTATAACACCCCTGCTTCATAAGGGCCACGGCCTTCTCTGTGCTCACCAAGAACAGCGTCGTACATTGTATAGCAGCTATACTTGGTATAACACCCCCGCTTCATTCACTTCTATGGGGCTGAGCTGCGCTTAGCCCATGTGACCGATGAACATGTCATCACTGGCCTAGGAAAAGCTGAGAGAAGGAGGGGGCCTTCTTAAACATCTGATTTGCAGGTTCTGGTGTCAGACCCCCACCGATTGAATACTTACAACCAATCCAGAGGATAGGTCATCAGTTATAAAGTCTCAGAAAACCCCTTTGACATAAGAACTTCTCACCTATCCCCAGGTGATCGGTGGGGGTTCCTCATGATCAGGAGAAAATGGTCTTGGAGTCCCCAGCGTGAATGGTGCACCGGCACTCTCTTCAGCAGTCCTATGTAGTTGAATGGAACACAGCAAGCATGCACGATCGCTGTTTCATTCACTCAGGAGACTCCAGGACTTGTGATCGTGGAGGGCCCAGAAGTCAGACCACCATAACCTATTCTGTGGAGGTTGGTTCTCATCCACTTGTCTGCTATCTTAGTATGCTGTGGGGTTTTCACCCACAAATCCAGACGGTAAATCCACATCATATCTGCTAATTGTCAATGTCACCTAACACTGTGTATTTTGATACAAGATACTATCTGCATTCCTTTGCCTCTCAGTGTACAGTATGTACTATTATCAGTGGATTACAACACAGGTAATGAAAGTTCCTAATCATAGTAATGCATTCAGATAATGACAACCTGATAAGTCTAGTTACATAACCAGATTTATTCATGGTGAAGAGATACACGTGAGCTTTGCAGATCTTCAGATAGTGATCTAATGCTGCAGGAACATGTGTCCTATCATCATACCCTGGATAAACTGGTTAGAAGTCATGAAGAGTCAATAGCATGATGTCATTCTGTTCATACCAATGGGGCCTGAGGAATGCCAGATTAGGAGACATTGTGGACCTCACTGCCCTGCATGTTCTCTATCTGCACCTGTGCAGTAAAAGACAGAAGCGCCATCTTGGAAAGGCTATGGCCGTCTGCTCTTCTTTCATTGCTACCCATCTGGGCAGACTAAGGGAAGTCTGGAGGAATGTATCAGATATTTATGGTATTATACACCAGTGTATGGCATTACTGAAATTTAAGGGCTCATGTACACGGCCACATAATGGATTCTTTTTTGTACGGCGCCAAAATAGAACTGTCTGAGAGGTCCATGAGGCCTCTACTGTACCGCCATAATTTAAAATCATGGCATGCTGCATCAGATGTTACGTGTGCAGAGGTATTCTCCCTCAGCATTGTTTCTAGGGGGGGATTTCTATATTGTGCTCAATGAAGCCTGTGCATGGAAGTTGTGCAGCTCCACACACAGGGCTCTGTTTAGCTCCACCATTCACCCTGTCACCCCCGCCGTCACAGCCACGCCACAGACCGCAGCAGTCCTACACGGAGTGATCCGCTAACTGCATCATGGCAGTGGGGTTAGGCAAGTATTCATCTTAGAGGCACTAAAAGGGCATGACTAAGGGCACTGTAGCATATTTAATGTGTGTGGGAGCACTATGGGGGCATCTGTACTGCGTGGGAGCACTATGGGGGCATCTGTACTGCGTGGGAGCACTATGGGGGCATCTGTACTGCGTGGGAGCACTATGGGGGCATCTGTACTGCGTGGGAGCACTAAGGGAATCTTTTTACTGTGTTGGAGGTACAAGGGGGCATCTTTACTGTGTGGAGGGCACTAAGGTGTCACCATGGAGGCATAACTACTGTGAGGAGGCATTAAGAGGCATCATTACTGTCTGGGGGCACCATTAATGTTTGGGGAGATACTAAGGTGGCATACTTACTGTGCCACACAAAGGGCACAGAAAGTTTTAGGGCATGATTATTGTTGGCACAAAGGGAACTTGAGCGGGACTTGGCACGTATGTACAGGGATTGGCAGGGGTGAGAAGCTTGGCTTAACATTAAAAAATATATATTTCCTGCAGCGGTATGGCTTTAAAAATGCTTCCAAGGACAGCTTATGAGAACCGCTGAGAAGACACTGGCGAAAATTACTAATCAAAATCTGCTCCGAAAAGACTGCAGTACATGCTTTGTACTACAGTTATTAAGTGTTTTCATTATAATAATCTTTATTTCTATAGCGCCAACATATTCCGCAGCGCTTTACAAATCATGGGTTCATGTACAAACAGTCATAAATAACATAGCAACAGACAAGTCATAAGAGGAATGAGGGCCCTGATCACAAGAGCTTACAATTTATGAGGAGATAGGGGTGACCCAAAAGGTAAAAACAATGAGCCAGTCACCAGATGATATCTGTAGTGCTTGTGCGTGGGTGCGGTGAAGAGTTTGGTGGAGGACCAGGTTCAGGAACTGATGATAAATGGGCTATATATGGAGAGGAGTTAGACCACCTTAAAACTGTGTATATTGTGATTTAACCTAATTTCTTGGGGTAGGGCATTCCAGAGAACTGGTGCAGCTCGGGAGAAGTCTTGGAGATGGGAGTGAGAGGTTTGGCTTATGGTGGACGTCAGTGTTACATCATTTGCAGACACAGTTACCATTATATCTCTGTTACCTACAATCTCTACATACGGATATGCTGAAAGGACACAGATACTGCTTTACTTGCTACCGAGAGGTACAGCAGTAAAAAAATAAATAATTTTTTTTTTCTTTTTGTAGATAAGTTACTGTAGGTCCTTTCACAATTTCCATAAAGAAAAGTTTATTGCATTTTTTTCTGCGCCAAAACTAGAAGTGGATCCTAGACCAGGGAAAGCATGGGGAAATAGATCCCCATTACTGCAAACATCTGTACATCTGCCATATGTATACATCATTCAGATATCATTCCTTCCTTCTGACAAATGGGTACATGCCTGACTTATACAGTATGTACAATATGCAGCATGCCATCAAACCTGTCATACCCTATAAAAAAGGGTGAAATGTCACATGCTAGCATTGGAAGGTGCGATAGCATCAGAAGTCTCCAAAGTTCAGCATGACTGATGATGGATGGACAATTATTAAAGGGGTCGACCATTTTATAGCAAATGTTAACGTGTTTTAAAGATGCAAGTACATTTATTTTTGAAGTTGTGTCCCTTTATTCAGCCAGTCCTCAATCCTGTCCAGACGGCTGTCCCATCCATAAGGTGGTAGGTGCCCATACAAGTCTTTCAGCTTCCTCTACTGCACCCACACTAGTTTCCTGTGTACAAGAGGTTGTCCAACCCACCCAAAAAAATGACTGACCACCAGGAAGTGTTGGACTGGAAGAGATGACGTCCTGTCCATGGTCACATGCCGCTCAGGGATATGACAAGTGGACGGCTGCAGCAGTCTTTATTTCAGGACAGCCTCAATGCTAATTTTTAACCTAGCAGGAAAGGTAAGTATTTGATTTCACTAGCGCTGCGGTTGGGCACTGATGGCTTGGAGGGGGAGCTGATGGGGGTGGGGGGGAGCTCATTGCAGTGGGGGGGGGGGGGGGGGGGAGCTCATGGCAGTGGGGGGGGGGAGCTCATGGCATGGGGGGAGCTGATGGCATGGGGGGAGTTCATGGCAGTGGGGGAGTTCATGGCAGTGGGGGAGTTCATGGCAGTGGGGGAAGCTGATGACATGAGGTAGTTCATGGCAGTGGGGGGAGCTGATGACATGAGGTAGTTCATGGCAGTGGGGGGAGCTGATGACATGAGGTAGTTCATGGCAGTGGGGGGAGCTGATGACATGAGGTAGTTCATGGCAGTGGGGGGAGCTGATGACATGAGGTAGTTCATGGCAGTGGGGGGAGCTGATGGCATGGGGGAGTTCATGGCAGTGGGGGGAGCTGATGGCATGGGGTAGTTCATGACAGTGGGGGGAGCTGATGGCATGGGGTAGTTCATGACAGTGGGGGAGTTCATGGGAGTGGGGGAAGCTGATGGCATGGGGTAGTTCATGGCAGTGGGGGAGGAACTGATGGGGGGGTGACTGATGGTGCTGATAACTGTTGGCAGGGGCGGAGGGGACTGATGGCAATGGGGGGATGATGAGTTTTTATAGAAAACGTTCTCTTAATTCGTTTTTTCCTATAGGAGTACTCAATTAACTGATTAATCGGTCGAATAATTACTAAAATAATCGATAGCTGCAGCCCTACACACAACCATACTACGGATCAGTATCTGCTTCATGTGTTGTGGGTTCCCATTTTCTGTACCTCCACGCAAATCTTTTTAAATTTTTTTTGCATGTGTGTTTCTTTATATGAGATTATACGGCTAATATATTAATTTACATAAGGACTGAGCATTGTGAGTGTGTGTTCCCAGGCTTCAGCACTGTTATAACATGGAATTTTCTTCTCAGTAATTATACAAATTTCCAAACTGATACATTTTCTTCTAAGCAATTCTAATTTCCAAATTGATAATGTCTCTGGACTGTCAGCGTTCTAAAAAAGGGAAATGCATGACTGCAGATTGACACCATGCCAGTGTCTTCAGGGGAATGGCTCCACCTAGTGGCAACAAAGGCTGTAACTAGAAATGAGCCAATACTCAAATCTGTTCCATGAATTAAGGGGGTGTCCCGGTTTAGACATACCCCTTTTTTCACCCAGACATCCCCTCTGACATTTTATACTCCAATACTCTCCCTTGCCCAAAGGCTTTTTCTGAAGATCCAGTGACGTAACGGGCTCTACATGGATAAAGCTAGGCGCCTCGCAGTGAGCCTGGTGATGTCACCGGCACTAACCTGTAAAAAGCCCACCCATCATTGCCGGTGACATCACCAGGCTGACTGCTAGGCGGAAGCTCAGAGGGCCTGCCTGGGTGAAAATGTGGGTATGTCCAGGTTTAGAGTTGAACCCGGACAACCCTTTTAGCCAGATCAAAGCTAGGCAAAGCAAATTCCAACCATGTGTGCGCGCAGAGGCTACCAAAAAACACAATGGGGGAGATTTATCAAGTAGAACTGGTGTAAAGTAGAACTGGTTTAGTTGCCCATAGCAACCAATCAGATTCCACCTTTCATTTTCCAAAGGAGCTGTGAAAAATAAAATCCTGTGAGATCTAGGGAGCCCTCTCCTTCCCCAATGCTGTTCTATGTTAGGAGGTGGTGCCTGCTGATCTGGGTCAATTCTTACTGGGGCACAATTATTTTGAGAGTACTGTGTGCGCATAATTATCGAAAAAGGGTATCTGTGTGGTATTATTTTCATTTGTTTCTGCAGTATATTCTTGGGGAGCACAGCAGGCACAGTATTGGGGGTGGCAGGATGGGGTGTTGAGAAGGTGAAGAGGATGATGTGCAGAGATAAGACATGAATGACAGAAGGCATCATGGTGGTCTGGTCCATATAGAAAGAGAACATCTATATCGGAAAGGTTACTGGATGTAAGAGGTATGTAGTGCTATATTCTGCTGTATGTTACATGTATGAAATGTAATAGGCCCCTTTCACGCGAGTAAGTTTTCCGCGCGGGTGCGATGCGTGATGTGAACGCATAGCACCCGCACTCTATCCTGACCCATTCATTTCATGTATCAGTTCTGCATTGCGTGAAAATCACAGCATGTTCTATATTCTGCGTTTTTCACGCAGCCCAGTCCCAATAGAAGCGAACGGGGCTTCAGTAAAAAACGCATTGCATCCGGAAGCGATACGTTTTTCACTAATGGTTGTTAGGATATGTTGTTTGTAAACCCTCCGTTTTTTATCGTGCAAGTAAAAAACGCATTAAAATGTATTGCACCAGCGCGGAAAAAAACTGACTAAACTTGTTTGCAAAATGTTGCAAGTTTCACTGAACGCATCCGCCAATCTGTATCGTTCGTGTGAAAGAGGCCTTAGTCATCCACCATGGGTCCTAAAGTGGTGTCATTTTGACAGGAAAATTTGTGCTGCACTATTTTCTCTGTCAAATCTGAAAGGAACTGCTGACAGAGGTTTAGAACAGATCCTACGACAGCGGAGTGAGAATAGCCGCATTTTATTACCATTTATCACTGTTCACTTCCTTGTACTTGGTTCAAACCTCTTGTCCCTAGGGCAGTGATGGTGAACCTTTCAGAGACCGAGTGCCAAAACTGCAACCCAAAATCCTTTTTATTTATCGCAAAGTGCCCTTGGGGGGGCTGTCGAAGGCACTTGGGGGGGCTGTCTGAGGCACTTGGGGGGGGGCTGTCGGAGGCACTTGGGGGGGGGCTGTTGGAGGCACTTGGGGGGGCGCTGTTGGAGGCAATTGGGGGGGGGCGCTGTTGGAGGCAATTGGGGGGGGGCGCTGTTGGAGGCAATTGGGGGGGGGGGCGCTGTCGGAGGCACTTGGGGGGGGGGGGCGCTGTCGGAGGCACTTGGGGGGGGGGCGCTGTCGGGGGGCTGATGGATGTAGCAGAGCTGAATATGCTGCTGTTCAGCCATAGTTCTAATGGGGAAGGGAATAGACAGATGTAGCAGAGCTGTATATGTGGTGGGTCAGCATCAATGTTGGTGGAAGAGAGAAACAGATGTAGCAGAGCTGTATATGTGGCGGGTCAGCATCAATGTTGGTGGAAGAGAGAAACAGATGTAGCAGAGCTGTATATGTGGCGGGTCAGCATCAATGCTGGTGGAAGAGAGAAACAGATGTAGCAGAGCTGAATATGAAGCTTTTCAGACACCGTGCTAGTGGGTGAGTAGAATAAAGATGTAGCAGGGCTGTATAGGAAGCTATTCAGCTAAAGTGATGTTAGGGGACTGGAGAAGACACATGTAGCTGGGCTGTATATGCATCTATAAAGATACATAGTGTAAGGTTTATACATAAATCTGCATCAGTGCTGGTGGGTTGGGGTTGGTCAAGCTTTTGAGCAAATGTATAATATGGAATTATAGTTTTTGATGCACAGAATGGGTTTGTAAAAGATCAGACAGAGATTTTGTGTGTAAAACTGTGCAGAACAGCCACGTGTTATTGTACACTGAGCTCACGTCACATGGCTCTGATTCTCCAGCAGGGGAAGGGGCCTCACAGACACTGCAGGCTGCCAGACTGATGAGTCATACTCTTCACATGAGCTAGCAGGCAAGGACAGGAAACCAGAAAGTGAACAGCATAGCTGGCAGCAATTGAAGATTAAGTAGCAAGATGGGAATACCCCTTTAACACTGTTTGTGTAGAGTTAATTAACTGTTCTGGACATTCTGCTGTTTGGCCACAAGATGCCGCTGTTTCCTAAACACAGCTACAGACTGCAAATATATCTCCATATTCATGAGAGAGGTGGGGTTTACACAGAGTCTAGAGAGAAAAGAAGGAGAGAGCAGCCATCTTAAAGGGAGGTGAAACTAAGGAACTTTGTGAGCAGAGAATCTGACGGCATCCAGGTGTGAGAGCATCCCTCAGTGACCAGAGCTGCAGCTAAGCAAAGCAAAGCTGATCGTGTCCAAGACCCTGATCCTGTCCAGAGGAAGGAGGATTGCTGCCAGGAACGCTGTTGAGAGCAGAGGAACAAAGCAACATACACTGCGGTACCGCATGCTTGTTAGAGAGACATTTGTTCTGTTCAGAGTCACCAGCAGATCCAAAGCAGACCCGGGTCGGTAAGATCGTGCTCGCATCTCATCACAGAGTTGGAGCCTAGAGCCCGAGACCAGTCCTGTAGTTAGTTAGTTAGGGTTTCTGTTTGTGTCAGGTCACAAGTGTTACTACTATTCATTTCAAGGACTCCATAACTTAAAGTGACATTACACATTGGAGAGCTGATAAAATTCTCACAAACTCAATCCAGACTGGGGTTTTTTTTTTTTTGCTCAGGAGGAATACTCAGGCACGTGCTACAGGAGCAGTTATGGGAGGGGGAATACTGTAGAACTTGGTAAGATTGTAAGCTGCTGTGCTGCACCGCAGGCTAACCCGTACCGCACACCCATACAGTGATTCTTGTTTTTAGGGTAATAGGTAAGGTGTGGCAGTTTAGTTGTGCCCGCCAGTAGGCAAATTACTGCACTTTCTTCCTTTATCCATCGGAGGGCGTCTCAGCCTTCGGGCTGGGTGTATGTAAATTTATTGTATGTTCTCAGCATGTGTGGTTGTGTTTATTGACACATTTAAGTAAAATTCTGTTTTGGCAAAAGCTGGTGTTGGGGTTGCTTTACTCGTTCATGACTTCACTGTATACTGGGGAGCCCACCCCGGTACATGGCTTACCCGATCGTGGGGTGCCAATGTGTGTGAAGGCTGCTTGGGGTCTGATGTAGGCCCCAGACCAGCCTTGAGTAATTTCCAGCAGGCTGCGCCAAAAAAATCATTTATTGAATAAAAAAATACACTTTTTTTCCCATTGAAAATATGCTTTTTAATGAAAAAAAATACAAAAAACAAAAAAAACTCTTCTCCATATGTTCAGTATTGCCGTGTCCGTAATGACCCAGGTTACAATTTTTTTTTATTTTTTTT
Source organism: Bufo gargarizans (assembly GCF_014858855.1). Classification (NCBI taxonomy): domain Eukaryota; kingdom Metazoa; phylum Chordata; class Amphibia; order Anura; family Bufonidae; genus Bufo; species Bufo gargarizans. The sequence continues at coordinate 300,259,133 of NC_058082.1, read as the reverse complement.
TAAAAGACAGAATTGCTAATTTATTCTTAGTGGCCACAGAAAAAACATAATAACAAGCAATCAAAAAGAGCCATTTACTCCAAAATGATACCAATGAAAAATACAAGTCTTCCCTCAAAAATCACGCCCTGTCACAACTCCATAGAAAGAAAGAAAAAAAAGTTATGGGTCTTGGGAAGTAGCAATGCAAAAACATTTTTTATTTATTTTTTGCAAAAAAGCTGTAAAAAACAAAAACGATGTATTTGATATCACTGTAATCGTACTGACCCAGAGAATAAAGATATTATCTTATTTATACTGAAAAATTAACGCTGTAAAATTTATAACATAAAAAAAAGCAGTGGCAGTATTGCTGTTTTTCCCATCTCCCTCCCAGAAATCATCTCCTCTTGTCCCGCATAAAACAAGCCCTCTAAAGCTATATACCGGTAGACAGAAAAATAAAAAGGTTATAGCTTTTGGAACACAACGATATAAAAAAGGAAGAAAAACGCATGGTCAGTAAGGCCCAAAACAGGCTGGTCACTAAGGGGTTAAAAGTTCTGGACACCTCTGGGTTAATCTGTTTTTAATCATTGTATTATACTTATTTTGGGCCAAAAATCAGTTTTTCATTTGGTCTTTATAAAAAAAGATTCAACAGTTTTTCCTTTCAGTTTCTGTACATCTGTAGACTGTTGCTTTCTGCTTCACAGTGAATCAGTCAGGGAACGGCTCTGACGAGCCCTTATCTCTGAACTCCTGACCGCTTATACACATTCATTTAAACAGCTTTTTTTTGTTATATATAGTATTTATGGGGTCAGCTTTATGGAATATATGAGAGAGGCAGTGAGGGCAGGTCAGCATAGTGAGTGAGGAACGTTTTTACTATTGAGAACTAACTCTCCTTAGGGAGAGAGCACCTTAATCAGTGTAAGGAGACTTATAGGCCATACATGCTCCTCTGGAATTCTGGGAGGGAAGGGATGAAAATAAGCTCTTAACAAGCTCTGCCTCTAATGCCACTAGATGTAAGGCAGCTATCCTATAAGTCAATGTTCAGCTCTTAAAATATGGTAAGCCTTGAGACATGACTTGGATATTAAATAAGCCAGAACCTCATCTGCAGACAGCTGTTTCGGGGTGATTGCCCCTCATCAGTGCTGAGCAGAGAGTTCTGGCTTAACTAAGGAAAGTTAGTTCCCCCCTGACCCAGACACAGGCCTCTCACCCAGTTAAGCCAGTACACTCTGCTCTGCACTGATGAGGGGCAATCACCCCGAAAGAGCTGTCTGCAAATGAGGTGCTGGCTTATTTAATATCCAAGTCATGTCTCAAGGCTTATTTTAAGAGCTGAACATTAGGAGCTCATTTGCATCCCTTCCCTCCTACTATTGAGAACTGCGCTGAACAGTGAAGATAGGCAGCTCACTGCCAAAAGTCAAATTCAGGGTCAGTTTTTTCATAAAAAAATCCAAATTCAATAAATAAAGTATATTGAAAATGATGAAACTGATAGGAATTCAGCTATACTGGTGTTTATGAGCTGTTAGAATAGTACAGATAAGGCTAATCTCATGTTCCCGCCACCATTTCGGAAAGTGGCAAGGGCAGTGCAGAAACACCACTTGCATCAAAAATGCTACTTGGCGTTTTAAAAGGCGCAAACATGAGGTTCGCAATTTTTTTAAGCCAGAAAAGTGGTGCTGGGAGATAATAAATCTCCCCTATTGTGCTGCCACGCTTTGCTCATTGTTATGTTGTTCATCACTACTGACCAGCAATAAGTGAATATGTCTACAGTAAATACTGTGATGGTATGGGGACATCTAATACATGGGGGCTATGTTAGCATTTATGTGATCTTATACAATATATGATAACTTTATTTTTCGCCCCCCAAGTGGAGGAAAATGGCAGTGCATCTTATTATTGAATATTAATGAGCACTTCCATTATGGAAATGCTCATTAGTACAGTAGGACCAGGGAGCGGTGAATGCAGCCCTTGCTGCGCTGGATCTATACTCCCGCCTTCCTGGTCTTTTCCAGCCAGCGAGGCTAAGGCCGAATGCACGCGGCCGTTGTTCACGGCCATGAGCGGTCCGTGGAACCGCGGCCTGGATTCCTCCTGAGAGCAGGAGCGCACGGCGTCATAGCAACCAATAAGTGAAAGTAGCTGGTCAGCACTCGCTTGATGCACGCCGCGCGGGATCAGGATCAATTTCCACGTGCAATGAAGTAAAGGATCCCAGCAGACGTGACTTGGATGCTTGTAACAGGTTTTATTGTCAAAGTAACATTTGTCAAAGTAACAATGACGCGTTTTGGCTATATTAGCCTTTTTCAACAGAATATCCATCATACAGCACAGGTTTATATACACCTATAATGCCAGGGATAGGGTGCCGCCCCGTGACATCAGACCCCAAAAGGGGGTGGTACATGGGAGGTAACCAAAGAGTAACAAAAATATATTTTTTATATAACGAAAGAAAACCATATAACGGCAACGCTACATGTTATATTTTATATTATAGATACCATCTCAGATGGGAGATTCTTCAATGAGTGGATGATGTCTAAAAAAAAAATAATAATAATGATATATGTTAGATCACCGGATTAAACAGTAATAATGCATTGATTGACAAGGGATCCTAGATATGTGTAATTTCATAGTCCCTATTCAGACCTCTAGGGTGTAGGGTATCTAGGGTATGGATCCAATAGGCCTCTCGGCGTAGTAATAGCTTCTTCACATCACCTCCCCTTCGCGGTCTCATTACCCGTTCTATTACCTGAAATTTTAATTGAGGGATCCAATATTTATCACCCACATACTGGACGAACATACCCAGTGAATAGTAGACTCACAGGTGAAAAAAACAATGTAGTGTATTTAATTAAATGTCCTTGTGGGTTATTATATATTGGTGAGACCATGCAAACGATTAGAGACCGCATTGGAAAGCATAAGTCCACTATTAGGACTAAGAACTTATTGCTTCCGATTCCCTCCCATTTTGAAAAATGCAAACACACTATTGCTCACTTAAAATTTCAGGTAATAGAACGGGTAATGAGACCGCGAAGGGGAGGTGATGTGAAGAAGTTATTACTACGCCGAGAGGCCTATTGGATCCATACCCTAGATACCCTACACCCTAGAGGTCTGAATAGGGACTATGAAATTACACATATCTAGGATCCCTTGTCAATCAATGCATTATTACTGTTTAATCCGGTGATCTAACATATATCATTATTATTATTATTATTTTTTCAGACATCATCCACTCATTGAAGAATCTCCCATCTGAGATGGTATCTATAATATAAAATATAACATGTAGCGTTGCCGTTATATGGTTTTCTTTCGTAATATACAAAATATATTTTTTGTTACTCTTTGGTTACCTCCCATGTACCACCCCCTTTTGGGGTCTGATGTCACGGGGCGGCACCCTATCCCTGGCATTATAGGTGTATATAAACCTGTGCTGTATGATGGATATTCTGTTGAAAAAGGCTAATATAGCCGAAACGCGTCATTGTTACTTTGACAAATGTTACTTTGACAATAAAACCTGTTACAAGCATCCAAGTCACGTCTGCTGGGATCCTTTACTTCATCATAGCAACCAATGACGCCGTGCACTCCTGCTCTCAGGAGGAATCCAGGCCGCGGTTCCACGGACCGCTCACGGCCGTGAACAACGGCCGTGTGCATTCGGCCTAACTGTGCTGTGACCTGTGCACAGCGTGAGGATGTAGGCGTTGTTAGTGACCTCACACTGTGTGACGTCAGGTCACAGCACAGCAGGAAGACCGCTGGATCTCAGGAGTGGCGGTGGTGTCCAGAACAGGAGAGGCGAGTTGATATATATTTTTTGTCTCATTTGAGGTCTGATTAACATGGAGATCTGAGCTGGGGTCTAATAAACATTGGGAGTCTTATCTGAGGTCTGACTAGGGGTCTGATCTGTGGTCTCATTGGGGATCTGAGCTGGGGTCCAACATTGGGGGTCTGATCTAAGGTCCGATTGGGGTTCTGATTAACATTGAGGGTCTGATCAGGGGGTCTAATCTGTCGTCCGATTTGGAGTCCAATTACCCCTAGGGGTCAGATTGGAAGTTTGATTAAGGCCGAATGCACACAGCCGTGAATGGTCCGTGGTATGCCGGCCTGGATTCCTGCTGACAGCAGGAGAGCACGGTGTCATTGGTTGCTATGATGCCGTGCGCTTCATGCCGCCGCTGCACTACAGTAATACACTAGTATGATCTATACGAGTGTATTACTGCACTGCAGCGGCGGCATGAAGCACACGGCATCAATGCATTCGGCCTAACAGTGAGGATTTGACTGGGGGTCTGATCTGAAGTCCGATTGGGGGTCTGATCTGAGAACCATTTGGGGGTCTGAGCTGAGGTCTGATGAAAAAAAAATTTCTCTTATTTTCCTCCTCTAAAACCTAGGTGCGTCTTTTAAGGTGAAAAATACAATGTATATATCTATTTTTTTTTATGCGGTGTCATTTAAATTTTTAATTTTTTTTACAATACTTAGGGTACTTTCACACTTGCGTTGTTTGATTCCGGCAGGCAGCTCCGTTGCTGATCAGGCAAACTGTATGCAAACGTATGTAATTTTTTCTGACTGATCAGGCATTTTTCAGACTGATCAGGATCCTGATCAGTCTGAAAAATGCCTGATCAGTCAGAAAAATGCATTGCAATACTGGATCCGTTTTTCCGGTGTCATCAGTCAAAACGGATCCAGTATTATATATTTATTTTTTTCATTTTTAAAAGGTCTGCGCATGCGCAGACCGGAAGGACGGATCCTGCAATCCGGTATTTTAAATGCCGGATCCGGCACTAATACATTCCTATGGAAAAGTCTTCCGTTTTTTTTTGCCGGAGATAAAACCATAGCATGCTACGATTTTCTCTTTTGCCTGATAAGTCAAAATTACTGAACTGAAGACATCCTGAACGGATTAGGGTACTTTCACACTTGCGTTTTTCTTTTCCGGCATAGAGTTCCGTCACAGAGGCTCTATACCAGAAAAGAACTGATCAGTTTTATCCCCATGCATTCTGAATGGAGAGTAATCCGTTCAATTTGCATTAGGATGTCTTCAGTTCAGTCGTTTTGACTGATTAGGCAAAAGAAAATAAACCGCAGCATGCTACAGTTTTATCTCCGGCCAAAATAACTGAACACTTGCCTGAACGCCGGATCAGGCATTTTTTCCCATAGTGATGTATTAGTGCCGGATCCGGCATTCAGAATACCGGAATGCCGGATCCGTCGTTCCGTTATGCGCATGCGCAGACTGAAAAAAAGGTGAAAAAAATAAATGCCGGATCTGTTTTGCCGGATGACACCGGAAAGACGGATCCGGCATTTCAATGCATTTTTTCGACTGATCAGGCATTTTTAAGACTGATCAGGATCCTGATCAGTCTTACTAATGCCATCAGTTAGCATACATTTTGCCTGATCCGGCAGGCAGTTCCGGCGACGGAACTGCTTGCCGGATCTCTCTGCCGCAAGTGTGAAAATAGCCTTACTCTCCATTCAGAATGCATGGGGATAAAACTGATCAGTTATTTTCCTGTATAGAGCCCCTAGGACGGAACTCTATGCCGGAAAAGAAAAACGCTAATGTGAAAGTAGCCTGAGAGGAAACACCCCCCAAACCAGAGTAATCAGTGTATAGAGTAAGTGATGCCGAGTCCGATTATGTCATTTTTATTCTCATGCTCACTTGCATCCTGACGCTGTGCTCCAATAAACCAGCAATGAAATGTACTGAGAGGACTCAGGGAGGAGTCCTTTCAGTTTCTTACATTGCTGGTTTATTGGAGCACAGCGTCAGGATGCAAGTGAGCATGAGAATAAAAATGACATAATCGGACTCGGCATCACTGATTATGCTAATTTAGGGAACTGATAGATTCCCTTTAATTTTCTTAACCCCTTAGGGACTGGGCTCATTTTCACCTTCAGGACCAGGCCATTTTTTGCAAATCTCACCAGTGTCACTTTATGTGATGATAACTTTAAAATACTTTGACTTATCCAGGCCATTCTGTGACAGTTTTTTTGTCACATATTGTACTTCATGACACTGGTAAAATGGAGTGTAAAAAAAATAAATAAATTTTAGTTTGGCAAAAATTAGCTAATTTCCAAGTTTCAATTTCTCTACTTCTATAATACCGTATTTTTCACCCCATAAGACGCACTCCCCCCCCCCTGCGTCTTATCGGGCGAATGCTGAAATTTTTACATCGCAGGCTGCGATGTATGCGAGAGTGGGGAGGGACTGGGAGGAGGAGCTGGGGGCCGGCAATTGCGGCGCGGCGGTGCAGTCACTGTAGTCCGGCCCCGCCGCTCCAGTGCTGCACTATACAAATATAAAATGTCTCATTCATTTAAAAGTGATTACACATGCCCCCCCCCCCCCCCAACTCCTAATATTACGGTACACCCTAACAGCTTCTGTAGAATGCAGGCAGGCCGGACGGGCGGCAGCGTAACTCCCTGATGTCACGTGCCTGCACCGCCTACCTTATGAATGAAGCAGGCGGCGCAGGCAAGTGACGTCAGTGAGTGACGCGCTGGCCGCCCGGCCTGGGTTGTACAGAAGCTGTTAGGGTGTACGGTAATATTAGGAGTGGAGGGGCATGTGTAATCACTTTTAATTGAATGAGACATTTTATATTTTAATACTGCAGCGGCGGGGGGGGGGGGGGGGGCGAGAATCTGTGGATGACAGTTTTATGGGGAACATCTGTGGATGGCACTGTTATGGGCTGGGTGGTCTGTGGATGGCACATATATAACAGTGCCAGCCACAGATCCCCCCCCCCTGTAACAGTGCCAGCCACAGATCCCCACCCCTGTAACAGTGCCAGCCACCGATCACCCCCTGTAACAGTGCCAGCCACAGATCCCCCCCCCCTGTAACAGTGCCAGCCACAGATCCCCCCCCCCTGTAACAGTGCCAGCCACAGATCCCCCCCTGTAACAGTGCCAGCCACAGATCACCATTAGTTCCAAACCCACCAAAAGCATACCTTTTGGTTAAAAATATTTTTTTTTCTTATTTTCCTCCCCAAAAACCAAGGTGCGTCTTATGGGCCGGTGCGTCTTATAGGGCGAAAAATACGGTACATATTAATACCTACAAAAATAGTTATTACTTTACATTCCCCATATGTCTACTTCATGTTAGGATCATTTTGGGAATGATATTTTATTTTTGGGGGACATTACAAGGCTTAGAAGTTTAAAAGTAAATCTTGAAAGTTCTCAGAAATTTTCAAAAACCAACTTTTTAAGGACCAGTTTTGGGGTCTGATGTCACGGGGCGGCACCCTATCCCTGGCATTATAGGTGTATATAAACCTGTGCTGTATGATGGATATTCTGTTGAAAAAGGCTAATATAGCCGAAACGCGTCATTGTTACTTTGACAAATGTTACTTTGACAATAAAACCTGTTACAAGCATCCAAGTCACGTCTGCTGGGATCCTTTACTTCATCATAGCAACCAATGACGCCGTGCACTCCTGCTCTCAGGAGGAATCCAGGCCGCGGTTCCACGGACCGCTCACGGCCGTGAACAACGGCCGTGTGCATTCGGCCTAACTGTGCTGTGACCTGTGCACAGCGTGAGGATGTAGGCGTTGTTAGTGACCTCACACTGTGTGACGTCAGGTCACAGCACAGCAGGAAGACCGCTGGATCTCAGGAGTGGCGGTGGTGTCCAGAACAGGAGAGGCGAGTTGATATATATTTTTTGTCTCATTTGAGGTCTGATTAACATGGAGATCTGAGCTGGGGTCTAATAAACATTGGGAGTCTTATCTGAGGTCTGACTAGGGGTCTGATCTGTGGTCTCATTGGGGATCTGAGCTGGGGTCCAACATTGGGGGTCTGATCTAAGGTCCGATTGGGGTTCTGATTAACATTGAGGGTCTGATCAGGGGGTCTAATCTGTCGTCCGATTTGGAGTCCAATTACCCCTAGGGGTCAGATTGGAGGTTTGATTAAGGCCGAATGCACACAGCCGTGAATGGTCCGTGGTATGCCGGCCTGGATTCCTGCTGACAGCAGGAGAGCACGGTGTCATTGGTTGCTATGATGCCGTGCGCTTCATGCCGCCGCTGCACTACAGTAATACACTAGTATGATCTATACGAGTGTATTACTGCACTGCAGCGGCGGCATGAAGCACACGGCATCAATGCATTCGGCCTAACAGTGAGGATTTGACTGGGGGTCTGATCTGAAGTCCGATTGGGGGTCTGATCTGAGAACCATTTGGGGGTCTGAGCTGAGGTCTGATGAAAAAAAAATTTCTCTTATTTTCCTCCTCTAAAACCTAGGTGCGTCTTTTAAGGTGAAAAATACAATGTATATATCTATTTTTTTTTATGCGGTGTCATTTAAATTTTTAATTTTTTTACAATACTTAGGGTACTTTCACACTTGCGTTGTTTGATTCCGGCAGGCAGCTCCGTTGCTGATCAGGCAAACTGTATGCAAACGTATGTAATTTTTTCTGACTGATCAGGCATTTTTCAGACTGATCAGGATCCTGATCAGTCTGAAAAATGCCTGATCAGTCAGAAAAATGCATTGCAATACTGGATCCGTTTTTCCGGTGTCATCAGTCAAAACGGATCCAGTATTATATATTTATTTTTTTCATTTTTAAAAGGTCTGCGCATGCGCAGACCGGAAGGACGGATCCTGCAATCCGGTATTTTAAATGCCGGATCCGGCACTAATACATTCCTATGGAAAAGTCTTCCGTTTTTTTTTGCCGGAGATAAAACCATAGCATGCTACGATTTTCTCTTTTGCCTGATAAGTCAAAATTACTGAACTGAAGACATCCTGAACGGATTAGGGTACTTTCACACTTGCATTTTTCTTTTCCGGCATAGAGTTCCGTCACAGAGGCTCTATACCAGAAAAGAACTGATCAGTTTTATCCCCATGCATTCTGAATGGAGAGTAATCCGTTCAATTTGCATTAGGATGTCTTCAGTTCAGTCGTTTTGACTGATTAGGCAAAAGAAAATAAACCGCAGCATGCTACAGTTTTATCTCCGGCCAAAATAACTGAACACTTGCCTGAACGCCGGATCAGGCATTTTTTCCCATAGTGATGTATTAGTGCCGGATCCGGCATTCAGAATACCGGAATGCCGGATCCGTCGTTCCGTTATGCGCATGCGCAGACTGAAAAAAAGGTGAAAAAAATAAATGCCGGATCTGTTTTGCCGGATGACACCGGAAAGACGGATCCGGCATTTCAATGCATTTTTTCGACTGATCAGGCATTTTTAAGACTGATCAGGATCCTGAACAACGGCCGTGAACAACGGCATTTTTAATCCTGATCAGTCTTACTAATGCCATCAGTTAGCATACATTTTGCCTGATCCGGCAGGCAGTTCCGGCGACGGAACTGCTTGCCGGATCTCTCTGCCGCAAGTGTGAAAATAGCCTTACTCTCCATTCAGAATGCATGGGGATAAAACTGATCAGTTATTTTCCTGTATAGAGCCCTTAGGACAGAACTCTATGCCGGAAAAGAAAAACGCTAATGTGAAAGTAGCCTGAGAGGAAACACCCCCCAAACCAGAGTAATCAGTGTATAGAGTAAGTGATGCCGAGTCCGATTATGTCATTTTTATTCTCATGCTCACTTGCATCCTGACGCTGTGCTCCAATAAACCAGCAATGCAATGTACTGAGAGGACTCAGGGAGGAGTCCTTTCAGTTTCTTTCATTGCTGGTTTATTGGAGCACAGCGTCAGGATGCAAGTGAGCATGAGAATAAAAATGACATAATCGGACTCGGCATCACTGATTATGCTAATTTAGGGAACTGATAGATTCCCTTTAATTTTCTTAACCCCTTAGGGACTGGGCTCATTTTCACCTTCAGGACCAGGCCATTTTTTGCAAATCTCACCAGTGTCACTTTATGTGATGATAACTTTAAAATACTTTGACTTATCCAGGCCATTCTGTGACAGTTTTTTTTGTCACATATTGTACTTCATGACACTGGTAAAATGGAGTGTAAAAAAAATAAATAAATTTTAGTTTGGCAAAAATTAGCTAATTTCCAAGTTTCAATTTCTCTACTTCTATAATACCGTATTTTTCACCCCATAAGACGCACTCCCCCCCCCCCCCCCCCCTGCGTCTTATCGGGCGAATGCTGAAATTTTTACATCGCAGGCTGCGATGTATGCGAGAGTGGGGAGGGACTGGGAGGAGGAGCTGGGGGCCGGCAATTGCGGCGCGGCGGTGCAGTCACTGTAGTCCGGCCCCGCCGCTCCAGTGCTGCACTATACAAATATAAAATGTCTCATTCATTTAAAAGTGATTACACATGCCCCCCCCCCCCCCCCCAACTCCTAATATTACGGTACACCCTAACAGCTTCTGTAGAATGCAGGCAGGCCGGGCGGGCGGCAGCGTAACTCCCTGATGTCACGTGCCTGCACCGCCTACCTTATGAATGAAGCAGGCGGCGCAGGCAAGTGACGTCAGTGAGTGACGCGCTGGCCACCCGGCCTGGGTTGTACAGAAGCTGTTAGGGTGTACGGTAATATTAGGAGTGGAGGGGCATGTGTAATCACTTTTAATTGAATGAGACATTTTATATTTTAATACTGCAGCGGCGGGGGGGGGGGGGGGGGGGGCGAGAATCTGTGGATGACAGTTTTATGGGGAACATCTGTGGATGGCACTGTTATGGGCTGGGTGGTCTGTGGATGGCACATATATAACAGTGCCAGCCACAGATCCCCCCCCCTGTAACAGTGCCAGCCACAGATCCCCGCCCCTGTAACAGTGCCAGCCACCGATCACCCCCTGTAACAGTGCCAGCCACAGATCCCCCCCCCTGTAACAGTGCCAGCCACAGATCCCCGCCCCTGTAACAGTGCCAGCCACCGATCACCCCCTGTAACAGTGCCAGCCACAGATCCCCCCCCCTGTAACAGTGCCAGCCACAGATCCCCCCCCCTGTAACAGTGCCAGCCACAGATCCCCCCCCCTGTAACAGTGCCAGCCACAGATCCCCCCCCCTGTAACAGTGCCAGCCACAGATCCCCCCTGTAACAGTGCCAGCCACAGATCACCATTAGTTCCAAACCCACCAAAAGCACACCTTTTGGTTAAAAATATTTTTTTTTCTTATTTTCCTCCCCAAAAACCAAGGTGCGTCTTATGGGCCGGTGCGTCTTATAGGGCGAAAAATACGGTACATATTAATACCTACAAAAATAGTTATTACTTTACATTCCCCATATGTCTACTTCATGTTAGGATCATTTTGGGAATGATATTTTATTTTTGGGGGACATTACAAGGCTTAGAAGTTTAAAAGTAAATCTTGAAAGTTCTCAGAAATTTTCAAAAACCAACTTTTTAAGGACCAGTTCAGGTCTGAAGTCACTTTGTGAGGCTTACATAATATGATCAAGGTATTCAAAACTGATTTTACAAACGTTGTTAACCCTTTAGGTGTTCCACAAGAATTAATGGAAAATAGAGATACAATTTCAAAATTTAACTTTTTGGGCAGATTTTCCATTTTAATATATTTTTTCCAGTTACAAAGCAAGGGTTAACAGCCAAACAAAACTCAATATTTATGGCCCTGATTCTGTCGTCTGGCGCAGAAGGAAAGGAATGCCATACGGTTTTTGGAAGGCAGATTTTGCTGGACTGGTTTCTTTGACACCATGTCCCATTTGATGCCGCCCTGATGCACCCCTAGCGTAGAAACTCCAAAAAAGTGACCCCATTTTAGAAACTACGGGATAGGGTGGAAGTTTTGCTGGTACTAGTTTAGGGTACATATGATTTTTGGTTGCTCTATATTACACTTTTTGTGAGGCAAGGTAACAAGAAATAGCTGTTTTGGCACAGTTCTTTTTTGTTATTTACAACATTCATCTGACAGGTTAGATCATGTGGTGTTTTTATAGAGCAGGTTGTCACGGACGCGGTGATGCCTAATATGTATACCATTTTTTTTTATTTATGTAAGTTTTACACAATGATTTCATTTTTTAAACAAAAAAAAAAATCATGTTTTAGTGTCTCCATAATCTGAGAGCCATAGTTTTTTCCGTTTTTGGCCGATTATCTTAGGTAGGGTCTCATTTTTTGCGGGATGAGATGACGGTTTGATTAGCACTATTTTGGGGTGCATATGATTTTTGATTGCTTGCTATTACACTTTTTGTGATGTAAGATGACAAAAAAAAAATGCTTTTTTTTACACGGTTTTTATTTTTTTACGGTGTTCATCTGAGGGGTTAGGTCACGTGATATTTTTATAGAGCCGGCCGATACGGACGCGGCGATACCTAATATGTATACTTTTTATTTATTTATGTAAGTTTTACACAGTAACAGCTTAGTGTCTCCATATTCTGAGCCATAGTTTTTTTTTTTTTTTTTGGGCGATTGTCTCAGGTAGGGGCTCTTTTTTTGCGGGATGAGGTGACGGTTAGATTGGTACTATTTTTGATTGCTTGCTGTTGTACTTTTTGTGATGTAAGGTGACAAAAAAATTGTTTATTTAGCACAGTTTTTATTTTTTACGGTGTTCATCAGAGGGGTTAGGTCATGTAATATGTTTATAGAGCCAGTCGATACGGACGCGGCGATACAAGTTTACTTTAAACTTGTAATTTTGTTTTGGAATGCATTGGCTGTGTAAGTAATACTGTGTGTATTACTCATACAGCTTCCTGCCTGTGAGATCCAGGGGGCTGGATCTCACAGGGAGGCAGCGGCGATGCCTGGGAAGGCATTGCGCTGCCTTCCATGCCATCGGGACCCCCTACAGCGCCACGGGGACCCCGATGGCACCGCCGCATGCAACATGAAAAGCCGCAAACCGCAGGTCTGAATTGACCTGCGGTTTGCGTCGATCGTCGACACGGGGGGTTACGGGAGTTGCCAGTTTTCTACTTTCAGATAAGTCTTGTCTTTTCTTATTGTTTTGTGTTTGTTATATTCCCTGTTGTTTGTCCATCTAGGGATAAATGGGTTGTATCTGGTCCTAACCTCATTCCAGGGCCTTATAGGGATAGAGGGGCCTAGGTATCCAGCATATGAATATTCCTACCTTCAAGGTCTATTCATATTGATAGGCAGTTAGAGCCTGGATTACTGTTCCCCTGGAGTTTTTCCCCCACACTGATCGTGACACTGGGCCATGTGGCCTAAATATCACTGCCAATCACTCTGGCTATCTGACTTCTTACAAATGCTGAAGGCTAAAGACTCATTGGTAACACTCAGTTACAGCTCGGATAGAAAACTATTAAACTAAAAACTGCAGTTACACTTTATAATGCACCTGTCAGCAGATTTGTACCTATGACACTGGCTGACCTATTACATGTGCGCTTGGCAGCTGAAGGCATCGGTGTTGGTCCCATGTTTATATGTGCCCACATTGCTGAGAAAAATAAAGGGGCGTTGCCGTTACGCCCGGAGATTCTGCTCTCTCTGCACTTTGACAGGGCCAGGTGTGATGACGTTTTCACTGCCTGGTCCGGTCAACCATAGTGCAGAGACAGCAGAGCCTCTAGGTATATTGGCAATGCCCGTGTTGCTCTTAGGGACACATTTTTCTTAGCAATGTGGGCACATCTGAACATTGGACCAACACAGATGAGGACTCCTTGTTGTGACTCTTCAGCTCTTGCCCTGGCCACCAGTGGCAGCCATGGTCAGGAGACTTACACTGAGCTGGTGGTACAAGATGTAAAATGTTGGGCATGTTCTTCGCAAACCCCCTCAGACCCTGCTCATCACATGATTCTTCTGCTGGAAACCTATCAGCAATGTATGGCTTAAAGTCATGAGGCCAAACCTCTCGCCCCCAGCCAGTGACTGGGCAATCCACCTGATCCCCTAGAAACAGGGCAACGAAGCCGCGTTACTCACCTGTAAGATCCAGCACTGCCGTAATCCCTATCAGCCTGGACCTGGCCGCTGTGATGATGTCCTTTGCAGCCAATCAGTGGTCTCTGTGGGGCATCGCTGAGACCACCTTGTGCAGTTTTGTAGAAACAGACAAGTCCTTTAATATTATCTTACAGTCTATGGTCACACGGCTGCTAATGGCAACCAATCAGATTAGGGCTCTGAGTTTTCACGGCACCTCTAGAAGCTGAAAGCTGCACTGTGATTGGTCACTGCCCCCACCACAGCAGACAGGGCCACCCTCTTACCTGTCACATTGATGAAGATGTCGTCGTCCATGTACTCCCCATCCTCCATGGCTTCATCTTCTTCCCACAGCTCATCTCTGGCTTTCTTCCGCCAGCCCAGGTTCCTCCTCCTGGTTCCCCCTGAGCTCTTATCGGTTCTTCTCTTCATGGCACCGGGCTGCACAGCTGGCACATAGTGGGCAGCCAGTAGGCTCCCGGGTGACTGGCCTCAGCAAACCTGCAGCAGCTGCCCTCGCTGGCCTGTTATTTTGCTGAGGTTGCTGTACATGGAAGCGGCCGGTGGACCACGCACACAGACACGCCCCTGTGACGGTGAGGGGCGGGCCAGGGCAGGAGGAGAGACGGTTGACACGCTGCGCGCTGATTGGATGCCGCGCGGTGACGTCACAGGCAGCGTGGTCACTTTGTTGTGTGTGTCATCCTCCATGTGTGCTCCCTTTACTCCACTTCTAAAGAAGAGCAAACTGTATCTCATTGCTTATCAGGGGAATCATGTGGGAATAATATCGTGGCGTCTGCTGAAATGTATTACATACCTCCAGGGTCGGACTGGTGGGCCTAGGGCCCACCAGTGGAATTGATGTTGGGGGCCCACTAGCATAAACGGAAGTACGGTATTAGGCCCCATGCGTATTGCGGCCCGCAGACACCAGGTCTTTAATCCATGGCCACCAGCCGTGTGCACCACGCATCACGGATGCCGACCCATTCACTTGAATGGGTCCGCAGTTTCGGCGATGCGGAACGGAGTCACGGAACACCAGAAACACTACAGAGTGCTTCCGTGGTGTTTATTTCCGTTGTTCCGCACCGCCAATAAATATGACATGTCCAGTTGAATGGGTCCGGCCCGCTGCACGGATGTTGCCCGTGCATTGGGGACCGCAATGCACGGAACGGCGGTGTGCATGAGGCCTTGCTTGTATATTTTCGGCCTCACGTGCATGAACATATGCATTTTAGCACACCATTCAGCATACAGAACTGTATTGTGCACTGTACAATATCAAAGTGTTTCTCATTAAGCAACTCAATTAGTTGATAACTACTTTCACACTTTTTCAAATGATATAAAGTCCGGCTGAATAAAACACCAATTGCATTGAAAACTCCTACGGTGTGCTGTCTTAAGAATTCCTGAGGTGGAGTCAGGGATAATAATTGACGAACACCCACCCATTTGCCAGTTTTCTGCTGAGTGCTGTGACCCACTGTGAATTTACGTCTCTACTTTCACACTTGCGTCAGAGGAATCCGGCAAAACGTATGCCAACTGATGGCATTTGTAAGGATCCTGATCAGTCTTACCAATGCATTGAAATGCCGTTATCCGTCTTTCCGGTGTCATCCAGAAAAACTGATTCGGCATTTATATTTTTTCACCTTTTTTTTC
The DNA here is from genome assembly GCF_014858855.1 of Bufo gargarizans. Taxonomy (NCBI): domain Eukaryota; kingdom Metazoa; phylum Chordata; class Amphibia; order Anura; family Bufonidae; genus Bufo; species Bufo gargarizans. Next base: position 300,243,448 of record NC_058082.1, on the reverse strand, counting down.
GGTCTACGCATGTGCAAGGACAGATCCGGATCCAGCATTCAGGCAGGTCTTTAGTTTTTTTGTCCGGAGATAAAACCGCAGCATGCTACGGTTTTATCTTCGTCCTGAACAGTCAAAAAGACTGAACTGAGGACATCCTGATGCATCCTGAATGGATTGCTCTCCATTCAGAATGCATTAGGATAAAACTAATCAGTTCTTTTCCAGTATTGAGCCCCTAGGACGGAACTCAGCGCCAGAAAAGAAAAACGCTAGTGTGAAAGTAGCCTTAACCTGTTTAGGACATGGGGCATACCGGTACGCCCTAATGTCCCGATCCTTAAGGACACCTATGTATTTCCGATCACCGCTGCGGCCGGTGATCGGAACAAGGTGCCTGCTCAAATCATTGAGCAGGAACCTTGGCTAAATCAGCATTTTGTGGTGCGGTGGCGGTGCCATCGGGTCCCCGTGGGGCTGTAGGGTCCCCGATGGCATCGCAATGCCTTCCTTAGGCATCAGCGCTGCTTTACGGTGATGAGCCTGTGAGATTCAGCCCCCTGGATCTCACAGGCAGGAAGCTGTATGAGTAATACTCACTGTATTACTCATACAGCCAATGCATTCCAATACAGAAGTATTGGAATGCATTTGAAGTCCCAAAGTGGGACAAAAAAATAAAGTGAAAAAAAAGTTAAAAAAATAAAGTCCCCCCAAAAAATTTAAGTTTCAAGTAAAAATAAACAAAAACATCATTTTCCCCAAATAAAGTTAAAAAAATTGGTAAAAAAAAGGGGGGGAAAAAGAAATATTAGACATATTGGGTATCGCCATGTCTGTATCGACCAGCTCTATAAAAATATCCCATGACCTAACCCCTCAGATGAACACCGTTAAAATTTTTTTTTAAAAAATGTGCTAAATAAACCATTTTTTGTCACCTTACATCACAAAAAGTGTAATAGCAAGCGATCAAAAAGTCATATGCACCCCAAAATAATGCCAATTAAACCGTCATCTCATCCCGCAAAAAATGAGACCCTACCTAAGATAATCGCCCAAAAACTGAAAAAACTATGGCTCTCAGAATATGGAGACACTAAAACATGATTTATTTATTTTTGTTTCAAAAATGATATTGTGTAAAACTTAAATAAAAAAAGTATACATATTAGGTATCGCCGCGTCCGTGACAACCTGGTATATAAAAATACCACATGATCTAACTTTTCGGATGAATGTTGTAAATAACAAAAAATAAAAACTGTGCAAAGACAGCTATTTCTTGTTACCTTTCCTCACAAAAAGTGTAATATAGAGCAACCAATAATCATATGTACCCTAAAATAGTACCAACAAAACTGCCACCCTATACTGTATTTTCTAAAATGGGGTCACTTTTTTTGGAGTTTCTTCTCTAGGGGTGCAACCAGTCCAGCAAAACCTGCCTTCCAAAAACCGTATGGCATTCCTTTCCTTCTGCGCCCTGCCGTGTGCCCGTACAGCGGTTTACGACCACATATGGGGTGTTTATGTAAACTATAGAATCAGAGCCATAAATATTGAGTTTTATTTGGCTGTTAACCCTTGTTTTGTAACTGGAAAAAAAATATTTAAAATGGAAAATCTGCCAAAAAAGGGAAATTTTGAAATTGTATCTCTATTTTCCATAAATTCTTGTGGAACACCTAAAGGGTTAACAAAGTTTTTAAAATCAATTTTTAATACCTTGGGGGTGTAGTTTCTAGAATGGGGTCATTTTTGGGTGGTTTCTATTATGTAAGCCTCACAAAGTGACTTCAGATCTGAACTGGTCCTTGAAAAGTGGATTTCAAGATTTGCTTCTAAACTTCTAAGCCTTGTAACATTCCCAACAAATAAAATGTCATTCTCAAAGTGATGCAAACATGAAGTAGACATATGGGGAATGTAAAGTAATAACTATTTTTGGAGGTATTACTATGTATTATAGAAGTAGAGAAATTGAAACTTGGAAATTTGCTAATTTTTCCAAATTTTTGGCAAATTTGGTATTATATTTTTTTATTAAAAAAAAAGATTTTTTTTTACGCCATTTTACCAGTGTCATGGAGTACAATATGTGACGAAAAAACTATCTCAGAACGGCCTGGATAAGTCAAAGCGTTTTAAAGTTATCACCACATAAATTGACACTGGTCAGATTTGCAAAAAAATGTCCTGGTCCTGACAGGACAGGGACACTGACAGGCTGTTAGAGCATATCAAGTGACATATATTCTTCTATTGGTCTTAATATGCTTAATTAAACTATACCATTATCACCCCTCGCTGCCTTTCCTTTACTTATAAAAAGTGTTTTTATCAATATGCAAATTACCTTACTTTGTGCCCAAGGGGCTGTCCCTCATTCAGTTCTGTGCCCAGCCGCACCCCAACTGCCGCCTCCTAGTGCAGCCCAGATCATTAGTGTTCACTGCACTAGGCGGCTTTTTTTTTTCTACCGACCCTGCGAAATCCCGCGCAACAAGAGGATGAGGTGAGTAATTTTTTTTATTTTTTAACCCCTCAATCTACATTGTACTAAGCATTCTGTATTAACCCCTTAAGGACACGGCTATATTACACCTTAAGGACCAGGCCATTTTTTGCAAATCTGACCAGTGTCACGTTAAGTGGTGATAACTTTAAAACGCTTTGACTTATCCAAGCCATTCTGAGATTGTTTTTTCGTCCCATATTGTACTCTGGTAAAAGGAAGTAAAAAAATAATCATTTTTATTTATTAAAAAAAATACCAAATTTACCAAAATTCTTTTAAAAATTGCACATTTCCAAGTTTCAATTTCTCTACTTCTATAATACATAGTAATACCTCCAAAAATAGTTATTACTTTCCATTCCCCATATGTCTACTTCATGTTTGGATCATTTTGGGAATAATATTTTATATTTATAGAAGGGGATACTAGTATAAAAGTTATCCACGTAAAGGTGGTAATCCTTATCTAGCAGTGGGTGCAGAAGGTCCCACACAAGTTTCCCGCTAACCCCCAGAGTAGGGGGACATTCTGGAGGTTGGATACGGGAATCTCGCCCCTCGTACACACGAAACTTGTAAGTGTACCCTGAGGTACTCTCACAAAGTTTGTACAGCTTCACGCCATACCTCGCCCGCTTTGAGAGAACATACTGGCGGAAAATGAGTCTCCCCTTAAACACAATGAGAGACTCATCAACCGCGACCTCCCTTCCAGGTACGTAGGCCTCCAAAAATTTGGCCCCGAAGTGATCGATGACCAGCCTGATTTTGTACAGGCGGTCATAGGCAGGATCACCTCAGGGGGGGGGACATGCTGCATTATCTGCATAATGCAGGGATTTCCAGGCGGCCTCAAACCTGGAGCGTTTAATGACCGTACTGTAGAGTGGGGTCTGGTAGAGGACGTCCCCACTCGAGTACAGGCTGGCACTAGGTTTTTTGACTAGGCCCATGTGCAGCACAAGGCCCCAAAATGTCCTCATCTCGGCTGCAATGACTGGGGTCCAGCCACCGGGCCTAGCCAAAAAGGAACCCGGGTTTTGAGCGACGAACTGTTGGGTGTACAGGTTCATCTGCTCCACCATTAGATTTACCAGTTGGTCACTGAAAAAATGACAAAAAAAAGTCGTATTCAGTGAAGCCCACTGTGTAAATCTGGATTCCTGGTTGTCCAACAAAATCAGGAATCACGGGCTCAAATCGCTCTGGGGTACACCAGCCAAGTTCACCTGCAGGGGGCTCAGGTGGACTGACCTGGTGGGCTGGAAAACTAGTACGAGCCCCAGAGCTGCTTGTACTAGGGTGGGCACAAGGTCCCTAGCATGTGGGTCCCCTCGATCCCCTCACTTTGGAGGCTCATCATCGCTTGATGAGGAGGAGGACGCGGATGACAAAAGGATCGTGGGGTCATCCTCGTCCTCACTGGGGCTCTCGGACTCGGAGGCAAGGAGGGCGGATGCCTCCTCGGCCTAGAACGTCCGGCGGGCCATAGGGTAGTGTGTGTGTGCGTGTAAATCTTTATTAGGTGGGTGTGTGTGTGTGGGGGCACGGGTGTTCCTGGACTTTTCCCTAAACCTAACAGGGGAAAAATAGCAAACAAAAAAAATAACTAAAAAAAAGAGCCCAAAAAAAGTGAAAAAGAAAAAAAAAATTCTAACTCGCTGATCAGCATTGATGTGGGCGATGCACTAACAGTGGCCGGACGCTAAAGAGTGCCGGCCACTGTCAGCTTACGCAAAAAAAAAAAAACTTGCTCCCAAAAAAAAGGGCGATGGGGGGGGGGGGGGGCAAGGGGGCAAGCTGCAGCACCCCTGGGGAGGTCTAAGGTCACACAGCTGTGCTGTGGACCCCAGACACCCTAAGATGATGATGCAACACTAAAAACCTTAACTTTCCCCTGCCTGAACTAAATCTTTCCCTACCCTGTTTCTAACCTACCTCTTAGTGCCAGATGGCACTGTGGAGGATCGAAAGAGGGGGTGCTGGGCACAGATCAGGGGGTGCAGTCTGGAGATCGGGCAGCAGGCTGCTCTATCCGCGTAGTCCAAAATGGAGGAGAGGAGAGAACGGGGGCGTTAACGCCCGCCCGCCCGTGCAGCCAATCAGAAGAGATCCTGTGAGGTGATCACCACAGATCACCATCCTGTTCCTGGTTATCGGGTCACCAGAGACCCTAATAACCCGGAAACGCAGCAAACCGCAGGTCTGAATTGACCTGCGGTTTGCTGCAATCGCCGATGCGGGGGGGGGGAAGGGGGCACTCAGTTCCGATCACTGTGGCGGTGATTGGAACTACACAGGACGTACGCCCTGTGTCCTTAAAGGGATTCACCAGGTTTGGGGCTATAGAGCTGCGGACATGCACGGCTAGATCGCCGCTAGCATGTCCGCAACATACCTGTCCTATAGGGCTGTGTGCTTTTAATGTCTTTAAAAAAGGATTTTATAGATATGTTAATAAGTGTTGAATGTGTCCAAGGGGCTGCACGAATCTGCGTGATCTGCACTGTGAATGTTTACATGGTGTGTTCAATAAAAACATGGTAACATTTATTTCTTTGTGTGTTATTAGTTTAAGCAGACTGTGATTGTCTATTGTTGTGACTTGGATGAAGATCAGATCACATTTTATGGCCAATTTGTGCAGAAATCCATATCATTCCAAAGGGTTCACATACTTTTTCTTGCAACTGTATATATTTATTAATTATGGGTATATTATTTATAAGCGTTGGTGGTATAGTGTGTCTAAATATACTTTTTGTAAAATAATGGCACCCCATTTCGTTGGTGGTTGTAGTGGCTGCATGCTTATTAGGCAAATACTTACCTGAATAAAGCATCCAGCGACGTCACCGTACTCTCCGCCTCCTTCCTAGCGATGCCTGCGTCTTCTCTTCCCGGTGTAGGGCTGACGTAATCGGCGCAGGCGCACTGGGGAGGGACAGCCAAGCGAGCCTCCTTCTCTCAGAGCGCCTGCGCCGAATGAGGACCGGTACGGCGCAGGCGCAGGATTTTAGCTGCAAGCAGGGCCAGCGGAAGGAGGAGAGCGCTCGCTGGCCCTGTCAATCAAGTGGAGGAGGGGGCGTTTTCTTAGACCGAGGACGCGGCGGCTACCAGCAAGTCCACCCAACTTGCTGGTAGTGAAGAAATTTGCATATCACAAAAGTACTATTTTTAAAGAATTTAAAGCCCAGCCAGAGGTAAGAGGGGTATATATGGACTCTGCGTACATTAGCAATAATATTAGGTCCAATACAGAAAATTGCTGTTTGGTTGACAGAAGCCCTTTAAGAATGGTATTATTTTCTCTTATAACAATGTTTTAAGGGAAAATAATACAGTGAATTTACTTTAATGGGGTCCAGGGTTGCTCATCCCTATCATCTCCTAGCAACAATGTGTGAAAATCTCAATGCATCCGCACTTGCTTGTGGATGCTATGCGATTTTCACGCAGCCCCATTCATTTCTATGGGGCCTGCGTTGCGTAAAAATCACCGCTCATCTGCACAACCTCATTGAAGTGAATGGGTCCGGATTCAGTGCCGGTGCAATGCTTTCACCTCACGCATTGCACCCGTGCGGAAAAGTGGCCCGTGTGAAAGGGGCCTTAGTCTGCTATTTACAGTCAGTAGTATAGACAGCAGTCACACATGGAAATTCCTTGTCCTAGATCAGTGATGGCGAACCTATGGCACGGGTGCCAGAGGCGGCACTCAGAGCCCTCTCTGTGGGCACCCGCGCCTTGGAAAAAGTCTATGGTGTACCAGTATGCCTTAGACTTTTCCTGCCATTCATCAGCTCAGGCAGCGCCCTGAATGTAGGCAGGCTGCTATAGCTAAATGATAAAGTACATGGAAGATATACTATATTGGTATTCGGGTTAAATTGCCTTGTTGGCACTTTGCGATAAATAAGTGGGTATTTGGTTGCAGTTTGGGCACTCGGTCTCTAAAAGGTACACCATCACTGTCCTAGATGAACCGCCCAGTCCCTCAGCCAGCCTAAGGCCTCTTTCACACGAACTATACGGATTATGTCAGGGTGCGTTCAGGGAAACTCGCACCATTTTGCAAGGAAGTTCAGTCCGTTTTTTCTGCGATTGTGTTCAGTTTTTTCCGTGCGGGTGCAATTCGTTTTGATGCGTTTTTCATGCGCATGATAAAAAACTGAAGGTTTACAAACATCTCTTAGCAACCACCAGTGAAAAACACACTGCATCCGCACTTGCTTGTGGATACAATGCAATTTTCACTGAAGCTCCGTTCACTTCTGTGCCAGGGCTGCGTGAAAAACGCAGAATATAGAACATGCTTTGTTTTTCACGCAAAAAACACTCATGTACACAGACCATAAATGGGTCCGGATTCAGTGCGGGTGCTATGTGTTCACGTCACGCAGTGCACCCGCGCGGAAAACTCGCTCATGGGAAAGGGGCCTAAAAGTGATCTTGTGATGTCACATCGCTGAGAGTGCCAGGTCCTGCTGCCTAAAGTGTTCCTGTTTATGCCTGTGGTGAGGTGAGTATTTATTTATTTTTATTTGTTGGCATTATCATTGGTTTATAGATGGGGGTGGGGGGCATTATTGGGGCATTTCATACACAGGGGGCAATATTATTATTTTTTAACTCCCTACCTTCCGTACCACTCATATACCTGTGCACTTCTGTCTAAACGGCAATTGGCCTATTGATTTCAAAGGGGTCCATCTAGCTGTCAAAATTAACAAAAAATGTCCTATTTATTGATGATCGCTAAACAAATGGCCAAGTGAATGGCCCCGTAGTCTGTACTGGTATTGAAAATGGCAGTTGTAAAAAAATAAAAATAATAATCTGTTTTCCATTATTATGTGAATCGAACTTGTTCATTTTGTTCACAAGGTAATAGAAAAGAAAGCAAATCTATTGCTTTTTATTTTATTTTCTATATATGGTGCAGTATAATGTACAGTGTGCAGCTCTCACTAGCACTATGTCACTATAATACATATAAAATACTGTTAGATTTTGTTTATTACATTTTTGGGTGAAATAGAATTTTTTGTGCATGCACTGTAAATGCTATGTTATCTATATTACACAAAGGTGCCACGGTTGGTATTGACGGTGGCAGCTTAGGGGTTAAACTGTAGGGTTGGTAATTATCTCTTATCCCAGTCATAAGGATGCGGCTGCTGCATGGCCAAAAGCCTGAAGTCCTTGCCCCTTTCACACAAGCGAGTTTTCTGCGCAGGTCCTGACCCTTTCATTTCAGTGGGTCTGTGTACATGAGCGTTGTTTTTCATGCATCACTTCTGCGTTGCGTGAGAATCGCAGCATGTTCTATATTCTGCGTTTTTCACACAGAAGAAGTGAATGGGACTTCAGAGAAAAAACGCATTGCATCCGGATAAAACACTGAACGCAATCGCAGACAAAACTGACAGAACTTGCTTGCGAAATGGTGCGAGTTTCCCTGAACGCATCAGAAGCCAATCCGTATCGCTCGTGCAAAAAAGGCCTGAAGGTTTACTACTTACTAACAGTTAATGGCTCTGTGATTTTTAGGCAAACTCTATAAGCGTTCTCCGGGCATCATAAAAAATACAAGTGTTCCGTGGACCTGTGGAAGAAATTTGGTTTCATTATAACTTACCTGTCTGTTGCTCCACTAATACCACTGTCCCCACTGCACTAGCATTGGCCGCCAGCTCTTCCACTCTTGTCCCAACCTGATGTTTGCGTTTCTTTTCCTGTTCAGATGCATTTATTACTATGTAGCTGAACAGGAAAAGAAGCGCAAACATCTATTTGGGACAAGAGCTCACGGCCGGTGCGAGTGCGACAGGGACAACAACAGCATTAGGGGAGCATGGGACAGGTAAGGCCCCTTGCAGACTAGCGTGAGCGGATTAGGTCTGGATGCGTTGCGAATGCGTTCAGTGAAAAATGTGCGATTTTGCAAGTCCATTTAGTTTAGTTTTTATTGATTGGGTGTAATGCGATTTAAGGCGTTTTTCACGCGCGTGATAAAAAACTGAATGCTAACAAACAACATCTCTTAAGCAACCATCCGTGAAAAACCCTTTGCATCCGCACTTTTCACAGAGCCCCATTTACTTTTTTGGGGCAAGTGTTGCGTGAAAAAACGCTGAATATAGAACATGCTGCAATTTTCACACAACGCACAATTGATGTGTGAAAACAAACGCTCATGTACATAGACCCATTGAATTGAATGGGTCCGTATTCCATGCGGGTGCAATGCGTTCACATCAGCCGCTGCACCTGTGCGGAATACTCGCCCGTGTGAAAGGGGCCTAAGTATTAATGAAACCAAATTTCTTCCACAGGTCCACGGAACACTTGTGATGCCTGGAGAACCCTCTTAATTTATCTTTATACCACAATTGATGTGTGCCTGCTTGGAACATAAGGGGCCATTCACACGGCTAGAGAGGGTGTCCACTTGCGTTTTGGTTCTATTCAATAGAGATAAGCTGCAAGCGGATCCGTTGCATCTAAAGTGAACAACTGTAGCAGAAACCATGTCAGTTTGTGGTATACGCAAGATTTGCTTGCGAATTTGAGTGCGGATTCTCCGCACATAAACCCTGAACGTGCGCATGTACCCTTAAAGGGGTTGTTCAACAAAAAATATTCTGCAAGTTTAAACCCAACACCTGGATCTGAATACTTTGGTAACTGCATCTAATAAAAAATTAGTATAGCCCCTGAACTATTCAATAAAATGTATATGTATAGCGCCACCTGCTGTTTGTTATCCTTCCTATTTCTTTGTCCTGCTCACTGAGAAGGCCGCACATGCTCAGTTTCATCTTTCAACTGCCTCCTGAGCTGTGATAGGGAGAGCTGAGACACGCCCCTGAGCTGTAGCAGAAAAGACACTCCCCTTGAGTAGTGTTGGGCACGAATATTCGAATAGCGAATATTATTCGCAAATATCGGCACGAATATTTACAATATAGTGATATATATTCGTAATTTTGAATATTCTAGATTTTTTTATTTTTTTATTAGTAACCTCCCTTCTTGCTTGTGGGCCAATAAAAAGGCTACAATGTCCACCGCCCATTTACCATGTGCTTTTAATCAGAAATATTGTATAGCTGTATCCTACGTTGTCCATATAGCAGGCTGACAGCCTGGGAAAGGCATGTGTAGGATATAGCTAGGTGCTACTTTGCCCAGATTGTAGCCTGTAAGCCCAGGAGAGGCATGTTAGAGTAGGCCCCATATGATGAGAAGCCACCTTGTCGTTCGGTAGATGGGCCCGACATATTTTTGATCAATTATATGCGCAAAGAGCTTCTAGCTGCCCCTTGCAGTAAGTATGGCCACCAAGCAGTTTATTTTTCATTTAGTATTTGCTTATATCTTTGTGCAATTGACTAGCAGTGTGCTGTTACTTGTAGTTCTACTAATTACATTGTGTTTCAGCCAAGGTAGCGTGCACCTGCGCTCTCAAATTTACTTATTATGGAGGTGCTGGTTCGTTTGTTTTTCTTTCCGGCTGCAATGTCTTTGTCTGAGCTTAGCAACATCCCTAGCAACTAATAGTAAGTTGCCTACCCCTTACTATATAAGAACCCCCCCCAGCAGCCCTTGCTGTTGCGTCATCTTAGGGTAAACCTGAAAACCTGGAACAAACCTATCTGGCCAGTTGGTATTTTGTATATAGTTGATTATATAGAGGATTAAAAATATATTAAAAACAGGTTAAAAGATGGTAAAACATGCATGCAATATCCGCTACATATTAACTCATCTGGGTGTTTATATTCCCTAAAGTAATCATTCATAAGAGGAGTGCGATTTTTGTGTTCACATTTCCACAGAGTATACTATTTAAAATAAAAAAGTTAAAAAAGTTTTTGGTGCATTTTATTCATGTGCGGTTTATTTTATTAAATATATAAAGTGCGTTTTTTATTAGGTGCGTTTTGTTTTTAAAAAAAGGAAACAAAAACAAAACTAAGGAAGGTGATCCTATGTGTGTTTATATTACTTAGAATAGTCCTTCATAAGGGCAATGCAATTTTCGTGTTCACAATATGCTGCATATCATTAGACGGCATTCATTATACAGAACATTAGACATTGTCAAGTAGAATCAGAACTTCCACAGAAAATACTATTCAAGGTGATAAAGTTTTTAGTGCGTTCATGTGCGTTTTTTTTCATATAGAAAAATACATAAGGTGGGTTTTTTTAGATTATATGCGTTTTATTTAAAATAGCAGAAACCAAATGCAATAAAATGATCCTATGTGTTATAATATACCATATTTTTGTTTATATCCGATTATGAATACCTAATTTGAATCAAGTTGATTTCATTTCTCTCACTAGTTTCCCTACAAGGCTTATCATGCTAGCAGAAGGACGGTGGCTGATCATCTAGCTAAGGTAAATGTTTTCTCAAGATAAATATTACTCAACAAATTCCCGACAAATCGTGCTATATAGAGTGAGGGGGAGGTCTTCCAGCAGGCCGGGCCGAAACGGACATACAGCCGTGCTTCCCTCTGGTGTAAGGCCACCCTTTTCATGCTCTTCAAAAAAAATAAAAAAAATAAATCCAAATCTGCATTTAATCCCTGTGGAAGGATAGTATTAATTTCAAATATTTTTCTAGACTCCATTCGTGACATTTTACTTATATGATCTCCGCCTCTCCAGTGGGTGTTTACCTTTTCCAAAGCTGCAAATACCATTCCTTTTGGATCTTGATTATGTGAGGTCTTAAAATGGAGGGACAAAGTGTGTTTATCATTAGAGATGTCGCAAACATAAAATTTTCCATTCGTGAACGGTGAACGCGAATTTCTACAAATGTTCGCGAACCGAGCGAACCGCCATTGACTTCTATAGGCAGGCGAATTTTAAAAACCACAGGGACTCTTTCTGGCCACGATAGTGATGGAAAAGTTGTTTCAAGGGGACTAACACCTGGACTGTGGCATGCCGCAGGGGGGTCCATGGCAAAACTCCCATGGAAAATTACATAGTTGACGCAGAGTTGGATTTTAATCCATAAAGGGCATAAATCACCTAACAATCAATTTTTTTTTTTGAACAACGTGGTTTAAAACATCCAGTGTGTGTATATGATCAGGTATGATGCTGTATCGATCAGGTAGTGTAAGGGTTACACCCGCTTCACAGACATTGACAGACCAAACTCCCCTTTTAATGCACCGCAAACAACCACAAACAGTCGATTTGCCCAACAGCAAACTTCCCATTTGCACAAGGTTAGATACCAAGCTAGCCATGTCCCGTTGATGTCATTGAAGGTTTCTTCCTCCACCCAGTCACGTACAACACCAAGGGTCCCGGAAAGGTGAATTGAATAGATTTTTCGAACGGGGACTTGGTTAGAAAGACGCTGGCTCCCTCCCCTTTGTTTGAATCCACGGTCACTGCGTCTGCGCCGTGCAATTTACTGTCACACCCGATATGAGTGCTATTTTCTGTAGTACTATTCTCATCAGTTTAATCCCTGTTACGTCCCATATCAGGGATTGCCTTTTGTAAAAAAAAAAATTTAGGCCCGGGTACCTTCGACTGCCTTCACAGTGACAGACCAAACTCTGATACACCGGGAGATGGAAAAAGCAGCTTGGTCGGTCCTCTTACTCCCAAGTTGGGGCACTGCGCGTGCACGGAGCAATGTGCTGTGACCAGGGCCGGTTCTAGGTGAAATGGGGCCCTAGGGCGGAAAACAATAAGGGCCCCCCCCCCACATGGCACACAATAGAATTATATATATATAGTAGTAGTTGTGGCCGGTGCTGGGGGCCCCTAAGGAGTCGGGGGCCCGGGGGCAATTGCCCCCCTTGACTCTATGGTAGCACCGGCCCTGGCTGTGACACCCTATATGAGTGGTGTCTTAACTAGTCCTATTCCTATCAGTTTAATCCCTGTGACGTCCCCTATCCAGGGACGTGTCTCGAATTGATTAATCATTGTCGAATTAACGAACCATTACGACATCCTGGAATAATTTAGTTCTGAGCTTTGTACTTGATTTGTATTGGAATTGTTGGGGATTTTTTTAATTGTCTGCATTATTTCTAATAAACTATTAAGAGACTTTATTATGATTTCTTATTTTATGTATTAAAAACCCACCCATACAACTTAAAAAAATATTATTTTTTCCATGAAAAATTATCCAGCCGATCGCTTTTGGTCTGATCATAATGAAGCAAAGGCCTTATCATCTGGGGTGTGGCAACATTGCAAACACACTCATAGAGGTGATGATCGCTTCATTGTGATACACAAGCCCCTTCACCACAACAAGGTAACGATCACGAAAGGGGAATTGACACATGTATGTGCCTTTTTTTTTGTTTTGTTTTTGCAGCCACAGTGCAGCACCAGAGGCCAGAAAAATTAGGCATGTACACATGCCTGAGTAATAATGTTATTGTCGCAGCCGCTGAACCCTAGTTGGTGGCGGAGAATTCACGAAAGTCATCCGGTATGCAGACATTAAATACAGCAGCGTGGGGACCATTTTGAGGCCAAGGCATGTCATCAGGCCTTTTGTTAGTTAAACGTATCCCCTACTGTCAGTCCCTTCGGGATCCATGCCTCATTCATCTTAATGAAGGTGAGGTAATCAACACTTTTTTGACCGAGGCGACTTCTTTTGTCAGTCACAATGCCTCCTGCTGCACTGAATGTCCTTTCTGACAGGACACTTGAAGCGGGGAAGGCCAGAAGTTCTATCGCAAACTGGGATAGCTCAGGCCACAGGTCAAGACTGCACACCCAGTAGTCAAGGGGTTCATGGCTCCTCAGAGTGTCGATATCTGCAGTTCAGGCGAGGTAGTCTGCTACCTGTCGGTCGAGTCGTTCTCTAAGGCTGGATCCCGAAGGGCTGTGGCGATGTGTAGGACTGAAAAAGCTCTGCATGTCCTCCATCAACAACACATCTGTAAAGCGTCCTGTCCTTGCCGCCGTGGTCGTGGAAGGAGGAGAATTACTTTCCCCTCTTCCCCTGTTAGATTCCCGTTGTGCAGTGACATCCCCCTTATAAGCTGTGTAAAGCATATTTTTTAGTTTGGTTTTGAACTGCTGCATCCTTTCTGACTTCGGTAATTTGGTAACATTTCCGCCACTTTCTGCTAGTAGTCTAGTAGCATGGCCACCCAGTACAGGTCGTTCTCCTTCATCCTTTTTATACGAGGGTCCCTCAACAGACATGACAGCATGAAAGACCCCATTTGCACAAGGTTGGATGCCGAGCTACTCATTTTCCGTTCCTCCTCCTCACTGATGTCATTGACGGTCTGTTCTTCCCCCCAGCCACGTACGACACCACGGGTCCCAGATAGGTGACAACAACGAGCACCCTGGGATGCCTGCTGTGGTTTGTCTTCCTCCTCCTCAAAGCCACATTCCTCCTCTGACTCCTCTTCCTCATACTCCTCTTGCAGCGTTGCCGCAGGTCCGGCAAGCGATGATGACAAGGCTGTTTCTGGTGGAGATGGTGACCACAACTCTTCCTCTTTCTCTTCACGCTCATCTACAGCCTGATCCAGCACTCTTCGCAGGGCACGCTCCAGGAAGAAAACAAATGGGATGAGGTCGCTGATGGTGCCTTCGGTGCGACTGACTAGGTTTGTCACCTCCTCAAAAGGACGCATGAGCCTACAGGCATTGCGCATGAGTGTCCAGTAACGTGGCAAAAAAATTCTCTGCAGAGGCTGTCCTAGCACCCCGGTCATACAAATACTCGTTGACGGCTTTTTCTTGTTATCTACATCCCCTGTCAATAATGGTTGCGCACCAACTGATGTGTAAATAACTCCTCTGAGGGATCAAGTGAAGCGGCTGTGGTGGCTGTGGTGGTAGTGGTGGTGGTGGCGGCGGGCGGGCGGGAGAGTGGTAACTTAAAGGCAGGTGACCAAAGCTGAGCTGGAGGAGGATGGTGCGTCAAGGTTCCTAGCGGAAGCTGTTGAATATTGGGTGTCCTGTGTAAGCCAGTCAACTTGATTTTTTGGGGTTCAGGGTACGTGGCCTCTGAACACTGGGCATTATTCCAGTGCCAGTGGAAATCACAGCACCACGAACACAACGGCCCCTGCGGCGTGGCCTGCCTCTGCCTGTCATTTTTTATTAGATAAGTTTTACTATGCGTGCAAGGTACTGTGCCACCCTATATAAGTGGTGGGCAGTGGGCACAGTACAGTCTGTGTGGGCCTGACACACGCGGACTTGCAAATGTTATTAGATCACAGTTACATTTTAAATAGATTTTTTTTTTCTGCAAGGTATTTGAGTGAATGACACCCTGTAACGGTATGAGTGCAGGCCTAGCCAGCCACTAGCCAGTGGCCACAATACAGTATGTGTGGGCGCCTGACACACACAGGCTTGCAAATGTGATTAGTACACAGAAAAATATTAAATATAATTTTTTTTTATCTGCAAGGTATTTTCTGTCACACCCTGTATGAATGGTGTGCACTGTGCACACAGTGCTGTCTATGACTGAGCCTGCAGCCTCTCACACACGGGCAGCCAGGCAACTGCAATATATATATATATGAAAAAAAAAAAGCAGACTGATGTACCAGCCCTGAAAAGGGCATTTTGGGGTGCTGTCTGGACGCTGTCCTTACAGCAGATGAGTCTGTGGACACAGAACAATGCCCTAGCTAACGCTTTCCCTATTGAATCAGCAGCAGCTACACTCTCCCTCCTCTCTCTGTGAATGCAGTTTCCGAATGAATCTAAAATGGATGCTGTCCAGGAGGTGGGAGGGTCTGGGAGGGAGGGTCTGCTGCTGATTGGCTGGAATGTGTCTGCTGACTGTGAGGTAGAGGGTCAAAGTTTGCTCAATGATGATGTATAGGGGGCGGACCGAACATCGCATATGTTCGCCTGCAGCGGCGAACGCGAACAAGCTATGTTCGCCGGGAACTGTTAGCTGGCGAACTATTCGGGACATCACTATTTATCATATCCCTTTTAAATATTTGCAATATGCTGTGCAATACGTTTTTTCAAGTCTCTCTTGGTTCTGCCCACGTACTGTTTTTTTTACATGGGCATTGTATAATGTATATGACACTCTCCGTATTGCATGTCAGAAATTCTTTGATTTCATTTTTGTGAGTGTTACTAGTGGATTTGACCTCAATAGTTTTTATGGGGAATGAGGTAACTTTACATCCCATACATGATCCACATCTATAAAAGCCTGAGAGGCCCATCCCTTTTTGGATTGATTGTGTTTTTGAAGCTTTATTGATGATTGTGGGGGCTACCAGTAAGCCTAAATTTGGAGCTTTAGTGAAAGTGATTTGGGGTTTATTGGGTAGTAAATGTCCTATTGTTTTATTTTTGACAATATGGTGCCAGTGTTTGTTGATTATATATCTAATCTTTTTGTATTGTGAGTTAAATGGTAATAATAATCTAGCATTATCATTTGTACTTGGTTTTAATGTTTCCAAGTTGTCCGTAAAGAGAGATTTTCGATCTAACTCGCGGACCCTTTCTAACGATGATTCCAATATTTCTATTGGATATTTTTTCTGTAAAAATTGATCTCTTAATTTTATTGCTTTTTCTTCAAATTTTTCTTGTTTGGAACAATTTCTTTTAATACGTCTATATTGGCCCGAGGGTATATTTACAAGCCATTGTGGTAAGTGGCAACTATTATATAGTATGTAACTATTTTTTTATGTCGGCTTTTGGTAAGTACTGCACACTAGACTCGTGTCTTCAATAGTGATTAGTAGATCCAAAAACTCAGAGGACACACTCGTCGTGGCTGAAAATCGTAAATTCAATAAATTATTGTTAATCTCTTCTAAAAAGAATTCAAGTGATGCCTGATCATTTCGCCAAATAAACAGCACATCGTTTATGTATCGTTTCCAGAGCACCAGGTCTGTCCCCAGTTTGGGAGCAATAGTGTCCTGCTCCCATTGGGCCATAAATAAACTGGGGCAAACCTGGTGCCCATGGCTGTGCCCTCTGTTTGCACATAGAACTCAGTGTCAAAGTAAAAAGAGTTGTGATTCAATATGAATCGCACTGCCTCTATTATGTATTCTATTTGTTGAATAGGTAATTGTCCATTTTGTAGTAATTGCTTTTTCATGGCTTCAGTACCTTGATCGTGGTGAATCACTGTATATAAAGATTGCACATCTAGTGTGCCTATAATTCAGTTTGGATCCCATTGTATTTTTTCCACAATTTGTATTATCAGAGTCGTATCCCTACTGTATGATCTAGTCCTTTTCACCACCAGGAATGTAAAAGACAATTGTCTGATGTCAATACATACAAGAAACTAAAATCAGATCCAACACAGGAATACTATGTAGAGTTAACTGAGCTATGCAATAGAGGTTTGGAACAAGAAATATTATCAAGCGATGAACATAAATATATACTGAATACCCAACAAAGACTGCCGGTCTTTTATTGTATCCCTAAATTACACAAAAACCAAACCAATTCACCCGGATGACCAATTATTTCGGGCATAAATTCACTCATGGCCAATCTGTCGCAATATATCGACAAAATATTACATTCATTTCTATGGGGCAGATGGAAATAGCCAGAAATAATCTAAAACGCTGGTCTTAATAAACATGCCCCAAAATGTATAAGGCTGAAAAAAGCCCTCTGTCCATCCAGTTCAGCCTGTTATCCTGCAAGTTGATCCAGAGGAAGGCAAAAAAAAAAAAAAAACCCTGTGAGGTAGAAGCCAATTGTCCTCACTTTAGGGGAATACAAATTCCTTCCCGACTCCAATCAGGCAATCAGAATAACTCCCTGGATCAACAACCCCTCTCTAGTAGCTATAGCCTGTAATATTATTACGCTCCAGAAATACTTCCAGGCCCCTCTTGAATTCCTTTATTGTACTCACCATCACCACCTCCTCAGGCAGAGAGTTCCATAGTCTCACTGCTCTTACCGTAAAGAATCCTCTTCTATGTTTGTGTACAAACCTTCTTTCCTCCAGATGCCGAGGATGTCCCCTCGTCAGTCCTGGGGATAAATAGATGATGGGAGTGATCTCCTTTCTGACCTCTGATGTATTTATATATAGTTATTAGATCTCCCCTTAGTTGTCTTTTTTGTAACGTGAATAACCCAAATTTTTATAATATTTCAGGGTACTGTAGACCCCTCATTCCAGTTATTACTTTAAGTGCACTTTTCTGAATGGATTTTTACTAAAGGCAAAATCTGCCATGTGAACAATCGCTACGGGTGACTTTACACATTTTTTATGGTTCAAACAGTTTTTATTGCACATATTAAAATTTCAACATACACATTACAATTGAAAGAAAAACAGGTGCAATATCCTCAAGACGAGGGAGGAAATATAAAGCAATCACAATCGCTTGCATATACATGTCAAATGCAATACCTGAAAAAGAGGGATACATCACAAAAATAGAAAGACTCAACATACTAACAAACAGACATACAAATACCAGACAGGAACAAAGGGGTAAGACAAGGGAGGGGAGTAGGGAGAATACCCTTATCTAGCCAATCAGAAAATACAGGGCATTTCCAAAACTGAAGCCAAGGTGACCAAACTCGTATTGTGGTCTTCTGCTCGGAGTTAATCCACAAGGATATCTACTGCCGAAAACCCAGGTTATCCTGCATAAAGTCTCAGTTGATCTTCATCTAAAGGAATGATTTGTTGCGTTGCTAAAACAAAGAGCCTCAGAATCTTTTTCTGTATTAGAGATGGATCTGGGAAACATGGATAGTAAAGCGGTCTCAGGCAAAGCAGGTATAGAAGACTGGCAAAGGAAGTTATGTAAAGAAAAAAAATCCTGCCATAACGGGGCCACACCCTGGCAATCCCACCAAATCTGTAGCATCATCCTGATTGGGGAATTGCATCGCCAGCAGGAGTCAGGAACTGAGGGATAGAATTGGTAGAGTTTTGCCGGTGTTCTTTACCACCATGTCAATATCTTGTAGTTGAGTTCTTGCATTTTACTGGACACGGACAGCTTGTTAGTCAGCAAAAGAGATTTGTGCCACTGTTCCTTGGTTATACTGGAGCCCAAGTCTCCCTCCATGTAGATGGAAATTTGGGTGCGAAGTAGTGATGAGCGAGCACCAAAGTATTCGGGTGTTCGGCCTGAACACATTGCTATATTCGTGTGCTCGGCCGAGCACCCGAGTATAATGGAAGTCAATGGGAGACAACCCTGGAAACCCCATCAAAATGGTTTGGAAATGGCATTAAGAGGATGGCTGGATGCGTCTTAGACTCCTATTATGTACAATAGACAACCACACAAAGGCTATATGCCAAAAGCCAGGTATGTGCAAGCCATCAATCTATCCATGAGACACATACAGTCAGCACACCTTACAATGGCAGCCTTGTGCACGATAAGATTTTCCAAACCAGCTCTCATCTGACTGAGAACCAGTAAACCTGAAAGTTATTTTGCATTGGTTGGATGGCTTAGTGGACCTGCACACCTGTTTTCCAATTGTCCTAACATAAGAATATTAGACTGAGTCTTATGAGAAGCTCGTTAGTGTAGCCTTTTGCATGGAAAATTCACGATTAGAATATTTGCGATCTACACTAGGATGATATCTGACACTGGGAAAGCTGGGTAATAACTTGCGATCTAAACTGAGTTATTACCCAGCTTTTCCAGTGTCAGATATTATCACTGACTTACTACATAATTACATAATATTCGCTATATATCATTTTTTTGAATATTACGAATAGTCTAAAAAAGTAATCTATAGCAATATAGAGAATATTATGTAATAATTATGTAGTAAGTCAGTGATAATATCTGACACTGGAAAAGCTGGGTAATAACTCAGTGTAGATCGCGAGTTATTACCCAGCTTTCCCAGTGTCAGATATCATCCTAGTGTAGATCGCAAATATTCTAATCGTGAATTTTCTATGCAAAGGCTACTCTAACGAGCTTGTCAAGACTCAGTCTAATATTCTTGTCAGAAGACTATGAAACCCAATAGAGGGCGCTATTTAGTTATGAACAGCGCCCTCTATTGGTTTCATAGTCTTCTGACGAGACAAATATTCTTGTCAGAAGACTGTATAAACAATAGTGGGCACTGTTTATAACTCAATAGCGCCCTCTATTGGTTTCATAGTCTTCTGACAAGAATATTTGTCTTAAAAATCAGATAAATCCCAGCAGACGTACTTGTTTCGAGGTATGCTTTATTCCATAATATAATAAATATAACAGGATGCGTTTCGGCCCGTCCAGCCTCTGATATTGGTACGGTAGAGAAGACCCTGTCACAGAGTACACTCACTCATCAGAAAGGAGGTACGTTCCCTTGTCTCCACTGCATGCAATGTAGCAACGTACAAAAGGGCCAATATTTTCAACATCCTCGTACTGGAAAGTCCTACAGGATTAAAGGTTATTACACCTGTGATACTACCAACGTTATCTAATTAATAAAATGCCTGTGCGGCATGTTGTATGTAGGAGAGACAATGCAGAAGGTGAAGGATCGACCATAAGAAAGAAAAAACTTCTATTTCCTATACCATTTCATTTTGATAGCCACAATCATTCTATAGCACAATTGAAATCAGGTCATTGAGCGAGTACATCTACCAAGGAGAGGAGGGGATCTGAAGAGGCTATTACTCAAAAGGGAGGCGTTCTGGATACACACCCTTGATACCTTACACCCTAAGGGTCTTAATAGGGAATATGAAGTGATGTTTTTAAATTTTGATTATATATGTTCTCTTGAAGACTACGACAACACGATCGTAAGTGGAAGACCCATTACTGTTTTAGTATTCGCAAGGATATTATACTATTTATCTTTTGTTGTTACAATTATGTCATTTCCTGTTTGAATTGATTGGTGATGTCATGTGACTAGACCTATAAATTACTGATGTGCAGTTGAAGGCTGGACGGGCCGAAACGCGTCCTGTTATATTTATTATATTATGGAATAAAGCATACCTCGAAACAAGTACGTCTGCTGGGATTTATCATATTTTTGAGCTGGGGATGGCCCCTTCCCGTGCAAGCATTTTTCCAAAGAGTGGTGAGCTGTCTATCTCTTGAAGAATATTTGTCTTGTCATAAGACTGTGAAACCAATAGAGGGTGCTATTTATAACTCAATAGCGCCATCTATTGGTTTTCATAGTCTTATGACTGCTGAAAAACAAGGTAGATTCTGCTAATTTGCATGTCTTTCCCATATGCCCATGTTTATGCAAAGGAGTTTTTACATGACAAAACTGTATAAAAAGGTTATTGAATTATATGTTTAGACAATCAGAAAACTTTTTGTTGCCCTAATGATATTGATCTAGGTGTGTAGGTCCACCCAAGCCATCCAACAGATGCAAAATAACTTTTAAGTTTGCTGGTTTGGAATATCTCATAGTGCATGAGGCTGCCATTGTAAGGTATGCTAGCTGTTATCTGTCTCATGGATAGATTGATGGCTTGCACATACCTGGATTTTGGCATATAGTCTTTGTGTGGTTGTCTATTGTATGTCGTACATAATAGGAGTTGAAGACGCATCCCGCTATCCTCTTAATGCTGTTGCCAAACCATTTTGATGGGGTTTCCATCAATTTCTAACTTATTTTTTTGTGTGAAACAGACACCCTCTTCTCTTTCGAGCAGGGGGTGCCTGGGGTTCTCCCATTGACTTCCATTGTATTAAATTGTATTCAAGCACCCGAATTTTTCGGCCGAGCACTCAGATCTGTCGAGCATAGCGATGCTCGAGCTGAACAGGTATTCTGCCGAGCATGCTCGCTCATCACTAGTGCGGCGGGTAAGGCACCCCATCCCTATCTTCTTAGTGAGACACATATTATAGATCAAAGAAATAGCATGGCTGGGAGCTGCAGTAGATACACACATCTCATCAAATCTAGATAAAGAACCACATAGCTGCGATCCAGGTGCCACGGCGGACAGGAAGTTGTAGAGAACCCACGACCTGGGTCTTGAAGGAACAAATCAGAGATCTACTACAGGTTGAAGACCAGAGACAGTGTAGACATCTTGGATTCTAATTATATTCCCACTAGAGGGCTGGGGCGATAATAAGCTTCTAAGGCCTGCGGGAAAGTCTGTTAAAGGGGATTATGCCCTCAGTACTGTAACCATTTTGGTTTTGATTGCAAGTTTTCACAGTATTTTTTGCACATACACTTTTTTTTTATGCTAAGTAGTGTGAGCTGTAGATGAGAGAACAGCAAGGGAGCCGTGCTGAACAGGAAGCTTCCTTCTACTGTGGATTACAAAAGTAAAAGTTTATGGGCCAGCCATTGAAGCAAAGAGTTACTGAATGCAGCAGAAAGTTCAGCGACCACATGAGGGAGATTGCAGGGATTTTGTAGGGTAACGCATCTACATTGGGGCTCCATCTGAGGTAGACAACGTGCACCCCTTAGGCCGTGAAAGAGATTGTACTGCCTGATTAAAAGGGTTATCTGAGACAAAAAAATGTCCCCCATATGCCCTGGCCCCTCACGCTGAATATTTTTACCTGTGATGCTAGGGAGTCTCGTTCCAGTCTGCCATTGGCTGTCCCCCCTCCAACGCCAGATGTTTTCATCTGCGCACTTGGAGAAGCAGCAGCACTGGTGCGGGGACCAGGAGCCGTGCGGGGAGCCAGGCATGTATATTCAGTGTGAGGGGCCCAGGCATATGGGGGACATTTTTTGTTTTGCCTCGGATAACCCCTTTCTGGGCTTATGCACACGGCCGTTGCCTGGCCGTGCCCGTTTTGCGGACGTAGACATGTTCTATTTTCTTCAAGTTGAATAGGTCTGGATCCGTCTGTGGAATCCGCATGGATGTTGCCTATGCATTGGGGACCGCAAATTGCAGTCCCCAATGCACGGAAGGGCTGAGCAACGGCTGTGTGCATGAGCCCTAAAGAAGAGAGACCAGCCTCCCATATACAGGCTTGGGAATTGCATATACCAGCTGTAAAGACTGCATTTAATGTGTGAAGTGCTTCAAAGTAGCATCAGTAGAGTACCGTGGACTTGTTTCACTAAAACCCGGTGACTTGCATTGCCATCACATCACTTCAGGGAACCCAGCTTTGCACCTCAAAGCCTAACATATCACTACACTGGGAGGACTGCCACTGTGAATACAACTACTCCCATCCTCCACTGCTTCTCATGTGGCTAACTATATATAGGCAACACGGTGGCTCAGTGGTTAGCACTGTTGTCTTGCAGCGCTGGGGTCCTAGGTTTGAATCTGACCAAGGACAACATCTGCATGGAGTTTGTATGTTCTCCCTGTGTCTGTGTGGGTTTCCTCCAGGTTCTCCGGTTTCCTCCCACACTCCAAAGACATATTGATAGGGAACTTAGATTGTGAGCCCCATTGGGGACTGTGTGATGCTAATGGCTGTAAAATACAGAAGAATATAGTAGCTCTATATAAGTGCATAAAAAAATAAAAATATATATATATTTATTAGGACTGGCATTTACACTCTTATATTCATTTGGAACAATTATGGCAATGCAGACTCCTGCAAAATCTCTCCCTATATTGATTTGAATAAAAATGGTTTAATGAATAAAGTCCTGTTACAACAAAAGAAGCACAAATCGCTGTAAGGGCCCCTTACACACATGAATTGTATCTGGCATTTTTAGACCACTAAAAAATCTCTACTGGAACTGCTTGTGTTTTTTCCGATACCTCATGCATTTTTATTGCTGTTTTAGTAACCTTTAAATAAAAAGTAAAAAAAAATGAAATGTTTGGATGGCATTTTTTCACTATAGATAAGGTGGAAAAACATCTGGAAAAAAAGTCCATAGCTTCTAAATGCTGTGTTTTGTTTCAAAAACACCAGAGACACAAAAAATGACACCAATTTGAGAAAAAAAAAATAGGCGAGAAAAATGCTCGTCTGCCCTGCATTTCATATTTACCATAGACTTTCACCCAACATTTGGAGCTACAGCATGCTGAATTCTGGAAAGTACCGTATGTGAACCCATCCTCCAATGTTGGATTGGGGTGCCTTGGTCCCACAAGAGGAAACTATTCTCAGGTCCCAACCCTCATATCACCAATAAATTGTATATCTTAATGTACAGTTGTGGCCAAAAGTTTTGAGAATGACACAAATATTAGTTTTCACAAAGTTTGCTGCTAAACTGCTTTTAGATCTTTGTTTCAGTTGTTTCTGTGATGTAGTGAAATATAATTACACGCACTTCATACGTTTCAAAGGCCTTTATCGACAATTACATGACATTTATGCAAAAAGTCAGTATTTGCAGTGTTGGCCCTTCTTTTTCAGGACCTCTGCAATTCGACTGGGCATGCTCTCAATCAACTTCTGGGCCAATTCCTGACTGATAGCAACCCATTCTTTCATAATCACTTCTTGGAGTTTGTCAGAATTAGTGGGTTTTTGTTTGTCCACCCGCCTCTTGAGGATTGACCACAAGTTCTCAATGGGATTAAGATCTGGGGAGTTTCCAGGCCATGGACCCAAAATGTCAACGTTTTGGTCCCCGAGCCACTTAGTTATCACTTTTGCCTTATGGCACGGTGCTCCATCGTGCTGGAAAATGCATTGTTCTTCACCAAACTGTTGTTGGATTGTTGGAAGAAGTTGCTGTTGGAGGGTGTTTTGGTACCATTCTTTATTCATGGCTGTGTTTTTGGGCAAAATTGTGAGTGAGCCCACTTCCTTGGATGAGAAGCAACCCCACACATGAATGGTCTCAGGATGCTTTACTGTTGGTATGACACAGGACTGATGGTAGCGCTCACCTTTTCTTCTCCGGACAAGCCTTTTTCCTGATGCCCCAAACAATCTGTCACGCCCATGGTTATGGTCGTGACTCCTTGGGAGCTGCATGCAGTTGCCCGCGGTCTGGGTGTTGTGTCAACCGCAGCTGGGGGCACTTAGTTCTTTGCCTCAAGTGTGGTTGCCGCGGACAACAGGTATGCGTGCAGTTGCCTCTGGTTATGTCTGTGTGTGGACTTCAGCACTTGTCTCCAGGGATCCAGTCAGTGTGTCTGTGGCAGGTAGGGGTGGAGGTCTTTCACTCTCCTGCCATATCCATAGTCTGTTTATGTTTATATCCCCTTGCAGCTCGGCCAGTTTAGACTCCTGTTTCTCCGCATCCAGGAGGAACAGGTGGTCTACCCAGCTCCTAGTTCAGGGATCAGTGGAGGGTGAGTAGGGATCCGAGGTTCCTGAGCATGAGCCCTCCTACCTTCAAGGTCGGTTCATGCAGCTAGGAGTCAGGGTCAGATTAGGGATGCGGTAGGAGGTGACCTGCTCCCTTATTCTGTTGTCCTGGCCGAGCAGCGACTAACATCTCGTGGCATCGCACGGCTGAGGATTTTCCCCATCCTCAGCCGTGACACAATCGGAAAGAGGCTTCATCGGAGAATTTGACTTTGCCCCAGTCCTCAGCAGTCCATTCACCATATTTTCTGCAGAAGATCAATCTGTCCCTGATGTTTTTTTTTTGAGAGAAGTGGCTTCTTTGCTGCCCTTCTTGACACCAGGCCATCTTCCAAAAGTCTTCGCCTCACTGTGCATGCAGATGCGCTCACACCTGCCTGCTGCCATTCCTGAGCAAGCTCTGCACTGGTGGCACTCCGATCCCGCAGCTGAATCCTCTTTAGGAGACGATCCTGGCACTTGCTGGACTTTCGTGGACACCCTGAAGCCTTCTTAACAAGAATTGAACCTCTTTCCTTGAAGTTCTTGATGATCCTATAAATTGATGATTGAGGTGCAATCTTAGTAGCCACAATATCCTTGCCTGTGAAGCCATTTTTATGCAACGCAATGATGGCTGCACGCGTTTCTTTGCAGGTCATCATGGTTAACAATGGAAGAACAATGATTTCAAGCATCACCCTCCTTTTAACAGGTCAAATCTGCCATTTTAACCCAATCAGCCTGACATAATGATCTCCAGCCTTGTGCTCGTCAACATTCTCACCCGAGTTAACAAGACGATTACTGAAATGATCTCAGCAGGTCCTTTAATGACAGCAATGAAATGCAGTGGAAAAGTTTTTGGGGAATTAAGTTAATTTTCATGGCAAAGAAGGACTATGCAATTCATCTGATCAATCTTCATAACATTCTGGAGTATATGCAAATTGCTATTATAAAAACTTAAGCAGCAACTTTTCCAATTTTCAATATTTATGTAATTCTCAAAACTTTTGGCCACGACTGTATATGTTTTTTACTGGACTCTGCAGAATGGAAAAGCGTAGTGTAATGCACTTTTGCATATTTTTTCTCCCCAAGGTATATGTAGGGCAAAAACGTGATGTGAACACAACCTAATTGGCTTTGATTCAAATAAATAAAACCTAGTGACAAGGTATTGGTTTCCAAAGGCTGTGTCACATTGGTTGATCCACCACAAATTAAATACTCATGGCATAGTCTAGCAATGTCGTGTGTGTCTTTACTCGTGGATTAAATAATGCCTTCACAAAGATAAATAAATAAATAAATATTTGTCTGGTCTCGAAACGGAGGCCTAATACTGCTGCGGAAAAACGAACAAACGCTCCTTTATCAGGCAATCGTGATCTTTCAGCATGCCGAAAGATCACAATTTGCTGGCGACAGATTGTGCTGTCTAATCACGATCTGCTGCCGGCAAATAACTAGACAGCATGGGGATGAGCGAAGGCATAACGATCACTCCTCTCCATGCTGTGGAGAAGATCGCTGCATGTAAAAGCGGCGGTCTCCTCCACTAGTGAGCAGGCGATTGCGGGGAAGGACCGCTTCCTTCCCAACAATTGCCTGCAGAATTTGCTCGTGTGCACGAGGCCTAAACCTTGTGAACTTGCTTGCAAACTGGTGCGAGTTTCATTGAATGCATCCTGAACGCCTCCGGAGCCAATCCGTATCGTTCGTGTAAAAGAGGCCAAAGGGTTTTCCTTTACACGGACAATATTACACAATGGTGGCATTACAGTATATAGAATCGCACGACCTATTCCTAACATCACATGACAGATAATATATGAGGTATACAGCGTTCCATCTGGTTTTCATGTTAAACCCTTTTTCTACACAAGATGGCAGCATAAAACCCCTGTCCACACAATGCTGATTTTTGTAGCTTGTAAAAAAATGTTTTTTTTATCATTATAAGATTTATAGATATTCAGACAGGCATAGATTCATAATCACATTTGTTGGAATAAAAAAAGGAATCAAATCAGAGTTTCTTTAGTTTAGAGGACATATTACTGTCAGAGACAGCTGTGTAATAAACTCATGTTGAATATACCATCAGTTTCTAGGAGGCTCCGTTTTCAGCAATTTGCTGCAGTCTGTTCTCACAGCATTTAGTATACGCTATACAGATCGATGCCATTTGGGCATGCATAGGGCTGGTATATGGCTATGGTATACAGCATCAACAAAACAGAAAGAAGTGGAGCTTGGGTGCAACAGGAGCAATAGTGATGTCATCATTGCACCAAAGGTCTAATTTGTATATTAAAGGGATTCTGTCATGAGATTTTACCCCTATAACCAAAACATATGCTCATGTCCGAAATAATAAGAATACTCCTAAACTAGCCTTATTAAACTTCACTGTGGCTCTATTTGCCCAAAAAAAAGGTTTTTATAACCGGTCAATCACTCACTTAAGGTGCCCAAGGGGAGGTCCGTTAATACAGGGTGCCCGGCCGCACCCCTCGCCGTCTGGTGCCTAGCCCCGCCTTCGCTATCTTCTGCGCCGCCTTCTACAGCTCAGTGCCGCCTCCGCAATCCTACTCATCCCTCTGCCAGATCCCGCGCCTGCGCACTAGGCTCAGCCTGATGCGCCACGGACTCCTGACAGCGACTTCGTTGAGCGAAGTGCCCAACAGTACGGAGGCATCCAAGTTCAAAATTCACTTGGTTTAACCCACGGCAACAGAACATAACAGTAACAAAAAAACACCTGCCCGTGCCCGGCCACGTGGGTGAAGGGGTCTGCCCGAAAAGCTCCCTGAAGGTAGACAACCTCTTTAAAGGGGGTGTCTGGGCTTTTAATACTGATGACCTATCCTCAGGATCTGACACCAAGCCCCCCCCCCCCCCCGAAAAGCTCTATGAGGAGACGGCGCGCTCAGTGTGCACGCATCGTCTCTCGTCTCTCTTCCTGCTCTGCTGCTGCTTTGCCATAGACAGCAGCGGTGAGCAGGAAGAGAGGCGGTGCGTGCACACTGCGCGCATCATCTCCTCATACAGCTGATCGGCGGGGGTGCTGGGTGTCAGACCCCCACCGATCTGATATTGATGACCATGTGATGAGCGCAGTGACGTCACCAAATGTCCATTTCCTCCCAGGTCCTCTAATAAGAAGAAAGAAGGCGAGCTGGGCTGTGCGAACAAGTGGATGAGGTGACTTTCATTATTTTATTTTTTATCCCCTCCATCCCTGATTTACTAAGCATTCTGTATTCAGAATGCTATTATTTTCCCTTATAACCATGTTATAAGGGAAAATAATAAAATCTACATAACACCGATCCCAAACTCGAACTTCTGTGAAGAAGTCCGGATTAGGGTCTGGGTACCAAACATGCCGATTTTTCTCACGCTCGTGCATAACGCATTAAAACGCTTTGCACTCGCACATTTTCCCGTAACGCCCGTGTGAACCCAGCCTTAAGGGGCTCTCCGGGCTTTTACTATTAATGATGAGGTGAGTTCAATATTTTATTTTTTTAACCCCTCCATCCCTAATTTACTTAGCATTTTGTATTCAGAATGCTATTATTCTCCTTTATAACCATGTTATAAGGGAAAATAATAATGATCGGGTCTCCATCCTGATCGTCACCTAGCAACCGTGCGTGAAAATCACACCGCATCCGCACTTGCTTGCGGATGCTTGCGATTTTCACGCAGCCCCATTTACTTCTTTGGGGCCTACGTTGTGTGAAAAACGGCCAAAATAGAGCATGCTGCGATTTTTTTATTTTTTATTTTTACACAACACACAAGTGATGCGTGAAAATCACTGCACATCTGCACAACCCCATTGGAGTGAATGGGTCCGGATTCAGTGCGGGTGCAATGCGTTCACCTCATGCATTGCACCCGCATGGAATTCTCGCCCGTGTGAAAGGGGCCTAAGGCTGTAAAATCTGCGGAAAGGACCCAAATCCACATTGACACCAATGGTTTTGGAAATGCATGTCCAACAAGCTCATATACTGTAGGTGTAATGGCCAGGTGGCCATATAGTGTCAGGAAGTTGCTCTTTATGCAGTTTCCTAACATTTCAGTAAAAGTACCTCCGTTTATAAAACTAAACCCAGACTGCTATTAGGTTTCAAAATAATTTTTTTTTTTAATACAAAATCTACAAACCTTGCTGAGGCATGTAGCCTTTTCACATCTCCAAAAGTTTGGAAATACAATTTGATGTGCTTTGTTTCCTAGCCCTGCGTTGTGCATGTCCCATAAACCTGCCACTTTCAAGATTAGGCTTAGTCACCTATAAAGTCATTATCAGTCTCCATAAACTAGTTTAGGCTCTGGGGTGTCAGGGAGGCCAGGAGTAGATGGCAATTATGTAATTGCTAGAAAGAATTCTAAGTCTTGAAACCTTCTGTTTTATAATCAAGAATATGAAAGGGTCAGGAATTGAAAAGTCAGGCTAATTATCATATCTATGACAATAGCATGTCAGTTGGACAATGTCAAGACATTTAATTTTCCATGAAATTGAATTCATTTTGCATGTTGTGTAGTTCACCATTAGGAGGCAGCGGTGTACAATACCTGCAAGGAAAAATATGCTCAAACTGGTATAATTCAGTCAAAGAATATGAATTAAAAGCTAATCTGGTTTGTATTTAACAGGAAGCTGAAGGTAAAATAGATTTTATCTCTTTTTCAAGTTTTCATCATCACTCTGCTTTATTGTATCTTTGATCTGAGCTGTTAATTTTATGTAGCTTCCTTTATTTTTATGCATATCTTTACACACAAAAATATTGGAGTGATAAAACAAACTATTCTTCATAGTTTTCAGTGGTAGTTAGTGGTTTTCTGCAGTATGTAATGTCTCAAAAAGAGAGAATGGTATTCTAAAGTCTTGTCCTAGCTATACTTGTAATAACTCATACAAGATGGGACAGAAATCTTAGTCCTGTTTTAGCGTCTTCATTTAAATACTTTTTTAAATATTGTTTTGCAATAGTTGCTCAACCAGTTTATGGGAATGGAGGATCGTATGACTGAAGAAGATAGCTCTCAGTCTGCGTTATACGCTACTTGGCTCCCTTTGTCTCGATTTAGATCTCCATTGGATTTGGCCCATGGTTTTCTGGATATTCTTTGCCTTTTTAAAATGTTATTTTATTTTCTGTTTGGTGCCTGAGATTTTCCTTCTTTAAAGGGAACCTGTCACCGGGATTTTGTGTATAGAGCTGAGGACATGGGTTGCTAGATGGCCACTAGCACAACCGCAATATCCAGTCCCCATAGCTCTGTGTGCTTTTATTGTGTAAAAAAAACGATTTGATACATATGCAAATTAACCTGAGATGAGTCCTGTACGTGAGATGAGTCATGGCCAGGACTCATCTCAGGTAATTTGCATAGGTATCTGTGATGTTGTGATAGATCACTGTGACCTTTACCCTTTTTCTCCTGATGCATGATGGGGGAGGAGGAGCTGTACCAGGAAGTCAGACAGTGTGTGTGAGGGGAACTGGAAGCAGACACATGAGGCTGAGAAGGGATTACATCTGATAAGGACAGAAGCTGTTGGAATAAGACTCCTCCATGTAAGAATGCCATAATGTTCTGAGTAATAAACCTTGCTCTGGTTAAGTAGTACATCGGCCTGTGTGCGTAACTTGCTGAGCAGATACCGGCAGCATTGCCAGCAGCACCTGAGAGACACAGAGTGTCCAGGGGACATAACAGTGGCGACGAGGATTGTGGATTTTAGCACACATGGCCTTCATAGGGTTTATTCAACCATTTGATCCTGCAGCTGAGTCATGGACCTCCTGGGTGGAGAGGCTGGAACAGTATATGGAAGCGAATAATGTGACTGTTGAAAAGAGAAGTGCAGTTTTTCTCACTGCATTGGGTCAAGCTGCATATGGAACCCTCAGAGACCTTGTTTCTCCAGACAAGCCAGCCTCTAAGTCCCTGCCTGAGTTAATTCAGACGCTACATACACACTACAACCCGACGCCGTTGGAAATCGCGGAGCGGTTTAAATTCTACGGTAGAAGGCAGCAGGCCAGGGAGGATATAAAGACATATATCATTGCTTTACGTAAACTGGCTGCCACTTGTCAGTTTGGAGACTACCTACAGACGGCTCTCCGTGACATGTTCGTCATGGGACTCTGCGACCCAGCCATACAGAAACGTTTACTCACAGAACCCGACTTGACTCTGACGAAAGCCACTGACCTTGCTACGGTCATGGAGTTGGCAACACGGGACGCCACCCTACTGAAGACACCACCTACAACTCCTGCAAGCCAGGGTGAGGAAATATTCCACACTGCTATCACTCAACGCTCGAGACGCCCGTCCCCTGCCACTCAGCTTAAACCTCGCCACCCTAATTCTTCTGTCTCTGGGACCCCGACTTGCTACCGTTGTGGTAACACTACTCACAGTGCGCCTGCTTGCAAGTTCAAGGATGTCATTTGTTTTCGCTGTGGGAAGACTGGTCATATTGGGCGCGTTTGCCGCAGCTCTCGCTCCCCGAACACTACCACTAAAGATAGACGTAAACAGACATTCCGTGTGGATATGGAAAATAACGGTTTTAGCTCTGATGAGGAGACATGTGTCCAGCATGTTGGACTGTTTCGAGTAGCTGGGAGTACTCCGGCGATTAAAGTGGATGTCACACTCAATGGCTGTCCTGTCTCCATGGATGTTGATACAGGGGCAGCTGTGTCTGTCATTTCATGGACTGATTTAAAGGCATCGGGTCTGTCCCTGCCGCTAAAACCTACAAAGCTCACGCTACAAACCTACAGCAAGGAACTACTACAGCCCTTGGGTTATGTAAAGCCCCTTGTTACATTAGGCAACCACAGTCAAAGTCTACGCCTTTATGTTGTAAGGAATGGAGGTCCTCCGCTGTATGGAAGGGACTGGATCAAAGCCCTGGGCATGCCTCCTTTTACCATTGGCCAATGTACATTGCTTTCTAAAGTAGACCATTGGGTGGAATCCCTGAAGTCACGTTTTAAAGAGGTTTTTGAGGACTCTTTGGGCACCGTAAAAGGAAAGATGGCCCACCTCCTCTTGAAGCCTGGTGCTACACCTCGTTTTTGTAAGGCAAGATCAGTACCTTTTGCCTTGCGAAAAAAAGTGGAAGCAGAGCTGGACCACCTATTGGCTGAAAAGATCATAACGAAAGTGGATAGAAGTGAATGGGCATCACCAATTGTGCCTGTCAAGAAAAAGAATGGAGACATTAGGATTTGTGGTGATTTCAGGGTAGCTCTGAACAACCAACTTCTTGTGGATCAATACCCATTGCCTCGACTTGAAGATTTATTTGGCTCACTGGCTGGGGGGCAAAAGTTTACAAAAATAGACTTAAAGCAAGCTTACCTGCAACTGCAAGTACACCCAGATTCACGCCATCTGTTGACCATTAACACTCATAAAGGATTATTCCAGTATAACCGCATGGTTTTTGGCATAGCCCCAGCTCCAGCCATCTGGCAGCGGATCATGGATGAGGTACTGGCAGGAATACCTTTCACCCAATGTCTACTAGGATGACATGCTCATCACTGGTCCCACTGATGAAGAACACAGAAAGAATGTTGAAGCTGTGCTAGGGAGACTCCAAAAGTATGGTTTACGTGTCAATCTGTCAAAATGCGAATTTCTCAAGTCTCAACTAGAGTTTTGTGCCCACACGGTGGACCGTCATGGGTTACACACTACTGAAGAAAAGGTTAAAGCCCTTACCCATGCCCCTACCCCCCGGAATGTCACCCAGCTCAGGTCCTACCTTGGCCTCCTAAATTACTACCACCGTTTCTTGCCGAACCTAGCGCACCAGCTCTACCCATTACATCGCTTACTGGATGCAAGAGCTAAATGGATATGGACAGACAAATGTGAAGAAGCGTTTCGGCTTTCTAAAGAACTCATTCTGTCTTCTCGAGTTCTGGTCCACTATGATTTAAAGAAACCCGTCATCCTGGCTTGTGATGCCTCGCCTTATGGACTGGGTGCAGTGCTTTCCCATGTCATGCCGGATGGCACGGAGCGCCCCATTTCTTTTGCCTCCAGGTCTTTAACCTCAGCAGAACAAAACTACTCCCAGATTGACAAGGAAGCTTTGGCCATTGTATGGGCCACAAAAAAATTTCACGCGTACGTCTATGGTCGGGAGTTCACACTTATCACTGACCACAAACCTCTGTTGTCAATACTGAACCCTCAGAAAGGAATTTCTACAACAACCGCATCTCGCTTACAAAGGTACGCTTTATTTTTAGGAGCTTATGCTTATTCGATCAGATACCGCTCCCATGATACCCATGGCAATGCAGATGCATTTTCCAGATTGCCACTAAGAGATGACCACCCACTAAGAGAGGTACGTGTAGTGGAAGTACACAGGCCACAATCTTGCATGTCCACCTCCCTGATTGCCAGACATACAGCCACAGATCCTTTCCTGTCTCAGATATTCTCTTATGTTCAGACTGGATGGCCAGGGAGTGTTTCAGGTGACTTTCGTCCGTACTTTGCCAGAAAATGTGAGCTTGTGACTAATGCTGGTTGCCTACAATGGGGCAATAGAGTGATTGTACCCCAGTACTTGCAATCAACCATGCTAAGGATACTGCATGAAGGCCATCCTGGTGTGGTGCGCATGAAGCAGCGGGCCCGGAGCTATGTTTGGTGGCCACAAATGGATACAGCAATTGAAGATTATGTTGCTCAATGTCCTGGGTGCTGTCAAGCCCAGCGACCCCAAAAGAGAGGAACCCTGCAACCTTGGCCATGGCCAACAGAACCGTGGTCCAGACTCCATCTTGATTTTGCTGGCCCCATCCAGGGTAAAATGTATTTGATCGTGGTAGATGCACATTCAAAATGGCCGGAGGTTTTTCAAATGCCTTCTATTACCTCAGCTGCTACCATTCTAGTCTTAAGGAAGCTCTTTGCTCAATTTGGCTTGCCTACAGCCATAGTCTCCGACAATGGAACTCAATTTACATCGCATGAGTTTCAATCCTTCCTTAGTGGTTTGGGTGTCCAACACTACAAAACAGCTCCTTATCATCCAGCTTCAAATGGACTGGCAGAACGATTTGTGCAGTCATTTAAGAAGCACTTACTGTCCACTCTGGACCAGGTTGGACTGTCAGAAGAGAAGCTGCTGGAATTCTTGATCATGTACCGTAACACGAAACACGCTACTACTGGGCTGTCACCGGCTTTTCTTATGTTTGGCAGGCATCTCCGCACCAAACTTGATTTAGTTCGTCCGCAGGAGCAGTCACCAACACCTCCTCCGCCGGGCCGTCTGGGATTCCGTGCCGGTGATCTTGTATGGTCTCAGAATTACAGAGCTTTGCCTCCTTGGCTTCCTGGCGTTATTGATGGAACTCTTGGCAGAAGAATGTACCTTGTCCGCCTGGAGGAAGGCATTTGTGTTCGGCGACACCTTTCACAATTGAGGAAACGCATTTGCCGGCCACTAGTGACAAAACCGACCCTTCTTTCTGACCACCCACCAGAGTCTACTCTGAACTCTGCTGGTGACATATGGCATGGTGTCTGGCATGATCCCACAAGTTTACACCCAAACCCTGAACCGGTTGGTGACCATATTCCTGAGGAGCCCGGACATGTGCCTGAAGTTACAGAGACTGATTTGTCTGTGGGACGCCCACTGACATCTCCAGTACCTTTGACTGACTTTATTCCTCCCGGTGCTGTACCTCTGCGTAGATCTACCCGTCAAAGACGTCAAACGCCTCGCTGGCAAAGTGCTGAAATCTTACGGGACACATTGGAGGTCAGGGAACAGAGACAAAGGGCTCATGAAGTGCTGCGGAAATCACAGAACTGAATTGGAGATACTACTTGCTGAACTGATCTCGCTTGCCTTGTTATGTTATGTGTTCAACATTTTGTTCTCTTGTTATGTTTTTTTTT
Source organism: Bufo gargarizans (assembly GCF_014858855.1). NCBI lineage: Eukaryota > Metazoa > Chordata > Amphibia > Anura > Bufonidae > Bufo > Bufo gargarizans. The sequence continues at coordinate 300,208,708 of NC_058082.1, read as the reverse complement.
TTTTTTTTGGGGAGGAAAGGAGGTGTGATGTTGTGATAGATCACTGTGACCTTTACCCTTTTTCTCCTGATGCATGATGGGGGAGGAGGAGCTGTACCAGGAAGTCAGACAGTGTGTGTGAGGGGAACTGGAAGCAGACACATGAGGCTGAGAAGGGATTACATCTGATAAGGACAGAAGCTGTTGGAATAAGACTCCTCCATGTAAGAATGCCATAATGTTCTGAGTAATAAACCTTGCTCTGGTTAAGTAGTACATCGGCCTGTGTGCGTAACTTGCTGAGCAGATACCGGCAGCATTGCCAGCAGCACCTGAGAGACACAGAGTGTCCAGGGGACATAACAGTATCAAATCGTTTTTTTTACACAATAAAAGCACACAGAGCTATGGGGACTGGATATTGCGGATGTGCTAGTGGCCATCTAGCAACCCATGTCCTCATCTCTATACACAAAATCCTGGTGACAGGTTCCCTTTAAAGAGGACCTTTCACCACTCCTGACATGCCTGTTTTAATAGCTTCATGCATTCCCCATTTAATAACAATTCTGGAGCATCTATTCTTATGGCTCTATGTTGTGCCATTTCTTTATTATTTCTACTAGAAGTTATGAATGAATTACCAGCAGTCTGCAGTAATGGTACAGAAGGGAGGTAACAAGGGGGGGGTTCCTGCACAGTCTGAAAATGGCAGCACTGATTGGATAGAGTGAGACTGTGCAGGTACACCCCCCACCTTGATACCACCCCTCTGTACCCTTACTTATGAAGCTATTAAAACAGGGGTGTCAGGAGTAGTGACAGCCATCTGTCACTGTCTCTCCCGTGACAGGGGTCAGAAGATCTAAGAGACTGGCTGCACGTGATGTGATCTGACAGCCTCTTTGGTTTCACTTGTTTCTGTGTTGTTGCTGGTTATAACCACACCTTTTGTCTCAGGTGTAGCTTAAGTGGTCATTCCAACTCATCTATTTAGTCTGGTCTCACCCATCATGCTATGCCGTTGATAGCATCTTTCTGGTTTTGGAAGTGCTGATGTTTGGTTCTCCTCTGAGTTCCTGCTCGTCTGCTTACCTTGGAGTTAAGTGTCTTTTTCCTATTTCAGGTTTGTTTTGGTATTAAGTCTGAGGAAGTCTCCTGTACCTTCAGCTGGGAACGAACAGGTTATCTTTGTCCTGACACTATTTCCAGGGCCCTTAAGGGTCAGATAGGGCTCTAGGTTCCTGCTTATGAACATTCCTACCATCGAGGTCTGTTCATACTGATAGTAGTCAGGGCTCAGTTCGGTTTAGGGATTGACTAGGTGGTGACCTTTCCCCTTTCCCTAGTTTCCAGGCCTAGTACCTTTTCCCTTCCCTACTTTGTTCGGTGTGGAATTTACCAATCACACCGTGCCGTGACACCATCCTTCCTTCCTTTCCTTTCCTCAGGATTTTCTCATAGATGACCAGTCCTCAGGGTAAACCATCAAAATAAGATTGGTGGGGTACCACATCCACCTTACTGTAAGTCGTGTGTAGTGGAGCAGCACTGCAGTCACCAGTTCCGTCCACTGCACAATTGACAGAGCTATGCAGTTTCTACAAGTAACAGCTGAAAAGCGGGGATGCAGGGTGATGGATCACTGCAGATCTGATATTCATGACATATTCTAAGGATATTCCATCAATATCAAAATCCTGGACAACCCTTTTAAGCTATGTTATGTGCCTATTTATTTACATAACCACTTTGTACACTCTCTCAATGCAAATATTTTGAAGTGTTTGCTTTGCGTTGAAGATGAACTGAGAGTCTGTCAAAAAAATCAGGTCACAAATTCAACGTTTTCACAAGAAGAAGCAAACATATGTGTCACATTAAAAAAGATAAGCCCTTTTTTCCATTTTGATGGTTCTAGTACAGTATTTATGTACTGAACTTGGTTTTGGAGCTGCATATATGTACTAAGCTAATTTCTGGTACTGTATTTATATACTGTACTTAGTTCTGGTACTGTATTTGCATAGTGAGATTAGTTCTGTTGCTGTATCGAGATCGGTCCTGGAACTATTTTATGTTCTGAACGTGGTACTAATATTGTATTTATATATTGAACTTGGCTTTAATGTATATATGTACTGAACGTGGTTAAATACTATATTTGCGTACTGAGCTTAGTATTAGTACTGTTTTGCATAAAAAAAAGACAGGAAAACCACAGGTACCATCTGAACAGGCACCAGGGCTTGACTGATGGTTTTAGAGATCAAAGCAGCACAAACCCAGCACAAACCCAGCAAATACTTATGGGCAGGGTTGTGGTGAGGAAGACCTGAGAAAGGCAGGCTGAGAACTTGACTGGACCAGGGACAAAGAAGACAGACTGAGTTAACTTATACACAAACTGAACTGGACTTAAAAGAGCAGGGGCACACAGGCAGGATGCAAATAGAACTTGGAGCACTTGGCAGGAACACCGGCAAGAAATAATGCAGGATAAATGTAGGTAAATTAAAATAGCACTAGATTATCAAACATTTTTGCTGGTCACCAGGGAACCTAAAGCTCAGGCACTCTCTGCCTGGAGAAAGATTTAGGAATGCACACACAGGCACTTTAAGAGGCTGGAAGTGAAAATGAACGTGTGAGATTTGCTGCAATGTTCTGTACACATCGACATCTCATCTCCACTTATTGCACTGCGCAGTGTGACTGAATGGGCTGTGAACCCCCATGAATGTGCACATATAGGTCTGCACAGAAGTAACAGATGAGTTCAATGAAGTATGGGTGGATAAGTACATACTTATATTCATAGTAAGGAAAATAGATTTTTTAATTCTAAGTGGTGACCTCACAAGTTTTGAAAATGCATACAATATTACTGTTACAGACATACATATTTATTATTATTCCATATTCATTTATAGCATTTTTGTAACATTGTGCTTGTTGAATATTACGTTAGAAATACCATGGGCATCCTGAATGCAAAATGGAGATCTTGTTCAAAACAGATCTTATTCTTTTAGGGTATTGTATGCACGTCCTTGCCCTGAGCTGCTTTTCTAATTGTACGGATATATTTCCGTGTTGACAATAAAAGAGTGTTTTTAAGTGATGGTATATTGCTAGTGAAGGACCTTTGTTCTCAGGATAAGCGGGTTCTCAGGCGTGATCCCACTAAACAGGATGTGAAAGCACACTCTATATTCCATCATTTCTTTATAATGGATTTAACATGTTTTTTTTAATAGCTTATAAGAGCATTTCTGAAGCTCTATGGAGTAGCCTACAGAGAATAACACTGTACGCCATTGACCCCCTAAACGCCATGAAAAGACCGCAAGCCAAAACACTGTAGACATTGTCATATTTTACTGTACACTTTAAACTGACATCTAGACACTGTGTTTCAGCCAAAGTCTAATTACATCCTCTGTGCTTCAGTGTTACACAGTACAGTATTATAATAATTTGTACATTGCATAATCTTTCCTTTGTGAATTATATTGCTATTTAATGACCCTATTTTACAATTCCTTCTGAACTTGTGTTGACATCAGTTAGAGTTTTCATTTCTCCTATCCAAGTAAACAAAATCTGTGACCTAATGATAACTGGCTGCTGTGGGCAACAGTAATATTTATTCTTTCAGATTTTTATAAAGAGACTCCATTGTCTCTGATACAGCTCTAGTGGCATAATATTGCTGAACGCTCCAGGTAATTCTTAGCCTCTGCCCGAGACCAGGGTACGTTGGCGCCATTCAATTGTAATCAATTAGAAGTTGGCATTAATATGATATTTGCGGAGCATGAACGGTTTACTGCCGACAATCTTTAAAGAATCGGGGACAACATAATGAGGCACATTTATAAAAAGTGTAATTTGCAAGATAAAGCCAAACTCGTAAAAGTTGAGCATGTGAAAAGGTGAATTTAAGGAAAAAAGGAAAAAAAATGTTCCTCATATAAAGTAAAGTAATTGAATTGATGCATCTTTCAATTTTTTTCCCTTTAAATAAAAAAATCTGAAACGTACACATGGTTAGACGCAGTTTGTAGCGCATGCGTGTAGCAGATTAACAGATCTGGACTGAAAGCCATCGGCCATGAGGAGAGCATGCAAACAATCCTGGCCAGGAAATATTTCTTTTTTAATGATTCAAAATACATAAATGTGCCTCTGTTTATTTTAGAGTAAGTCCTTCTTGACAGATCCTTTTTTTTTCAACTTTTTAAAATCCATGTTAAAACAAGACATATATTTTAATGGTGTTTTTAAACTTCTTTTATAGTTTGAAATTTTGTATAAGTGTTCATTTCTAGCCAAAAAGTACCACTAACCTCCCAAAGCGTTTTTGAACAAAATACGAGAATAAAAAAAAAAAGGGTACATCGATATTCTGTGTGAAACCAGCCTAAGGCTACTTTCACACTTGCGGCAGGACGGATCCGACAGGCTGTTCACCATGTCGGATCCGTCCTGTGGTTATTTCGCCGTGCCGCCGGACCGCCGCTCTGTCCCCATTGACTATAATGGGGACGGGGGCGGAGCTACGGCGGTGCACGGCGAAAGGCCGCCGGACTAAAATTACTGCACGTCAGGCTTTTTAGTCCGGCGCCTTTCGCCGTGCACCGCCGTGCTGTGCTGGAGCTCCGCCCCCGTCCCTATTATAGTCAATGGGGACGGAGCGGCGGTCCGGCGGCACGGCAAAAAAGCCGCAGGACGGATCTGACATGGTGAACAGCCTGTCGGATCCGTCCTGCCGCAAGTGTGAAAGTAGCCTTATTATGAATTATAGAAGCATTTAGATTTGATCTTCTAAGCACCAGAGGTTACCAAATATGGATTTAAAGGGGTTCTCCGGGCTTTTAATATTGATGAGCTATCCTCAGGATAGGTCATCAATATTAGATCGGCGGGGGTCCGATACCTGGCACCCCGGCCAATCAGCTGTTTGAAGGAAAGGTGAACGCAGTGTGCATGTGCCGTCTCCTGTCACTCTTCTGGCTTGCTGCTACTATGTCTATGGTGAGCAGGAAGAGAGATGGGAGATGGCACGTGCGTACTGCGCACACCTTCCCTTCATACAGCTGATTGGCAGGGTTGCTGGGTGTCAGACCCCTGCTGAGGATAGGTCATTGACTGGAGAACCCCTTTAATGGACCTTTCCCGAAACATACAGTAAACGTTCTGTAAAGATGCAATATGACAAGAGCCTTATTATCTCCTTTCAACTAGTTTGTTCCTGATAATCTACTAGTGATGAGCGGCATAGGCAATATTCATTTTCGCATTATTTCGCAATTTTCTTTGCATAATATTCGCACTAAATTTGCGAATTCTAGAATTCACGATCCCCAGTCATTATTTTCACACTAATGATGCACCTTTTTTTTTCGCAATACGTGCAACTTCACATTTTATCAGGTCTGAGTAGATACAGTCCTGATCAAAAGTTTAAGACCACTTGAAAAATTGCAAAAAATCATATTTAGCATGGCTGGATCTTAACAAGGTTCCAAGTGGAGCCTGTTTCAGTTTAATTGTTATTTTCAATTAATTGAATGCTCAAAAATGTTTTGTCTCACTCTCATTTCTTCTTGTTTCATGTTGAAGCTCTACTTGGAACCTTGTTAAGATCCAACAATGTAAAATATGATTTTTTGCCATTTATCAAGTGGTCTTAAACTTTTGATCAGGACTGTATTACTGATTGGTGCACGAAGTATTGTTGTGACATCACAGCACTATGTCTGTAGCATATATGTATGGACAGTAGAGAAACAGTAATCCCTATCACACTACCTAACACCCTGCACTGGAGCCAGCTACAGCTACACTATATCCCTGTCTAACCTACACTGACTATCTGTATTATATATAAGCTAACTACCTAATGTAATTGGATAAGGAGTAGGATCCAGATGAAAGCACAGAGCACAGCAATGTCCCTGCTCTCTCTTAGAACAGCAAAAAACAAAACAAAAAAAAAACTGCATAAAATGGCTGCTGGGGGGGTTCTTATATAGTAAAGGGGAAGGCAACTTTCCTATTGGTTGCTAGGGATGTTGCTAAGCTCTGACAAAGATATTGCAGCCTTCTCATTGGCCGACAAGCAAGAAGCAGTGAAAGTACTGATAAAAAAAAAAAAAGAGAATATTCGCGATTCCGAATATATAACACTATATTCTAGATTTTTGCGAATTCTCGAAGTGCTGATATTCGCGATAAAAATTCGCGATTAGAATAGTCTACCCAAAGGGCCAGCAGATCACCCAATCAACAAGCAAAATGCTCATTCGTTGGGTAAAACAATAGTTCATGCAGACACCTAAATGATTGTTTCTGGGCAGCAGATCTTGCTCTCTAAACAGCGATCTGCTGCCCGCCCAGGAACAATGCAGCCGTCTAAGGCACAGCGACAGCAGGACCATCACTTGTCTGCATACTGTGAAGGCGAAGCGCTGCGTGTACATGCTACCGAGCTGTGAAGGAACGCTTCCGTCCAGACAGTTGTGTGCTTGATTGCTGCATGTAAACGGGTTTTTATACTGTCTTTGGGGCAGTCTGAAAATCCCTGCTGTAATAGTAACATAGTAATATAGTTTATAAGGCTGAAAAAAAGACATCTGTCCATCCAGTTCAGCCTGTTATCTCGAACTGACCACTTTCAGCAGGAAGAGTGTTTTCAGACCGTCCCTGAGAGGGCACTGACAGTGTAGTAGCAGTGAGGGCAGGATGATGGAAGTATTCAAGTGGGTCACCGGGAACCCTTCCATCATCCTGCCCTGGCTGCTACTACACACTGTAAATGGAGCCTGAGAGAAGGGTATGGATGGGGGGTGCCCTCTGTCAACCCTCTTACCTCTCCTGCTGTGGACTCTGGTGCCAAAAGAAAACATCTGTCAAAGAGTTGGCCTTAGATAACAAACATCACCTGATACTGGCTGATGGGGCGAAAGCTTGCTGCACGTGATGCCAATTGCAGGCATTCCAGCACCTCATCCACCCTGACTGTTTGGCTGCGGTGGGTCAATTGCAGTGACGTCAATTAAAGGGGCTGTCTCACTTCAGCAAGTGGCATTTATCATGTAGAAAAAGTTAATACAAGGCACTTACTAGGGATGAGCGAATCGATTTCGGATGAAACATCCGAAGTCTATTCGCATGAAACTTTGTTTTAATACTGTACGGAGTAGGGTATTAGAATGTTATGGTTCCGATGAGCCGAAGTTATTGCTTTGCGAAGTCTCGCAAAGCAATTAATTTGTACTGTGAAAAAACATTTTCCATGTGGTACCTTGGAACCGAACCCGAGTTCGGGAAATGTTTTTTTTTGCACTGAAATTCGGCTAAGGCCTCATGCACACGGCCGTTGTTTTGGTCCGCATCTGTGCTGCAGTTTTGGCGGCTCGGATGCGGACCCATTCACTTCAGTGGGGCCGCAAAAGATGCGGACAGCACTCCGTGTGCTGTCCGCATCCGTTGCTCCATTCCGTGGTCCGCAAAAATAAATATAACCTGTCCTATTCTTGTCCGCGCTTTGCGGAAAAGAATAGGCAGTTTTATTAAAGGCTGTCCGTGCTGTTCTGCAAATTGCGGAACGCACACTGACGCCATCCGTGTTTTGTGGATCCGCGATTTGCAGACCGCAAAACACACATCGGTCGTGTGCATGAGACCTAAGGCTTCTCTTTGCAACAGATTTGCTCTGAATTTTGCCCTATGATTTGGAAAACTTAGTGTCCATCCCATGTGGACATGCCCTTAAAGTGGAAAGGGGAATTTTTATTTATTTTTTTAAAAGGGGACAGTACGAGTAAAAAATGACAAATAATTACTGTGCAGGCCGCTGCAGCCAATCACCAGTACCACTGAGGACAGTGATTGGCTACATGCCATGTGGGTAACAAGCAGTGGCAGGAGGACTGGCAGTGTGAAGAATGGCGCTAGAGAAGAGGTAAGTATACGATCATTTTTTTTTATTTTACATCACTCAAAGGGTTTGTCCGATATTTTAGATTGTCTTGGACGACCCCTTTAAATGTGAACATCTGCTTTTTTCTGCTTTTAGCTGTATGATTATTGTAAGTGAATATCAGATAATAAATATCACATCAGCGTTGTTGTTTTGAGGCTTTTAAAGGCAATAACAATACAGTCATTCATCTTTCCTTCTCTACAATGGTGCTTGTGCGGTAGCTCTTCAGCGGCTAGTCGATTGCCGGATTTTCTACAAAGCTTTATGTCACTAATAGATGGATGAATCATGCTAACTTGCCTGTAGATCCCATCCGTGCTGGTAGTTGTTTTCACGCCATCACCCTGAGTTATCGCCCCCGTAACGTCCAGCTATGTCGTGTTTTCCTGAATATTCAAGCAGACGTCGCGTGCAGTATGAGGGGGCACCGTAACATTGGTTTGCAATTATTTTCCAGCTATGTGAGATTCATGATGTCTTTGTGTAGCCTTAGGGGCACACGGGCAGAGACATGTTTTTTCCTCTTCCTAAGAAGTAAGTTGTCAGGCCTGTAATATATTTCATTTGCCACAGTACAAGATGAGTGATATTGAAAACTGAGCAATGTCAAGTTCTGCAGGCGATGACACAGCTAGATAAACACTGCCGAAACTCTGTAATCATGCTCAAGAAGCAATAGTATCATCGGCCCCAGGGAATAATATCATTAGTAAGAAGGAATCATTTTGACTATTGTCATTATATGGCTAAATGATAGCAATTCGAACACATCTCAGCTGCTCCAGTGTTTGTTTTCTACTTAATAGCTGGGAACGCTCTCTGGAAATAACATGATGTAACACGCTCACCCTCATGTTTCCCTGGAGGGGGCAGTATTTTACATCCTGCACTCATAATGAATTACTATTCACCTAGCTGTCCTCTTTAAAGTGGAAGTAAACCTGAATCATACAAATAAATACATTTAATCCATAGTCAGGGGTGCACCTAGCCTTTCTGCTGCCTGAGGCAAAAACGGAAACGGCGCCCCCCCATGTCAATTTCTTATCTTAACCCCTTTGCCACAATGAAAGCGCTCATTGCCCATGCCCCTACCTGGTGCTACCTGAGGCGATCGCCTCACCTGGCCTCATTGGTGGTGCACCCCTGTCCATAGTGCACGCAGAGCTATGTCTACAAGGTGATCCCCAAAGTGATGTCATAAACAATTTAGGAGAGATCTTGCAGACAAAGCACTTTGGGGGAGATTTATCAAAACTGGTGTAAAAGAAAACTGTCTAATAACCAATCAGATTCCACCTTTAATTGTGGGCGGAGCTCCTGTGCTGTTTGTCTGTGTAAGGTTTGTGTTTTCCTCTATAAATTATTAAATACTAGGAGTTGTAGTTCTTTCCTTATACTCACTCCCTGTAATGTCCTCTGACAGCCCATAAGAACATCCTAGAAATGCTAAGTTGTATTTTTTTTCTATTATATCCTTCTCCATGTAATGGCCACTGATAATAATAGTCTATGCTGGGAGTTGCAGTTCTCTCCTCTTATTTTTCCTATCCATGTAATGGCCACTGATACTCCATAATAATAGTCTGGACATACCAGGAGTTGTAGTTCTTGTATTTTCCTTTAGAATTTTCTGGTATAATTTAGAATTCATTATTCCATCAATGATGGCAAGACGTCCTGGCCCAGATGCAACACAACAGGCCCAAACCACGATACCTTCACTACTGTGTTTCACAGATGGGATGCTGAAAATATAATGCTTCTCATTTAAACAAAAAAGTTGTCTTTTGGTCTCATCCGTCCATAAAATATCGTTCCGATATCCCGGTGATCTTTAGCAAACTGCAGAAGGGCAGCAATTTTCTTTTTGGAGAGTAGTGGCTTTCTACTTGCAATCCTGCCATGAGTACTATTGTTGCTCGGTGTCGTACTGATGGTGGACTCAAGAACATTAACATTAATACTAATGTGAGAAAATCGTTTAGTTGTTAGTGGTTACCTTGGGTTCCTTTGTGACCTCGTGGACAATTAGATGCATTGTTCTTGGCATCGTCTTTGTTGGTCAAACACTCCTGGGGAGGGTGAAAATGGTCCTGAATTCCCTTCCCTCCATTAGTACTATCTGTCTAACTGTGGATTGGTGGAGTCTAAACTCTTTAGAGGTGGTTTTATAACCTTTTCCACCCCTGATGAGCTTTAGAAACTGTTCTTCTGTGGTCCTCATACATCTTCTTTGTTCAAACAACTTTCACAAATGTGTTGTGAAGATCATACTTTGATAGATCTCTGTTCTTTAACCCCTTCAGGACCCTGCCATTTTTCACCTTAAGGACCAGGCCAGGTTATCACTTTATGTGGTGATAACTTTAAAACGCTTTTACTTATCCAGGCCATTCTGAGACTGTTTTCTCGTCACGTATTGTACTTCATGACAGTGGTAAAATTGAGTCAAATTTACCAAAAATGTTGAAAAATTAGCAAATTTCCAAATTTCTATTTCTCTACTTTCATAATAGATAGTACTACCTCCAAAAATAGTTATTACTTTACATTCCCCATATGTCTACTTCATGTTTGGATCATTTTGTGAATGCCATTTTATTTTTGGGGAACGTTAGAAGGCTTAGAAGTTTAGAAGCAAAGTTTCCAAAACCCACTTTATAAGGACCAGTTCAGGTCTGAAGTCACTTTGTAAGACTTGCATAATAGAAACCACCCCAAAATGACCCCATACCTCAAGGTTTTCAAAACTGATTTTACAAACTGTGTTAACACTTTAGGTGTTCAACAAGAATTAATGGAAAATGAAGATGAAATTTCAGAATTTAACTTTTTTGGCAGATTTTCCATTTTAATAAAATTTCTTTCCACTAACAAAGCAAGGGTTAACAGCGAAACAAAACTAAATATTTACAGTACTACCATGATTCTGTAGTTTACAGAAACACCTCATATATGGTCGTAAACTGCTGTACGGGCACACAGTATTGCGCAGAAGGAAAGGAAGGCCATATGTTTTTGGAAAGCAGATTTCACTCGGATAATTTTACGCTGCTATGTCACATTTGAAGACCCCCTGATGCACCCCTAGAGTAGAAACTCCAAAAAAGTGACCCCATTTAGAAATTACCTAATATGTATAATTTTATTTATCTAGGTTTTACACAATAATATCATTTTTGAAACCAAAAAAATCATGTTTTAGTGTCTCCATATTCTGAGAGCCATACATTTATGTTTTAGGTGATTAGCTTAGGTAGGGTATCATTTGAGGTGACGGTTAGATTGGCACTATTTTGGGGTGCATATGACTTTTTGATCGCTTGCTATTACACTTTTTGTGATGTAAGGTGGTAAAAAATTGCTTTTTTGACTTTAGATTTTTTTTTTTACGGTGTTCATCTGAGGTGTTAGGTCATGTGATATTTTTATAGAGCCAGTCGTTATGGATGTGTCAACACCTAGTATGCTTATTTATCTAAGTTTTACACAATAATATAATTTTTGAAAAAAATAAAAAATAAATCATGTTTTAGTGTCTCCATATGCTGAGAGACATAATTTTTTTATGTTTTGGACGATTAGCTTAGGTAGGGTATAATTTTTTGTGGGATGAGGTGACGGTTAGATTGGCACTATTTCGGTGTGCATATGACTTTTTGATCGCTTGCCATAACACTTTTTGTGATGTAAGGTGACAGTAAATGGCTTTTTTGACACCCTTTTTATTTATTTTTATTTTTTACGATGTTCACCTGAGGGGTTAGGTAATGTCGTTTTTTTATAGAGCAGGTTGTTACGGATGCGGCGATACCTAATATGTATACTTTTTTATATACTTAAGTTTTACACAATAACAGCATTTTTTAAACCAAAAAAATCATCTTTTAGTGTCTCCATATTCTGAGAGACATATTTATAAATTTTTTTGGGCAATCATTTTTTGAGGGATGAGGTGATGGTTCGATTGGTACTATTTTGGGGGGAATACACCTTTTTGATTGCTTGGTGTTGCACTGTTAGTGATGTTAGGTGACTAAAAAATGATTTTTTTAGCACGGTTTTAATTTTTTGACGGTGTTCATTTGAGAGGTCAGGTCATGTGATGTTTTTATAGAGCCGGTCGATACGGACACGGCAATACCTAATATGTTTACTTTTCTTTTTTCCCTATTTTATTTTTTTTTATTTACTTTATTTTGGGAAAAGGACGCTTTTTTTTACTTGAACCTTTAAATTTTTTGTAAAACTTTTTTTTTTTTTACTTAATTTTTTTGTCCCACTCTGGGACTTCAACTTTTGGAGGTCTGATCCCCTTTACAATTCATCACAATACTTCTGTATTGTGATGCATTGGCTGTAAGTGTATTACAGACTGTAATACACTTACAGCCTGCTTGCCTGTGAGATCCAGGGGGCTGGATCTCACAGGCTCTCCCGGAAATCAGCCACGATGCCTAAAGAAGGCATCGGGCTGCCTTCCCTGCCATCGGGTCCCCGTCACAGCAGCACGGGGACCTGATGGAAGCTCCGATACCCGCAATGACATCGCAGGTGCCGCGGTCAGCATATCAATGGTTAATGCATCTGCATCAGTGATTTTACCGATGCCGGCGCATGCAGAAGGGGTCTAGCTATCAGTGACTGCCGGACCCATGCCGCGGATCGGGTTAAATACAACAGGTCACCTACCGACACCTGATTGTCATCTCATTGATATAAAACACCTAATTTCACTTTCAAATTATCTATGAGTCCTAAAGGCTCACATACTTTTGCCACTCGCAGACATGTGATATTACATCCTTTTCCTCAATAAATAAATGTCTAATATTTTTGACTCATTTGCTTGATTTGGTTATTTTTATCTACTTTTAGGACTTGTGTGAAAATGTGATGTAGTTTTAAGTGAAATACAGGCAGAAATATATAAATTCTGAAGGGTTCACAAACTTTTAAGCACCGTTATAAATAGCGTGCAGTGGAGGAAGAAATTTCAATTACTGGAGCCCTTTACTTTCCTGTTGATGTTGGCTGCTGGATCAGATATGTGTGCCTGTAGAGAGGACTTGTTAGCTAATAAAGTCAAGTGATTACAGCAGCCTGCTATGTGAGATGGATGTAACCATGGGATTAACCAATAGTGGAGAGAGGAAGAATGAGCAATTGCAAGAGTAATGTGACTTATCAGGCTTCTAGAAACAGTGAATCGGTGTCCAAGGTGCAGTTTAGCTATACATGTAACATGGCAGACAATAAAAACTTGCTATGGTAGTAAATTATGGAAGAAGAAAATTTAGTGTTTTCCCTTAAAGGGGTAAAACACGCGTTTGTGTTCTTGAGTGGGGGTGTTCAAGTCTCTTGTGTGAATGGAGCGGTAGTGTACATGGATGACGACCATTTTCTTCTATAGGACTTCTGATTACAGCGCTTAGCTATTTCTGTCATGAAAATCCAATATAAGTGAATGGAAGAGTGGTCACCCATGCTCACTACTGCTCCATTCACACAGGGGATTTAGGACCCCCAACAATAATGCAGTCCGGTTGGTTGAAGTTATCCTCTATCCATAGTATTGGGGGAAACGAGTACATTGGTGGGGTCCTACCACTATACCCCTTGTAGCCTCCCTGAAGAGAACAGAGCGGCTGGTCAGGTATGCATGCTGTAGCTCCAGTAATTTCTATGGGAATTCCGGAGATAGTGAAGCACTGTACTCAGATATCTCCGAAACTCCCATAGAAATGAATGGAGCGGCCACGCGAATGTGCGACCAGCCACTCCTTTCCTTTCGTTCTCATGATCAGTGGAGAGCCAAGCAATGGGACCCCCACTGATCTAATACTTATCCCCTATCCTATGGGGGATAAGACCATCATCTAAAATGCTGGTCTTAATAAATGACTCCCTATGTTACTATAATACTTATGTTTTCATAGGTTTGGTTCCTAGTGGTGTTTCCACTTGCCATATCCTCTTAAGTTCTTATCTGGCAGCTAAGGAATCTTTCACACTCTGACCAGTCAAAGTCAGTGAAATATGAAGGATGCAAAGCTGCAAGAGAGTTAAAGGGGGCTTCAGGGTTATAGATATTGATGACCAGTCCTCAGAATATGTCATCAATATCAGAGCAGTGGTGGCTTGGCACTCCCACTGATCAGCTGTTAGTGGCAGCTACTGGAGCTAGAACTATCACTGAGAACAGAGACCAAAGCTCTGGTAGTTCTGGCACCAGCGACTTCCATTAACAGCGCATCAGTGGGGATGCTGGATGTTGGACTCCACTGATTTGATATTGTAAGGATAGGTCATCAGTATTGTTAACCTAGAAAAGAATAAGGCTGAGGTCTAGAACCCCCATGGCTACGTTAAAGGGGATGTCCAAGTTATTTTTATTGATGACCTATTCTCTGGATAGGTCATCAATATCAGATCGGCGAGGGTCCGAAACCCCCAACAATCAGCTGGTTGAAGAGAAGGCACACGCCATGCCAGCACAGCCTTCCCTTCATTGTTTACCTGCTCGCCGTCGACATCGCAGCGGTGAGCAGCTGTAATTACAAGAAACCATCCCAGTCACTCTAATGGGACAGCACTGTAGTATAGACTTGAATAGGAACAATCTGTCCCTTTGAAGCGAATGGGACGGCTTCTTGTAATTACAGCTGCTCACCGCTGCTGTTGCAATTGTGAGCAGGTAAACAATGAAGGGAAGGCTGCACTGGCACAGCATGCGCCTCCTCTTTAACCAGCTGATCGGCGTGGTGCCGGGTGTGGGATCCCATGCTGATTCGATATTGATGATCTATCCTGAGGATAGGTCATCAATAAATAATAAATTGGACAACCCCTTCAAATGCTATAGATATAGTAATTTATTGCCACAGCAGAAGATACTGCTAGTATCTGTAATTCTAAATCATTATGTGGACCAGTTTGTGTCAGAGACTAATCAGAAAATATCAACTCCTCCTAAAATGTTGAATTCACCTGTTGAGTATAAATTAGAGGTCTGATATTTGTTTCAACTGGAAGTAACTAGCCCTGGCTGTCCACATATAACTATTATATTAGCCTTACAGTATCTTACCGTGACATGTAGCAGGCCACAGGGGAGGTGCGGCGGCTTGCTGGATGCCAGGAGAGGATAGGTGTGGTGGTGAATGAGGGGGTTGTAGTCCTTCACAATGGCTAAACCCTCTAATTCTAGCTCTCCCTCGGTTATACATGCAGTGAAAGGGCACACCTTTTCTTCTCTCAGGGCACACCCTGCTATTGGGGCTCTTGCCTTAATGGTGGTTGGGATGCCCTTGATGTGTGTGGTGATTGGGTGCAAGGCAGGAGGGCAGGTGCAGGGTCGGCAGAAGGCTGATGGAGTCAATGACCAGGCCTGTTTGGTTGCGATAAAGTCTCTCTTTACTGCCCTGTTTCTGTTGGAGACTTGAGGAAGCCTATTGAGATGGAGGATGCGGATAAGAGCCTGGTGTGGAAACTAGACTGGCACAAACATGGAGGTGTCAATAGGACTGTTATTGTGTCACTGCTGCCGCACAAAACATTCACCCAGTGTTCTGTGAAAGGCAAAATCCGTTGCTGGCCATGACAGCTGCTCCACACCGCACAGTGTCATCCTCCCTGCCCTATTTCCTTCACTAGTGTATTGAATTTTAAATGTAAAATGGCGGGCACTGTTTGTGCGATGTGTCTGAAGCGAATTGCCAAAACTTTGGATTTGTTTGGAGGAATGTAATTTATGAAAATCAGATTTACAATCGATTTGCTCATGTCTATACAATGGTTTATGAAGGGCACGGAGTCTAATGTCATTCTTTTAACATCATATTAAAGAATTGCTATTCGTGCGGCCACCATATCTTAGTGACTCCAGACTGGATCTCTACACATTTATCTATGTCAGTGAATGTTCAGTTCTGTCAATGTTGGGGACGATATTGTGGTAATTGTTTGTATTATGAAATGCATAAAACAATTACATTTCAATGATTCAATTCTCACTGTTTCAAAACCACTTATGCTACAATATCTATGTATAATTTCCATGTTGGTATCACAACTTACTAAAAATTCAATTTTCTCCAGTCCAGTGCAAGCAGTAAAATGTTATACTACAGTAGTTTTCCTTTGAGTCAGTATAAAATTAAGGCACAATTCCCCTTTCAATTATAGGAAATGTTATTAAGCAGCATCAAGCACTACTCTCTAAATTATTACTATCATCTTTCAATTATATACAAGCCACACATCCAGAAAGGAATATATGAAGAGGAGTTCAAGCAAAAGAGAGAAAAATACATCAATTTCTGTCTAGCGGCATGAACAGGTGGAAAAAAGTAAGCAGCAAAAGTTTCAAAATAGTTTATTTTCTAAACTTTTTCTCTGACAATCACAGACTGAAGAGCAGGAGAAAATCAACTGCCATGGAAGGAACTGTTTTGTGACAGATCTATGGGAGTCTGTAGAAATGTCACTGCCCAGCATACTGATAACGACTACTCTCACTGGTAATGGCTCAGCGGACTTTCAAAGGCTAAGTATTTAGGAAAACATTTTTGTGGCCTTACATTCATCTTTGTATTTCACTTTCAAATACCTCTCAGCGATACTGTATTTCATAGGCTTCCTGTAGAAATTGGGAGAGTGGTGAGATGTTGAGAATTACAAGGAATGCATCAGTTGCTAAATGACTCAGTGGTTACATAAATGTACAAATTGAAATTTTCCATAATGAAATTTCTATGAAGCTGCAGAGCTGTCAATATAGGAAAACACAAGCATTGGAGCTAAATTCAAAACTTTAAAAATACTTACTTTCCTATCTTGCAGCATTAGATGAGTTTAGGTTCTCTTCGTTGTTATGTGGGAAGATGGGATTTCCTAAAGCAGTGGGAAGTATGTATATGCAGTACCCCAGACCTGGGGGCAACTGCAAATGTCTTATATGTATATGTATTGTTATGTTGGGTTATTTTTATATGTTTTGGCCATGCATTACAGCAAGGAGATAGGAAGCACATGCTAGAGCTCCTACTCCTAGGGACCTCTTCCAGTTCTCCTGTGAGATCATCACTCCAGTAGATCGTGAGAATCACTGCTTCCAAGAAACTTCAGTGTGTCTTGACAGCAGAGTGATTAGCGAAATCAGTTTTGCAGACGCTCCCAGGAAAGCGAGATCACCCATAAGGCTGTGCAGCCAGCCAATCCCCAGGTAGCCACCCCCCTGTGATGTCACAGCTAGACAGAGCCCTATAAAATCCTGATTCATCATGGTGCTACCATTTTCCAGAGAGCTGAGCATACGGAGAGATGTGACAAGATGCTCATGCACTAGGGACAGTGTTGCTGCAAACTGTTAACAGAGAGTGTAGGTCAATATTGGAGAGGGAGAGTGTAGGAGACTGCTGAACTACTGCTGCGGTATTTTGTCCGGTCAAATACCGTACAAGGGACGGAACGGAAGACATCCTGATGCATACTGAACGGATTGCTTTCCATTCAAAATGCATTAGGACAAAACTGATGCGTTTTTTTCTGGTATTGAGACCCTTTACCGGATTTCAATACCGTAAAAGAATAACGCTAATGTGAAAGTACCCTAAATCAAAAGGGCAGCAAGGAAGCACTGAAAAACCATAAGGAAAAAAATTAATATGTAAAAAACTAATAAAAGCAGCCAAACTAGAGACAAAAAAAATTAATTGCCAAAGAGAGCAAAACTAACCTTAAAATCTTCTTCAATTATATAAATGGTAAAAAGTATAAATCTGAAGGTGTCGGCTCTCTACAAAGTAATGAGGAGGGAGTTGCAAAGAGCGATGAGGAGAAAGAAAAGCTATTAAATATTTTTTTCTCCACTGTATTCACTGAGGAAAATAAACTGTCAAATGAAATGTAGTTCCACAGGATTGGCGCATAGCAAATGTGGTGCCAATATTCAAAAACGGTCCAAAAACAAAGTCGGGAAACTATAGGCTGGTAAGTTTAACATCTGTTGTGGGTAAACTGTTTAAAGGTTTTTTAAGAGATGCTATCTTGGAGTATGTAACGGAATGCTTGGCACCCCGACTGGGCACCTTCCACTGACAGATGCTCCGAGCGGTTCCCGAGGGCTCCAAGCACTCCACTGGACACCATAACCACCACAAACCCCACAAACCGACGCAGCTTTGTTGGGGTCTTGCCGTCCTCCACCCACGCTGGACCCAAGACCGGGCTTCAGCTTCCAGTGGATGAACCTCTCCTAAATCCAGAGAGCAGGAACCAGTAACAAGCTATTACAAGAACTTATACCCAGGGGAGTATTGTGATATAGCAATACCCAAGAATGTAGTTATCCCAGCCCCCAAACATGAGCCAAGACTTCATGAAGGGGTAAAGCAGGACTGTTTAAAGGGAACCTGTCACCAGGATTTTGTGTATAGAGCTGAGGACATGGGTTGTTAGATGGCCGCTAGCACATCCGCAATACCCAGTCCCCATAGCTGTGTGCTTTTATTGTGTAGAAAAAACGATTTGATACATATGCAAATTAACCTGAGATGAGTCAGAGCTTGAAAATATGACTCTTCTCTGTCACACAAGTAAGATATGACTCTTTTATGTTAATTTGCATGTGTACCAAATCGTTTTTTTTTACACAATAAAAGCACAGAGAGCTATGTGGACTGGATATTGAGGATGTGCTAGCGGCCATCTAGCAACCCACGTCCTCAGCTCTATACCCAAAATCCCGGTGACAGGTTCCTTTTAATGAGCACAAAGGCATTTCTTATATACAGTTTTTCCCCACAAGGCTACCACCCATGTGGACCTTGTGAAGCACAGAACACAAAGTCACAACAGCCAATCAACACAGATTGTATAGTTAGACACTCCCAGCTAATGTACACAAACATCCCCTCCCCTGCCTGGGATACAATTAACAAAATACAATGGGCATTGCCTGTGACACAATTAACAAAATACAATTGGCTCTGCTTGTGATACAATTACCAAACACAATTAACTTAATCACTTATAGGCAGAAAACACACATTTTTCCCCAACCACAGAAAACACCCCAAAACACCACATATCCCCATAAAAGTCACATCCCCTAATAGCCCCGATGTGTGTGAACAACCTATCCAAAAATCACCCAGATCGGTTTAGGGGTTCAGGAATTTCCTGGAAGTCTTATTTTAGCTCCACCATGCACACGGTCCCATGCCCAAAATAGTTTTGCACTCAACGGCAAAACACTGCTGGACAATTTAAGATGGCCGCCGCCACATGTTGCTGGCAAGCAGGCCTTTCCAATTCCCGGTGACGAAGGTGCTTTCATCACACATCTTCCCTCCCAGGGGGAGACTAACCAGGTACCTGACCTCCTGTTGGTCAGTACCTGAGTTTGTTGAGAAGTCCACCCACAACCAAGTACTGCACCTGTAGTTCTCGAGTGTCCAGGTTTGTTCGGTCTGTCCTAGGCTGCAGAGGGTACATCTCCCTGGTTTTCCCAGACATGGAGCCATAGGTACGTGGTGGGCAGAGGCTAGCAGCGCTCTGCCTGGATGCCAGCTCTTCTGCTGGAAGGGGAGGTCAGTGGGTATTAACGTCTCCTCCACTACCCCCAGGACTCGGTTGAGCAGCTGCTGCTGCAGAGGGGGATCAGTTGTCCCCTCTCTCTGTAATGTACACGGCCGCTGGGGAATGGGACCAGTAGTCTCCACTCCCCGTAGGACACACTGCCGCTGGGGAGAGAGACCGACTGCCTCCTCTCTCTGTGATGCTGGCTGCCGCTGGGAGAGATACCTTTACAACACACTGCTGCTGGGGAGTCAGACCGACTGTCTCGACTCCCGGTAATGCTGCCTAGTGCTGGGTAGAGGGTGCGACCATCTCCACTCCCAGTGATGGTAGTTGCTGCAGAGACGAGGGACCGACAATCTCCTCTCCCTGTGATGCTGGCTGCCGCTGGGGAGAGAGAGACCGGTTGTCTCTTCTCCCTTTACAACACACTGGCGCTGGGGAGTCCGACTGTCTGGACTCCGGGTAATGCTGCTTGGGGATTAACCACCGGCTGCTGCTGGGACGAGGGACTGACAATCTCTTCTCCCTGAAATCCTGTCTGCCGTTGGGGAGAGAGACCGGTCGTCATCTCTCCCTGTAAGGTAAGCTGCTGCTGGTGAGTCAGACTGACTGTCTGGACTCTGGGTAATGCTGCTTGGGGGTTAACCGCCTGCTACTGCTGGGACGAGGGACCGACAATCTCCTCTCCCTGAAATCCTGTCTGCCGCTGGGGAGAGAGACCGGTTGTAATCTCTCCCTGTAAGGTAAGCTGCCGCTGGGGAGTCAGACCGACTGTCAGGACTTTGGATAACGCTGGCTGTAGTTGGGCAACCGGTGCCGGCTGCCCAGCCTCCCTGTAGGGCTAGTGGAGAGACTTCGGTCCGATCTCTTCCTGCCGTCAGGAAGTCTTTCCAGAACCAGTCGATGAAGTTCCGTACTTTGGGAGCTGGTAGGGAAACAGGGACTATTGCCGCCCAGTCTTCCCAGTTGTAGGATGGCAGGTCTGGCTCTGCTTGTCGGGTAGGTTGGGGCTGAATGGAGCTAAGGAGGTGTTAGTAGGTCTGCTCCAGCTACCACTACCTTGTTACCAGGTGGGTCATGTCTATGCTCCCATCCGTCAGCATAAACATGCATGCCCATCCGGTAGTCGTAGATGTCCCAAAACCTAGACTCCTCAGTGCTGCCGAGATCAATGTCCTCCTCCAAGGCCTCCCATAGTAACCCAGGGCCAGCATAATCCTTCCCTTCGGGTAAGTCGTGCTCGACCGTCCAGGGGGTATGTTGAATGACATGCCACCTTAGGGCCTGGTAAGCGTCCTCTAGCCAAAGCTCCTTACATACCAGGCTCTGGAGCTCTGTTGCCCACGTGACAAGGGGCTGCTCTCCCAAGAGACCCATCCGCATCATCACATGCTTCTGTAGCCGCTGCTCATAACTGGGGAGACTCTCACCTCGCCGCCGCTGGGCATTTTTAAGGCCATAATACCAGACTTCCTTTCTGTCTGCATCCCTGTAGTCCGCCTCATCCTCCTCGTTATGGAACGCTGTCCGAAGACTAGCCGATTACATCCTGCTGTAGCCAGTGGCGCTGTACGCATACTAGCGTTACCCTCAATATACTCCACACATTACCGGTGTCTCCGAGCTGCATCTCCTCGCACTAGGACCCTATCCCACTGCTGCCACCACTGTAACGGATCTCCTGGCACCCCGACTGGGTACCTCCGTTGATGGATGCTCCTAGTGCTTCCCGAGGGCTCCAAGCACTCCACTTACCGACCCCACGAACCGCCACAGCTTGGTTGGGGTCTCACCGTCTCCTACCCACCCTGGACCTACGACAAGGCTCCAGGCTCCAGTGGGTGACCCTCTTTTCCTTCAGAGAGTGATGCAGGAACAAGCTCTTAAAAGAGCTTTGGGATTATAGCCAGGGGAGTATACAGCATATAGCAATTCCCAGTGTAGATGCAACCTTTCCCCCCACACATGAGACGAGGCTCTATGTTGAGGGTAAAACAGGGGCTACATGTCAGCCTTTTATACAGGTCTTTCAGCAAGGGACACCCCCCCCCCCACTGCCTGTGATACAATTAACAAAATACAATGGGCATTGTCTGTGATGCAATCAACAAAATACAATGGGCAATGGCTGTGACACAATTAACAAAATACAATGGGCTCTGCCTGTGATACAAATACCAAACACAATTAATCACTCACAGGCAGAAAACACACATTTTTCCCAAAACACAGAAAACACCTCAAAACCCCAGATATCCCCATAAATTATACATCCATAGATAGCTCTGATCTGGGCGAAAAACATATCCAAAAGTCACCCAGATCCGAGCAGGGGTTCTCGAATTCCATGGATTTCCTGCCTAAAACAGTTCCACAGATTTAGGCAGTGCGGCCAGTCTATATTCTCCTTCAAAGGTAGTATATGGGCCATAATCCCGAGGCAAGAGGCTGGCAAACAGGCCCCTCCAAAACGCAGTGGCAAGGTTATTTTCGCCACGCCGTCATTTTGTGTTTGTGTAGGGGGTCTAAGTACATTGCCACCCAGTACTGGTCCTTGCCATTTATGCTTTTTATACGGGGGTCCCTCTTCAAACGCTGGAGCATGAAGGCCCCCCATTTGCACTAAATTGGAAGTGGTGGAGCGCCCTGGCTCCTGCTCATCACCCAGGAGAATGTCGTCCTCGGTCTTCTCCCCCCAGCTACAGACACTAGGGATCACCGAAAAGTTTAAAGTCCCCCTGAAAAGCCTGCTATTCTTACTCCTCTTTCTCCTCGCCCCAGCCACCATCCTCCTCTGACTCCTCTTCAGACTCCTGCTGACTTGTCTCAGATGGAGTAGCCCCCCTGGGAATTCATTCAGTATTGCGACTTCCTCATCTTCCAGCTCCTGCTCCTCGACGGCTTGATCAATGACACAACGCAATGCACGCTCCAGAAAGAAGGCGTACGGTACGATGTCACTGATGGCGCCCTGGCTGCGACTGACCAGTTTGGTGATTTCATCAAATGGCCGCAGAAGTCTGCATGCGTCGCGCATGAGCAGTCACTGGCGCGGTGAAAAAAACCAAGCTCCCAGAACCTGTCCTGCCGCAGAGTTCGTACAGGTAGTCGTTAACGGCACGTTTCTGCTGGAGCAGCCTATCAAGCATATACAAGGTGGAGTTTCAGTGCGTCGGGCAGTCACAAATCAGACGTCTGACAGGCAAGTGGTGTCGCTGCTGAACGTCATGGCCCTGTAAGATCTTCTAAAATTGCCAGAGATTTTCCTGGCCTGCCGTAAGACGTCCTGGACCTGGGGTATTTGGCAACGAATCGCTGCACGACTAAGTTCAGGACATGTGCCACGCATGGCACATGTGTCATTTTGCCCTGTTTTAGTGCGCTCAGCAGATTGGCACCGTTGCCGCACACCACTTTACCAACTGTCAAATTGAGCAGAGTTAACTACTGATCGGCCTGTGACCGCAGAGCTGAAAGGAATGCAGGACCGTTGTGGCTCTTGGCTTCCAGGCACAACAGCCGCACCACAGCATGGCAACGTCTCACTTGGCACGTCTAATAGGTTCTGGGTAGCTGGGTGGTACAGCGGAAGAGGTGGTAGCAGTGGAAAAGGAGGAGTCAGCCGAGGACGAGACGGAGGATGGAGAAGAAGAGGCAGGGCCTGCATGCAATCCATGGCGGTAACATCAAATCCACATGGGTGCCATGGGTTACATGCTTGACAGCCACCAGAAGGTTCACCCAGTGGGCAGTAAAAGTTATGTACCTTCCCTGCCCGTGTTTTCTAGACCACGTGTATGTGGTCAGATGTATCTTGGCTGGGATAAATATCTGGGATAAATATTTCCTTCCGGGGACCTTCCATTGCGGTGTGCCAATGGCCACAAATTTACTAAAGGCCTCTGAGTCCACCAGTTTATATGGCAGTAGTCGGCAGGCTTGCAGTTCAGACAAGCTGGCGGTCAGCCGTTGGGCAAGAGGGCCACAGAAGCCTGCCTTTTGCCAGATGAACTCGACGAAGGCATGGTGGAAGGTGGAGTGGAGGACAAATGGGAGGAGAGAGGAGAAGGAGAAGAAGCAGGATATGGAGCGCCGGGAGTGTGGCATTGTGGGTTCGGACTGTGTTGCTCACACTGGGCTCGGTGATGGGAGGCCAGGTGTCTTCTTAAGGCGGTCGTCCCTAGGTGAGTGTTGGGTTTACTGCGACCTATGTGTTGACTGGCTGCAGATGGCAACACTACTGTCAGCAGCTGACAGGTTAAAAAAAGCCCACACTGCGGAGCCATGTGCCGGCGTCCTGGGAGCGCCAGATGTTACCGTCCATGGTGGATGGCTAGCTCCAGATACATTTGCAGTCTGCTTTTTGCCTCCTGCGCACTGCAAGTTCTGCCTGCTTCTCCCCCTTCTCCTCCCTATCTGCTGCTCTGTCTCTCCCTCTGAACTCCCCTCCTCTTCCTCTCATCGTCACCCTCACCACCACTGACATTAGAGATCTCAGAGTAGGCAGCAACAGCTGGGACCACCCTCCTTGGGCTGATCTGGGTACTGTCTTCAGACTGCTGGTTGGTGGCCATTGCTACCTCCTCTTTCTCATCCGATGCCAGGAATGGCTGCTCATCGGTAAGGTATGGGAATGGATGGGAAAATAATTCCTCTGACTCGAGTGGAGGAGCAATGGTGGTGTCTTTGGGGGTGTACACAGCAGAGAGTAAGGAGGGTGCAGATACAGAGGATGAGGAGGGTGCAGAAGCGGAAGGCAGAGTGAGCCACTCAACCAACTCTGGTGCGTCCATTGACGTAATCGCACGCACCTTCTCCAACTTCCCACTTAGGCTCTGGCCTGGTGAACCTGCCTGACCCCTACCATCCCTGTGGAATGGCCTGACTCTTCCTCTGCCATTTTCAAAATGACCCTGTGACAAAGTCCATATAGAAGAGCAGTATTTGTGGAAGCCAGTATATAAAACCCCTTAATGATTATTTGCTGGAAGCAGGTATATCAAACCCCTTAATCATTTTTTTTTTGGGGGGGGGGGGGGGGCAACAGGTATATCACACCAGTTGCAATTAGTTGTTCCAATAGCGTTTGTCCCTCTGTATAGCTGTGGTATCGCAGCAGAACCGCACACAACTGCTGCACAATACAAATGCACTATATAGAAATTATATTTTAGGTATATCACACCCCTGCCTCAATCAGTTTTTTGGGGGGGCAACTGGTATATCACACCAGTTGCAATTAGTTATTCCAATAGCGTTTGTCCCTCTGTATAGCTGCAGTGTCGCAGCAGAACCGCACACAACTGCTGGACAATACAAATGCACTATAATATACTTTCTATGTTAGAAAGTATATTATAAGTGTATCACACCCCTCAGTATGTCACACTGTCACTGTGGGAAGTGGGGAAAACCCCCCACTGTACAATGTCACCAAATACTGGGCCATAGACATGGAAAAGGGAGCTGGTCACCTCCTAAAACTTCCCTCAAGCAGCCCTAGTCTCCTGGCTGTATGAGCCGCCTTCAGGAATCCCTGCATCACCCTCAAAATTGTGACAGGGCAGAGACCTCCTGTTCATCCAACACCACGGATGAAAGGCGTCTCCAGAGGCCCAGTAGCCAGTGGCGTCGCCAGGGGGGGGCCAGAGGGGGCCACGGCCCCCCCTACATCAAGCTGTGCCCCCCCATGTGCCCCCCCAACTAAAATGCCCCAATTCATTTTGGCACTACTAGTTACTTGTCTGTGAGTTGTGTGACATGTGCTGCTGCGCCTGCTGGCCTGCTGCGTCGTGCCTGCTGTGCACTGACTGTACCGGCCGGGTATCGGACATGCATCTTCATTCACTCACTTGTGGTCTCAGTCTCTCTTCTTCTGTGGTGACTCCACCCACCGCCGCCGCGCCGCGTCCTTAGCCCCGCCCCAGCCCCACCCCAGCCCCGCCCCCAGGCCCTGACAGTTGAGTGAGTCAGACCTCAGACTCAGTGGCACTGCAGACAGCCTGGCTGGAGAGGTGCTGTGCATAAATCAGATCAGTTTAGGCTCAGCTGCTGAGTCACTAATTAGATTAATTCATTAGGCGTCGCCGTCTGGGTCTGACTGGCAGCAGTGTGGGCGGCGCTCGTCCTCCTCCGGCCCGTGACATCACCATGAGCAGCCCGCCCACTGCCTGTAGTCTAACCTGCTTGAGCCAGCCAGGCCCAGACTAGAGAGTGGAGACAGAGACAGAGAGGTGTGGATGGAGTCGGCGTGGCCCACCTTAACCTACACGATTGATATATCAAACAACAGACAGACTGGACTGAGACTGACTGACTGACCAAAGAGACCAGACCTAGTGGTGAAGAGAACAGGTGAAGGTGTGTAGCAGGACACAGAGTCAGGTTAAGGCTACTTTCACACTTGCGTTCGTCGGTCCGCTCGTGAGCTCCGTTTGAAGGAGCGCACGAGCGGACCCGAACGCCTCCGTCCAGCCCTGATGCAGTCTGAATGGAGCGGATCCGCTCAGACTGCATCAGTCTGGCGGCGTTCAGCCTCCGCTCCGCTCGCCTCCGCACGGCCAGGCGGACAGCTGAACGCTGCTTGCAGCGTTCAGCTGTCCGCCTGGCCGTGCGGAGGCGAGCGGATCCGTTCAGACTTACAATGTAAGTCAATGGGAACGGATCCGCTTGAAGATGACACCATATGGCTCAATCTTCAAGCGGATCCGTCCCCCATTGACTTTACATTGAAAGTCTGAACGGATCCGCTCAGGCTACTTTCAGACTTAGAAATTTTTCTAAGTTATTAATGCAGACGGATCCGTACTGAACGGAGCCTCCGTCTGCATTAATATGATCGGATCCGTTCAGAACGGATCCGATCAAGCGCAAGTGTGAAAGTAGCCTAACTTAATAATAAGGTACAAATTACTAGTGACTTAGTGGACGTGGCACGTGGACTAAGTCTCTTTCTATATTTCTATTAGATTAGATCTGAGTCTGAGAGGAGAGCTGGATGGCGGCTGCCCCTGATTCCCTGAATCTTTCTGATTTAAAAGTTAAAGGGGTTCTGCACTTTCATTTAACTGATGATCTGTTCTCTGGATAGATCATCAGCATCTGATCAGCAGGGGTCCGACCCCTGGGACCCCCGCCGATCAGCTGCTTGAGAAGGAGAAGGCTAGAGAAGGCACTGGCGCTCCAGTAGCGCCGCAGCCTTCTCACTGTTTACCGGCCCAGTGATGTCACGAGTTACAACTAGTATTAACTAGCGTGGGCGCGGCTAAGCTCCATTCAAGTGAACAGAGCTTAGCCGCGCTCAGGCTAGTTGATACTAGTCGTGATGTCAGTAAGTGGGCCAGCGGTAAACAGTGAGAAGGCCGCGGCGGACCCCCACCGATCAGAAGCTGATGATCTATCCAGAGTATAGATCATCAGTTAAATGAACGTGCAGAACCCCTTTAAAGTTACTGTCAGTGCAGCCTGGATGATTACAGTGTTTACTACTTTACAGTTTAGAGAAATCATGTTCAAATGAGAGCGGTGGGAGGGTGATGTGTGGTCTGTGGATGTCATGAGTCATTACACTGTTATAGGGCGGAGGGATCTGTGGATGATACTCTTAGGCCCCATGCACACGGCCGTGTGCGGGCCGTGGAACCGCGGCCTGGATCCCTCCTGAGAGCAGGAGCGCACGGCTTCATAGCAACCAGTGACGCCGTGCGCTCCTGCACTCAGGAGGGATCCAGGCCGCGGTTCCACGGCCCGCACACGGCCGTGTGCATGGGGCCTTATAGTGTTATAGGGATGGGGTTTGGGGGGTCTGTGGATGTCATGACACTGTTACGGGGGGGGGGAGAGAATCTGTAGATGACACTGTTATAGGGAGGGAGATCTGTAGATGACACGATTATGGGGGGGGGGGGGGGGGGGAATCTGTGGCTGACACTGTTAGGCTCCATTCAGACATCTGTAACAGCAGCAATGTGTGGGTCTCGCATTTTTTTTGGGGACGGAATTGCGGACCCAGAAGTGCGTGTCCGCATTTCCGTATCCGCCAGCACGTTGTGTTGCCCTATAGAAATGAATGGGTCCGCAATTCCATTATGCAAATTTCGGATGTGTGAATGGGGCCTTATAGGGAGAGGGGTCCCGGTATGACACTGATATGGGGTGGATCTGTGGCTGACACATATCGCATAAGATGCTATAAACGGTGTGTCACCCACAGATCCCCCTCCATAAGTGTCACCCACAGATCCCCCTCCATAAGTGTCACCCACAGATCCAAATGATCTGATGCTCTCAGCATTACTTAATGCTAGGAGCTTCGGTCAGCAGCTGCGGGTGCTTTCCTGAATTCAGCCGCATCACTGCCCTCAGTAAACTACAACTCCTGTTGGCTGTCCACTCCAGGCATGCTGGTTGTAGTTTTGCAATATCTGGAGCTCCACAGTTTGGAGACCACTGCTCTATAAGCTAAAGCAGCAGATGGAAGTCTAACCGCTGTGGCCCCCACCAATTCTGAGAATGGGACATAATTGTGCCTGGAATGAATAGTGGGTTCCAGCAGTCAGACTCCCACCTATCCGCTTGGTATCACATATACTGTGGATATATATAACTTAGGCTACTTTCACACTTGCGGCAGTGTGATCCGGCGGGCAGTTCCGTCGTCCGATCTGCCGCTGACTGAAAGCATTTGTGAGACGGATCCGGATGCGGATCCGTCTCACAAATGCATTGCAAGGACGGATCCGTCTCTCCGCTTGTCATGCGGACAGACGGATCCGTCTTGTACATTTTTTCACATTTTTGCCGATCTGCGCATGCCGGAACGACGGATCCGGCATTCTGAATGCCGGATCCGGCGCTAATACATTCCTATGGGAAAAAATGCCGGATCCGGCGTTCAGGCATGTATTCAGTTTTTTTGGCCGGAGAGAAAACCGTAGCATGCTGCGGTTTTCTCTTTTGCCTGATCAGTCAAAACGACTGAACTGAAGACATCCTGATGCAAACTGAACGGATTACTCTCCATTCAGAATGCATGGGGATAAAACTGATCAGTTCTTTTCCTGTATTGAGCCCCTGTGACGGAACTCTATGCCGGAAAAGAAAACCGCTAGTGTGAAAGTACCCTTAATGAGATGGGAAAAACCCTTTAACCCCTTCCCGCTTCAGGACGTATGTATATGTCCTTGCAGCTGCAATGTTCACACAACTGGACGTATGCATACGTCCTGCATTCTCACTGCACCTCGAGATCGGTGGCAGAACCTGGATCTCACAGGCGAACTGTCATAATGGTTATACTATACTGCAGTGCTGATGGCCACAGGCCCAGCTAGAGTTGGCACACCTTTTGCACTTAGGAGTCTCTGCACTTTAATGTTATGCTATCATTTTGACAGGGACCCCTGCTCTTCTACTGTAAACAGGAATACGCTATTCAAATGTGTGTGTGTATATATATATTATTTACTTTTTTTTTTTTTTTTTATCAATGCTGAAGGTCCTAAGAACACAAGATAAAAACCCTGTGACACGAACTCTTGTATCGTGAAAGGGCAGTGGGTGAGGCTCAGCTTCAGGGTGGCGAGCCCATGAGAGCTTGATGCCCCCCTGCAGAAAAGAAGGGAAGACTGCAAAGGTATGTATAAAACTGAAGATATTCCTTACACTGCAGTTATTTAGGAGTAATATTTGCACACAATTTTCCGCCATTTCCTTTGTGCCTCTATTTTTGTTAAAGGGAGTCTTTCACCTAATCTGAGCATTTTAGAGCGCTCAGATCAGGTTATAGACTCTTTGACCCTTATTACAATCGTACCTTTTGCCTTTCTCTTGTGTGTCCCTCGTCCAGATAATGAAAAAACACTTATTAAACTTATGCAAATGATCTTCTGAAGGTGCCCAGGGGCGGCGTTACTGGGCGATGTGCCCAGAAAAACACACCTTTCATATAGCACATGCGCCGGCCGGCTGTCTTTAGTTGGCCGGCGCATGCGCAATATGAAAAGCTGTTCCTCTCCCCATAATGGGCAGAGCAGTGCGCAGGTGCGGGCCGGTTCCCAGCCCGCCGTCCTCTGGTGCCGCTCGTGACGTCCGTCGGCTGGAGGTGTGTTTTTCTGGGCACATCGCTCAGATCAGGCTCGGGCCACAACGCCTCTGTTGACGCCATGCCTGCTCCTCCTGGTGATTGACACACAGTGCCCCCTGCTCATGGCAGCCCTGTGTGTCATTCACCAGGCAGAGTGGCTTGATGTCAGCGGACAGAGCCGCTGCGGACCCCTGGTCACTCTGGCACTGGTCATGAAGATGGTATAAAACATGTTTTGTTTTATTGGAAAGTATGACATTGCGAAGTATCCAAACCTACAAACAAAGGTATGCCTGGCATATGCTTGTTAACCCCTACTACACAGTGTCGCCAGTATAACCACTATAGATTAAGTGACAGGTACACTCTAAGTACTTACTGCAATTGTTGTTCATTTGGTTTACTACAAGTTGCAATAAAAACAAAAGCTAAAATTTGTATCTTGTGTTTTATTGTTTTCTTTAAAAATTGCAGTAGGAGGTTATTGTTTTATTCATTATTTTATAGGAATGCACTAAATATATTTTTTAATACTGAGTACAAGTACTTCAGGTGCTCGCTGATAGCGATGCTATCGGGTCATGCCATGTGACAAAGAGAAGGGGACTTGACACAGCCGGTAGATGCTGTAATTGTAGTAATTCCAGCATGCCCAGGCAGCTAGGACATGTTGAAATCTGAGTGATTGGTGTTTTTCTTCCCGTTTGCGGTTTTAGGTATTGGGTAAAGTATCGCAGCATTTCTACAGCATACTTGTGTAACTGTATCGTTGTTATAGCTGCCCCCCCAACTTTTGTCCTGGCCCCCAGTGTGCCCCCCCAAAATTTGAAAGCTAGAGACGCCACTGCCAGTAGCTGACAGGGAGAAAGACAATGCAGCAACTGCACGTCAGGTAATTACACTGTGTAACAACATAACACTACAACAACCAACAGTTACCTGCTGCAGCAGAGATGGAGAAATGACACCAAACTTCTACCCGGACCTCCATGCTAACACCAGATGCACAGAAGCTCCAGGCAGCACTGCATTCAGGCTTATGGTTCACCCCTTCGGGAAACCAGCCCCCTTTCGGAGGTAACACACACAAAGGGAAACGTCTTGCACACATGCAGGGACAAACACCAATAACATCCCAGACATGCAACAACAAACAAGACGTATAACAAACCTCCAACTCAAACCCACACCATAAACAACACATCAGGAGGGGAAGGAAGACAAGGAGGAAACACACTGTATGACATTGCAGATGACATTGCAAAGAACATTGATGTCAAACTTGGATGGCTCTCAGATCTCATCCATGCACAGAGCAAGCATCTCACATGCAAGGCAGACAAGCCAAAACTCATCTCAGTTTCCAAGCCAAAGTATATAGAGACCTGAGACCACACCCAACTCACCACTTTGCTCCAGCCAGTGTATTAACCCCACACACACCACACAGCAGGGAGACACTACTTAAAGGGGAATTGCACACACAAGCAAAAGGCAACAGGTTGCCGCAGACAACAGCACGCGTGGCCAGCAAGTCGTGGCGCACACAGCAAAACCTGTGACACTGCCACAACATGTCAAAACAGCAACACATTGCCACCGACAACAGCAAGTGTGGCAACGGTGTCACAGCGCACACCATAGGCCATGACACACACCTATCGATAGCACACCTATACCAGTCCTTAAAAGGACTTTTGCGGCCCTATTAGCTAACGTTTGGTGTCCCTAACAGCTAATAGTGGCCAGATTGGGTTTATAGAGTAGGGGGGGGGGGTGGGGTGTCCATGTGCTGAAACGTCTCAATTAGCTGTCCTGTCCAACCTGAGGGATGTGTCATGGGTCAAAGTTCAGCGCAATCCAAAAGAATATGGTGCTGTAAGATTTGGCCATATGTTTGCATGTTCGTCAAATCACGAACGAGCAAAGTTCACCACGAAACGACCGCCAGGCGAACCGCAAGGCCATCTCTACTTGCAAACAGGCTCATTTTTAACTCTCATTACCTCAGAAATGACTGAACACCTTTAATAAAGACCAACTGAAAAAAATGGTTTGTAGCCCAAAATGAGTCAAATGCAATCATAAAAAATGCACCCGAAGGTGTAGATAGCTTTAAGGGTGCATTCACACTAGCGTTTTTCTTTTCCGGTGTTGAGTTCCGTCACAGGAGCTCAATACCGCAGAAAAAAATTATCAGTTTTATATTAATGCATTCTGAATGGAGAGCATTCCGTTCAGTATGCATCAGGATGCATCAGTTCAGTCCCTCTTACGTTTTTTGACCTGAGAAAATACCGCAGCATGCTGCAGTTTTCTCTCCAGCCAAAAAACCTGAACACTTTCTGGAATGCAGGATCCGGCATTAATTTCTATTGAAATGTATTAGTGCCGGATGCGGCATTAAATGTTCTGGCAAAACTGATCCGGTTTTCCAGGCTGCGCATGCGCAGACCTTTAAAAATGCAAAAAATAAGTAAATACCGGATCCGTTTTTCCAGATGACACTGGAGAGACTGATCCGGTATTTCAATGCATTTGTCAGACTGATCCGCATCCGGATCTAAAGACAAATGAGATCCGTTTGTGTCAGGACAGAACTGCCAGCCGGAATCCTCTGCCGCAAGTGTGAAAGTACCCTAATACTGTTGACTGCTGAGCAGCAGATCGCTGTTTAGACCACACAATCTGCTGCCCAGAAACTATAATCAGCCGTGCATGAAAATGAACATCAGGATCACAGCACATTTACATGGGCAGATTGTCTGGAACGACCGTTTGCAGGAACGATTGTTCCCGATAATCTGGATGATCATTGGCTCATGTAAATGCAAATTTAGTCATCACTACCACTTGTGTAAAACCTGTCATACAGAGTATATACCAGTCAACCTAACAAAGGCAGAAGGCCCCTTCATGGGCCGGTCATTGGGCCAATTATTGGTAACGAATGTCCATACTTGCTGGTTCCTGATAATAGGCCATTGTAAAGGTGTCTCTAATCACCCCATAGACAAGCAGGTGCTTTTTCATAGGGTGAAAGCTTTGTTTATGTGAACACCAAAATCAATGTTTGTGGGTGTCAGTATTGGGTCCGTGTCCCCACCGCAGGGTGACAGTACCCTGTCTACACATCTCAGCGCCATGGGTCGCAGGGCTGGCTTACCTTGCAGGAGACGCAGGTGTCCGCCAGCATATCGCCGTATCCGTCCTCACTGCCAGGTGTCAAATGAGGCGCTATAGCGCATGCTCGCGCCCCTCTCCCTGTCTTATGTGAGTAGGCAGCAGGGTCCTGATTATCGTCCCCATCCAGAGGCGGGGCTTTGAGTATTTAAGGAAGCTTCACTTAGGAGGAAGTGCCCAAGCGTGGTTGTTGTACCTCTTGACTCCCGCTGAAGCTTCCTACTGTGTTCTGGACTGTCCGTTTATTGGATCCTGGATTCCTACCTCTGCCTCGTTTGACCCTGACTTTGCTTACTGTCTGTTTATTGGATCACGTGGATTACTGACCACTGCACTGTCTGACTACGCATCTGCCCATCGCATCGTGTAAGTCTGCCTGGATTCCTGACTCTGCTCTGCCTGACAACGAGACCGCTTTAATCTGCACACTGCATTATTCTGAACTGTCTTTGCCTCTACTGCAAGTGACTGTTGTTTTCCGTTTACTAGTAAAGTTCTTCTGTTCCGCTTACCTGCCTGTGCTAGACTCTGTTCACACTGCTGCGGTTAGCAGCATCCTGGGTGACTGGCGCAAACACAGAAAATAAGTTCCGTTGTATATGTTGCCGTTATGCTTTATTTGTCTTCGGTTAAAATACAGTTATACAGACATCAACTCCCTCCACCGCCCGGTTAACATGTTTCAAACTTAGCAGTTCTTACTCATAACTCAAACGCCAGTATCCTGACTCTGAGAGTCAGCAGTCAGCAATGCAGGGCTAAAGTCCAGTCCTCTATCCGCTGACCCAGAAGATCCACATCCTCTGGTCATAACAGTGGGCATGAGATCATGCTGTGTAAACAGGAATTGGCTGTTCCTAAGGTCCTAAATATTAAAGGATATAGACTTTTAGCTGCTTTTTGTGTTATTGCATTCTACTTATGTTGGGCTAAGATCATTTTTTCCAGTTGTTTTTTTTATTTTATATTTTCAACAGTTTTTTCTCTATAGCTTTCAGTTTCGCTGCATCTGCAGAATGTTTATTCTGCTTCTTAGTAAATATCAGTCACAGAGATACTCTGATGGCTCAGTCTGTAGCCCTTATCTATAGTTTCCTCACAACTCATCAGTCATCTAACCTAAATTATGACCAAACTGATAAGAATCTGGCTTAAATGAGTGTTTGAGCTGTCAGATAACTGGAGATAAGGGGCATAGATATAACTGACAGCTCTCTGATGGAATTCATTGAGGAGAAAGAACAGTCAGCACTGAAACTAAAAGCTATCGAAGACACAGTGTTGACATTTTTTTTATAAAGACCAAATGTTTTATTTTTAGCGTGAAATAAGCAGATTGCAGCAATAAAAAATGCTCCCAAAGGTTTCAATAAAATAAACTTTGATATTTCTTTAGTTGAGCCATGAACATAGATCTGGTATCCTTTCAGCAATCCTATAATGATTTTCTGTTGATTACTTATTCATAGTGCTTGTTACTTTATGTGATCGGTGCAGATAAATGACATGACATTTCTTAGAATTAGATGTTACATTTTCCTTACTTTTTTCCTTACTTTTTCTTCAACGAGAACATGTTCTACACATTTGGTTGAGTCACAGAACTTTATCTTTGAATACATTATTATGTGTGGTTCTTTTGTATTGCTCAAATACAAGTTAATTACAAAAAGTTGAAATTCGAATTGCAGCCCCAATTATCCAGTGTCTTACAGAATCAGGTACTCTGTCTGTCTCCAGAAGTATGGACAGAATGTATTGCTGGGTTGAATAAACTTTAAGACTGATCACTGTAAATAGTATTCTATACTCTGTCACGTCTCTAATAAATAGAACTTACAAGGTATAAGAACACTAAAAATAAAAACAAAAAAACTTTATTCTGCTAATTCGTTAAAAAACTGGGTAGAACATTTTCCTATCAATATTATTGGCACAACATGAATAGTACATAAGGACAGCAAAAGGTTAAACCCAGATCACCTATCTGGGCAACTATAGCACTTTACCACCCAATACTGTCCTTATACTAATCAGTGTGAGGGTCTAAGTAGAGGATTACTATCCTTTCTAACTTGCCACTGCTCAAATCTTCAGTATAGCGTATCAGAATAAATTTTTTATTTTTAGCGTCCTTATATCTTGTAAGTTGAATAAACTTTACCCAAAAAAGAACATTTCTCTCTTTTCAGATGATCCCTCTTGTGCCACCAAAACAACTTGGACTCACTGAGGCATAGAGTCCACAAAAACTCTGACGGGTGTCCTGTGGTATCTGGTATCAAGAAAGCAGAACTTTGTAAGTAATGAGGTGAACCTTATTTTTCCACCGCAACCTATAGATGCTCGATCAGATTGAGATGAATAATTTGGAGTCCAATTCAACAACATGAACTCTTTGTCATGTTCCTCAACCATTTTTGAACAATATTTGCAGTGTGGCATTAAAGACTATTGCCATTAGGGAATAGTGATGTCATGAAGGTTTATACTTAATTTACAATAATGTTTAGGTGTATGGTTCTGCACGTGCCAAAGTAACAACCACAAGAATCCGAGGAACCACAATATCTTTCTGCCTTCACCAACTTACCATCTTCCCATAATGCATCCTGGTGCCATCTCTTCCCCAGGTGACACACATACATCTGGCCATCCACATAATGTAACAACAAATTTGATTAATCAGGCCTTATTTCAATGCTACATGGGCCAGTTCTTTCCACTGTAGGTGCTTTGGCTGGTTGACAGTAGTCAGCATGGGCATAGTGACTGGTCGTTAGCTATACAACCCCATGTGCAGCAATCTGCAATGCACTGTGTCTGACACTTTTCTGTCATACCAAGCCTTAACATTTTCAGGAATTTGAGGTACAGTAGCTCTTCTGTGGTATAGGACCCACAAGATGGTAGAAAACCTATGAAAACCAATTGCAAATATGTTTTTTATATTAAAAGTGCATGTAATGCAATAAAATGGCTTTTGAGGGGTTTATAGCCTTTCATCCAACACTGTTTAATATGAATACAAGATATAATCCACGTAATCTTGTTCAGATAACAATTTAAATACTTATACATGCATTATTTTGTATGAAAGTACTGTAGATATCAGTTCTTATTGGTTTTTGCCGTATCACATTCTCTGGTCTTGCACTTAAACTAATTGTCACCTTTTGCTTGCAGGGCATTTGACATGATGAAATGGCTTATTATAACTGTTTCCATCTCTTTGTCTTGAGCCATCCTTATAAATGTAAGCAGACAATTGCAAGACTGTAAAAACCCTCCTGGGAGAAAGCTACCTGCAGAGATGATGTCTCTTACTGCTTGACTGGTTTCAGGAGGCAGAATCAATATTTTTACAAAGGAATGGAAATTAAAAAACAGTTCTGGCAGTTCAGCCTTTCAATATTACACAAAGGGTGTTCAAAGGGTGGAGAGGGCACCTGAGAAAGATTAGTATATGGGCCCATTGTTCTCAAACTGTTATAAAGCATATCATAAAGCAGCTTTTAAGGTAGCAGAGGATCCCTACCTTCTCAAGAACAGAGATACCATATGTGCAACCAATGCAGCTTACAAAGGCCTCCAGATCTGCTCTGTTCAGAAGCCTATTAGGCACTGCCAGAGGCAGGGTCTAACAGGCAAACTGTCAGTATACTGTCAGTATAAAAGTACCTGAAGTTCAAGTCCCATAGTGGGACTAAAAAAAAAAAAAAGTAAAAAAAAGCTTAACAGCATTAAACAATATAAAAAAATCTAAGAATAATAAAAAAAATCAACCAAAACATGTTACTCCCTTAATATGTAAGAAATTAAAGCAAAATATATCTCCCACAAAATTGAAAAAAATATATCCCTACATCTCAAAAGTTATATAATTTTTTTTAACATATATGGTAAACGTGAAACAAATGCCAGTGCCAAAATAGTTTTTTGTACATCCCATGTTTTTTAAAGTGTATTATGCAAAAGTAATAAAACATAAACTATATAAATTTTGTATCACTGTAATCATAATGACCTGCACTATAAAGTTATTTTCACAGTGCAATCTTACAACATAATGGGGAGATATAATAAGACTGGCGGCTCCATCCCTGCACTGGCGTGAGAAGTCTCTTAACAAATCAGACGCATCTCTGTTGCTATGCGCCAGAAAACTGAATTCTACGCCAGCTACATACTGGCGTAGACTTCACCTATAACTTCTGCCACTTTCTGGTGAAAATTATAGTAAATACGGCTTTTTTACACCACAGTTGTGGCTGATAGGCCTTGATAAATGTCCCTCATTATGTACGTTCTAATAAACAGTGTGGTTCAACTTGAGCAGGGGTGGGCTGGGACGGGGGGCAGGGAGGCAATTGCCCCCCAGGCCTCCCTAAAAAAAGTCCGCTGGGCTGTCTTTAACAAATAATTATTATTATATATATTTTTTATTCCTCAGGGCCGCACCACCGATCACCACAGGCGGCGCGGCCCTGGATGTAATTGCGGCGGCGGGCAGTAGGAGATGAGTGCTTCCATTGTGGAAGCGCTCATCTCCATATTCATCTGTATCCCCATCCTCAGGACAGCGATACAGATGGCTGTGCTGCGGCAGAGCAGGGGAGGGAGAGGCGTCTCCCTTCCCTGTTCTTCTGATAGGCTGCAGGCACTAATGCCTGCAGCCTATCAGAGTCCGGCTCAGGCGGGGCGATGACGTCATTATCATTGCGCTGCCTGAGTCGGGCAGCAAACAGTGGGGGACAGAGGCCGGAAGATGCCTGCATCGCATCGCTGCTGATGGTGGTAAGTATTAGTATTTATTTTTATTCTTTGCGGGGGGAGGTGGCACTATGGGGGGAGCTGGCACTACACTATGGGGGGAGCTGGCACTATAAGGGGAGCTGGTGGCATTTCTTACAGCCCCATTTTTATTTGGTGGCATTCTGGGGGCATTTATTTCTTGCCCATTTTAGGAGGGCACTATGGGGGCATTTATTACTGGCACATTATGGGAAGGCACCATGGGGGAAAGGAGCACTATGGGGGCATCTGGGGGCTCTATACTGGAGAGCAGCACATTATGGAGGGCACTATAGGGGAGAGCGGCACTATGGGGCATCTGTTGGCACTATAGGGGCATTATTTGGGGCACTATGGGGAAGTGGGGGCTCTAAAGGGGCCTTTTATATTGGAACATTATGGGGGCACAATGGCATCTGGTGGCACTAAGGGGGCATTTTTCACTGGCACATTATGGGAGTCATTATGGGGAGAGCGGCACTATGGGGAATTATTTGGGGGCACTATGGGGGAGTGGAGCACTATTGGGGCATCTGGTGTCACTAAGAAGGGGCACTTTTTACTGGCACATTATGGGGGAGAGGAGCACTATAGGAGCATCTGCTGGGGGGCACTAAGAAGGGGCATTTTTTTACTGGCATATTATGGGGACACTATGGGGAAGGGGGAGAGGAGCACTATGAGGGCATTTACTGGGGCACTATATAGGGGTATTTTATACTGGCATACATTATGGGGACATTAGCTCAACTGCGGGCACTAAGCGGGGGTATTTCATGTACTGTCATATTATAGGGAGAATTATTACTACTAGGGGGTATTATGGGGAGCTTTACTACTACTGGGGGGCTATGAGGAACATGATTACTAGTATGGGCACTATAGGGGCATTATTACTACTAAGTGTGCTCTGGCAGAGAATGATTTCTATTGGTGGGATTTTGGGGAGCACTGTTACTTTGGAGGGCACCCTGGCACACTATCAGCTTAGCACAATCATTTTTGGGGGACATTATCTTCATACTATTAGTGTCTGGGTGCAGTTATTTTTTAGAGCACTATGTGCCAATAATTGTTGAAGGGGGCACTATCTGTGTGGTAGTAGTATTTCCAGAGGGACTGTTTCTGCAGTATAGTATTGGGGTGGCAGGAAAGGGTGTTCAGAAGATGTAAAGGTGATGGAAATGTGGAAAAATAATGTCTTTCAACCTCTGCAGAGACGGGAGATGGCTGAAAAATCATCATGGCGGTCTGGTCTGAATGGAGAAGATGAGGAAAGAGAACGTCTACAACAAAGATGACATCACTGGATGTAAGAGGTATGTGGCGCTATGTAGGAGAGGAGATGCTCCGGCTCCTCCCCCTGCCATTTGCAGAAGGAGGATTCAGAGCTGGGTGAGGACGGCCAAAGGGCGCAGCAGGCCACGGGCGGGTGACAGATGGTGGGGGGAACCACAAGCCTTGAGCAGGATCTGGGGAGGGAGGAGAGCGGAGGAGCTTCCTGGCTGTAGCCTGCTGTTTATTGTATAATGTGAAGCAGGCAGTGCAGCCAGGACAGGTCCTCCCCTCTCCGTATAATGTGTAGAGACAGGCCTCAACTATAGAATGTCAGCTGTACAGTGTTTGTTGGGAGTGGCCTATTATATGTAGGAGGGGCTTTTAATAATGGACGAGGGCTAAAAATGGGACACCTGAACTTGAGAGAATGTTAGAGACACTGAAGCTGAGGAGAGAAAGAGCCAGCCAAACTTGTGTGGTAGTTAGGTAGCAATTAGAGGTGAGTGGTGCTTGAAAAGTGGTTTTCCAAGCCCCATAGCAAAACTTAGTACATGGCCTTCAATGATATTTCTGATGAATTTTTAATATTAATGGAGGAATCTTTTAATGAAAAAAGGTCATACATTTAACCCCTTTACCAGACTGCTGGAAAAAGTGGAACAAGTGCTTCATAAATAGTAATGGACGAACATCGGCCGGGGTCGATTCTCTAACGTGCGTTCGCAATCAAATATTTGCGAACCGTGCGTTCGCGGCGGACCCCATTGACTTTAATGGCAGGCGAACCTGTAAAACCTTCAGGTCATATTTGCAGCCACCAAATACTAGAAGAGCACAAATAGTCCCACAACATGGACAGTGAGATACCAGGGGGATCAATGGCAAAAATTCACACAAAAAATATGTATTTTAATCAGGGGCCATTTTTATGCGTCTTAAAGGAAAACTCTCAAAAATGTGCCCTACTGGAGCCTAGAAAATTTTTATTTTAGGCCACGGGAGTACAGGCCCCAAAAATTAGGCATTCACCTGACAGAAAAGAACAATTGATTATGTGGTTGGAGGTATATTAGACGGTCACTGGATAACAATTTTACTGCAGGCCAGTACAGGCCCCAAACATTAGGCATTCACCTGACAGAAAAGGACAAGTGTTTATGTGGCTGGAGGTACATTAGGCGGTCACTGAATAACAATTTTACTGTAGAGCAGTGGAGTACAGGCCCCAAAAATTAGGCATTCACCGGACAGAAAAGAACTTGTGGTGATGTGGCTGGAGGTTCATTAGATGGTCACGGGATAAAATTTTTACTGTAGGCCAGTGGAGTACAGGCCCCAAAAATTAGGCATTCACCTGACAGAAAAGGCCTTTTATGCCACTGTATATACATAAGACAAGGACCATTCTTTGTTCTGGGTGGTGGTGGATATGTGTAGGCTGGCATGATGAAATTCAATTACACGTGGTTGGCACAGGTGTTGAATTCTTCAGAGATCCATGCCTCATTCATTTTTAGAAATGTGAGGTAGTCCACACTGTCGTGAGCTAGGCGAGTGCGCTTATCGGTCATGATCCCCCCCCTGCTGTGCTGAATGTCCTTTC
Organism: Bufo gargarizans; assembly: GCF_014858855.1. Classification (NCBI taxonomy): domain Eukaryota; kingdom Metazoa; phylum Chordata; class Amphibia; order Anura; family Bufonidae; genus Bufo; species Bufo gargarizans. The sequence goes on along the minus strand of NC_058082.1, from coordinate 300,168,205 downwards.
GGACAGGACACTCGACGAGGGGCAAGCCAAGAGTTCCATTGCAAATTGTGCCAGCTCTGGCCACAGGTCAAGCCTGCACACCCAGTAGTCCAGGGGTTCCTCGCTTCTCAGAGCGTCCACATCAGCCGTTAACCCGATGTATTTGGACACCTGTCAGTCTAGGCGTTTTAATGCGGCTGGATCCGGAGGGCGGCTGTCAATGGGTTGGCTGCAAGAATGATCTCATAACCAAAGTGACAAACACATCTTCAAACCACCCTCTTCTTGCAGGCGCAGTAGGATTGGTACCCACACCTGTTTCGCTGTGGGTGGAAATTCCTCTGCCAGCACCCGCAACAGCAGAATGCAGCATCTCTCGCAGCAAGGCCTGGAAATGCTGCATTTTGACAGCCCTCTGTGATGCTGGTAACATGTCTGTCATTTTGTGTTTGTACCGGGGGTCTAAGTACAGTGGGGGACAGAGGCCGGAAGATGCCTGCATCGCATCGCTGCTGATGGTGGTAAGTATTAGTATTTATTTTTATTCTTCGCGGGGGGAGGTGGCACTATGGGGGGAGCTGGCACTACACTATGGGGGGAGCTGGCACTATAAGGGGAGCTGGTGGCATTTCTTACAGCCCCATTTTTTTTGGTGGCATTCTGGGGGCATTTATTTCTTGCCCATTTTGGGAGGGCACTATGGGGGCATTTCTTACTGGCACATTATGGGGAGGCACCATGGGGGAAAGGAGCACTATGGGGGCATCTGGGGGCTCTATACTGGAGAGCGGCACATTATGGAGGGCACTATAGGGGAAAGCGGCACTATGGGGCATCTGTTGGCACTATAGGGGCATTATTTGGGGCACTATGGGGAAGTGGGGGCTCTAAAGGGGCTTTTTTTATTGGAACATTATGGGGGCACAATGGCATCTGGTGGCACTAAGGGGGCATTTTTCACTGGCACATTATGGGAGTCATTATGGGGAGAGCGGCACTATGGGGAATTATTTGGGGGCACTATGGGGGAGTGGAGCACTATAGGGGCATCTGGTGTCACTAAGAAGGGGCACTTTTTACTGGCACATTATGGGGGAGAGGAGCACTATAGGAGCATCTGCTAGGGGGCACTAAGAAGGGGCATTTTTTTACTGGCATATTATGGGGACACTATGGGGAAGGGGGAGAGGAGCACTATGAGGGCATTTACTGGGGCACTATATAGGGGTATTTTATACTGGCATACATTATGGGGACATTAGCTCAACTGCGAGCACTAAGCAGGGGTATTTCATGTACTGTCATATTATAGGGAGAATTATTACTACTAGGGGGTATTATGGGGAGCTTTACTACTACTGGGGGGCTATGAGGAACATGATTACTAGTATGGGCACTATAGGGGCATTATTACTACTAAGTGTGCTCTGGCAAAGAATGATTTCTATTGGTGGGATTTTTGGGAGCACTGTTACTTTGGAGGGCACCCTGGCACACTATCAGCTTAGTACAATCATTTTTGGGGGACATTATCTTCATACTATTAGTGTCTGGGTGCAGTTATTTTTTAGAGCACTATGTGCCAATAATTGTTGAAGGGGGCACTATCTGTGTGGTAGTAGTATTCCCAGAGGGACTGTTTCTGCAGTATAGTATTGGGGTGGCAGGAAAGGGTGTTCAGAAGATGTAAAGGTGATGGAAATGTGGAAAAATAATGTCTGTCAACCTCTGCAGAGACGGGAGATGGCTGAAAAATCATCATGGCGGTCTGGTCTGAATGAAGAAGATGAGGAAAGAGAACGTCTACAACAAAGATGACATCACTGGATGTAAGAGGTATGTGGCGCCATGGGCGTAGCTATAGGGGGTGCAGAGGTAGCAGTCGCTACCGGGCCCAGGAGCCTGAGGGGGCCCAGAGACCCTTGTGCCACATAAGAAGACACACAATGCACTGAGGGAAGGGGGGCCCAAGCTGAACTCTTGCTCCAGGGCCCATGAGCCGATAGCTACGCCCCTGTGTGGCGCTATGTAGGAGAGGAGATGCTCCGGCTCCTCCCCCTGCCATTTGCAGAAGGAGGATTCAGAGCTGGGTGAGGACGGCCAAAGGGCGCAGCAGGCCACGGGCGGGTGACAGATGGTGGGGGGAACCACAGGCCTTGAGCAGGATCTGGGGAGGGAGGAGAGCGGAGGAGCTTCCTGGCTGTAGCCTGCTGTTTATTTTATAATGTGAAGCAGGCAGTGCAGCCAGGACAGGTCCTCCCCTCTCCGTATAATGTGTAGAGACAGGCCTCAACTATAGAATGTCAGCTGTACAGTGTTTGTTGGGAGTGGCCTATTATATGTAGGAGGGGCTTTTAATAATGGACGAGGGCTAAAAATGGGACACCTGAACTTGAGAGAATGTTAGAGACACTGAAGCTGAGGAGAGAAAGAGCCAGCCAAACTTGTGTGGTAGTTAGGTAGCAATTAGAGGTGAGTGGTGCTTGAAAAGTGGTTTTCCAAGCCCCATAGCAAAACTTAGTACATGGCCTTCAATGACATTTCTGATGAATTTTTAATATTAATGGAGGAATCTTTTAATGAAAAAAGGTCATACATTTAACCCCTTTACCAGACTGCTGGAAAAAGTGGAACAAGTGCTTCATAAATAGTAATGGACGAACATCGGCCGGGGTCGATTCTCTAACGTGCGTTCGCAATCAAATATTTGCGAACCGTGCGTTCGCAGCGGACCCCATTGACTTTAATGGCAGGCGAACCTGTAAAACCTTCAGGTCATATTTGCAGCCACCAAATACTAGAAGAGCACAAATAGTCCCACAACATGGACAGTGAGATACCAGGGGGAGATCAATGGCAAAAATTCACACAAAAAATATGTATTTTAATCAGGGGCCATTTTTATGCGTCTTAAAGGAAAACTCCCAAAAATGTGCCCTACTGGAGCCTAGAAAATTTTTATTTTAGGCCACGGGAGTACAGGCCCCAAAAATTAGGCATTCACCTGACAGAAAAGAACAAGTGATTATGTGGTTGGAGGTATATTAGACGGTCACTGGATAACAATTTTACTGCAGGCCAGTACAGGCCCCAAACATTAGGCATTCACCTGACAGAAAAGGACAAGTGTTTATGTGGCTGGAGGTACATTAGGCGGTCACTGAATAACAATTTTACTGTAGAGCAGTGGAGTACAGGCCCCAAAAATTAGGCATTCACCGGACAGAAAAGAACTTGTGGTGATGTGGCTGGAGGTTCATTAGACGGTCACGGGATAAAATTTTTACTGTAGGCCAGTGGAGTACAGGCCCCAAAAATTAGGCATTCACCTGACAGAAAAGGCTTTTTATGCCACTGTATATACATAAGACAAGGACCATTCTTTGTTCTGGGTGGTGGTGGATATGTGTAGGCTGGCATGATGAAATTCAATTACACGTGGTTGGCACAGGTGTTGAATTCTTCAGAGATCCATGCCTCATTCATTTTTAGAAATGTGAGGTAGTCCACACTGTCGTGAGCTAGGCGAGTGCGCTTATCGGTCATGATCCCCCCCTGCTGTGCTGAATGTCCTTTCGGACAGGACACTCGACGAGGGGCAAGCCAAGAGTTCCATTGCAAATTGTGCCAGCTCTGGCCACAGGTCAAGCCTGCACACCCAGTAGTCCAGGGGTTCCTCGCTTCTCAGAGCGTCCACATCAGCCGTTAACCCGATGTATTTGGACACCTGTCAGTCTAGGCGTTTTAATGCGGCTGGATCCGGAGGGCGGCTGTCAATGGGTTGGCTGCAAGAATGATCTCATAACCAAAGTGACAAACACATCTTCAAACCACCCTCTTCTTGCAGGCGCAGTAGGATTGGTACCCACACCTGTTTCGCTGTGGGTGGAAATTCCTCTGCCAGCACCCACAACAGCAGAATGCAGCATCTCTCGCAGCAAGGCCTGGAAATGCTGCATTTTGACAGCCCTCTGTGATGCTGGTAACATGTCTGTCATTTTGTGTTTGTACCGGGGGTCTAAGTACGTTGCATCCCAGAACTGGTCCTTGCCCTTTATGCTTTTTATACGGGGTTCCCTCTTCAAACAGTGGAGCATGAAGGCCCTCATTTGTACTAAATTGGAAGCGGTGGAGCGCCCTGACTCCGGCTCATCGCCCAGGAGAATGTCATCCTTGGTCTCCTCCCCCCAGCCACGTACAACACCAGGGATCCCCGAAAAGTTTAAAGTCCCCCTCAAAGCCTGCTCTTCTTGCTCCCCCTTCTCCTCCCCCCAGCCACCATCCTTCGCTGACTTGTCTTAGATGGAGTAGCCCCCCTGTAAATTCATTCAGTATTGCGACTTCCTCACCTTCCAGCTCCTGCTCCTCGACTGCTTATTCAATGACACGACGCAATGCACACTTCAGAAAGAAGGTGTAAGGTACGATGTCACTGATGGTGGCCTGGCTGCGACCGACCAGTTTGGTGATCTCTGATCGGCCTGTGACCACAAAGCTGAAAGCAGTGCAGGACCGGTGTGGCTCTTGGCTTCCAGGCTTAACAACTGCAGCATGGCAACGTCTCAACTGGCACGAAGAATGGTTCTGGGGAGCTTGGGGGGTGCAGCGGAAGAGGCGGTAGCAGTGAAAAAGGAGATGTTAGCCGAGGAGGAGATGGAGGATGGAGTAGGAGGAGGAGAAGAAGAAGAGGCAGGCCTACATACAATCTGTGGCGGTAACACTAAATCCACACGGGTCCCACGGGTTACATGCTTGACAGCCATCAGAAGGTTCACCCAGTGGGCAGTAAAAGTTATGTACCTTCCCTGCCTGTGTTTACAAGACCACGTATCTGTGGTCAGATGTATTTTGGCGCCGATACTGTGTTCCAGAGATATATTCACTTGCCGCTGAACGTGGCCATATAGCTCTGGGATGCCCTTCTGGGAGAAATATTTCCTTCTGGGGACCTTCCATTGCAGTGTGCCAATGGCCACACATTTTCTAAAGGCACCCGAGTCCACCAGTTTATATGGCAGTAATTGGCGGGCTAGCAGTTCCGACAAGCCAGCGGTCAGCCATCAGGCAAGAGGGTCATCAACTTTTTACCCTCGAGCATTTGGGCCATGGAAGCCTGCCTTCTGCCAGATGAACGCGACGACGGCACAGTAGAAGGTGGAGTGGAGGACAAATGGGAGGAGAGAGGAGTAGAGTCAGGACGTGGAGCACCAGGAGTGTGGCTTTGTGGATTCTGACGGCGTTGTTCCCACTGGGCTTGGTGGTACCGTGAATTATGCATTGACAGCACAGGCTGTAGATGGCAACACTATTGTCAGCAGCTGACACGTTAAAAAAAGCCCACACTGCGGAGCCATGTGCCGGCGTCCTGGGAGCGCAAGATGTGACCGTGCATGGTGGATGGCTCGCTCCAGATACATTTCCAGTCTACTTTTTGCCTCCTGTGCACTGCGAGTTCTGCCTGCTTCTCCTCCTTCTCCTCCCTATCTGCTGCTCTATCTCTCCCTCTGAACTTCCCTCCTCTTTCTCTCTTGTGGGCAACCACATAATGTCCATCAACACGTCATCATCGTCACCTTCACCACCGCTTACATTAGAGATCTCGGAGTAGACAGCAACAGCGGGGACATCCCTCCTTTGGCTGATCTGGGTACTGTCGTCAGACCGCTGGGTGGTGGCCATTGCTACCTCTTCTTCATCATCCAAAGCCAAGAATGGCTGTGCATCGGTAAAGTCTGGGAATGGATTGGAAAATAATTCCTCTGACTCGAGTGGAGGGGCAATGGTGGTGGTGGTGGTAGTGGTGTCTTTGGGGGTGCACACAGCAGATAGTGAGGAGAGTGCAGATACAGAGGATGAGGAGGGTGCAGAAGCAGAAGGCTGAGTGAGCCACTCCAACAACTCTGGTGGGTCCTTTGAAGTAACCTTCTCCAACTTCACACTTAGACTCTGGCCTGGTGCACCTGCCCGACCCCTACCACCCCTGCGGAATGACCTGCCTCTTCCTCTACCTGTCATTTTCCAAATGACTGTGTGCCAAAGTCCCTAGAGAAGAGCAGTATTTGTGGAAACAGATATATCGTAGGCCTCAATCAGTATTTGATGGAAACAGGTATATCAATTCTCTCAATCAGTATTTTGTGGAAGCAGGTGTTTTGCAGGCCTCAATCAATATTTGGTGGAAGCAGGTATATCGCACCCCTCAATCTGTATTTTGTGGAAGCAGGTATATCGCACCCCTCAATCAGTATTTTGTGGAAGCAGGTATATAGAACCCCTTAATCAATATTTGGTGGAAGCAGGTTTATCACACTCCTCAATCAGTATTTTGTGGAAGCAGGTATATATCAAACCCCATGATCAGTATTTTGTGGAAACAGGTATATCGCACCCCTCAATCAGTTTTTTGTGGAAGCAGGTTTCTCGCAGGCCTCAATCAGTATTTGGTAGAAGCAGGTATATAGAACCCCTTAATCAGTAGTTTGTGGAAGCAGGTGTATAGCAGGCCTCAATCAGTATTTGGTGAAAGCAGGTATATCAATCCTCTTAATCAGTATTTTGTGAAAGCAGGTATATCGCATCCCTCAATCAGTATTTGGTGGAAGCAGATATCTTGCAGGCCTCAATCAGTATTTGGTGGAAGCAGGTATATAGAACCCCATAATCAGTAGTTTGTGGAAGCAGGTGTATCGCAGGCCTCAATCATTATTTGGTGGAAGCAGGTATATCAATCCTCTTAATCAGTATTTTGTGAAAGCTGGTATATCACATCCCTCAATCAGTATTTGGTGGAAGCAGGTATATCAAACCCCTGAATCAGTATTTGGTGGAAGCAGGTATATCAAACCCCTTAATCAGTATTTTGTGGAAGCAGGTATATCAAACACCTTAATCAGTATTTTGTGGAAGCAGGTGTATCGCAGGCCTCAATCAATATTTGGTGGAAGCAGGTATATCAATCCCCTAATCAGTATTTGGTGGAAGCAGGTATATAAAAAACCCTTAATCAGTATTTGGTGGAAGCAGGTATATAAAAAACCCTTAATCATTATTTTGTGGAAGCAGGTATATCAAACCCCTTAATCAGTATTTTGTGGAAGCAGGTGTATCGCAGGCCTCAATCAATATTTGGTGGAAGCAGGTATATCAATCCCCTTAATCATTATTTTGTGGAAGCAGGTATATCGCAGGCCTCAATCAATATTTGGTGGAAGGAGGTATATCAATCCCCTTAATCAGTATTTGGTGGAAGCAGGTATATAAAAAACCCTTAATCAGTATTTTGTGGAAGCAGGTATATCGCACCCCTCAATATGTATTTTGTGGAAGCAGGTATATAGAACCCCTTAATCAATATTTGGTGGAAGCAGGTATATCTCACCCCTCAATCAGTATTTTGTGGAAGCAGGTATATCATAGGCATCAATCAATATTTGTTGGAAGAAGGTATATCGCACCCCTTAATCAGTATTTTGTGGAAGCAGGTTTATCAAACCCCTTAATCAGTATTTTGTGGAAGCAGGTATATTGCACCCCTCAATCAGTTTTTGGGGGGCTACAGGTATATCACACCCATTGCAAATAGTTGTTCCAATAGCGCTTGTCCCTCTATATACCTGCGGTATCGCAGCAGAACTGCACACAACTGGTGCACAATACAAATGCACTATATACTTTCTATATTAGAAAGTATATTATAGGTATATCACACCCCTCAATCAGTTTTTTGGGGGGAAAACGGGTATATCACACCAGTTGCAATTAGTTACTCCAATAGCGTTTGTCCCTCTATATGGCTGCGGTATCACGCAGAACCGCACACAACTGCTCCACAATGCAAATGCACTATAATATACATTCTATGTTAGAAAGTAAATTTATAAGTATATCACACCCCTCAGTATATCACACCTATCGATAGCACACCTATACCAGTTCTTAAAAGCACTTTTGTGGCCCTATTAGCTATCGTTTGGTGTCCCTAACAGTCTGTTCCTGCTCCACAAAGCAACCTCTCCCTACACTGGCAAAACACAGAATGTAAAATGGCTGCCAGATCGGGTTCTGTTATAGGGTGGGGGTGTGCCGAAACATCTCAATTGGCTGTCCTGTCCCACCTGATATGTGTGTGTCATGGGTCAAAGTTGGGCGCAATGCAAAAGAATATGGCGCCGGCAGACATCGCCATATGTTCAGCGAATTGCGAACGCCAAAGTTCGCCGCAAAACGACCGCTGGGCGAACCGCAAGGCCATCTCTATTCTTAAATATGGTGCTCATTACAAGCACCATATATTTCTATGTATTTACACAATTGTTGGCTCTGGAAAACTGCTGATATTTTATGTCCAGAGCCAGAAGGCACAGTTCAATGTAGGCCCCTCCTTATCCTGGGCTACATAACAGTGATGCTGTCTGCCTACATGGTAAGTACAGGATTTGCTCCCGTCCTCCAGCTACATATAACTCAAGGAGGGAGTCATCAGGAACTGCCTCAGTTTTTTTTTTGCTGATGTCAGACTTCAGGTGGTGGTCGGGACTTCCTTTCTGACTATAACACTGGTTGCTTCATTGTTATAGGGCCACGGTGAATGTCAGTTTTATAGTGCACTGTGGATGCCAGTGTTATGGGGTTGCTGTGGATGTTACTGTTGTTACTACTGTCATATGTCACTGTGGATGTCACTGTTATGGGGGCTCTGTGGATATCAGTCTTATGGTGGGCGCTGTGGATGTCACTTTTATGGGAGCACTGTGGATGTCACTGTTATGGGAGCACTGTTGATGTCACTCTTATAGGGGCAATGTGGATGTCACTGTTATAGGGCACTGTGGATGTCACTGTTGTGGGGGGCACTGTGGATGGGGCACTGTCTAAAGCCCATACTCTGGGAAGATATAAGTGAGAGTCATGTGTAGTGTCCCACTACGTACAGGTGGACACTACTCAAGGGTCAATTGGGTCATGTTGTTCCCCACCTCCTGTGGAACATGGTCATGGTATTTTGTATTGCATTGTAATGTATATTTTCATGTTATCTCCTGTGTACCATGCCTGCTAGGGGTGTAGTACCTCCTCCTAAGCTGTAGAGGGAGCTAGGGAACCCCCTAGTATATATAGACAGGTCCAGTCCAGGGAGAGGGTGTTAGAAGCCAGTGTTCCCTTTAGTCAGGTAGTAGCTGAGTGACAGCTTCTAACATGCAGCTAGATAGACCAGGTTCCCAACCTGCGTCCAGGAGAAGAAGTTTCCTCCTGAAGTTATCCTGCATCTTGCAAAGTACAGAGCAGTGCTAATCCTGCAGCCAAGTGGAAAGCTGAGGGGCAGAAGTTTATTGTCAGCAAGAGGATTTATACCAGAGGAGGTTTCCCTACCCAAGGATAAAGCCAGCTATTAGGCATACGGGCCTTGGAGAAAGTCAGACAGGATTCTGCAGAAAGTACAGCCTGATCTGTGAGTTTTATTCCCTCTGAGTTATCTTGCTAGGATTCTACCTGCCATTTATGTAAAGCCTGCCTGTTACCAAATATTCTTCATATGGAACTGTCTGGAGTTTGTACATAGTTGAACTGTTCAGTAAAGAAGAATTCTAGTTCACTACAATCGTGTGTACCTCCATTATTCCCTCTAACAATCGGTGTGCCACCATTACTGGCACTGGCATCACGAACTGTAAGGGATCTTGCACCGGGCACGCTAAACCTTCAACACCCAGAGCACCTCACCAATCACCCGGCCTGGTCCCTATATCTAGAGAGTGCCCCAGAGGATCTACGTGCCAGCCTCTTCATCACTGCTGTACACCTGCCCAGGGTATACTACAAACTGTGAGTACTAAGAGCAACCCTCGGTCTGTTAACTGTCCCCCGTGACCTCGCATTTGCTCACCCTGAAGGACTGGCGTACTGCATATTTTGGCATCACGAACAGGATGCGAATATTTCTACGCCATAGTGGAATCTGAACTGTGTGCCATAATTGCCTACTAAGTGATTGAGCCCTATCTGTTTATCTGAAAATGTTGGGGCCAAAGAACTGTGGAAAATCGCGGTGTGAAAGTGCGCATTGAGGGCTGTCAGTGAATCAACAGCATTATGTTTCAAGATGGCTTCTTAAGCTGACTGGAATTATTGCTGTGCCATCGCTGCATTTTGTTGGCGGGAAAAATTTGGCGCCTTTCGCTGAGAGAGAGAGCGGGGAGGACTGTATTTTCGCGCTACTGCCTCTGCATTTAATTTGCATGTATGTCAATATGGACTCCGCCTCCCCCATGTTGGAGTACCTAGGGGGCAGCCTCCTGGAGCAGTGGGAGGTCCTGTGCGAAGGGACCGGGCATGTCGCAGAGTGAAGATTCTCCTGCTGAGATGACGTTACCTGCAGACAAGACCCCGGAGCACGAGCTGGTCGGGGAGAGAGGTGAGCCACCTGCCTATACTCCGGGACCGGAGAGGCAACCTTGCTCCCCACCACGGTCGCAGCCCGAGCCGCGCCCCGGGTCACGCAAAGGATTTATTAGTCCTTCTGTGCAATGGCCCCTGCTGATGGCCGAGATAGGTGCCGCTGCGATTCGCAAAACCACAGCCAAGAAGATTTAGTTTGAGGAGCCCGCAAAGACTGTGTTCGAGCACCATACAAATACCCAGCCCCGTCTGGAGAGAAGGATGGGAGTAGTTGTGACATTTGATAAAGGCCAAGGTTTCGGTTTTATAAAGGACTTTTCCACCGGCCGAGACCTTTATGTAAACCGGAGGTCCGTGAAGCGCAGTTATTTGCCAAAATATCTGCACAACCTCCGAGAAGGAGAGGAGGTCGAATTTACCCCTGCTGAGGGCCTGAGGGGTCCTTACGCGACTGCAGTGACCGGGCCCAAGCTGGAACCGGAGGACTGGGAAGAGACAGATGAACCCGCCGATCCAGAAAGCGAGCCGGAGATTCAGTCCGAGCCAATTCGTAATACTTACCAAGAGAGGGGTTCGTTCACAGGCCCCAACGTCTTCTGGCAGCCTACGGTGTTGGAAAAACGGGTGAGTCCCTATCCTTCACCTGAATTACCTTGCAGAGAAAAGACGCAAGCGGAATTAGAGAATATGCACAAGTTCCATGAAGCTCTTGACGTCCTGCGGCGAAGAAAATGCCGAGAATCATCTCCTGTCCCTGCTGCTACAGCATCGGATCCCTGCTGTGGAGCATCACAAGAGACTCTGGAAGAGCAGATCGCCAGGTTAGAAGTTCACCTTGATGGCCTGCGCCAAATTGCCGCATCTAGAGTGGCACAAATACCACCTGATGATGGCGATTCGTCCATTAACTCTGTTGTCCCCGGGCCTGCAGCGGAGAATCCCGTTGCCACTAGTTCGGCGGCCACCATCACTGTGCCAGCAGAAAAACTTTGTTATGGCAGAAGTCGGGTCCGTCTTTCAGGACAGACGACACCCAGACCTGCGGAGCCTGTACAATGGACAAGCCCATTTTCATTTCAGCTTCCAGACAATACTATTTTGTGGGCCTAGCCAAGTGTCAATCCATGTCCCAGGCCAAGACTCAGAGCAGAACCAGGCTGCACTACCTCTGATGATCAGGACGAATTTGACACATACCTGTAAGTAGGCCTGCTAGGCCACGATTGCTGAGGGACCCTTACAGCGAATCTAATTGTTCCAGGACAGGAGTTCTATGTTTTGGCATAATGAGCTGCTGCCAGTTTTTCCAAGGCCCAGTGGTGGTTGTAAGGCCACTGAGGATTCCATTGCTCTTCTGCCATGCTGTTTTCCAGGACTTCCTGCCTGCTTGAAGTGCCATTCCAAGTTGTGTCTGCTGTTTTGCACCTTTCCCCCTTTTTACCACCTTTTCAGGTTAAATAGGGGTATTATAGCACCACTTTTATCTACCAGGAGAAAATATCCGTGAGATGTAGAGTTCTGTGCTGTTTCATTTTTTTTGTGCAATATTAATTCAAGAACTGTGCCCTGAGATGACCACAGCGCTTGTGGGCCTCTGAGATGCTGTTTTATAGGACTATTGTATTTTATTATTATGGACTATCCTGGTTATTCCTGATACGCTGTACCAGGTCAGTGCCCCCGTTCCATGTACCCACTTGTGAAGAGAACGATGGCCCTTTTCACCGCACTTGTCCTTTGCCAGCGGAGCTGCCTGATAATTTCATTGCAAATGTAATGATTGTTGTATATGCCTGCTTTGCATTTTTTGTCTTTCATGTCACAGTTTTCCAGCTGGGCAGGCCCCCTGTGTTGTGCCGAGGACGGGCAACCTCATATGTAGTGTCCCACTACGTAAAGGTGAGCACTACTCAAGGGTCAATTGGGTCATGTTGTTCCCCACCTCCTGTGGAACATGGTCATGGTATTTTGTATTGCATTGTAATGTATATTTTCATGTCATCTCCTGTGTACCAGGCCTGCTAGGGGTGTACTTCCTCCTCCTAAGCTGTAGAGGGAGCTAGACAACCCCCTAGTATATATAGACAGGTCCAGTCCAGGGAGAGGGTGTTAGAAGCCAGTGTTCCCTTTAGTCAGGTAGTAGCTGAGTGACAGCTTCTAACATGCAGCTAGATAGACCAGGTTCCCAACCTGCGTCCAGGAGAAGAAGTTTCCTCCTGAAGTTATCCTACATCTTGCAAAGTACAGAGCAGTGCTAATCCTGCAGCCAAGTGGAAAGCTGAGGGGCAGAAGTTTATTGTCAGCAAGAGGATTTATACCAGAGGAGGTTTCCCTACCCAAGGATAAAGCCAGCTATTAGGCATACGGGCCTTGGAGAAAGTCAGACAGGATTCTGCAGAAAGTACAGCCTGATCTGTGAGTTTTATTCCCTCTGAGTTATCTTGCTAGGATTCTAACTGCCATTTATGTAAAGCCTGCCTGTCACCAAATATTCTTCATATGGAACTGTCTGGAGTTTGTACATAGTTGAACTGTTCAGTAAAGAAGAATTCTAGTTCACTACAGTCGTGTGTACCTCCATTATTCCTCCTAACAATTGGTGTGCCACCGTTACTAGCACTGGCATCACGAACTGTAAGGGATCTAGCCACAGGCACGCTAAACCTTTAACACCCAGAGCACCTCACCAATCACCAGGCCTGGTCCCTATATCTAGAGAGTGCCCCAGAGGATCTACGTGCCAGCCTCTTCATCACTGATGTACAACTGCCCAGGGTATACTGCAAACTGTGAGTACTAAGAGCAACCCTCGGTCTGTTAACTGTCCCCCGTGACCTCGCATTCGCTCACCCTGAAGGACTGGCGTACTGCACATGAACATGTGGATGCACTGTGGGTAGAAATACATGGAGGCAAAAACAATAATTATTAATATATAGTTTAATATAAACCACCTAATATACCAGAGTCCACAGAAAATCCACTACTAAAGGCGATATATGAGGCGGCAAATAATGAGGTTGTTATCATGGGGGACTTCAACTACCCAGATATAGACTGGGAAACTGAAACTTGTAGATCTCATAAGGGAAACCGGTTCTTGTCAATAACCAGACAATTACCTTTCTCAACTGGTTCAGGACCTGACTAGAGGGACGGCCATACTGGACTTAGTACTAACCAATAGACCTGGGAAATAGTGACCATGAAGTAATAACCTTCCAGTTGTCATTTAAAATAGTGTTTCTTCAGGGAGGTACAAAAAAAAAATAAAAAATCTAAAAATGCAAAATTTAGCCAAATAAGAGATGCCATTGGGATGCCAAGTCCTGAAAAATAAAAAATACAGCCACAAAATGGGATATTTTTTAAAACCAACCTAATCTCTAATTGTGAGAGGCAAATACCTTATCGGAATAAAAGGGTAAGGAACAAGAAAAAACCAATGTGGATAAATAGAATTGTAAAGAAAGCAATAAATGACAAAAAGAAAGCATTGAAATCCCTAAAACAGGAGAGTAGCAAGGAAGCATTGAAAACAGTTTTTTTTAGATGATGTCATGGATGGTGTCACAAACCAGCAGGTGTGAACCCACTGTGCCATGTGTCCTACCTCCTCTAAGGGCATTGTCTAAGTGAACCCCTCCTTTTTACCATATGCTCACCTCATCCATTTGATTGTGAAGAGTTTGCCGCGGCCATCTTGATTGAAGATCCAGCACGAAGTCCTGTGCGGTGTATGATGACAACATCACGCTGGCCAGTGTGGTGACGTCACACGTCACCACGCACAAGATTCCGTGCAGAATCTTTTACACCATGCACCTACTAGAAACAAGAAAAAATACAGAGGGCCCATTCTCCCAGCCGTATTAACGGGTCTGCATCCGTTCTGCAATTTTGTAGAACGGGTGCAGACCCATTGATTTCAATAGGACCGCAAAAGATGTGGACAGCACACTGTGTGATGTCTGCATCCGTGGTTCCATTCTGCGGCCATGCAAAAAAAGATAAAGCATGTCTATTCTTGTCCGAATAGGCATATTCTATTATAGTTGCACCCATGTGCAGACCGCAAATTGCGTAACGCACACGGCCTGTGTGTATGAATGCGCCCTAAGGCCCCTTGCAGACTAGCGTGTCCGGATTAGGTCCGGATGCGTTGCGAATGCGTTCAGTGAAAAATGCGTGATTTTGCAGGCAAAGTCATTCAGTTTTGCCTGCGATTGCGTTGCTCAGTTTTTATTGCGCGGGTGCAATGCGTTTGATGTGTTTTGCATGCGCATCATAAAAACCTGAATGTATACAAACAACATGTCTTAGCAACCATCTGTGAAAAACGCATTTTCACGCAGCTCCATTCACTTCTATTGCAGAATATAGAACATGCTGCGATTTTCACGCAATGCACAAGTGATGCGTAAAAACCAACGCACATGTACCCAGCCCCATTGAAATCAATGGGTCCGGATTCCGTGCGGGGGCGCAATGAGTTCGCATCACTCATTGCACCTGCGCGGAATACTCGCTCGTGTGAAAGGGGCCTAATTGTAAGGCATAGTGTGCAGTGAGTCCTTATTTACATGACTGTGCCTGATTTTCTGTCTGGAAAACACTGGTCCGTGAAAAACAAATAGCACGCAGACAATTCCTGTGTGCATTCTGGTATTTTCTCACTTCTATATGAATGAGCAGGTCTGATCCTCAAAAACGGACAAGCACTGAGTTTCTCAGTTAGGCACACTGATTTGTGAACAAAAGCATGTCTGAATAGACCCATTGACATGGCTCAATGTGATGTCCGTTTTTAAAACAGACAGCACACAGAAGCAGTCCTGTGAATAAGCCCTAAGAATGGCAAAAGAAGGGATACATGACTGTATATTATTAGATAACCCTCAAATCCTGCTCTCTTGAACTATCCCTGCTTAGAAATATATAATATAGTTCAACATTCTTGAACCTTTTTGGATTTTACACTGTATTTTGGGGAAAACCACAAGGAAGGGTTATTTTACAGATAATATTTTATGTATTTTCCTTTGGGGTTGTAATTTCTTTTGTACTTAAAAAATATTTCATTATACACCTAGATGAATAGTAGTAAGGTTTCTAAGTAATTTAAGTAATTTCATTTTGGACCTTCTTTAGATACTCTTGTACCCTTGGCCCAATAGGTTACGAGAATCTCATTTCAACTGTACTGTTTTCCCTAATAAACATATCCTTTCGATCTAATATCGTAATTAGAGATAGATGAATCGAAGTTGACGAAGTGGAATTCAATTCAAATTTCAGGAAAAATGGTAACGAGGGTTCACCCACAATGCCATTCATGCAGCCAATCAACAGCCAGCCAGCCCTGTGATGTCACAGCCCGATAAATAGCCTCAGCCATCTTATATTCTGCCATTTTCAAGTGTACTTAGTGCAGGGAGAGACGTCAGCAGGCGCTAGGGACAGTGCTAGAAAATACTTTAAAACTTTTATTTTGCTGTATAGAAGTTCAGGGAAAGGACAGGGAGGAATCATTTCACAATATTAAAGCAGAACAGGGTTCAGTAGGGGAGGTTACAGCCTGGGTAATAGGAACAATCCTATTACACCTTGCTGATCTAAACTGCCATTATACAGCTCTGTAAAATTCCACCAAACCGTTCTTGTTATTGGGGTGAAAGTGCTGTTTGATATAGCCATTAACAGGGTTTTATTACAAGGAAATATTTCTATGTCTTATTTGCCCTTGTGCGGTGCAGTTATATGTTCTAAAGCATTTTTTGGCTTGTATTAGTGGGAAAAAGGGGCTTATTAGCTGTCGTGTGGTAAAGTGAGAAACTTACAGCCCTTTTTGGTATGTCTTAGTAACAAAAAATATATATATTATTTGCTGTTCAGTGGTGCAGTTATATGTTCTAAAGCAGGCATGCTCAACCTGTGGTCCTCCAGCTGTTGTAAAACTACAACTCCCACAATGCCCTGCTGTAGGCTCATAGCTGTAGGCTGTTCGAGCATGCTGGGAGTTTTGCAACAGCTGGAGGGCCGAAGGTTGAGCATGTCTGTTCTAAAGCCTTTTGTGGTGTGTATAAGTGGAAAAAAATAAGGTCCTATTTGCCGTTCAGCAGTGCAGTTATGTTTTAAAGCCCTTTTTTGCGTGTATTAGTGGGAAAATATATATATTATTTGCAGTTCAGCAGTGCAGTTATATGTTCTAAAGCCCTTTTTGGCGTGTATTAGTGGCACAAAAAAGTATTTACCGTTATGTGGTGAAGTGAGAAAATCATAGCCCTTTTTGGCGTGTATTAGTGGCAAAAAAATATATATTTGCTGTTCAGCTGTGCAGTTACATGTTCTAAAGCCCTTTTTGGCGTGTATAAGTGGAAAAAAATAAGGGCCTATTTGCCATTCAGCAGTCAGCAGCTACTGGCCAGCAAAGATGTGGAGGAGACATCCGCCGCTTCCTCCATTTGGCGGGCAAGTAGTGATGAGGAGAGTGGCATGGTAGCTGGTGTTGCTCCTGACCCAGAGACCGTTGAGGAGGTCATCAGTGACGTGCAGACAGTACTCAATGATAATGATGTAGCTGATCGCACTTGGGAGCAGGGTGAATCAGGAGCTTCATCATTATCGGGAGAAGAGGATGGCGGCTTGCCCGCAAGGAAACGTCGTAGCCAGCAAGTTGCTAGCATGGCGAACCCACTTCGCCGGAGCCTACCTGCCCAGAAAGTAGTGGTGCAGGGGTTCACTGAAGCAGTCAGTCCGTGCAGAGTGTTGGGGGCAAAATCACCTACTCAGCGGTGTGGCAGTTTTTTGTTAAGTCGCCGGAGGAGGTGAACATGGCCATTTGTAGAATCTGTGGGTAGAAGGTGAAGCGTGGCCAGGTTGCCAATGTTGGCACCACGGCCCTGCGTCAACATATGCAGCGTCACCATAAAGTGGCCTGGGAGAACCAGGGCTCCAGCCTGCCGCAGCAACCCCTGCATCACCCAGTGACACGCACCCGATTTCAGGCAGTCAAGGCTCCACCACTTCAGCCGAAGGGAACTGTCTGTCCTTCCCATCATCTGCTGGTCATGATGCTCCTGCTCCTCCTCCTACTCCTCGTCAGTCATTCCGTCAGTAATCGATCACTGAAGCGATTGCCAAGAGACAACAGTATGCGTGCACTCATCCAAAGGCACAGAAGCTGAATGTGCTCCTGGCCAAGTTGCTGGTGCTGCAGTCCCTCCCTTTCCAAGTGGTGGACTCTGCACCTTTCAGAGAACTGATGGCTTGTGCCGAGCCGAGTTGGAGAGTCCTAAGCCGTAATTTATTTGCCAAAAAGGCAGTACCAGCTCTGCACATGTATGCAGAACAGAAGGTGGGCCAGTCCTTGAGCCTGTAGGTGTCTGGCAGTGCTGATATGTGGAGCTGTAACTACGGTCAGGGACAATACATGTCCTTTACTGCCCACTGGGTGAATGTGGTTCCTTCACAGCCACACCAGCAACTTGGCCAGGTGACACCGCTTCTGCCTCCACTTTCTCACTCCGTTGGTCCTGCGACAATGTCGGCCTCTGCCTCCTCATCCTCCACCGCGTCCTCAGCCTCCCTGCAGGGACAAGTCACAGAGACCCTCCCGCATACCACATGTGCAGGGCACAGCGGTGTCACACTGTTCTGCACCTCGTTTGCCTGGGCGAACTGAGTCACACAGGGGACTCTGTGTCCTTTATCAAGAAATTGAATCCTGGCTTTCTCTGCGACAACTCAAAATCGGAACCATGGTGACTGACAATGAGAAGAACATGGTGTCAGCGCTGCGTCAAGGAGGGCTGAGCCATGTGCCCTGCATGTCAAACGTTTTCAATCTGGTTTTCAAGTGGTTCCTGAAGTCTTCCACCCATCTGCAAGACATTCTAAGAATGGTCAGAAAAGCCACTCTTACACCGCAAAGCACACCCTCCTTGAGCTGCAGCGACAGAACAGCATCCCCCAACATAGGCTGATATGCAACGTTTCCACCCTTTAGAATTTCACCCTTCATATGTTGGACCGACTATATGAACAGAGAAAGGCCATAAACGATTTCTTGATCTAAGCGGACAGGAGCACTCCCCTGTGCAATTTAGATTTCAGCCAGCGGCAGCTCATGCGTGACACGTGGCGTTTGCTCAGGCCCGTTGAGGAGGCCACGTTATTTGTCAGTCACCAGGACTATGGGATGAACAACATTATTACACTGCTTCGTGTCCTGGAACAGATGCTGGTAAATCTGGCTGGTCAGGGGACTGGAAACATGGCTCCTAGATCTCATGGCCACATGAGCCCTGTGGGGGCTGAAATGGAGGAGAAAGAGGACATTGGAGCACAAGCAATGTGTAGTGAAAAGGGTGGTTTTCTACACAGGTGACAGGAGAGGAGGAGCAGCCAAAGGAACTACAGGGCGATGAGGAAGATGAGGCAAAGGACCCAGAGACACCATGGCAGCATGCAGTGGAGATGGAGGCAGGGTGTCCCTCCGAGTCACTTGCAAAAATGTCCCGATGCATACTCACTTGCTTGCGTAGTGACAGCTGAATTGTAACCATTCTGCAGAGGGATGACTTCTGGCTCTCTACCTTGTTGGACCCTCACTACCAGTCCAAAATGGGGGCCTTTTTTACACCCACTGAGAGGGGGGACAAATTGAACTACTATAGAGACATCCTATATAGTCAGTTGGCCGCCGCCTATCTGCTCCATCGTCCATCCTCTCGCAGGTTCTGACCGTGAAGGGGCCCCCTGCACTCATGTTCCTCTGCCATGGTTGCTGTGGAGGGGGGGTAGGAGCAGTTCCAGCTCCATCAGCAGAAACTTGAGTCTAGAGTCGCT
Organism: Bufo gargarizans; assembly: GCF_014858855.1. Lineage (NCBI taxonomy): Eukaryota > Metazoa > Chordata > Amphibia > Anura > Bufonidae > Bufo > Bufo gargarizans. The sequence continues at coordinate 300,148,981 of NC_058082.1, read as the reverse complement.
GATGAGCAGCTTTCTTCACCCGCCTAGTGAAGAAACTACTCACCAGCAGCAGCAGGTAGACCTGGAGCAGGACCTGAACCAGCAGGTGGTGGCATACTTGGACAGCACCCTGCCACCCCACATTGTAAATCTGCTGGACTATTGGGCAGAAAAGCTGGATTTGTGGCTGCAACTGGCAGGGTTTGCCCTGGAAAAGCTGTCCTGCCCGGCCAGTAGTGTGGCATCAAAGCGGGTGTTTAGTGCGGCGGGGTCCATAGTTACCCCAAGAAGAACTCTCCTGTCTCCTGTGGAGAGACTGACCTTTGTCAAGATGAATCAGGCGTGGATCAGCCAGGATTTCCACCCACCAATGCCTTATGCATCAGACTAGATCATCCATGGTGCCACACCAACACTTTGACAAAAGAGACCGGTTTCTTCTGACTACCTGCCTCAGCTACTATTCTGATGCTGCTACCTGCTTGATGCCACACATCTGATGCCAAGTGCTCCTTCTTTCACCCACCATCTTCAGCTGGTACTGGTATTGCCACCCACCTCCCCACTCTGTCACCGGGTCACTCTGTAGTCTCCTCATGCTGCTGCCACCTCCACACTATGCCACTTTGCCTCTCTGTGGTCTCCTGATGCTACTGCCACCTCCATGAATGTCACATTGCCACTCTATGGTCTCCTGATGCTGCTGCCACCTCCACACTATGTCACATTGCCACTCTGTGGTCTCCGGATGCTGTTTCCACCTCCACACTATGTCACCTTGCCACTCTGTGTCCTCCTCATGATGCTGCCACCTCAACACTGTCATTTTGCCACCCTGTGGCCTCCTTCTGATGCTGCTGATGCCACCTCTGCACTCTGTCATTGTGCCACTCTGTGGTCTCCTCATGCTGCTTCCACCTCACCACTATGTAATAGGGCCACTCTGTGTACTTCTTATGCTGTTGCGACCCTCCCCACTTCATGACTGGGCTACCATTTTGCCTTTCGGCCTGGCTGACATTATCATTTATTTGACCCTTCTTCTGATCTGTCAGAAGGAAGGAAAAATGAGACGCACAAAGGATGTATATGTAACAGCTGTATATGAGACGCACAAAGGATGTATATGTAACAGCTGTATATGTAACAGCTGTAAGGCCTGCATGACGTGGTCCCTATTTTGCTTTAGAATTGGCTTATGATTTGGTAGCCAAAAGCAGGAATGGGTACAAAACACAGAAGACATGCAAATATTCCATTCACGTGTCATCTCTGTTTTGTTTTAACTCCTGTTTTTTTTTTGGCTTTAGCAATACTGATGGATTACTGACCAAATGCTGACCAAGTGAAGGCGGATGCTCCATAGACAGGATCCATTTTTTGTGGGTTATTGTTCTGAAGGATCGGAGGAAGGGCAAAATAATAAGTGACGTCAACACAAACTTACAGCTAACACCCTCTTCACTTTGTCGGGGGGCTCTACTTGTATAAGCGTTTAATAGAACAGGTTCTGTAGACATCTATGTGGAATCAGCTGCCGACGGTGTAAAAGAAGTGCGCTTCTTCTTGATGCCTACATTGACCTGTAAGGCTGAGTTCACACTTGAGTTATTTGGTCAGTTTTGACCCTGTAACTGCCCAAATAAGTGGTGTGCAGTGATTCTAAGAGTGACGCCTGTCATCATCTGTATGTCATACTGACTCACAGTATTGTTTCACTACCACAGCAGACTCCCTATGCGTGTTACTGCAAGGCACAGTGTTCTACACCACTATACAGGCTCTCTGCAGCCAGAAAATAGCCACTTTTTAACGAGAGTTGCCGCAAATATATTTGGATTGAACCAAATCTTTTCAAAAAATTCAGCGAAGCGGCCGAATCGTAATCCCTTGTAATCATAACATTCACACATATTTTTTTGTCAGTGAGTACATATTCTGGAAAAAGCTTTTAACGTCTTTCTTTTTTACTGCTGTAAGGAATAGTCTACTAAACTAATCCATGCTTTGTCCCGTTTATCAACATACACTGTCCTGATGGTGACCAAAAGGACACTCTTTTGTCCACTGGCAACAGATGAGGGAGATGGAGTCCAGCAATGAAACAGATGGCAATGGCATAGGCAAGGAGAGTGACAAATGTAGGTAAGAGGAATGAAATATAGCATAAACTGAACTGCTTAGTAAAAAACTGACAGAAATCAAAACTCAAACTGCACACATAAAGCTAAACCCACAATAAACAGAACTAAAATACAGGCAACAATAAGAGCATGGGATCACAAATCCCGGGAAGCAGCCAAAGTAGACTCTGGAAACAACTTCACCGTGCAGTTGCTATACCAAGCAAAGAGTCACAGAAACTAAACTAAAGAGCCAAAAAGCTCTCACAGCAAACACCAGACTGGCTGGGCCCCTGCTTTTTGGTGGTGCGCATTTCGTAGTGCTTCCGTGGGCTTCCGATCAGTGGCTTCGCATCTCCCGGATTGCGGACCCATTCAAGTGAAAATTGCATAAAATTGCATAAAATTTAAAGACGCATTTCTCATACCATGAAATGTATGGTTATGTTTTTAGGCACCTACCCTACATGATGGTATGCTTACTTTAAAACTGATTGTGGAGACGACAGACTTCCTATGATTTTTTACTTATGGCGGCTACATAGTAGAGAAGGAGGTGGATGCTGAATAGCTGATAAGCTAATCCTCAGACAAAATCCATTGATTAGAGAGGTTTCAGTCAATAAGGGTGGCAGCTGCACATTTTCCATATTGTACTGCTTTAGATTATCTTCTGAATGCTACTGCATTGATATTACTATTCATTTTGGAATAAAAGCCCCATTCAGGACCCTCATCTATCAGCCTGAGCAGAGAGTGGCTACAGGGAGCATCTATCACTTTTAAGACCTGACATGTCCCTGTATTACATGGAATGTCATTTATTCTCAATGGGCGCCGGGTAATGTTTTTTTTTACCTGCAGCAGATTCCCTGACAGATAATACAAGGTTACTGGGGGGCGCAGCAGCAGGAAGCTTTGGGATTTACTCATCACCGGGGAACCCTTCTATCAAAAAGTTATACTTTAGTCTTCTGCACGGTAAGCAGGTATATGGTTGTATTGAAAAGGGTACCAGTAGCTGATTATGCTTTTAATAAAGGCTCATACGTAGGGATGAGCGAACTCGAACTGTATAGTTCGGGTTCGTACCGAATTTTGGGGTGTCCGTGACACGGACCCGAACCCGGACATTTTCGTAAAAGTCCGGGTTCGGGTTCGGTGTTCGTCGCTTTCTTCGCGCTTTTGTGACGCTTTCTTGGCGCTTTTTGAAAGGCTGCAAAGCAGCCAATCAACAAGCGTCATACTACTTGCCCCAAGAGGCCATCACAGCCATGCCTACTATTGGCATGGCTGTGATTGGCCAGAGCACCATGTGACCCAGCCTCTATTTAAGCTAGAGTCACATAGCGCCGCCCGTCACTCTGCTCTGATTAGCGTAGGGAGAGGTTGCGGCTGCGACAGTAGGGCGAGATTAGGCAGATTAACTCCTCCAAAGGACTTGATTAACTGATCGATCTGCAGCTGTGGATCATTGAGCTGCTGATCCTCAATTGCTCACTGTTTTTAGGCTGCACAGACCGTTTGTCAGTCACATTTTTCTGGGGTGATCGGCGGCCATTTTGTGTCTTGTGGTGCGCCAGCACAAGCTGCGACCAAGTGCATTTAACCCTCAATGGTGTGGTTGTTTTTTGGCTAAAGCCTACATCAGGGTGAAGCTGTCACACCAAGTGCATTTAACCAGCAATAGTCTGTTCATTTTTTGGCCATATACAAAATCAGGGGCAAGCTGCGCCTGTCACCAAGTGCATTTAACCCTCAATGGTGTGGTTGTTTTTTGGCTAAAGCCTACATCAGGGTGAAGCTGTCACACCAAGTGCATTTAACCAGCAATAGTCTGTTCATTTTTTGGCCATATACTAAATCAGGGGCAAGCTGCGCCTGTCACCAAGTGCATTTAACCCTCAATGGTGTGGTTGTTTTTTGGCTAAAGCCTACATCAGGGTGAAGCTGTCACACCAAGTGCATTTAACCAGCAATAGTCTGTTTATTTTTTGGCCATATCCCAGTCTAATTCTGTCACTAAATCCATACCGGTCACCCAGCGCCTAAATACTAGGCCTCAAATTTATATCCAGCTAAATCTGTCCCTAGTGCTGTAGCTGGGCGAGTTATTTAGTGTCCGTTCAAGCACATTTCTTGTTCTGGGTTGAAATACAATTCCCAATTTAGCAATTTCATAATTTAGTGGTTTCTGCTATATCAGAGCTATTTGAAATCTATCCCTAAAAGGGTATATAATATTCAAGGTGCACATTGGGTCATTCAGAATAACTTCACACACACCCGCTACTGTGTATTTCCAAGTCTAATTCTGTCACTAAACCCATACCTGTCACGCAGCGCCTAAATACTAGGCCTCAAATTTATATCCAGCTAAATCTGTCCCTAGTGCTGTAGCTGGGCGAGTTATTTAGTGTCCGTTCAAGCACATTTCTTGTTCTGGGTTGAAATACAATTCCCAATTTAGCAATTTCATAATTTAGTGGTTTCTGCTATATCAGAGCTATTTGAAATCTATCCCTAAAAGGGTATATAATATTCAAGGTGCACATTGGGTCATTCAGAATAACTTCACACACACCCGCTACTGTGTATTTCCAAGTCTAATTCTGGCACTAAACCCATACCTGTCACCCAGCGCCTAAATACTAGGCCTCAAATTTATATCCCGCTAAATCTGTCCTTAGTGCTGTAGCTGGGCGAGTTATTTAGTGTCCGTTCAAGCACATTTCTTGTTCTGGGTTGAAATACAATTCCCAATTTAGCAATTTCATAATTTAGTGGTTTCTGCTATATCAGAGCTATTTGAAATCTATCCCTAAAAGGGTATATAATATTCAAGGTGCACATTGGGTCATTCAGAATAACTTCACACACACCCGCTACTGTGTATTTCCAAGTCTAATTCTGTCACTAAACCCATACCTGTCACCCAGCGCCTAAATACTAGGCCTCAAATTTATATCCCGCTAAATCTGTCCTTAGTGCTGTAGCTGGGCGAGTTATTTAGTGTCCGTTCAAGCACATTTCTTGTTCTGGGTTGAAATACAATTCCCAATTTAGCAATTTCATAATTTAGTGGTTTCTGCTATATCAGAGCTATTTGAAATCTATCCCTAAAAGGGTATATAATATTCAAGGTGCACATTGGGTCATTCAGAATAACTTCACACACCCGCTACTGTGCATTTCCAAATCTAATTCTGTCACTAAACCCATACCTGTCACCCAGCGCCTAAATACTAGGCCTCAAATTTATATCCCGCTAAATCTCTCGTTACCGCTGTCCTGTTGTGGCTGGGAAAGTTATTTAGTGTCCGTCAAAGCACATTTATTGTTCTGGGTTGAAATACAATTCCCAATTTAGCAATTTCATAATTTAGTCGTTTCTGCTATATCAGAGCTATTTGAAATCTATCCCTAAAAGGGTAGATCATATTGAAGGTGCACATAGGGTCATTCAGAATAACTTCACACACACGCTTCTGTGCATTTCCAAGTCTAATTCTGTCACTAAATCCATACCGGTCACCCAGCGCCTAAATACTAGGCCTCAAATTTATATCCCGCTGAATTTGAATACAATACATTGGGCCAAATAATATATTTGTTGTTGTGGTGAACCATAACAATGAGAAAAACATCTAGTAAGGGACGCGGACGTGGACATGGTCGTGGTGGTGTTAGTGGACCCTCTGGTGCTGGGAGAGGACGTGGCCGTTCTGCCACATCCACACGTCCTAGTGTACCAACTACCTCAGGTCCCAGTAGCCGCCAGAATTTACAGCGATATATGGTGGGGCCCAATGCCGTTCTAAGGATGGTAAGGCCTGAGCAGGTACAGGCATTAGTCAATTGGGTGGCCGACAGTGGATCCAGCACGTTCACATTATCTCCCACCCAGTCTTCTGCAGAAAGCGCACAGATGGCGCCTGAAAACCAACCCCATCAGTCTGTCACATCACCCCCATGCATACCAGGGAAACTGTCTCAGCCTCAAGTTATGCAGCAGTCTCTTATGCTGTTTGAAGACTCCGCTGGCAGGGTTTCCCAAGGGCATCCACCTAGCCCTTCCCCAGCGGTGAAAGACATAGAATGCACTGACGCACAACCACTTATGTTTCCTGATGATGAGGACATGGGAATACCACCTCAGCATGTCTCTGATGATGACGAAACACAGGTGCCAACTGCTGCGTCTTTCTGCAGTGTGCAGACTGAACAGGAGGTCAGGGATCAAGACTGGGTGGAAGACGATGCAGGGGACGATGAGGTCCTAGACCCCACATGGAATGAAGGTCGTGCCACTGACTTTCACAGTTCGGAGGAAGAGGCAGTGGTGAGACCGAGCCAACAGCGTAGCAAAAGAGGGAGCAGTGGGCAAAAGCAGAACACCCGCCGCCAAGAGACTCCGCCTGCTACTGACCGCCGCCATCTGGGACCGAGCACCCCAAAGGCAGCTTCAAGGAGTTCCCTGGCATGGCACTTCTTCAAACAATGTGCTGACGACAAGACCCGAGTGGTTTGCACGCTGTGCCATCAGAGCCTGAAGCGAGGCATTAACGTTCTGAACCTGAGCACAACCTGCATGACCAGGCACCTGCATGCAAAGCATGAACTGCAGTGGAGTAAACACCTTAAAACCAAGGAAGTCACTCAGGCTCCCCCTGCTACCTCTTCTGCTGCTGCCGCCTCGGCCTATTCTGCTGCTGCCGCCTCGGCCTCTTCCTCCGCCTCTGGAGGAACGTTGGCACCTGCCGCCCAGCAAACAGGGGATGTACCACCAACACCACCACCACCACCTCCGTCACCAAGCGTCTCAACCATGTCACACGCCAGCGTTCAGCTCTCCATCTCACAAACATTTGATAGAAAGCGTAAATTCCCACCTAGCCACCCTCGATCCCTGGCCCTGAATGCCAGCATTTCTAAACTACTGGCCTATGAAATGCTGTCATTTAGGCTGGTGGACACAGACAGCTTCAAACAGCTCATGTCGCTTGCTGTCCCACAGTATGTTGTTCCCAGCCGGCACTACTTCTCCAAGAGAGCCGTGCCTTCCCTGCACAACCAAGTATCCGATAAAATCAAGTGTGCACTGCGCAACGCCATCTGTGGCAAGGTCCACCTAACCACAGATACGTGGACCAGTAAGCACGGCCAGGGACGCTATATCTCCCTAACTGCACACTGGGTAAATGTAGTGGCAGCTGGGCCCCAGGCGGAGAGCTGTTTGGCGCACGTCCTTCCGCCGCCAAGGATCGCAGGGCAACATTCTTTGCCTCCTGTTGCCACCTCCTCCTTCTCGGCTTCCTCCTCCTCTTCTTCCACCTGCTCATCCAGTCAGCCACACACCTTCACCACCAACTTCAGCACAGCCCGGGGTAAACGTCAGCAGGCCATTCTGAAACTCATATGTTTGGGGGACAGGCCCCACACCGCACAGGAGTTGTGGCGGGGTATAGAACAACAGACCGACGAGTGGTTGCTGCCGGTGAGCCTCAAGCCCGGCCTGGTGGTGTGTGATAATGGGCGAAATCTCGTTGCAGCTCTGGGACTAGCCAATTTGACGCACATCCCTTGCTTGGCGCATGTGCTGAATTTGGTGGTGCAGAAGTTCATTCACAACTACCCCGACATGTCAGAGCTGCTGCATAAAGTGCGGGCCGTCTGTTCGCGCTTCCGGCGTTCACATCCTGCTGCTGCTCGCCTGTCTGCGCTACAGCGTAACTTCGGCCTTCCCGCTCACCGCCTCATATGCGACGTGCCCACCAGGTGGAACTCCACCTTGCACATGCTGGACAGACTGTGCGAGCAGCAGCAGGCCATAGTGGAGTTTCAGCTGCAGCACGCACGGGTCAGTCGCACTACAGAACAGCACCACTTCACCACCAATGACTGGGCCTCCATGCGAGACCTGTGTGCCCTGTTGCGCTGTTTCGAGTACTCCACCAACATGGCCAGTGGCGATGACACCGTTATCAGCGTTACAATACCACTTCTATGTCTCCTTGAGAAAACACTTAGGGCGATGATGGAAGAGGAGGTGGCCCAGGAGGAGGAGGAGGAGGAGGAGGAAGAGGGGTCATTTTTAGCACTTTCAGGCCAGTCTCTTCGAAGTGACTCAGAGGGAGGTTTTTGGCAACAGCAGAGGCCAGGTACAAATGTGGCCAGCCAGGGCCCACTACTGGAGGACGAGGAGGACGAGGATGAGGAGGAGGTGGAGGAGGATGAGGATGAAGCATGGTCACAGCGGGGTGGCACCCAACGCAGCTCGGGTCCATCACTGGTGCGTGGCTGGGGGGAAAGGCAGGACGATGACGATACGCCTCCCACAGAGGACAGCTTGTCCTTATCCCTGGGCAGCCTGGCACACATGAGCGACTACATGCTGCAGTGCCTGCGCAACGACAGCAGAGTTGCCCACATTTTAACCTGTGCGGACTACTGGGTTGCCACCCTGCTGGATCCACGCTACAAAGACAATGTGCCCACCTTACTTCCTGCACTGGAGCGTGATAGGAAGATGCGCGAGTACAAGCGCACGTTGGTAGACGCGCTACTGAGAGCATTCCCAAATGTCACAGGGGAACAAGTGGAAGCCCAAGGCCAAGGCAGAGGAGGAGCAAGAGGTCGCCAAGGCAGCTGTGTCACGGCCAGCTCCTCTGAGGGCAGGGTTAGCATGGCAGAGATGTGGAAAACTTTTGTCAACACGCCACAGCTAACTGCACCACCACCTGATACGCAACGTGTTAGCAGGAGGCAACATTTCACTAACATGGTGGAACAGTACGTGTGCACACCCCTCCACGTACTGACTGATGGTTCGGCCCCATTCAACTTCTGGGTCTCTAAATTGTCCACGTGGCCAGAGCTAGCCTTTTATGCCTTGGAGGTGCTGGCCTGCCCGGCAGCCAGCGTTTTGTCTGAACGTGTATTCAGCACGGCAGGGGGCGTCATTACAGACAAACGCAGCCGCCTGTCTACAGCCAATGTGGACAAGCTGACGTTCATAAAAATGAACCAGGCATGGATCCCACAGGACCTGTCCGTCCCTTGTCCAGATTAGACATTAACTACCTCCCCATAACCATATATTATTGGACTCCAGGGCACTTCCTCATTCAATCCTATTTTTATTTTCATTTTACCATTATATTGCGATGCTACCCAAAGTTGAATGAACCTCTCCTCTGCCTGTGTGCTAGGCCTAAATATATGCCAATGGACTGTTGCAGTGGTGGCTGACATGAAGCCTGATTCTCTGCTATGACATGCAGACTAATTCTCTGCTGACATGAAGCCAGATTGTCTGTTACGGGACCTCCCTCCTCTGCCTGGGTGCTGGGCCTAAATTTATGACAATGGACTGTTGCAGTGGTGGCTGACGTGAAGCCTCATTCTCTGCTATGACATGCAGACTGATTCTCTGCTGACATGAAGCCAGATTGTCTGTTACGGGACCTCTCTCCTCTGCCTGTGTGCTAGGCCTAAATATATGCCAATGGACTGTTGCAGTGGTGGCTGACGTGAAGCCTGATTCTCTGCTATGACATGCAGACTGATTCTCTGCTGACATGAAGCCAGATCCTCTGTTACGGGACCTCTCTCCTCTGCCTGTGTGTGTGCTGGGCCTAAATATATGCCAATGGACTGTTGCAGTGGTGGCTGACGTGAAGCCTCATTCTCTGCTATGACATGCAGACTAATTCTCTGCTGACATGAAGACAGATTCTCTGTTACGGGACCTCCCTCCTCTGCCTGGGTGCTGGGCCTAAATATATGCCAATGGACTGTTGCAGTGGTGGCTGACGTGAAGCCTCATTCTCTGCTATGACATGCAGACTGATTCTCTGCTGACATGAAGCCAGATCGTCTGTTACGGGACCTCTCTGCTCTGCCTGTGTGCTAGGCCTAAATATATGCCAATGGACTGTTGCAGTGGTGGCTGACGTGAAGCCTGATTCTCTGCTATGACATGCAGACTGATTCTCTGCTGACATGAAGCCAGATCCTCTGTTACGGGACCTCTCTCCTCTGCCTGTGTGTGTGCTGGGCCTAAATATATGCCAATGGACTGTTGCAGTGGTGGCTGACGTGAAGCCTCATTCTCTGCTATGACATGCAGACTAATTCTCTGCTGACATGAAGACAGATTCTCTGTTACGGGACCTCCCTCCTCTGCCTGGGTGCTGGGCCTAAATATATGCCAATGGACTGTTGCAGTGGTGGGTGACGTGAAGCCTCATTCTCTGCTATGACATGCAGACTAATTCTCTGCTGACATGAAGCCAGATTGTCTGTTACGGGACCTCTCTCCTCTGCCTGTGTGTGTGCTGGGCCTAAATATATGCCAATGGACTGTTGCAGTGGTGGCTGACGTGAAGCCTCATTCTCTGCTATGACATGCAGACTAATTCTCTGCTGACATGAAGACAGATTCTCTGTTACGGGACCTCCCTCCTCTGCCTGGGTGCTGGGCCTAAATATATGCCAATGGACTGTTGCAGTGGTGGGTGACGTGAAGCCTGATTCTCTGCTATGACATGCAGACTAATTCTCTGCTGACATGAAGCCAGATTGTCTGTTACGGGACCTCTCTCCTCTGCCTGTGTGTGTGCTGGGCCTAAATATATGCCAATGGACTGTTGCAGTGGTGGCTGACGTGAAGCCTCATTCTCTGCTATGACATGCAGACTAATTCTCTGCTGACATGAAGACAGATTCTCTGTTACGGGACCTCCCTCCTCTGCCTGGGTGCTGGGCCTAAATATATGCCAATGGACTGTTGCAGTGGTGGGTGACGTGAAGCCTGATTCTCTGCTATGACATGCAGACTAATTCTCTGCTGACATGAAGACAGATTCTCTGTTACGGGACCTCTCTCCTCTGCCTGTGTGTGTGCTGGGCCTAAATATATGCCAATGGACTGTTGCAGTGGTGGCTGACGTGAAGCCTCATTCTCTGCTATGACATGCAGACTAATTCTCTGCTGACATGAAGACAGATTCTCTGTTACGGGACCTCCCTCCTCTGCCTGGGTGCTGGGCCTAAATATATGCCAATGGACTGTTGCAGTGGTGGCTGACGTGAAGCCTCATTCTCTGCTATGACATGCAGACTGATTCTCTGCTGACATGAAGCCAGATCGTCTGTTACGGGACCTCTCTGCTCTGCCTGTGTGCTAGGCCTAAATATATGCCAATGGACTGTTGCAGTGGTGGGTGACGTGAAGCCTCATTCTCTGCTATGACATGCAGACTGATTCTCTGCTGTCATGAAGCCAGATTGTCTGTTACGGGACCTCTCTGCTCTGCCTGTGTGCTAGGCCTAAATATATGCCAATGGACTGTTGCAGTGGTGGGTGACGTGAAGCCTCATTCTCTGCTATGACATGCAGACTAATTCTCTGCTGACATGAAGACAGATTCTCTGTTACGGGACCTCCCTCCTCTGCCTGGGTGCTGGGCCTAAATATATGCCAATGGACTGTTGCAGTGGTGGGTGACGTGAAGCCTCATTCTCTGCTATGACATGCAGACTAATTCTCTGCTGACATGAAGCCAGATTGTCTGTTACGGGACCTCTCTCCTCTGCCTGTGTGTGTGCTGGGCCTAAATATATGCCAATGGACTGTTGCAGTGGTGGCTGACGTGAAGCCTCATTCTCTGCTATGACATGCAGACTAATTCTCTGCTGACATGAAGACAGATTCTCTGTTACGGGACCTCCCTCCTCTGCCTGGGTGCTGGGCCTAAATATATGCCAATGGACTGTTGCAGTGGTGGGTGACGTGAAGCCTGATTCTCTGCTATGACATGCAGACTAATTCTCTGCTGACATGAAGACAGATTCTCTGTTACGGGACCTCTCTCCTCTGCCTGTGTGTGTGCTGGGCCTAAATATATGCCAATGGACTGTTGCAGTGGTGGCTGACGTGAAGCCTCATTCTCTGCTATGACATGCAGACTAATTCTCTGCTGACATGAAGACAGATTCTCTGTTACGGGACCTCCCTCCTCTGCCTGGGTGCTGGGCCTAAATATATGCCAATGGACTGTTGCAGTGGTGGGTGACGTGAAGCCTGATTCTCTGCTATGACATGCAGACTAATTCTCTGCTGACATGAAGACAGATTCTCTGTTACGGGACCTCCCTCCTCTGCCTGGGTGCTGGGCCTAAATATATGCCAATGGACTGTTGCAGTGGTGGCTGACGTGAAGCCTCATTCTCTGCTATGACATGCAGACTGATTCTCTGCTGACATGAAGCCAGATCGTCTGTTACGGGACCTCTCTGCTCTGCCTGTGTGCTAGGCCTAAATATATGCCAATGGACTGTTGCAGTGGTGGGTGACGTGAAGCCTCATTCTCTGCTATGACATGCAGACTGATTCTCTGCTGTCATGAAGCCAGATTGTCTGTTACGGGACCTCTCTGCTCTGCCTGTGTGCTAGGCCTAAATATATGCCAATGGACTGTTGCAGTGGTGGGTGACGTGAAGCCTCATTCTCTGCTATGACATGCAGACTGATTCTCTGCTGTCATGAAGCCAGATTGTCTGTTACGGGACCTCTCTGCTCTGCCTGTGTGCTAGGCCTAAATATATGCCAATGGACTGTTGCAGTGGTGGGTGACGTGAAGCCTCATTCTCTGCTATGACATGCAGACTGATTCTCTGCTGACATGAAGCCAGATTGTCTGTTACGGGACCTCTCTCCTCTGCCTGTGTGCTAGGCCTAAATATATGCCAATGGACTGTTGCAGTGGTGGCTGACGTGAAGCCTCATTCTCTGCTATGACATGCAGACTAATTCTCTGCTGACATGAAGCCAGATTGTCTGTTACGGGACCTCTCTCCTCTGCCTGGGTGCTGGGCCTAAATTTATGACAATGGACTGTTGCAGTGGTGGCTGACGTGAAGCCTGATTCTCTGCTATGACATGCAGACTGATTCTCTGCTGACATGAAGCCAGATTCTCTGTTACGGGACCTCTCTCCTCTGCCTGTGTGTGTGCTGGGCCTAAATATATGCCAATGGACTGTTGCAGTGGTGGCTGACGTGAAGCCTCATTCTCTGCTATGACATGCAGACTGATTCTCTGCTGACATGAAGCCAGATTCTCTGTTACGGGACCTCTCTCCTCTGCCTGTGTGTGTGCTGGGCCTAAATATATGCCAATGGACTGTTGCAGTGGTGGCTGACGTGAAGCCTCATTCTCTGCTATGACATGCAGACTAATTCTCTGCTGACATGAAGACAGATTCTCTGTTACGGGACCTCCCTCCTCTGCCTGGGTGCTGGGCCTAAATATATGCCAATGGACTGTTGCAGTGGTGGCTGACGTGAAGCCTCATTCTCTGCTATGACATGCAGACTAATTCTCTGCTGACATGAAGACAGATTCTCTGTTACGGGACCTCTCTCCTCTGCCTGGGTGCCGGGGCCTAAATATCTGAGAATGGACTGTTCCAGTGGTGGGTGACGGGAAGCCAGATTCTCTGCTATGGAACCTCTCTCCAATTGATTTTGGTTAATTTTTATTTATTTAATTTTTAATTTAATTCATTTCCCTATCCACATTTGTTTGCAGGGGATTTACCTACATGTTGCTGCCTTTTGCAGCCCTCTAGCTCTTTCCTGGGCTGTTTTACAGCCTTTTTAGTGCCGAAAAGTTCGGGTCCCCATTGACTTCAATGGGGTTCGGGTTCGGGACGAAGTTCGGATCGGGTTCGGATCCCGAACCCGAACATTTCCGGGATGTTCGGCCGAACTTCTCGAACCCGAACATCCAGGTGTTCGCTCAACTCTACTCATACGCACCAACTTATTTGCAATCCTTGTGTCCGGATAGCGCAGGGATCCATTCATTTCTATGGGTGGACAGCACACAGGTGCCCGTTCCACAAATTATAGAACATGTCCTATTCTTCTCATTGCAGACAAGAATAGCCATTTCTTCTAATAGAAGTGAGAACATTGAGGAATGCACATGGAAGGTATCCATACTTTGCAGATTTGTAGTTTGGAGACCGCAGTATGGATATGGTCGTGCATGAGACCTAAGGTAAAGGTGTACGGATGAACACGTATGCCTCTGAAATTCCTCTTGGCATGCACTAATAAATGTTGTGCCCAAGCTCGGTGTAAACCCAGCCTAGAGGATCTATGAAGTCTATGTACGGGAACGCGCGACAAGACGCCCCAAAGAAGCTCCTGTACTTCTACTCCTGTAAAACGCTCAGGTGAGAACCATTCACATAGGGAATCATTGGTTCTTGCCAGTTGAGCGTTTTACAGCGCGTAGGAACGCGCTGTAAAACGCTCAGGTCTGAACCCAGCCTTAGGCCAGAAGCGTTCATTTCTGTTGTAGGAGGAGAACGCTGACAATGATGGAAGTGCTGGATCCTTTACATCAGGCATCCTCAAACTGCGGCTCTCCTCCAGCTGTTGTAAAACTACAACTCCCACAATGTAAGGAGAGGAAAATAATAGAGTTGCGGCACTCACCAGGATGTAAGCAGGTATCTTTATTCCAACTTCCTTAGAAGTCGATACATTGGGGGTCCAGGGGCGGACACAGTGTTGCAGGCGGCGACGGCCGTTTCGTGCGTGAGATCGCGCTTCCTCAGGCCGCATGAACGCTGACTCTGACATTTATCAGAAGCGGCCTTAATAGTGGGGGCAGTGCCGCCGTGTCTCTTCTTCTCCCAGTGCTTACTACAACTCCCACAATGCCCTGCTTTAGGCTGATACCTGTAGGCTGTCTGGACATGCTGGGAGTTGTAGTTTTGCAACAGCTGGAGGGCCGCAGTTTGAGGATGCTTTACATGATGCACAGCAATGACACCCCACGAACCCAATTTACGATAATGGGGTTCATCAACTTTCCGTTGTTGATTTCCTTCATTTTACTGGACAAAATAGCATAGCATGCTGCATTATTGTGAGATGGAAGCTGCTAGATGAGAGGTGAACCTAGCTTTATCCACGTCAAAGAAACAGCTCGTCTCTTATACGTTCCTTTTTATTAACTACAACAGAACAGAATTATAATTACTTTATGTTTCAATAGATTGTTCAAGACAATTACATGATATGCAAAACATGAATAAGTTATGACTATGAAAAAAAAAATAATATGAATTTTCAGCAGCAGTAAAATAAGTAGGAAAGAAGTAGCTTTTCAATTTAAAGAGATTCTGTCACCTCGTTTTCGGCTATAGAGCTGCGGACATGCACGGCTAGATCGCCTCTAGCATGTCCGCAATATACCTGTCCTATAGGGCTGTGTGCTTTTATTGTGTTTAAAAATGATTTTAGAGATATGTAAATGAGCCTGGTAAGGAGCCCAAGGGGCTGTACAAACCTTCCTGGTGCCCAGCCACGCGCCCCTGTGAAGGAGCCCAGCACCGTCTATGCCCTCTGAATCTCCTCCTTTCTTCACAGGTAGATCGCTGTAATCTCGCGATGCGCGAGCTCGCGCATGCGCAGTGCCGGTATAGTGTTCCTTCCCTGTGCTGGCATCAGCCTCAGGGGAGAAACTGCGCATGCGCAAGTTCGCGCATGCAAGATTACGGCAATCTAACTGTGAATAAAGGAGGAGATTCTGAGGACGCAGGCGGTGCTGGGCTCCTTCACAGGCGGGTGTGGATGGGCACCAGGAAGGTTCGTACAGCCCCTTGGGCACCTTACCAGGCTCATTTACATATCTATAAAATCCTTTTTTAAAGAATATAAAAGCACACAGCCCTATAGGACAGGTATATTGCGGACATGCTTGCGGCGATCCAACCGTGCATGTCCGCAGCTCTATAACCTAAAACGAGGTGACAGAATCCCTTTAATAGGGTTCTTTACAGGTATGTCTGAGTGTCTACAAAGTGGCCAATATTAGTACATTATGTAGACCAATATTCCCAGTGTATACATACACAGATATACCCAAGGCATGCACATAAAACCTACAGACCAAGCACACTCAAATGACTAAAAGCAGCATTGTTTTATAACAAAAGGAGCCAATTACAAGGAAATGAAAACATTCAATGCGCCTTTCAGCACGCCTTGAGAAAGTAGGTTAATTTCTTAGAATGCAGATCAGCGGTGCACTCGTGGCTCTCTATGCCCAGCACGAGTGGGACGCTAAGCAAAAGAAGGAGGGAATTTAAATGGCAAGATAAATGAGGACCGATAGGACATGGTAACAAGGGGATTTGTGTCTCGACCAGGGTGGATTGTAATAGAAAAATACATTGAAGCATCTGGAAGGTTTTGTTAACATGCCTACAATGTGAAAAGGCTTCCGAAGAATGATAATCTATGTTGAATAATGGTGTCCATTCATTTGTAACAGAGATATGAGCGTGTGAAATTGATGAGAGTAACAGTAAAGAGAGAATGAGATGGATCCTGACTCCTGTCATTTATGAGAGTACTGTGGAGCTAATCTAAAGACTCATGGCGCTATGTGCGTATACACCTGACTGTTCCACACTGTCTCACATAGCGAAATAATTCCTTTTTGTATCTTTAACTAGCTTCCCTTGATTAAAATGCATAGGTATTATGCCAGCAGCTCCTATAACCTAGACCAGTGATGGTGAACCTTTTAGAGACCAAGTGCCCAAACTGCAACCAAATACCCACTTATTTATCGCAAAGTGCCAACACGACAATTTAACCTGAATATTAATATACGTAGTATATCTTTCATGTACTTTATCATTTAGCTATAATATCCTGCCTACATTCAGTGCGTTGCCTGTGCCGTATATAGTGCTTCCTGTGCTGATGAATGGCAGGAAAAGTCTAAAGCATATTGGTACACCATAGATTTTTTTCCAGGGCGCAGGTGCCCACAGAGAGGGCTCTGAGTGCCCCCTCTGGCACCAGTGCCATAGGTTCGCCATCACTGACCTAGACCATGGTGTCTACCAACCTTCCGTCTGTGAAGGCTTCTTCTTCTTTGCAGTCACTTTAAGATTTACGCTCAGGTTCTCCTTCATGGCAAGAGCCAGCCTCTATTCAATAATCAGAATAGGACACCATCTAAGGTTTGTTCATGACTGACTAAAATGTCTTTTACATTTTTATTTTTTGTAAGATTTTGAAAAAAAGCCATGAATACAAGAAAAAATACCAGACTTACAGGCAGTAAAGAGAAAAATTGTAAACTTTTTGGTTAGTTCTAAATAATAAAGTACTCATAGTCTAGATTCTGTATTAATTACTACCATGTATGACAGAGCAAAGCAAATGGCAAAACTTGGCATCAAAGTGCTACAAAGGAAACCAAGCTGGTAAGAATATAATGAATCCATTAATGTTGACGTAAAAGTGTCTTAATGCATCTGAAGAGTGTAATGGTGACATTAAAGGGGTTAGTCACCATTGGTGAGTGTTTCTTCAGACTCGCCCAGTGTGTCTGTTAATCATACTTACATGACCCCCACCTCTGGGTTCTGGCTCTGAACAGCCTGTCGGATCCGTCCTGCCGCTAGTGTGAAAGTACCCTTATAACTGGGGATGTAGCTGTGTTCAGAATTAAGCAATCACATTCAAAGTCATGTTAAATAGGAGTCACCATACACCTGCCATCATTTAAAGTGCCTCTGATTAACCCCAAATAAAGTTCAACTGCTCTAGTTGGTCTTTCCTGAAATTTTCTTAGTCGCATCCCACAGCAAAAGCCATGGTCCACAGAGAGCTTCCAAAGCATCAGAGGGATCTCATTGTTAAAAAGTATCAGTCAGGAGAAGGGTACAAAAGAATTTCCAAGGCATTAGATATACCATGGAACACAGTGAAGACAGTCATCATCAAGTGGAGAAAATATGGCACAACAGTGACATTACCAAGAACTGGACGTCCCTCCAAAATTGATGAAAAGACTAGAGGAAAACTGGTCTGGGGGGCTACCAAGAGGCCTACAGCAACATTAAAGGAGCTGCAGGAACATCTGGCAAGTACTGGCTGTGTGGTACATGTGACAACAATCTCCCGTATTCTTCATATGTCTGGGCTATGGGGTAGAGTGGCAAGACGAAAGCCTTTTCTTACGAAGAAAAACATCCAAGACAGGCTACATTTTGCAAAAAACACATCTGAAGTCTCCCAAAAGCATGTGGGAAAAGGTGTTATGGTCTGATGAAACACCATACCCACAGTGAAGCATGGTGGTGGTAGCATCATGCCAAGGGGCTGTTTTTCTTCAGCTAGAACTGGAGCCTTAGTTAAGCTAGAGGGAATTATGAACAGTTCCAAATGCCAGTCAATATTGGCACAAAACCTTCAGGCTTCTGCTAGAAAGCTGAACATGAAGAGGAACTTCATCTTTCAGCATGACAACGACCCAAAGCATACATCCAAATCAACAAAGGAATGGCTACACCAGAAGAAGATTAAAGTTTTGGAATGGCCCAGCCAGAGCCCAGACCTGAATCTGATTGAAAATCTGTGGGGTGTTCTGAAGAGGGTTGTGCACAGGAGATGCCCTCGCAATCTGACAGATTTGGAGGGTTTTTACAAAGAAGAGTGGGCAAATCTTGCCAAGTCAAAATGTGCCATGCTGATAGACTCATACCCCAAAAGACTGAATGCTGTAATAAAATCAAAAGGTGCTTCAACAAAGTATTAGTTTAAGGGTGTGCAAACTTATGCAACCATATTATTTTATTTTTATATTTTTTCTTCCCTCTACCTATAAGATTTCCGTTTGTTTTTCAATTGAGTTGTACAGTTTATAGGTCACATTAAAGGTGGAAAAAGTTCAGAAAAATGATTTATCTTTGTCTCATTTTTTTACAGCACAGAAACCTGACATTTTAACAGGGGTGTGTAGACTTTTTTTTTATATCCACTGTTTATTACAACTGTACACATGTTCGTGTATTGAACCAGTTGAACTAGAATGCTAATTGTGAGCCAGACCTTCTCTCAGTGATAAATGCATTTCGGATATATTTAATAGTGGAGACAGTTATTATTTTGTGGAGGCTTCAACTCTAAGGTAGATCTAAGATATCTTCTGTCTGGGTATGTCTGAATAATTAAAATTAGGGATTAAGTCTGCTCCTTTCAGACACGTTTTTTATATTTTTTTCTGGACTATTATTCTTAGCTTCCCCTTGGCTAGAGTTGTTTGCTAAATCTCTTTTAGTGTCTTCAATAAAGTCTCTTTTAGCAACAATGTTTATATCAATGTCAAGTATGAACATAAAGCACATTTTAATGAACTGCAAAAGGCTTTGCAGTAGTTAGCAGGAGAAATATTACAGGCAGCAAGAAACATATTGGAAAATAAAATTTCAAGGGGTTCTAATTCATGTCAGAATGAGCACATGGTGCACTAGATGGCACTGTTTTATTATATTTACAACCAATTTGTTCCATTTCTCTTTAAGCTGGAAAAAAAAAGGAAAAAAAGACAAATTTATTGTGTTAAACAGGGAACGTTTTGATAGAGAACATTGTGTATTATTGTTGTTAACAAAATTATGGTTTCTAGCACCATTAACAGTAATAACTACAATCAAAAGAGAGAGACCTATGCGAAAAAACTCCCCTGGTCCAATTTGATAAATACAAGCTGAGCACTGAATGTATGTCTTCTGGCTCAATATCATATATTAAAAAATGTATTCTGCCTCTTATTGCCAGTTAGGCTATCACAATTCAGCAGCAGTGGGGACCTAAGCTATATTCTTTACCTAGGACATCTCGAATAAAAGGATGGAAATTGAACAAACCATTTATTTATTTATTTTATGCACTTATATAGCGCTACTATATTACGCAGCACTTTACAGACATTAGCAAACCATGCGTTTATGTATCTAGAATTTATATTTAGACACGTTGCAGTTGTCCTTAGTGTAGGGATGTATCCATAACTGCAGAAGGCAGATGTATATCAGTTGCTTTAACACCGTTTTGTGTTTCACTTAGCTTTCTTTGAAATTGACCTTAGTGTTTGTCTGCAATAGTGAAATTTGATTGTCAGCCCTATTGGGGACAATGATGTGTGTGAATGATGTCAATATCTGTGCAGGGCAGTTGAATATGTTGGCAATATAAAAGCATTGGCAAATAAACATTGCCTGAAATGGCACCTATAGTCATGTCTGGGCTATCTTATGATAAGGTGACATAAATCTGCCGGGTGTAAAAGGAAGTGTGAAAAAAAATATCTGCCTGAAAAGACGTATAGAAGAAAATAATAAATAGTTTATTAAATCAAATAATAAAACGGGAAACTGAATATCACAATCCGTGACTATCAGGCTTCCAGACTCGGGTAAAGTGGTGTAGGAGTGGGATTAGATCCACACCACAACCTAAAGGTCTGGACTAGATCGCTATCCCGCTAGCACGTAGGTGCTAATATATGCTGGCAAGGGAAAAGGACACGGTTCATATGAGTGAACCAGGCACAGGTGCGTCATAAGCAGATCTACCTAGCTGAGCGATGTGAAATAGCTAGCGAGTGAAATTAAACCCTGGTAGGTGTAAAGCATCCACAAGGTGCTAAATATGTGGACGCTCACTCAGCTATCTCCATCAGCCTGCCTAAAACAATTAGGTATTCGATTATGGTCTCAGACCGCATGTATGCTACCAAGTCAGCTGTTGCGCTGCTTGGCACAAAGTAACACCCAGCCTAGAGAGCCGTGTCCTAACACAAGATCACCGGCTCAACGCGTTTCGCTATGGTAATATGAGCCACAATTCATCAGGAGCGAAAATCTCTTTTTAACATTAGTTGCCTCTCAAGCAGAATAGCCTCACACTTTTGCGTGTCAAGGCTTTGGCGCTGTGATGGCTGTACGCGGCCGCTTGAACGCCGAGAAGATATCGAGTCAACCCCACCTATAAAGTGTGTAATTCTTTATTTTTCCTTAGAGGCAAAACACTCCTAGAGATTACTGTGATTTTAAGTTGCTATCACTTTAAGTAAGCGTAATGGTTGCAGTCTCTAGAAGAGGTACACACAAAGCATGGTGGTTTCTCTTACATTTGGAGGGGAACAGTATCTTAAATAGCAGAACAGCTGCAGTCTCTTTAAAAGGCCCATGGTAGGGCTTCACCCAAAATGTCTGACAGCTCTTGGGCAAAGCTTCCATGCCACTTTGACTCTAAAGGAAGCTACCTACAGCATGCCTTGCCTCTGCAATGTTAGCAGGGTTTCATCGGCTATTTGTTTATGATGTCCTAGCCCCTGTCCCCAATGGGGCTCACAATCTAAGGTCCCTATCAGTATGTCTTTGGAGTGTGGGAGAAAACTGGAGAACATGGAGGAAACTCACGCAAACATGGGGAGACCATACAAACTCCATGCAGATATTGTACTTGGTCAGATTTAAACCTAGGACCCCAGCACTGCAAGGCAACAGTGCTAACCACTGAGCCACCTAGATCAGTATGATTACAGTGTGTGGACATTTTCTGCCTCCATAACTTTTTTTATATTTATATCTACGTAGCTGTGCAAGTGCTCTATTTTTTGTACAGTGATCCTTAATTTCTGAATGGTACCATTTTATTGTGTGCATGCCATTTTGATCAACTTTTGAAAATGGTGAATTGGCCATTTAGATTTCATTTTTGCATTATGGCGTTCACCATACAAGATAAATACATTTACTGTATATTTTAATAGTAGGAGCATTTTAGTATGCAACAGTGCAAATAATCTCTTTTTTACTGTTTATTGTTATTATGGAAAAAGGTGGTTGATTAGAATTTTTTTATTTTTAAAAACTTATTTTCTTACACATATTAATTCCCTTTGGGTGACTTGAACATGCAATTGTTAGATTCCTTTTCCCATAGATTGTAATAAATTACAATTGTAGCCTATGGGATGTTCAAAACTTTTCTACGGAACCCTGGCACTAGCAGAGCTCCATATGAAGTATCACTGTGGTAGGCTTGTATCCTTTAGAGGGACAGAGGCTACCACAGTTTACAAGCAGCTTCCCCAACTTCAGTATTACGACTGTAAGTAGAGACAGAGAAGACAGTGAGCCCTAAGGCTAGAACCCAGACCGCTTTCTCTACCTGCTTGCAGTTCAAGCCCTAGAAAGCTAGACCACAACTGGTCGACGGTCCGTATTCTATTTAAGTACAGAGACAAACAAAACAATACCAGAGTCATACATAAATGGGTCAGAACTAGACAAGCTATGCAGTACCAAAGGAGAGACTGAGAGTGGTCAGAAGACAAGGCAGGGTGAGAAGCACAAGCTATCCAATGAAGCACAGGAACAAGAACTTGGAACACAGCTAGTGAGTCCAAAGCCTCAGCATTATCAATGATCACAGACATTAGCCCCGGGTGTCTGCTGTTTCAAACAGCAGAAACCCTGCGGCTATGGTGCCCGTATTTTGGAGTGGGCACCATCTTTAACGACCCAACATATATTGGTGGATGTTGAGAAGCGATTTAAAGAGAAACTATGTCACCTGCAGTTCTCCCCCTTACATGTATAATAACGTCTCTGAAGCTGGTTAGGCCAATGCTGCCTTCAGTGTATACAGACTGGAAGATACAGAACAAGAGCAGTAGTCAGACATATAGTAGTCTAACATGTATAAATCTAATTGTGAAAAGAGTGTGTCTGAAAATTTATTCCAGAGGTCCTTTCACACCTGACACCAACAGTAGATGAATCAAGTGCAAGAACAGTGTGCGTACGGCCTTCTTGATTTCCAAATGCTAATTTGATGGTTTATATAATTACACTGCTAAATGTACTTGACAGAATATAGTTCTGTTGTCACAGATTCTAACCTGACTAAAACACAGCCGGTTATATGACCGAAGCACAGTTGTAATGTCAAAGTAGATTATTTGATGGGAGCATATTTGTGATGTCACAGCAGATTACTTAATGGTAGCATAGTTGTGATGTCACAGCAGATTACTTAATGGTAGCATAGTTGTGATATCACAGATTACTTGATGGTAGCATATTTGTGATGTCACAGCAGATTACTTAATGGTAGCATAGTTGTGATGTCACAGCAGATTACTTAATGGTAGCATAGTTGTGATGTCACAGCAGATTACTTAATGGTAGCATAGTTGTGATATCACAGATTACTTGATGGTAGCATAGTTGTGATGTCACAGCAGATTACTTAATGGTAGCATAGTTGTGATGTCACAGCAGATTACTTAATGGTAGCATAGTTGTGATGTCACAGCAGATTACTTAATGGTAGCATAGTTGTGATATCACAGATTACTTGATGGTAGCATAGTTGTGATGCCACAGCAGATTACTTAATGGTAGCATAGTTGTGATGTCACAGCAGATTACTTAATGGTAGCATAGTTGTGATGTCACAGCAGATTACTTAATGGTAGCATAGTTGTGATATCACAGATTACTTGATGGTAGCATAGTTGTGATGCCACAGCAGATTACTTGATGGTAGCATAGTTGTGATGCCACTGCAAATTTCCTGGCTGAAACCCATCTATGATGTTGCAGCTGCTCACCTGACAGAGTTGTGATATGACAGTTACTTGTTTAAAACTATTTTTGATGTCATGGCTGTCATACATGTTGTAGATGTCTGAAACCCAGTTGTTATGTCACAGTGGTACTTTACATACTTAGGGAATGCTCACTGACTGTAAACATTGTTATCTATTCAACACAGTTTATGAATGTTAGCTGAAATTGCAGACTGTTGTTCTGAGCCATGTGAACACTACTGTACTATAAAGCAGCATTCACAGGGAAGATGGAGGAGGAAGGCACCACTGCATTAACCCTTAGAGGATGCTGAGATTTTCCATTTTTGCGTTTTTGTATTTCACTCCCCCGCCTTCCCATAGTCCTAACTTTTTTATTTTTCCGTTCACATAGCCTTATGAGGGCTTATTTTTTGCGGGACAAGTTGTTCTTTCTAATGGTGGCATTTGTGGTTGCATACCATGTAGTGGTAAGCGGGAAAAAAAATTCCAAATGTGGTAGAATTGGGAAAAAACGCAATTCTGACAGGTTTTTATAAAAAAAAATTTACACCGTACACTATGTGGTAAAATTGACCTGTTATCTTCATTCTACAGTTCAGTATGGTTACAACGTTACCAAACTTGTAAAAATTTTCTTGCATTATAATACTGAAAAAAAAATTGAAAACCATTGACAAAAAAATAATTATGGCCAGATTCTGACCCCTATAACTTTTTGTAGTTATGTGTACGGGGCTGTGTAAGGGCTAATTTTTTTGTGTGGCGATCTGTACTTTTCAGTGATACCAATTTGAAGTGTGTGCGGCTTTTTTATAACTTTTTATAAAAAATATATTGGGGAGTTAAAGTGACCAAGAATTGCAAATTGGCAGTTTTAATTTTTTACGCCATTTACAGTATGCCATTAATATTATTATATTTTACCCCTTAAGGACGGCGCTGGTGGACGTTATATAAGGACCAGCACCGTACATGTACGGCGTGCTGATCGGGCGAATGCAGGACCTGCGCTCACCTGATCAGCGACACAGACCCTGCAGTCACTGACAGTCGGGCCCCTGCTGCATACGCCGGCATCGGCATGTTAACCCCTTGCATGCCGCGGTGAAAGCTGACCGCGGCATGCAGAGGGTTAGCGAAGGGTACGGGTGCCCTCTCCCTTCCCCATCGGGGCCCTGTGCTGCAGTGGCAGGGACCCGATGGCAGAGAAGGGAAGCCCGATGCCTTCCATAGGCATTGGAGCTTGCCTTCTACGGAAGCCTGCAAGATCCAGCCCTTAGGCTGGGTCTCACAGGCAGGCTGTCAGCATAAAAGCTTACAGCCAATGGATTACAATACAGGTTGTATTGTAATGCATTGCAGAGGGAATCAGACCCCAGAAGTTGAAGTCCCAAAGTGGGACAAAAATAAGAAGTTAAAGTAAAAAAGGTGTTTTTTTATAATAAAAAAATAAAGTTGCAAGTAGAAAAAAAAATCTCAAATAAAACACAGATTGTAAAAAAAAGAAAACCAGACATATTGGGTATTGCTGCGTCCGTAACGACCGACTCTAGAAAAATATCACATGATTCACCCCCTTATCTGAACGCCGTAGAAAAAATTAAATAAAAACTGCGCTAAAACAATAATTTTTTGGTCACCCTGCATCACAAAAAGTGAAACACCAAGCGATCAAAAAGGCGTATGCCCCCCAAAATAGTACTAATCAAACTGTCCCCTTATTTTAATGGCAGGCGAACCTGAAAAAGCTTCAGCTCATATTTGCAGCCAAGAAATAATTACTAGAAGTGCGCGAATAGTCCCACAACATGGACAGTGACATACCAGATGTATTATTCGAATTTGTGATCTCCATTCATAATTTTTTTTCAATGCGAAATATCGGCAATATAATTTTTGCGCATGCGCAAATGCACTATAAAGAAAGTATATTGGCATATTACACCCCGCTTCAATCAGGTTTTTTTTTTGGGGGGGGGCGACTGGTATATCACACCAGTAGAAATTATTTGTTCCAATAATGCTTGTCCCTCTATATACCTGCAGTATCGCAGCAGAACCGCACACAACTGCCGCACAATACAAATGCGCTATAATATACTTTCTAACATAGAAAGTATATTAGAACATTGTACAAGGAAGGCAATCCATTAGAATATACATAAAGATAAAACATAACCTTTAATAATGTTACTATGAGGGTCCATTCACACGTCCGTAAGTGTTTTGCGGATTCGCAAAACACGGACACCGGAAAAGTGCATTACGCAATTTGCGGACCGCACATCGCCGGCACTATAATAGAAAAAGCCTAATCTTGTCTGCAATTGTGGACAGGAATAGGACATGTTCTATTTTTTTTGCTGAAACGGAAGCATGGATGCCGAAGTGCGCATCCGCAAATGCGGATGTGGATTCGCAAATGCGTATGCGGACAGCACATTCCAGCCCCATTGAAAATGAATGGGTCTGCACCCGTTCCGCAAAATTGCGGAAAGGATGCGGCCCCATTTTGCGGACGTGTGAATGGAAAAGATAACCCTCAAAATGAAAATTAATTAAATTATTAAAGTTAAGCAAAAAGCATAGATGTGGTAGGCAATAACAAGTGCTCGGTGGCACTAAATCAGGTGCTCGGCGGCACCAAATCAGAAACCATATGTCCTACCAGAATCTGGGGGGTTCCAGTGCACATCCATGAATCCCGGAAGGAAAGCAAAAAACATCTATCCCTGGGCTAGATGATGATGTGGTATTGAAGGACAGGGTGGGCAAAGAGCTGTCCCTGATATTGCCCTAGAGGGGTTGCTATTCTGGCCCTTATAGCCTAAAGCCAGACCACCCGCCCTGATAAGAGCGACCCCATCCAGAACCATACCCTATATAAAAATGGCCCTAGTAAGCCCCTAGGCCCCTGACTTCCAGGTGATCACTATATAGATCTATGTGTTTTTGACTCATTATAAAAGTATATTAGAATTGTATCGCACCCCTCTGTGTATCACACCTATCGATAGCACACCTATACCAGTCCTTAAAACACTTTTGTGGCCCTATTAGCTAGCGTTTGGTGTCCCTAACAGCCTGTCCTTGCGCCACACAGCAACCTCTCCCTACACTGGCTAAACACTGAATGTAAAATGGCGGCCAGATCAGGTTTATTTATAAGGTAGGGGGTATGTCCATGTGCTGAAACGTTTCAATTGGCTGTCCTGTACCACCTGATGGATGTGTCATGGGTCAATATGGCGGGCGCGAATATCTCCATATGTTCGGCAAATAGCGAACACGCAAAGTTTGCCGCAAAACGACCGCCGGGCGAACCGCAAGGCCATCTCTACTCACAAAGCCTGGCCAACAGGTGGAACGTGGAGTTCCAGCGTGTGCTCACGTAGCACAACAGTCGTTGAGCTGGCAATTGTAAGCACTGCTGCAGCATTGACAGACCGGCAGAAACTGTTGATGACTTGTGAAAATGGGCACACACACGGAGCACCTTCACCAGTAGCTCAGGCAATTTGGGTAGGTTTTAAGAAACCGCTGAACCATTAAGTTGTAGACGTGGGCTAAGCATGGGATGTGTGTGAGCTTGCCGAGCTCCAAAGTCTTCCCAGTAATGATGTTACACATGCTTGTGTAAGGTGGGCACGGCACACCGTAAAAAATAATGGCTGCTGGGAACTGCACTGCATAATGAGGGACGGCCGCCGACATCAGGCTGCGGAAGGCCTTAGTGTCCACAAGCCTAAATGGCAACATTTCCAGGGCCAGTAATTTGGAAAGTTGCGCATTTAGTGCTTGTGTTGAAATGCCTGGGGTAAGGACATTTGTATGCTGCGCTGGTACACGGAAGTGGATGTGGTCGCTGATGGTGCTTGCGAAGGTCCAGGTGCAGGGTGTGAGGCATCCGGGCCTGCGCCTTTGACAGGGGATTGGGCAGGGGAAGAGGAGGCAGTGGTATGACCCGTAGACACAGATTGTGGACCCAGGCGTTCGGCCCACCTATTACTGTGCTTTGATGCCATGTGGCGGATCATGCTGGTGGTGGTGAGATTGCTAGTGTTCACGTTCCTGCTCTTTTTTGTATGGCACAGGTTGAAAATTACAATTCTTTTGTTGTCCGCACTTTCCTCAAAAAAGCGCCAGACTGCGGAACACCTACCCCTTGGAAAGGGAGATTTCTGCAAGGCTGTGCTTCGGGGAACAGTTGCCGGCCTGTTTGGTGTGGCCTGCCTTCTCCCTTTTCCCACCCCAGCCAACAAACGTGCGGGGAGGATACTTGAGCATTGCGCTCAAGCACATGCGGTATTCGTCTGAATACCACCATGTGCCGAGCATCGAGATGCTCGAGACGAACTGGTGTTCGGCCGAGCATGCTCGATCAACACTAATGTGATATACCTGCTTCCGTAAAATACTGATTAAAGGGTTCTATATACCAATTTGCACCAAATATTGATTAAAGCCTGCGATATACCTGCTTCCACAAAACTGATTAAGTTGTTTGATATACCTGTTTCCACCAAATATTGATTAAATGCTGCAATATACCTACTTCCACAAAGTACTGATTAAAGGCATTAATATACCTGCTTCCACCAAATATTGATTGAGGCCTGCAATATGCCAGCTTCCGCAAAATACTGATTAAGGGGTTTGATATACCTGCTTCCACCAAATATTGATTGAGGCCTGCAATATACCAGCTTCCACAAAATACTGATTAAGGGGTTCAATATACCTGTTTCCACAAAATATTGATTAAGGGGTTTGATAAACCTGCATCCATTAAATATTGATTGAGGCCTGCGATATACCTTCTTCCACAAATACTGCTCTTCTCTCGGGACTTAGGCAAAGGGTAATTTTAAAAAAATGACAGGTATAGGAAGAGGCAGGCCGTTCTGCAGGGGTGGTAGTGTTTGGGCCAGTGCACCAGGCTGGAGCCTAAGTGGGAAGTTGGAGAAGGCGCGTGCAATTAATTCAAAGGACACGGTCACAGGCCGATCAGTGGCTAACTCCGCTCAATTTGACAGTTGGTAAAGTGGTGTGCGACAACGGTGACAATCTGCTGAGCACGCTGAAACAGGGCAAAATGACACACGTGCCATGCATGGCACACATCTTGAACTTAGTCATGCAGCGATTCATTGCCAAATACCCCGGGGTCCAGGACATCTTGCGGCAGGCCAGGAAAATCTCTGGCCATTTTAGAAGATCTTACATGGCCATGGCTCGCCTTGCTGATGTTCAGCAGCGACACCACTTGCCCGTCAGACGTCTGATTTGTGACAGCCCGACTCGCTGGAACTCCACATTGTATATGCTTGATAGTCTGCTCCAACAGCAACATGCCATTAACAACTGTGTGTACTAACTCTGCAGCAGGACAGGTTCTGGGGAGCTTGGTTTCTTTTCACCGTGCCAGTGGCTGCTCATATGCGACACATGCAGACTTCTGCAGCCATTTAATAAGATCACCAAACTGGTCAGTCGCAGCCAGGGCACCATCAGTGACATCATATGCCTTCTCTCTGGAGTGTGCATTGCATCATGTCATTGATCAAGCCATCGAGGAGCAGGAGCTGGAAGATGAGGAAGTCGCAATGCTGAATGAATTCCCAGGGGAGGCTACTCCATCTGGGACAAGTCAGAAGGAGTCTGAAGAGGAGTCAGAGGAGGATGGTGGCTGGGGCAAGGAGGAGGAGGAGGAGGAGGAGCAAGAAGAGCTTTAAGGGGGACTATAAACTTTTCGGGTTTCCCTGGTGTTGTCCGTGGCTTGGGGGAGGAGACCAAGGACGACATTCTCCTGGGTGATGAGCAGGAGCCAGGGCGCTCTACTGCTTCCAATTTAGTGCAAATGGGGGCCTTCATGGTCCAGTGTTTGAAGAGGGACCCCCGTATAAAAAGCATAAAGGGCAAGGACCAGTACTTAGTGGCAACGTTCTAAGACCCCCATTACAAACACAATATGGCGGACATGTTACCAGCATCACAGAGGGCTGGCAGAATGCAGCATTTCCAAGCCTTGCTGCAAGAGATGCTGCATTCTGCTGTTGCGGGCGCTGGCAGAGACTTTTCCACCCACAGCGAAACAGGTGCGGCTACCAATCCTACCGTGACTGCAAGAAGAGGGTGGTTTGAAGTTGTGTTTGTCACTTTGGATATGAGATCATTCTTGCAGCCAACCCATTGACAGCCATCCTCCGGATCCAGCCTTAGGGAACGCCTAGACCGACAGGTGTCCGAATACATCGGGTTAACGGCTGAAGTGGACGCTCTGAGAAGCAAGGAACCCCATGAATACTGGGTGTGCAGGCTTGACCTTTGGCCAGAGCTGGCACAATTTGCCATGGAACTCTTGGCTTGCCCCTCGTCGAGTGTCCTGTCTGAAAGGATGTTCAGTGCAGCAGGCGGGATCGTGACTGATAAGCACACTCGCCTAGCTCACGACAGTGTGGACTACCTCACATTTCTAAAAATGAATGAGGCATGGATCTCTGATTAATTCAACACCTGTGACGACAACGTGCAATTGAATTTCCTCATGCCAGCCCACACATATCCACCACCACCCAGAACAAAGAATGGCCCTTGTCTTATGTATATACAGCGGCATAAAAGGCCTTTTCTGTCAGGTGAATGCCTAATTTTTGGTGCCTGTACTCCAGTGGCCTACATTTTTGGTTTAATAAAAGCATAAAAAATACAAAAAATACACATCTATAGAATCATCATACTGCAACAACCTGAATAGAAGTTGCTATATAATTTAAATCTCATGGTGAATAACGTAATAAAAAAAAAGTTAATCAGTAAGTTAAATGTATACAAAAATGCCATAGAACAATACAACTCATCATGCAAAAAAAGCCCTATGGCTATGTCGACAGAAAACAGTTAGGCCCCTTTCACACGGGCGAGTATTCAGCGCCCGCACTGAATCCTGACCCATTCATTTCTATGGGACTGTGCACACGAGCGGTGATTTTCACGCATCACTAGTGCGTTGTGTGAAAATTGCAGCATGCTCCTCTTTGTGCGTTTTTCACGTAACGCAGGCCCCATAGAAATGAATGGGGTTGCGTGAAAATCGGAAGCATCTGCAAGCAAGTGCGAATGCGGTGCAATTTTCACGCACGGTTGCTAGGTGATGATCGGGATGGGGACCCAATCATTATTATTTTCCCTTATAACATGGTTATAAGGGAAAATAATAGCATTCTGGATACAGAATGCATAGTACAATAGGGCTGGAGGGGTTAAAAAAATAATAATAATAATTTAACTCACCTTAATCCACTTGTTCGCGCAGCTGGCATCTCTTCTGTCTTCTTTTGTGAAGAATAGGACCTTTGATGACGTCACTACATTCATCACATGGTCCGTCACATGATCCATCACCATAGTGATGTATCATGTGACGGACCATGTAATGAGCGTAGTGACGTCATCAAAGGTCTTATTCCTCACAGAACAAGACAGAAGAGATGCCAGCTGCGCAAACAAGTGGATTAAGGTGAGTTAAATAAAAAAATTATTTTTTTTAACCCCTCCAGCCCTATTGTACTATGCATTCTGTATTCAGAATGCTATTATTTTCCCTTATAACCATGTTATTAGGGAAAATAATACAATCTACAGTACAACTAACCCAAACCTGAACCTCTGTGAAGAAGTTTGGGTCTAGGTACCACAGTCAGTTTTTTATCACGCTCGTGCAAAACACATTGCACCCGCGCGATAAAAACTGAACAGCGGAACGCAATTGCAGTCAAAACTGGGTTTGCCGCAATGCACCGGGACGCATCCGGACCTAATCCGGACACGCTCTTCTGCAAGGGGTCTTACAGCTCTGTGAATGAGGCGACCTAATGAAAAAACTCTGCCAACGAATGCCTGAAGGGGTAATGAAAGGGTAAACCTTCCAATACTGAAGTGGTTAATATACTTGTGATGTCTCAGAAGCTGACAACAGCCCACTAGATGGAAGCCACTTGTGATATCCCAAAAACTTATTTTAATGAAATTAACTTGTGATATCAACACCTAAATAAAACCCATTTGTGATGTTACAGTAGCATACTGCTTTAACTGAACAGTAACTAGTTCTGCTTGTTACAAGATACCAGAAAACTATTTCTAGGGTGGGTTGTAAGAGGACCAAAATGTTAAAAGTCATATTTTAATTGGTGAAGTTTCCATAATAAACACAATTATGATTTCACCAGTGTGCAGTTTCCCTGGTGAGGTTAGGGTATTTGAGTTACAGTGTATGGCTTTGCCTCAGTAGAAATCTCCTCTTTCTGCACTTCTAAATCATGCTTTTTTAGATAAACCACCCCTTTCAAATATCTGAGGTGATTAATAATCTAAAACTGTTTATTTTGTGAACTGGTAGAAACCCCTGCAGACTGAAGGTGTCCATACACCTTCAATAATTGGCTGCTGAGGGCTGAATGACTGTTTGAGTGACAGATATCTATTCCGACTCCTCCATACACATACAATACATACACATACACTACTCACAAAAAGTTAGAGATATTTGGCTTTCAGGAAAATAAATTTTTGAAAAATGTCAAAAGTTCACGCTACAGTGATATTATATCATGAAAGTAGGGCATTTAATTAGAAGCATGCAATGGTGATTTCCTCATTTCAAACAATTTATTGAAACAAAACACATCACTGTTGAGGCATGGGATCTCACTTGTCTTGAAGGTCATTGAGTTTCTGTGTTACCGAGTTACGAGCCTCTACATGGCAACTCAGCTGATCCCAAAGTTTTTCAATGGGATTCAGGTCTGGAGAAAGTGCAGTGTATTCCATTTGAGGTACCCCAGTCTCCAACAGCCATTCTCTAATGATGCAACCTCGATGAGCTGGCGCATTGTCGTCCATGAAGATGAAATGAGGCCTGTGTTGTTCATGCAGAGGCACAATGACTGGATTAATGATGTTATACAAGTGGTATGGGCTTGTCACTGTACCATTCAAAGGGCACACCTGCCCACACTGTAACACCACCACAAAAGGAAAACAGTGGCTGATGCATAGTGCTCTCCTTGACATCTCCAACATCATTGGCGTCTATCATTTCTGCTCAGAGTGAATCGACTTTCATCAGTGAACAGCACTGAGGCCCACTGGTCCCTCGTCCAGGGTAGATGCTCTCTGGTCCTGTCATGGTCTTACCTTCTTGCTGTTCTCCTTCGTTTGACATGTGCTGGGTTTCTTGTAGCCTCCCACCCTGCGGCTTCTCCTTCCCACTGGGAGGAGCTGGATGCCTAGCTCATATATATAGGAGGTCTGTGGCTTCAGTTCCTTGCTTGGTCCTCCTGTGTTCACATGCTTCCAAGACTGCTGCTGCTTCTGGTTCCTGATCCTGGCTTCGTCTGACTACCCTGCTGGTTCCTGATCCAGGCTTCGTCTGACTACCCTGCTGGTTCCTGATCCTGGCTTCGTCTGACTACCCTGCTGGTTCCTGATCCAGGCTTCGTCTGACTACCCTTCTGGTTCCTGACCTCTGGCTTCGCAAGACCCTGCTTCGGTTTAGCCATCCGTTTGGACTTTTGCCTTACAGCTTTATTCTCAATAAAGCCTTCTTATTTCCACTATCTCTTGTTGTACGTCTGGTTCATGGTTCCTTGACATTAGGACCAAGCCATGAATTCTGACGGTACAGGGCCATCCTCGCTACCTACGCTGGTTGCCAGACTTGATCAGCAGGATCACCTGTTGGGTCGGTTCGCTGTGGCGTTGCAAACCCTGCTTGAACGCACGGCTCATTTAGCTTCCGTTGCCGATGGGTCGGTTGTCGCTCCTGGGCCCGCTCCTACTGCCGCTCCGGTTGTTGCACCAGAGTCTACCCCGACGCCTGTTGCTGCGCCTGCGGTGTTTCGGGGTATGACCGGTTCTGCCCCCCTTCCACAGCGCTTTGGGGGAGAGCCAACTCAGTGCCGAGGTTTCCTTAACCAGGTGGGCATTTATTTCGAGTTGCTGCCACATGCCTTTCCTACTGAGAGATCAAAGGTGGGCTTCTTGATCTCGCTGCTCTCGGACAAGGCCTTGGCCTGGGCCAGCCCTTTATGGGAGAACAACAATCCGGTGGTTGCCGAGTTTTCCGGTTTTGTTGCTTCTCTTCGGAAGGTATTCGATGTGCCGGCTCGTGCTGCCTCTGCTGCGAAGCTCCTTATGTCCATCAGACAGGGTTCACGATCCGTAGCTGAATACGCCATTGAGTTTCGTACCCTGGCAGCAGAGGTGGGCTGGAATAATGAGGCTCTGGTCGCTGCTTTCTCTCATGGTCTCTCGGATGCCTTGAAGGATGAGGTTGCAGCTAAGGACCTACCAGTGGAGCTCGAGTCCCTTATTTCTTTCCTGATTTTGATTGACACCAGACTCAGGGAGAGACCTTCCTTTAAGGAGAGCCTGCGGAGGTCTTCTAACAGATTGGCGCCTACGTTTGCTGTCCCACCCGTGCCTCCCTCTCCTCCCACGCCTCCTGGGGATGACTTGTCTGGGGGTGAACCCATGCAGCTGGGGTTTGCTCGCCTGTCCGAGGGGGAGAGGGTACTCCGGAGACGCGAGGGCCGATGCATGTACTGTGGTCTCGGTGGGCATTTTCGGTTGGCATGCCCGAACCGTCCGGGAAACGCTCGCACCTGAGATCCTGTCGGGGGCAGATCTTGGGTGGAGTCTCCTCGTCCCCGGTTTCCCGTGTTGACAAACCACTGATTACTGTTGTCCTCTCCTGGGTCGGGGGCTCGGTGACGACCCAGGCATTGGTGGACTCTGGTGCTGGTGGTTTGTTCATTGATAGTGTGTTCGCTGCCGCCAATTCCATTCCTCTGCAGCCTCGAGGTTCCCCACTGGCTCTTGAGGCGATAGACGGCAGACCCCTTCTGCCGCCACACGTGACTCAGGAGACCCTTCCAGTGGGGATGGCCATTGGTGCCGTTCACAGAGAGTCGGTCTGTCTCCAGGTTATTTCGTCTCCACACTACTCGGTGGTCTTGGGGTACCCCTGGCTCCAGAAGCATAATCCGACTTTTGATTGGAGATCGGCCGAGATCCTCTCGTGGTCACTGCAGTGTGGGGCTAGTTGCATCCATGGGCCTGTCAAGTTGCTGTGTACTTCCTCGGACTCTCTGTTGCCTCCTGAATACGAGGAGTACCGGGATGTATTCGATAAGGTGCGTGCGGTTGCCCTACCTCCGCACCGCCCATACGATTGTGCCATAGAGTTACAATCTGGTGCCGTTCCTCCTCGTGGCAAAGTCTATCCACTGTCGGTAGCGGAGAATGAGGCCATGGAGGAGTACGTGAGGGAGGCGCTTTCACGCGGACACATTCGCAAATCCTCGTCCCCGGGAGGGGCTGGATTTTTCTTTGTGAAAAAGAAGGGCGGTGAGTTGAGGCCTTGCATCGATTACAGGGGTCTCAATCGCATCACGATCAAGAACGCTTACCCGATACCCTTGATTTCCGAGCTGTTCGATCGCCTCAAAGGGGCCACGGTCTTTACCAAACTCGACCTGAGGGCGGCATATAACCTGGTAAGGATCAAGGCGGGCGACGAGTGGAAGACCGCGTTTAACACCAGGACCGGTCATTATGAATCCTTGGTTATGCCCTTTGGGTTGTGCAATGCGCCCGCAGTCTTCCAGGAATTCATCAACGATGTTTTCCGTGACCTGTTGCAGCAGTGTGTGGTGGTCTATTTGGATGACATCTTGGTATATTCTGAATCCATGGAGGCCCACATTCTGGATGTCAGACGAGTGTTGCAACGGTTACGAGAGAACAAGCTGTTCGGTAAGCTTGAGAAATGCGAATTTCACCGATCCCAGGTAACCTTCTTAGGTTACATCATTTCCGCTGAGGGGTTCTCCATGGATCCTGAGAAGGTTTCGGCTGTCTTACAGTGGCCCCAGCCCAGTGGTCTTCGTGCCCTGCAGCGCTTTTTGGGCTTCGCCAATTATTATCGGAAGTTCATCAGGGACTTTTCCATGCTAGCCAAGCCTCTCACGGATCTGACCAGGAAGGGCAGTAATCCCCAGGTCTGGCCGCTCGAGGCCATCCGAGCTTTTGAGGCTCTAAAGTCCGCCTTTGTGTCGGCTCCGATTCTGTCGCATCCCAACCCTGGGTTGCCTTTTGTCCTCGATGTGGACGCGTCTGAGACGGGAGTAGGCGCCCTCCTGTCTCAGCGTAGAACACCAGAGGGTCCTCTGCTTCCTTGTGGGTTTTACTCCCGGAAACTGTCTTCCGCGGAGTGCAACTATCAGATTGGTGACAGGGAGTTATTGGCCATCGTGCAGGCCCTTAAAGAATGGAGGCACTTGCTCGAGGGCACGGTGGTTCCGGTTCTCATCCTGACGGACCACAAGAATCTGACCTACCTCTCTGAGGCCAAGAGATTGACACCACGTCAGGCCAGATGGGCTCTGTTCTTGTCACGTTTTAATTACGTGGTCTCCTACCTACCCGGCTCCAAGAACATCAGAGCGGATGCCTTATCACGGCAGTACTCCGAGCTGTCCGGGGAGGAGTCGATTCCGACTTCGGTCATACCTCCGAATCAGATCCTGGCCGCTATTCGCACCAGCCTGACCTCTCCCCTGGGTGAGCAGATTTTGGCGGCTCAATCTGGTGCTCCCTCTGGGAGACCCAACGGCAGATGTTTTGTGCCTGAGGAGTTGCGCACTCGGTTGTTGCGAACCTACCATAACTCCAAGGCCGCGGGGCATCCTGGAAAGAATCAGCTGTCCTGGGCTGTTTCACGTCTGTTCTGGTGGCCTTCTCTACGTTCCGACATCGCCGCATATGTAGCGGCATGCTCCGTTTGTGCCCAGAGTAAGTCCCCTCGGCACCTTCCGTTGGGCCTTTTGCAACCCATAGCCACCGGGGAGCGTCCATGGTCACACCTGGGGATGGATTTCATTGTGGACCTCCCTGCATCCCGAGGCCATACGGTCATTCTCATGATTGTGGATCGGTTTTCCAAAATGTGCCACTGTGTTCCTCTCAAGAAGTTACCCTCTGCACAAGAGTTGGCCTCGATTTTTGCCAGGGAGGTCTTCCGGTTGCACGGTTTGCCCAAGGAGATTGTGTCGGATCGGGGGAGTCAGTTTGTGTCCAGGTTCTGGCGCGCCTTTTGCTCCCAGTTGGGGATTCATCTCTCTTTCTCCTCGGCCTACCACCCTCAGTCCAATGGGGCCGCAGAACGATCCAATCAGGCCTTGGAGCAATTCCTTCGTTGCTATGTCTCCGATCACCAAGACAATTGGGTTGACCTCCTGCCTTGGGCTGAGTTTGCCAGGAACACGGCGGTGAACTCTTCCTCTGGGACGTCTCCCTTCATGGCCAATTATGGGTTCCAACCTGCCGTGTTACCGGAGGTATTCTCTCCCCAGGATATTCCGGCTGTGGAGGATCACCTTTCCGTCCTACGTGCTTCTTGGGTACAGATCCAGAGGTCCCTTGAGGTCTCTGCGCAGCGCCAGAGACTCCAGGCTGATCGCAGATGAGCGCCCGCTCCTTCCTACCAGGTCGGAGACCGCGTATGGTTGTCCACCCGCAACCTCAACCTTCGAGTGCCCACTCCCAAGCTGGCGCCTTGCTTTGTTGGTCCCTTCCGAGTGCTTCGCAGGGTAAACCCGGTAGCCTATGCCCTTGCGCTTCCTCCTGGCATGCGGATCTCCAACGTGTTTCATGTCTCCCTGTTGAAGCCACTGGTGTGTAATCGTTTCACTTCCTCGGTTCCTCGGCCTCGTCCGGTCCAAGTGGGCAATCGTGAGGAGTATGAGGTGAGCAATATCCTGGACTCACGCCTGG
Source organism: Bufo gargarizans (assembly GCF_014858855.1). Lineage (NCBI taxonomy): Eukaryota > Metazoa > Chordata > Amphibia > Anura > Bufonidae > Bufo > Bufo gargarizans. Next base: position 300,111,547 of record NC_058082.1, on the reverse strand, counting down.
TCCGCGGTCGGGTGCAGTTTTTGGTCCATTGGCGTGGTTATGGTCCAGAGGAGCGTTCCTGGGTTCCCTCCGCAGATGTCCATGCTCTTGCCTTGCTCCGAGCCTTCCACGCACGCTTCTCTCAGAAACCGTTCTTTACTCCGCGGAGGAGGGGCCCTTGAGGGGGAGGTACTGTCATGGTCTTACCTTCTTGCTGTTCTCCTTCGTTTGACATGTGCTGGCGGCCATCTTGGTTTCTGGGTTTCTTGTAGCCTCCCACCCTGCGGCTTCTCCTTCCCACTGGGAGGAGCTGGATGCCTAGCTCATATATATAGGAGGTCTGTGGCTTCAGTTCCTTGCTTGGTCCTCCTGTGTTCACATGCTTCCAAGACTGCTGCTGCTTCTGGTTCCTGATCCTGGCTTCGTCTGACTACCCTGCTGGTTCCTGATCCAGGCTTCGTCTGACTACCCTGCTGGTTCCTGATCCTGGCTTCGTCTGACTACCCTGCTGGTTCCTGATCCAGGCTTCGTCTGACTACCCTTCTGGTTCCTGACCTCTGGCTTCGCAAGACCCTGCTTCGGTTTAGCCATCCGTTTGGACTTTTGCCTTACAGCTTTATTCTCAATAAAGCCTTCTTATTTCCACTATCTCTTGTTGTACGTCTGGTTCATGGTTCCTTGACAGGTCCATGCAAGACAATGACGGCAGGTGCAGTGTATTTGAAGGGAGAAGACATCATATGGAGATGATTTGCCTAGTCACATGACCCTCCATCAGAAGTCTTTTTATGGGCAAGATGTCTGTGTGGACAGCACAAATAACTTGGCAAACAAGGAGTCATACCTTATGAAGTATAGAAAATGGTGCAGAATAGGAACAAAGGCTGTATTAGTAAGTGCTGTATCATCATCTTATATATACACTGATCAATAGTAACCAGAAAGTGGAAAACTTCTTTAAATATCAGGCAGCTGTGGTCTAATTGGCCACCCAGTTCTTGACCGAAGTTGGTTATGCTCTGAATGGATCAGAATGTACCCTTAGACGTTTGCCATTTTGTACAAGGCAAAAAAATCCAGAGCTGTAAATGCAGCGCAGAAGTTTTTACACAATTTACAAGGGTTGTATAAAGAAGCTGTATTTTGAGATTAATTGTCCAGTAAATGGAAACTACAGATAGAAGACTTTAGAATGAAGAACATGAAACTTGGGTTAACATACATACAAGTAGGTGCATGTTTGGCATTACAGCAAGTGCGAAGGGCTAGTGATACCATGTGCTGAGGATATAAATCACGCTGGTACACTGCTGTCTCTGTTCATCGTAAATATTAATGCTTGTACAATTATCTGAAATACAAGCGGAACCTGGAGGCATTACGTATTCATGTGATGGTGCCGAAATTGTATCGAGACGAACATGACAGACATCAGCACCTTATGCCTCTCACAGATTTGGAAAAAGATTCTCATTAAGAAGTGCTTACTATTTACTTTCAAGACAGAAAGAAACAACAGCTTGGCTTTTCTACGCTTCATGAGTAGCTTACACTAAGAAAAACTTTATTTGATTAAATAAGCATTTAGAGCATGAAATACACCAAGGAAACAAATTTAATCAATGAGGCGTGCTATTTTTTAAAGAGTGATACTTATTTGCACACTGACTTTTAGCAGCCATTTCTTTCTACCCAGAAGGAAAAGCTATTCTGGAAGCAACTATGTTATGCTTCTTTGGCCACAGGGATTAGATGCAGCACTCGCTTTTTATGAGCTGGTGAAAAATGTATAAGGCTACAAAAACCTAGGACCCTAATAAATGTATGAAAGAGTTCCACCTGACTTCCAGTTCTGGCCTCTGTGCTCCCTTGTTATCTAAGAAAAGGTAATGTCCCATTATTTTCTCTGGCACGTTAGATCTACTTGGCACGTTAGATCTACTTGGAAACCCTTCAATTAAATATGTTGGCACTTCAGGTAAATTTTTTAGAGAGGTCTTGTTACTTGTAATGGGTAGAAGGTTGACTAGAAAACAGGAACACACTTTGTAGTTGTTGGCTTATTGCTGTGCTCAGTTTCAATATAGACTAGAAAACAGAAATTGTTGATCTTTGAGAAGAATTTATTCAAAGTTATCGGTGTTCGGCTAGTTTCACATCTGTGGCAGAGCTCTCCGGCAAGCTGTTCTGGAAGACAGCAGCCTGCTGGAGTTCTCTGGATCCAGGATTGCTGGGTATTGCCGTCAGCTCTCCAGTCGCCATTCACTATAATGGGTCCGGCAGAGATTCGGCCACTACCTGGCAAATATGTTGAGAATTGGCCAGACAAAACTGCTGCACGCAGTGGTTATTGTACGTCCGATTCCCAGCATTCTCTGCTGGTACAGCCGACTGCAAATGTGAAAGTAGCCTTAGTAAAATTATCTGTGGCATCCCCCTCTGTACTTATATTCTCAGCATAAGTCGTCAATACCCCTAAATCAGTGGTTGTCCGGATTCCTTCACCCTGTTAGAAAAGACGTGGGGTCTTCCTAGGTCAGTGATGTCACATTCATCAGTCACATGGCCTAGGAGCATCTTAGTCCCATTCAAGTGAAAGGGACTGAGCTGCAATGCCTACACAGCCGCTATCCAGTGGACAGGACTGTGCTGGTAAGCTGGCCACAGTGCTCACCAGAGTATGGCAGCCTCTGCAAACAGCCTATTGGTGGTGGTGCCAGGAGTTGGACCCCCACGATCTTGTACTAATGACTTATCATGAGGATAGGTCATCACTGTTAATATTAATATTAGGACAACCCCCTTAAAGAGGGCCCTCTAGGAGCTGTAAAGTGAGCACTCTCAGTGATATATTCTTGATAGATGTTCTATGTTTTTTTAAGTAGCGTAACAATATAAGAGAAGAGCAGATATAGCAGCACATAGCATCCACAGCTACTAAGCCCAAATCCATATTTTACATAACTTACAAAGAGCCAGCAAAAATGAGCACTCATGGCTTTATATAGTTGTTGCTTACAATGCAGCTCATTTATAAGAAAATACCGCCACTAGCTTGCTGTATGGTATTATCACACGTGGCATGGAGCACACTGCATAGAAAATGAATATTGGTGCACTGCACAACTGTTAACAGCTGGGAAGCTGTGGCTCCCCCCTGTAGTGACGCCTTTGGAAGAAAAGTAGTCCTACATACCACCCAACATTGGTACCAATAGTAATAGTGCCAATAGTAGTCCACGTAATATAGCCAGAGCTGTTTCCATTGGCTGTCTGTTTTGGATCAGTTGGGAAAAGGGGTTGTTGTGAAAACGACATTTAGTTATGTATTTTTGGACACAAAATAATGGAGTTCTACCGAGAAATAGAGTTTATGGCTTTCTTTATGGCATTTATTTGGCAGTGAAGATTTAAGAAGAAATAGTTGCAGCTAACATACCACCTGAATGAGTAACCACGATTTCACTGCACATTTAAGAGCCTAACTATGAAAAAAGGTGGGCATTTACTATGGCTTTTTTACTCCAGAATTCTGGCACGGAAAAGTTGCAAGCGTCGTTGTGAGCTGTAGTTACAGCAAAATTGGTGGAGGCAGAAGGGTATACACATCTGTCTTTATTCACACCAGTTTTCTGTCACAAATAGGGATAGAAACCTACGTCAGTGAGGAGGTGTCCGTAGATTTAAGTGTGTCGCATGGCCTGCCGAAGAATGCGACAAATTCATGAGAGGCCTGCACCTCAACATCAATTTGTCGCATCCTCAGGCAGCAAAGAGGGAATCAAGAACAGCGCTTATAACACCAGTCTTAATAATTGTTTGTGAAATGTCTAGCGAATTATTTTCCTGGTTTAAATAGACACATTCTGCATTTCTTATGAACTTACCACCAAAATCAGGATAAACAGATTAAGTGTACTGTAATAGTTAACAAACCAGCAAATGTGTGGGAACCATGCTGTGAAGCCTGATTCCATTTATTGTAGATGCATTCTTTTTGGTGTATGCATTCTTTTGCGCTTTTATACTGCCTGCATATCAGAGCTCAAACACATTGTGTGGATCCATTTAATAACTATGGTAGGGCTCTCCAGGGTACGCATTGTTGTTTCATAATCGCATGTCTCGGGTGATTGAACTTAAAGAATTATAAAATGTAAATGGACCCAGCTTCACAAATGAGAGGTTGGCTTCAAGAAATACATATACAAAAATGAACTGTGTCATTTAATTTAATGGTAGAGGCTGAAAAATGCAGCATTGTACAAACTCATTTATAAGATGTGTTGCAAAGTGTATATTTTGACATGCTATGGACATCCACATAATACCTTTTATTTTATTTAATCCTCTATTTTACACATTTACTTACCCTGGACAGGAAAGATGACACTGACTTGTAAGGGATGGAGTCGGAGTCCTTACAATGGTAAATGTGGCTCCCCACTCCAGGATGGGACACAGTGTACACAGCCATAACTTAAACAGGCTGACTAGTCTGTGTTACAGGCCTGCCCTTTTTCAGATTTAACTGTTTCCAGGATGCACGGACTAGGTGGCTTCTTTTACCCCTTGGGTCTGGCTCCAGTTCCTCAGAGGTGTTTAACTTATCTTGCCCTAGCTAATCCCTGATGTGTTGAACACCCCTTTCCAGAGTAACCACCTCCAGTAATTACACACAGTAATAAAATGCTGTATAGGTCTCCAGTTCCAACTTCTTGCTCACCATATTAGACTCCATAGCACATAGCGAAGGTGTCTTTGACTGTATGAGACACCGGTATCGTAGAAGGCATTAATGAATATCTGGCGGGGGTTGGGGGGTTATGTGGTGCAGCCTGCAGGGGTGTATATACCTGTGTGGTCTATTATGCAATTCTTTAAGGTACTCAGCCACTCTCCCCCCCCCCCATTCCCTGGTTGTCTATAGTTTTAATGGTAGATCCCGACCTGCACCATCCCACCAGTGAAAGGATAAAAGGGGTTGGTACCTTTGGTTTTGCCTCTTTCTCTGGTACCTCATCAGGATTCCCTTGGTCTCCTGTAGGTATGGCCGGCAGAAGTCGCATCCTCATTGCCATCTCTTCTAGGTTGGAAGCGGAGGGTCTAGCTTTCTTATCCTAGCTGCAGGTAAGACTCCAGTATCCCCCACTGCAAGTTCTTCGCCTTGTGCAGATACAAGCATGAGTGTTCTTCCTGTGGCGGGCCTCACACACTGATTCATTGCACCTTCCCTCTCAACCCTACCACAAAGTTACCAGGGCCCAGTGGTGTGAAAAATGATGGAGAGTGTGGCTGCAATTTCTCCCTTGGCTCGACCTGTACCCCAATTAGGGAGTTGCTGCCCAAATACATTTCAGTCTCTCTTTTTTTTAAATCTGCCTTTTCTTCTCCTGTTCCCCAACTTTCGCTAACAATCATAGGGCCCAGTTTCACCTTATTCACCATCTGTTCTTTCCTAAAGGTACTTCTGTTAATGATGGTATTTCTGAAGATGATGTTTCTGCTTCATATGTCTCATTTGATAGTACTTTCTTTTTGGTACAGGATGTGGGTAAAGGGGCTCTATTGGCTAAGTCAGATATTGAAGCAGCTTTCAGCTTGCTTTCTGTGCACCCAGATTGTTACCATCTGCTAGGTTGTATGGTTGATGGTTATTTTTATGCAACATGCCTTCCTATGGGTCCTGCCATTTTTTGAATTGTCTAGCTCCTTCATGGAATAGGTGATTTGTTATGAGACTGGATCCCATTCTATTGTTTATTACTTGCATGATTTTTTTTTTGTTTCCCGGGGTGGGTCACCCCAGTGTCAATTCCTGTTAGATACATTCTGTTTTTTTCATGTGCCGTTTTGGTTTTCCCTTTCAGAAGAAAAGACGCTGGGCTATGACAATTACTTTTTTTTACAAACCGGATTCCAAAAAAGTTGGGACACTAAACAAATTGTGAATAAAAACTGAATGCAATGATGTGCAGATGGCAAATGTCCATTTTTTATTCGTAATAGAACGTAGTTAACAGATCAAACGTTTAATCCGAGTAAATGTATAATTTTAAAGGAAAAATACGTTGATTCAAATTTACACGGTGTCAACAAATCCCCAAAAAGTTGGAACAAGTAACAATAAGAGGCTGGAAAAAGTAAATTTGAGCATAACAAATAGCTGGAAGACCAATTAACACTAATTAGGTCAGTTGGCAACATGATTGGGTATAAAAAGAGCTTCTCAGAGTGGCAGTGTCTCTCAGAAGCCAAGATGGGTAGAGGATCACCAATTCCCACAATGTTGCGCAGAAAGATAGTGGAGCAATATCAGAAAGGTGTTACCCAGCGAAAAATTGCAAAGACTTTGCATCTATCATTATCAACTGTGCATAACATCATCCAAAGATTCAGAGAATCTGGAACAATCTCTGTGCGTAAGGGTCAAGGCCGTAAAACCATACTGGATGCCCGTGATCTTCGGGCCCTTAAACGACACTGCACCACAAACAGGAATGCTACTGTAAAGGAAATCACAGAATGGGCTCAGGAATACTTCCAGAAACCATTGTCAGTGAACACAATCCACCGTGCCATCCGCCGTTGCCAGCTGAAACTCTACAGTGCAAAGAAGAAGCCATTTCTAAGCAAGATCCACAAGCTCAGGCGTTTTCACTGGGCCAGGGATCATTTAAAATGGAGTGTGGCAAAATGGAAGACTGTTCTGTGGTCAGACGAGTCACGATTCGAAGTTCTTTTTGGAAATCTGGGACACCATGTCATCCGGACCAAAGAGGACAAGGACAACCCAAGTTGTTATCAACGCTCAGTTCAGAAGCCTGCATCTCTGATGGTATGGGGTTGCATGAGTGCGTGTGGCATGGGCAGCTTGCATGTCTGGAAAGGCACCATCAATGCAGAAAAATATATTCAGGTTCTAGAACAACATATGCTCCCATGCAGACGTCATCTCTTTCAGGGAAGACCCTGCATTTTTCAACAAGATAATGCCAGACCACATTCTGCATCAATCACAACATCATGGCTGCGTAGGAGAAGGATCCGGGTACTGAAATGGCCAGTCTGCAGTCCAGATCTTTCACCTATAGAGAACATTTGGCGCATCATAAAGAGGAAGGTGCAACAAAGAAGGCCCAAGACGATTGAACAGTTAGAGGCCTGTATTAGACAAGAAAGGGAGAGCATTCCTATTTCTAAACTTGAGAAACTGGTCTCCTCGGTCCCCAGACGTCTGTTGAATGTTGTAAGAAGAAGGGGAGATGCAACACAGTGGTGAAAATGGCCTTGTCCCAACTTTTTGGGGATTTGTTGACACCATGAAATTCTGATTCAACATATTTTTCCATTAAAATGGTACATTTTCTCAGTTTAAACTTTTGTTCCGTGATTTATGTTCTATTCTGAAAAAATATTAGAAGTTGGCACCTCCACATCATTGCATTCAGTTTTTATTCACGATTTGTATAGTGTCCCAACTTTTTGGGAATCCGGTTTGTAAGTATTGAAATCCATACTTCCCTAATGGATTTTTGACTTCCCCAGGATAAGTTGTCGAGACTTCTTAGGTTAATTGAAGGTTTTAGTTCAGTTAAATCTGTTACAGATGCAGATCCTTCTCTGTGGTTTGATCTTTTGCTGTAGGGTTATGTCTATTGGCAAGTTTTTTTTTTTGCAGAGCCTCTCACTTGCTGCGAGAGGTGTTGCGAAGCCTGATCACCATATACGCTTATCCAAGGAGCTCAAAGATGACTTTTACGCCTGGAGAAATTCTCTGAAGATACATACTTGTTGCCAAGCTCTAGAAATGTCCAATGTGGACTTAGTTCTTTTTCACAGCTTTGGAGCAATTTTGTGCACAGATTGGCGTGCTGCTTACTGGCCTGATTCTTGGAATTTTGCTGCTTTATGTAGCAACATTGCCTTGTTGGAATTGTTCCAAATCATTGTAGCCATTCAGCTATAGAGGCGGTTTATTGTATAAACAACTTATCTTCTTCTTCTCCTCTTGTTCATCTTTGTTACGTCACTTGGTACTCATCCATGCCCACCGCACCTATGGGAATTGGTGATGAGCAATTGATATCTGTCATTAGAGCATCAGTGGTGAAACTGTCAAAAATGTGCCCTGCTAGAGCCTAGACATTTTTTATTTTAGACCCTGGGAGTACAGGCCCCAAAAATTCGGCATTCACCTGAAAGAAAATAACTTGTGATGATGTGGCTGGAGGTATTAGGCGGTCACTGGCTATTTTTTTTTTACTGTAAGCCAGTAGAGGCCCCAAAAATTAGGCATTCACCTGACAGAAAAGGCCTTTTATGCCGCTGTATATACATAAGACAAGAGCCATTCTTTGTTCTGATTGGTCGTGGATATGTGTGGGCTGGCATGAGGAAATTCCATTACACGTGGTCGTCACAGGTGTTGAATTCCTCAGAGATCCATGCATCATTCATTTTTAGAAATGTGAGGTAGTCCACACTGTCGTGAGCTAGGCGAGTGTGCATATCACACTGCTGCGCTGAACGTCCTTTCAGACAGGACACTCGACGAGGGGCCAGCCAAGAGTTCCATGGCAAATTGTGCCACAGGTCAAGCCTGCACACCCAGTAGTCCAGGGGTTCCTTGCTTCTCAGAGCGTCCACATCGGCCATTAACTCGATTTAGTCGGACACCTGTCGGTCTAGGCGTTCCCTGAGGCTGGATCCATAGGGCGGCTGTCGGTGGGTTGGCTGCAAGAATGATCTCATATCCGAAGTGACCAACACATTTTCAAAACGACCTCTTCTTGCAGGCGTGGTAGGATTGGTACCCGCACCTGTTTCGCTGTAGGTGGAAATTCCTCTGGAAATTCCTCTGCCAGAGGAATGCAGCATCTCTTTCAGCAAGGCCTGGAGATGCTGCATTCTGCCAGCCCTCTGTGATGCTGGTAACATGTCCGCCATTTTGTGTTTGTACAGGGGGTCTAAGTACGTTGCCACCCAGTACTGGTCCTTGCCATTTATGGCAAACACTGGAGCATGAAGGTCCCCATTTGCACTAAATTGGAAGTGGTGGAGCGCCCTGGCTCCTGCTCATCACCCAGGATAATGTAGTACTCGGTCTCCTCCCCCCAGCCACGGACAACCCCAGGGATACCCGAAAAGTTTAAAGTCCCCCTCAAAGCCTGCTCTTCTTGCTCCTCCTTCTCCACCTCCTCGCCCCAGCCACCATCCTCCTCTGACTCCTCTTCAGACTTCTGCTGACTTGTCTCAGATGGAGTAGCCCCTGGGAATTCATTCAGCATTGCGACTTCCTCATCTTCCAGCTCCTGCTCCTCGACGGCTTGATCAATGACACGATGCAATGCACGCTTTAGAAAGAAGGCGTATGGTACGATGTCACTGATGGCACCTGGCTGCGACTGAACAGTTTGGTGATCTCATCAAATGGACGCAGTAGTCTGCATGTGTCGCGTATGAGCAGCCACTGGCGATGTGAAAAGAAACCAAGCTCCCCAGAAACTGTCCTACTGCAGAGTTCGTACAGATAGTCGCTAACGTCACGTTTCTGCTGGAGCAGCCTACCAAGCATATACAAGGTGGAGTTTCAATGCGTTGGACAGTCACAAATGAGACGTCTGACGGGCAAATGGTGTCGCCGCGGAACATCAGCAAGGCGAGCCATGGCTGTGTAAGATCTTCTAAAGTGGCTAGAGATTTTCCTGGCCTGCCGCAAGATGTCCTGGACCCTGGGGTATTTGGCAATGGATCGCTGCACGACTAAGTTCAGGACGTGTGCCATGCACGGCACGTGTGTCATTTTGCCCTGTTTCAGCGCACTCAGCAGTTTGGCACCGTTGTCGCACACCACTTTACCAACTGTCAAATTGAGCGGGGTTAGCCACTGGTCGGCCTGTGTGACCGCAGAGCTGAAAGGAGTGCAGGACCGGTGTGGCTCTTGGCTTCCAGGCACAAAAGCTGCAGCACAGCATGGCAACATCTTAACTGGGACGTCGAATAGGTTCTGGGGAGCTTGGGGGGAGCTTGGGGGGCGCAGTGAAAGAGGCGGTATCAGTGGAAAAGGAGGAGTCAGCCGAGGAGGAGACGGAGGATGGAGTAGAAGGAGGAGAAGAAGAGGAAGGCCTGCATGCAATCCTTGGCGGTAACGCCAAATCCACACGGGAGCCATGGGTTACATGCTTGACGGCCGTCAGAAGGTTCACCCAGTGGGCAATAAAAGTTATGTACCTTCCCTTCCCATGTTTGCTAGACCATGTGTCTGTGGTCAGATGTATCTTGGCACCGAGACTGTGTGCCAGATATATATTCACTTGCCGCTGAACGTGGCCATATAGCTGCTCTAGGTTGCCCTTTTGGGAGAAATATTTCCTTCCGGAGAACTTCCATTGTGGTGTGCTAATGGCCACAAATTTTCTAAAGGCTTCCGAGTCCACCAGTTTATATGGCAATAGTTGGCGGGCTAGCAGTTCCGACAAGCCAGCGGTCAGCCATTAGGCAACTTTTTATGCTCAAACATTCTGCCAGATGAACGTAATAAAAGCACGGTAGTAGGTGGAGTGGAGGACAAATGGGAAGATAAAGGAGCGCCGGGAGTGTGGCTTTGTGGGTTCTGACGGCGTTGCTCCCACTGGGATCGGTGATGGGAGGCCAGGTGCCTTCATAAGGCAGTCATCCCTAGGTGAGTGTTGGGCTTACAGCGACTTATGCGTGACAGCACAGGCTGCAGATGGCAACACTATTGTCAGCAGCTGACACGTTAAAAAAATCCCACACTGCGGAGCCATGTGCCGGTGTCCTGGGATCGCCCCAGAAGTGACCGTGCATGGTGGATGGCTCACTTCAGATACATTTGCAGTCTGCTTTTTGCCTCCTGAGCCCTGCAAGCTCTGCCTGCTTCTCCTCCTTCTCCTCCCTCTCTGCTGCTCTGTTTCTCCCTCTCTTGAAGGCACCCACGTGACGTCCATCGACACGTCATCATCATCACCTTCACCACCACTGACATTTGAGATCTTGGAGTAGGCAGCAACAGCGGGGACCTCCCTCCTTGGGCTGATCTGGGTACTGACTTCAGACCTCTGGGTGGCGTCCGTTGCTACCTCCTATTCCTCATCCAATGTCAAGAATGGCTGAGCATTTGGTAAGGTATGGGAATAGATGGGAAAATAATTCCTATGACTCAAGTGGAGAGTCTATGGTGGTGGTGGTGTATTTGGGGGTGCACACAGCAGAGAGTGAGGAGGGTGCACAAATCAGACGTCTGACGGGCAAGTGGTGTCGCTGCTGAACATCAGCAAGGCGAGCCATGGCCGTGTAAGATCTTCTAAAATGGTCCGAGGTTTTCCTGGCCTGCCGCAAGACGTCCTGGACCCCGGGGTATTTGGCAATGAATTGCTGCACGACTAAGTTCAGGACGTGTGCCATGCATGGCCCGTTTGTCATTTTGCCTTGTTTCAGCGCGCTCAGCAGATTGTCACCATTGTCGCACACCACTTTACCAACTGTCAAATTGAGCGGAGTTAGCCACTGATCGGCCTGTGACCGTGTCCTTTGAATTAATCGTAAGCGCATTCTCCAACTTCCCACTTAGGCTCCAGCCTGGTGCACCGGCCCAAACACTACCACCCATGTGGAACGGCCTGCCTCTTCCTATAACTGTCATTTTCAAAATGACCCTGTGTCTAAGTCCCTAGAGAAGAGCAGTATTTGTGGAAGCAGGTATATCGCAGGCCTCAATCAATATTTGGTGCAAACAGGTATATCGAACCCCTTAATCAGTATTGTGTGGAAGCAGGTATCTCGCAGCCCTCAATCAGTATTTTGCGGAAACAGGTATATCAAACCCCTTAATCAGTATTTTGTGGTAGCAGGTATATCAAACCCCTTAGGGCTCAGGCACACTGTTTTGCGGATCGTTTTTAACGGATCAGATTTTCAGTTTTTGTTTCAGTAGTGTTTCCGGTTCCGTTCCGTTTTTCTGTATCGCATATACAGTGTACAGTAATTACATAGAAAAAAATGGTCTGGGCATAACATTTACAATAGATGGTTCAGCAAAAATGAAATGGATACGGAAGACATACAGAGTACATTCCGTATGTGTTCAATTATTTTTGGGGACCCACTTCAGGTGTTTTTGCTGACCCATTAAAATGAATGGTTCAGTATAAGTAAACGCATAATGAACTAAAAAAATGGCCAGTATACTGAATGCAAAAAACATTCCTGTGCATGAGCCCTTAATCAGTATTTTGTGGAAGCAGGTATATCGCAGCCCTCAATCAGTATTTTGTAGAAACAGGTATATCAAACCTCTTAATCAGTATTTTGTGGAAGCAGGTATATGGAACCCCTCAATTTTTTTTTTTTATACAACAGTTATATCACACTACCCTGTTTCTTTGGGGCAACAGGTATATCACAACATTCAATCATTTTTTTGGGGGGCAACAGGTATATCACACCTGTTGCAATTAGTTGTTCCAATAGCGCTTGTCCCTCTATAAAGCTGTGGTATCGCAACAGAACCGCACACAACTGCTGCACAATACAAATGCACTATAATATACTTTCTATGTTAGAAAGAATATTATAAGTATATCACACCTATCGATAGCACACCTATACCACTCCTTAAAAGGACTTATGTGGCCCTATTAGCTAGCGTTTGGTGTCCCTAACAGCCTGTCCCTGCTCCACAAAGCAACCTCTCCCTACACTGGCAAAACACAGAATGTAAAATGGCTGCCAGATTGGGTTGTTTGATAGGGTGGGGGTGTGTCCATGTGCTGAAACGTCTCAATTGACTGTCCTGTCCCACCTGATGGATGTGTCATGGGTCAAAGTTTGGCGCAATGCAAAAGAATATGGCGATGGTGGACATCGCCCTACGTTCGCATGTTCGACAAACCGCGAATGCGCAAAGTTCGCCTCGAAACGACCGCCGGGCGAACTGCAAGGCCATCTCTATTGGTGAAGAGAGTATACTAGTCGTAAGTACAGAAGCCTAATTTCCTATTCTTTGTTGGCACGTTAATCCAGGCCACTCAGTGCGATTGCTCTTATATGGCAGACTCAGCAAATATGGCATGCGCCATAATATGTGACTTTTTTAACCGGGGCATAAATGCCCCCCCCCCCCCCCACACACACACTCACACACACACCATGTATGTCTCTCCAAAGGTGTTCTCTGGCAAAAGAAAAACAGGTTCTAAACTGCTGAGGCTGCTGTGCATGAAATAAAAAAAATGACTAACCTCATGGATTATTCCACCCCTCCTATACCACTGCTGCCCACTCCCCCACAACTCACTGCTTCCTGGTCCAGTGATTACCTTCCATCACAAGGGTATGTGACTGAGTGTAGTAGGTCAATCTCATGACACTGTGTCAAAACATGATCATTGGACTAGGTCCTGGAAGTAGATTGGGGACCAGGCAGCTTTTGTATGATAGTGGTGGGGGATCTGCGAGTTTTGCTTTTTTATGTTTACACAGCAGCCTCAGCTGTTTAGGCCATTTTCATAATGAAATCCCATTTTAGGCCATTTAGAAGAATTAACACAAAAGGTTGTCCAGTATTTTTTATAGGGTGTATTTTTTTTTTCAGAAACAGTGCCACCACTGTCTATAAGCCTGTCAAGTCAATTAAACTAAGCTACAATACCAGAGTTGTGTCCTATAATCTGCTCATATATTATGTGGGACTTGTAAACTTAGTACAAACACCACCAACTCACTGGAGGCTTATCGTTCAGTTCTATCACAATATTTTTAGGCAGATATATTACAGAGCACAATAACTAAAAGAGAATAGGACAGATGGAATATATTGGTGCAGCTATGAAAAAAATAAATCCTGAGAGATTGAATTATCTTTATGGAAATGTGAATACCAATAGCATAGTGATGTAATAAAAATCAGCCACTGTCATTTGTGGTGCAGGGAGAGACAGGTAATCTATCCTCTCCAGACTCCATCACCAGATGATGAGTAAATATGCACCAATTCTGCAGTCAGGGTTTACAAATAGATTTTAGAATAGGTCCACAGACTATGTAGGTCTGCTGGAGGTTGAATTCTCTTGAAAAATTGTCTTTGATCGGAGATTTGTAAATTAATGCTGCCTTCAAGGGCATTCTGATCCTCAGTGTCACTGTGGGACTTGTACTTACTTAAAAATATAAATTTAGTTTGAAATTAACTAAAAATCTTCCTGGTAATACTATAAAAATGTGATGTGTCTCAATGTGTGAGATGGAGATGTCGATTTAAAAAGGGAACGTTAACTTAATTGTAAACTGTGCATGCTGATCATTGCTGTATTCTACTCTAAGCGATTTAAAAGCATATAATTACCCAGGCCTATCTGTGATCTAGCAACATTGTGGCTGCTATTCAGTGATGCAAGTCATTACAAAGGCTCCAGTAAAGGGATTATCTCATGAATAAAAATATATATCTGGAGTAATACACACCATTATTTTAACTGTAACAATGCAAAAACATTACTCTAAAGGGTCATTTTTCTTTCTCTAGCCTTTTTTTTCTTTCTTTACTCACCCCTCTGCAGCCCTGGTCTCCACTTTCTTTGGCCAAACTGCAGCTCATCCAATGTGACTATCAAGCACCTGAATCTTCCAGGAGTACACTGCAATCAGTTCTCCTGTCTTTCTCCCCTGCATAGAAAATGGTTGCTCATAAACAGCCACGGCAATTTCAATAATCCTGTAGCTCTATAGTATGTAATGTCTGTCTCCTCTGTCTAGAGAGATCTTATAGCTATAGGGAGGTAGGGACGAATGAATGAAAGATGTCTGAGATGCTTTACCTGCTTGACTATGAGATCAGTATGTCCTCACTGAGAGGAGAAAGAGATTAGGGAAGCTACTGAGCATGTTGTCCACTAGAGACGAGCGAATTGAAGCTGATGAAGTGGAATTCGATTCAAATTTCAGGAATTATTCGATTCGCACCAAAACCGAATTTTCTCACGCTTCATGGTAATGAATCACATTTTTTTCCTAAAATGGCTGCTGCACCTGTCAGGACATGGAGCAAGGAACTCTGGGAACTCTGGGATCACCCATAATGCCATGCATGCAGCCAATCAGCAGCCAGCCCTGTGATGTCACAGCCCTATAAATAGCCTCAGACATCTTGGATTCTGCCATTTGCCAGTGTACTTAGTGCAGGGAGAGATGTCAGCAGGCGCTAGGGACAGTGCTAGAAAAAAACTTCATTGTGCTAAAAAAAGATCCGCAAGTGCAGGGAAAGATTATTCAAGGTGTAGGGAAAGTATAGGGAGGAATCATTCCACAGTATTGAAGCAGAACAGGCTTCAGTAGGGGAGTTTACAGCCTGGGTAATAGGAACAATCCTATTGCACCTTGCTGCACTGACTGGGGATCCAAATTGCCATTATACAGCTCTGTAATTCCAGCAAACCGTTCTTGTTATTGGGGTGCAAATACTGTTTGATACATCCATTAAAGGGCTTCTGTCAGCCTACTAAACCTTTTTTTTTTTTTTTGGTTAATATTAATCCCTACACTGCAAGCTCCCTGTACATATGCTAAATATTCATTTTTGTTCAGTAGATTTTGTTAAAAATCAAGTTTTATAATATGTAAATTACCTTGCTACCAGCAAGTAGGGCGGCTACTTGCTGGTAGCAGCCGCATCCTCCTCTCATCATGACGCCCCCTCCGCCGTTTGATTGACAGGGCCAGGGAACTGGATCGTTCTCTGCTGGCCCTGTTTGAATTCAAAATATCGCGCCTGCGCCGTACCTGTCTTTAATCGGCGCAGGCGCACAGGTGATGAAAGAACTATGGCAGCGGTACATGGCCATGTACTAAAAGTTCATCCACTTACTCACGTAAGACCAAGAAGCGCTGTGAAATTCACGTAAGTAAAACAGCTGACATAGGTCTCCCACGAGAGTACAGACGGGATCCAAACAGACAACCGGACCCGACACTAATACAGCGGGGAAAGACTGAAGCGTGGGACGCCACGACAGAAAACCTCCCGCAGACCTAACTGAGTGAATTCACACGGGAAACAGTGAGTAACATTAACTCAAGTGGAACCATACTGAACCGCTGTACGCAAGGCGGTATATGCACGGTGACATCAGACGTGCTGGACTAGTGACTTTCTCACCTCCAGTTTACTCAGAAATTGAGACCACTATAGGTGATGGATAATTGAACTCAGTTCACCTTTAAATACCTTTTTCTCTACCCTATACGGTGGCACAAGATTTTATCTACATGCATTTAAGCTTATGTGAAATTTATATGTGAATAATACCTGCGACTATTTCAAGCACAATATTCAATCAGCTCTGTGTAGCTCCGTCACGGACGACTGTGATCCAATAGCCTACCCAATTGGGGGGACACGGATGCAGCCCTCTGTGCGTAGCACTTCAGACCTCTGTGCCCTAAGAAAACTCCACTCGCTTGGCTAACACTGAGATATATGCTTTTTATTATATTTTTTATATATTTTATATGAATTTTACCTTGGTGCATCTAGTATATAGTGTTGATTGTTTAATAAATTTTTATTCAACTTCCACGTGCAATCCGATTGTTTTGAGTGCCGGTTCCATCCAGTCTATACTACATTGATCAGAATCAGGGGGTTCTTCTTTGAACCTGTGCACCTGTCGTGTCGAATCACAGTGAGCCACCTGCACAGCACCCTTTGCAAACTACCTTTTTGTCGTGTATTAGTGGCAACAGAAAAATATATTTGCCGTTCAGTGGTGCAGTGATATGTTCTAAAGCCCTTTTTGTCGTGTATTAGTGGCAAAAGAAAAATATATTTACCATTCAGGGGTGCAGTTATATGTTCTAAAGCCTTTTGTGGAGTGTTTAAGTGGAAAAAGAAAAATATATTTGCCGTTCAGCGGTGCAGTTATATGTTCTAAAGCCCTTTTTTGCGTGTATTAGTGGCAAAAAAAAAAAGGATTTGCCGTTGTGTGGTGAAGTGAGAAAATTACAGCCTTTTTTGGCGTGTATTAGTGGAAAGAAAGGGGCTTATTAGCCATTGTGTGGTGAAGTGAGAAAATTACAGCCTTTTTTGGGGCGTTATAATTTCCTTTTTATGTATTTATTAGATTTTTTTGGCATTACCAATACTGATGGATTACTGACCAAATGGTGACCGAGTGAAGGCCGATGCTCAACAGACCTGGATCCGTTTTTTTGGGCAAAATAATCAGTGACCTCAACACAAACTTACTGCTGACACCCTCGCCACTCTGTCGGGGGGGGGGGGGGGGCTCTACTTGTATAAGCGTTTAATAGAACAGGTTCTGTACACATCTATGTGGAATCAGCTGACGACGGTATAAAAGGAGTGCGCTTCTTCTTGGCGCTAACATCGACCTGTAAGGCTAAGTTGATATTTGAGTTATTTGGTCAGTTTTGGCCCTGTGACTGCCCAAATAAGTGAAGTGTGCAGTGATTCTAAGAGCGACCCCTGTCATCTGAATGTCATACTGACTCACAGTATTATTTCAGTACTAGATCAGACTCCCTATGCATGTTACTGCAAGGCAAAGTGTTCTACACCACTATAAAGGCTCTCTGCAGCCATGAAATACCAGTTTTAACGTGATTCGCCGCAAATAAATTCGGATCAATGCGAATTTAAAAAAAGATAAAAATCGGCGAACCAGCCGAATCAAATATTTTTAAAATTCGCTTATGTCCACCACTGAATGCAGGAAAAAGGTGGGACAAAATTTTGGCAGCAGGTTAAACAGCAGGGTGAGTTACCATAAAATTACAAACACTATTTATTACTACATATATATAACAATAGTTAATATGAAATGCCCTATTCATTGTGTAGTAATACTTCTCATCGGAAAACCCCAAGAGGCTTTCAAGGACATTTAAATTTATCCAAAAAGTGGGAGATGTCATAGCATAATAAGGCCTCATGCACACAAACGTATTTTCATTCCGTGTCCGTTCAGGTTTTTTTGCGGACCGTATACGAAACCATTTATTTCAATGGGTCCACAAAAAAAAGGAAGGTACTCCGTGTGCATTCCATTTCCGTATATCCATATTTCTGTATTTCCATTCTGCAAAAAAATAGAATATGTCCTAATATTGTCCGCATTACGGACAACGATAGTACTGTTCTATTAGGGGCCAGCTGTTCCATTCCGCAAAATACGAAATGCACACGGATGTCATCCGTATTTTTTGTGGATCCGTTTTTTGCGGACCCCAAAATACATACGGTCGTGTGCATGAGGCCTAAAACAAATATTACTTACCAGGAAAATCCCTCACCATTCCAGTGATGCCTCTTGGACGCTCCAACAGGTTTCTGTTGATGCTTATGCAGTAATGATGTTGTGACTGCCTTGCGGGTAGTCGCAACATTATTCCTGCAGGATAGCAACAGAAACTGTGCTGGATTGGCAGGGAATTTTCCAGGTGGGTAATACTAATTTTGGTATTTTATCACATCTGCCTTCTAACAGATTTCTAAATAATACAAGAAAATTTAGACTAGCACATTCATGGTCGCAGATGCATATCCATAAAGCAAGCATACAGAAAGCTAATAAAAGTATGGCAGCACAACATTTCACATGCAAACAATAGAACTGAGAAATGGGGATCATTCTAAATTAAAGTGGTATTATACCTACTATAAATGAAAAAGTAGAAGCTTCTCTGCACACATTTTTGATCAAACGTGTGTTGGGCCCATCTACCAGGCGTCAATGTGGCTTCCGCAGATGGGTACCTAACACTAACAGAACTGCCTCTCTTGGACTTAGTCAGATGGGGGTTGCTTAATCTAAGGCTAGGGCTACACGACGACATGTGTCGCGCAAAAAATGTAGTAGGTATTATACCTACTATAAATGAAAGACACACACTTGTGCGCAAAGAGCTTCTATTTTTTCATTTATATAATTTATTTCCCATGCTTTTATTCGATTTCTAAATAACCCAGACAACTCCTGCAAATGAAACTGAAAATTCCTTTTTTGTTGTTATTTTTTTTTGCAAATTAGAATGACTGCCTGAATCATGCATATTTAAAAATTTGAAAAAGTCAAAAATCCATCAAGTTCAACCTTTCTCAGATTAATTATAAAACATGAATTGCTAGGCAAACCACTTTGTGCACCTGGGAGTAACTGCACTCGTGAGGTGCACAAGAAGTATGTAGAACACATATTAAAAAATAATAAAAAAAAGTTATTAAAAAGGGTAAACATAATTGGTATCGCAGCATCTAAAAATATCCAGAATATCAAACCCTTCAGGACACAGGAATTTTTCACCTTCCTGACACGATTGCATTCTTGAAATCTGATGTCACTTTATGTGGTAATAACTTTGGAATGCTTTTACTTATTCAAGCGATTCTAGAATAGCTTTCTCCTGACACATCTTATAATGTGAGTGATACCTCATAAAAAAGTTATTAATTAACACTCCCCATATGTCAAATTTATGTTGGCTTCATTTTGTAAATGTCATTTTAATTTTTTGGGATGTTAAAAGGCTCTGAATTGTAGAAGCAATTTTTAAGAAAATTTCCAAAACGCACTTTTTTAAAGACCAGTTCAGTCATTAAGTTCCTTTGTGGGGCTTATCTATTAGAAACCACCCATAAATTACCCCATTTTAGAAACTACACCCCTCAAATAATTCTATACTTATTTTACAAACTTTATTAACACTTTACATTTCAGAAGAATTAAAGGAAAATGGAGGTAAAATTTCAAAATTTCACTTACAAATTGCAATTTTTTTGGTCATCTCATCTCCCTAAAAAAAATTGAATAAACAAATGATAAAGTTTCAACAAAAAAAAAAAGACCTTACACACCTCCGTCAAAGGGGGAAAAAAAATGTATGGATATCAAATTATGATGACACAACATAAATATTTTTAAGAATAGATTTTTTATTTTTTGAAATTAGTAAAACTAATACTATATACATTTTGTATCAAAGTAACTGTACTGACCCAAATAATAACATCATCATGTAATATTTACTACATCTTTTATACCGTTAAAATGAAACCCAAACAATGGTGGAATTAAATTTTTTCATATCACAAATAATATTTTTTTTTACAGTTTCACAACACATTATATGATACATTATATTGAACATTAAGGAGGAGACTTATCAAACTTTTGTAAAGTAGAACTGGCTTAGTTGCCCATATAAAACCAATCAGATTCCACCTTTAATTTTCCAAAGGAGCTGTGAAGAATGAAAGGTGGAATCTGATTGGTTGCTGTGGCAACTAAGCCAGTTCTATTTTACACCAGTTTGATAAATTGCCCCATAAATGTTGCAATTAAGCACAACCCTTTCAGCAAAATGCTTTCATATCAGTTTGTTAACAGAATATAAAAAAAATGCACGGACCTTAGGCAAAGAGGAAGCAATGTATGAAACCGGCATTTCCAAAATTGTTAATTATAACCCCCAGTGACATATGCCATTAGATAAGCATTTAGCCTTTTTTTAAATGTTGACATAGAATCTGCCATTACTACCTCTTGGGGTAAGGCATTCATTAGTTTTCTCTCAGTAATCAGAATAGGACCCTTTTAAAATATACCTTTTATTATTTATCATTAAAATATATACCCCATACTGGTGGCTGATATCATACAATAAGGTGCAGACCTCAGCCCGGCTACTTATTTCTACGCATATAGCAACTGCCACAATTGTAACGTACAAACAATACACAGTGTGCAATTAGTGAATTTGGGAGGTAATCGGTTAGTGTCCTTACCCTAATACTGTCCTCCACTAGCCCTTGCCCAGGGGTCACCCCTGATGGTGGGGTTCCCTGTCCGCGTGCCTCCCCTACTTTCCCTGTCACACCCTAACTGTGATGATAATGTGAACAATTAACATATAATAAAATGATACTGCCACAGCGATAGATGGTTCTGTGTCTATGGGTAAGGTACCAAAACAGTACCTCACAACTTAATATTTCAACGCATTTCGCCCACTCAGGGGCTCCTCAGGGAGTCTAGGTCACAGTGATATATACAATAACACTTGTTACAGTGTCTACATAGATGGCTAGATGGATGCAATCACCATGTACTATATTATACCATTTATCGTCCTAAAAAGATGCTGTGGACATCACAATTAATAGTTATGAAACAGATCTTATCAAATGCAAGTATCAGATCCAAGCTGGGTATTTCGCTAGCTCCTACTTTGATAATGGGGCTGCTACTGATTATGCCCAGCTTCTGTCATGCTGCCTCCTCCCAGGGACTCGATATGGCAGTCATTTATTAGTTTTACCACTTTAACTGTTGAACAAGCCCAATTTTTCAAGCTTCTCGTTATAAAAGACACCTTCTGTGCAATTTAATAATCTGGTCACCCACCTCTGAACCATTTCTAGGTCTAATATATCCTTTGTAACATGAAGAGCCCAAAACTGAATAGCATATTCAAGATGTGGCCTTACAAAGTGGTGGTGGTGGGTTTATACAGGGGCATCATGGGTTTCTAGCTCTCTTTATATATACCCTAAGGCTACTTTCATAAATGTGTTTGGCATTCCGGTTTTGAGATTCAGCAGTGGATCTCAAAACTGAGTGAAAACTGGTTCCGTTTTGTCCCCATGCATTCTGAATGGAAAGAAATCTGTGTATGTCAATGTCGGTTTAGTGTATGTCAATGGTGACAGATCCGCTTTTTTAGGCTCCTAAAAAAATCGATCCACCACCCATTGACTTTCAGTGTACTTAGTGACGGATCTGGTTTGTTCTGTTTTGATTTCACACAACTGCATCCTAACGTAATGGAACATGGATATGTAATCAAAACGGAACTGTTTTGGTCTGCCGGATCTGAAAACCTGAAACCAAAACATGTTTGTGACAGTAACCTAAGATTATGATGATTATGGAGCTGGAGACGCTTGTGTAGATTATTTCTGATTCTAATTATCATCATTTTACAGGTCAAATAAAAGTGCTGCTGTTGTGCACATATTGATATTCTGAACTATAGGCATATATCACATAGTCTTTATCCTTCATTATGGTTTTCCCAAATTGTCCATAAAAAGTGTTGGCTGTGACTTTATTGATAGGTTCTTTGTAATGGTGTAGTAGGAATGCTGGAGACTCAGAATTAATACAGTGGCGTGCTTCAGTTGTTTGGCACCCGGGGTGGGTCCTTTCTCTGGTCCCCCCAAGATCCCCTCACAGTAGTATTGCTCTCATTGTACAGCCTTCACAGTAGTAATCCCGATTGTGCCCCCTTCATAGTAATAATCACCATTGTGCCCCCTTCACAGTAATAATTCCCATTGTGCCCCCTCCATAGTAATAATCCCCATTATGCCCCCTTCATAGTAATAATCCCCATTGTGCCTCCTTCACAGTAAAAATGCCCCTTAATAACAGTAATGCCCATTGTACCCCCTTCACAGTAATAATGCCCACGATGCCCCCTTAATAGTAATAATGCCCATTGTACCTCCTTAATAGTAGTAATGCCCATTGTGCCCCCTTAATATTAGTAATTACTGTTGTGCCCCTTCACAGTAATAATGCCCTCTGTGCCCCCTCCATAGTTGAAATCACCATTGTGCCCCCTTAATAGTATGAATGCCCTCTGTGCTAGTAATACCCTTTGTGCCCCATTCACAGTAATAATGCCCTCTGTGCCCCCTTCATAGTAGTAATGCCTTGTGCGCACTGTGCGCCCTTCAGAGTAGTAATGCCCTCTGTGCACTGTGCCCCCTTCAGAGTAGCAATGCCCATTGTGCCCCCTTCACACTAGCAATGCCCTCTGTGCCCCCTCCAGAGTAGAAATGCCCATTGTGCACCCTCCAGAGTAGAAATGCCCATTGTGTCCCCTCCAGAGTAGAAATGTCCATTGTACCCCCTTTACATTAGCAATGCCCATTGTGCCCCCTCCAGAGTAGAATACTCATTGTGCCCCCTTAACCTTAGAAACCCCCTCTGTGCACCCTCCAGAGTAGAAATGCACATTGTGTCCCCTCCATAGTAGAAATGCCCATTGTGCCCACTTCCCATTAGCAATGCCCATTGTGCCCCCTCCAGAGTAGAAATGCCCATTGTGCCACCTCTGTATAAAAAAAAACTAAACAAAAAAAAAAAAAAACACAGTAACTACTCACCTTGTCCCGTTCCTGAAGCTCACAGTCCTCTATTCCCTGCAGGCACAGATCGCTCTGCAGCACTGTGTGGTCGGAGCTTATGCAGATTTCTGGGTGGCAGGCTCCACCCACACAGGCCGGCAGCGCGATCTGTGCCTGCAGGCTGAATAGTGGAGCAGGGAGAAGTCTTCCTGCTTCACCATTCAAAGCGCTGCCGGCCTGAAGGAGGGGAGGAGAACGGGGAGCTGAGTGTTGAGTGACAGCACCGCAGCTCCCAGTGCTCCAGCAATGAGTGTTTCCATCTGTATTGATGGAAGCGCTCATTGCTTCTGGACTCTGGCACCCCCTGAGAGCCAACACCCAGGGCGGATTGCCCCCCACGCCTCCCCCCCTTAGCATGCCACTGACATTCTGGGATACTGGCACTCTGCCCTGCCTCTATGATGGATGTTGAATGAGGCATTAGTGTACATTTTGGCCAAAGCGTAATAGGCCACTCACCACGTCAAGGTCGCCTCCATGAGTGGTCCCTAACACTAGTTCCTACCTGTTATGGGCCATGACAGCCACACAAAGTCCAGGGAGCGCAGGTGCAGCATGCGTGCCAGGCACACTCTGCTTTTAATCCCGTCCGGTGCCATAACAGCTTCCATCGGATCCAGGGATGCAAGTACCAACATGCATGCTGAGCCCACTATATACTTCTCCTGGAGCCAAATGGCTACTGGTAGGCTCAGTTTTATACTGACTTTAAAACCAGCCTCCAGGGCAGACTAGCTGGTCAGGTGTGCATGACTGCATGGAGATCGCCACGCCTCCAATATATGCTACAAAGAAAAAAATGTGGGGGGTTCAGTCAGCACAACCCTGTATGCAGGTGCACATTGCTATGGCGAAATACACATACAAACGCAAAAACACGATGGAAGCTGTTATGGCACCAGACAGGGTTAAAAGCAGAGTGTGCCTGGTGTGCATGCTGTACCTGCGCTCCCTGGATTTTGTGTGGCTGTCATGGCCCATAATAGGTAGGAACTAGTGTTAGGGACCACTCATAGAGGCGACCTTGACGTGGTCAGTGGCCTATTACGCTTTGGCCCAAATGTACACTAATGCCTCATTCAACATCCAGCATAGAGGCAGGGCAGAGTGCTGGTTGCAGAGTGTTTGTGTTTTTGCGTTTGTATGTGTATTTCGCCATAGCAATGTGCACCTGCATACAGGGTTGTGCTGACTGAATCCCCACATTTTATTCTGGGATACTGGAGTGCTTTTCTCCATGGCTCTGTATGTAGCGTCTTTCACAGGTAGGCCTGCTTCTCCTCCCGTAAACATCACTGTTGTTGGGCAGATCCTGCAAATAGGTGGGCAGAAAACCAACTTGCAGAACAGTTATAATAGAATCACATTGTCTGGAACAAAACACTATGCTGTATAGGACTGTTTCAAATGGTTCAAAGAAAGATCATTTGAGGACAAAACATCTGTCCTTGAAAGAATGTCCCCAGAAAGATCTATTGTCAATCACCTGGTTTCACTAAACATGTATTGAACAGTTTGAACAAATGTAACAGCCAATATGGACTAAGGGTACTTTTGGACTGACCAGGAATGGGTTTGCTGATGCCACTTTTAGTGCAGTGGCAGGGTCAGGTGGATAATATATCCTGTATTTGTCGTGACACAAATTGCAGCGTGCACAGGGTACTATCCCAGGGCCCTTCCAAGGTGTTATAATGCATGTCCCAGATTAGGAATGCCTATAGGAGTGGTGTAACGGCCTATAATGTCTCCGTAGGATAGTGATAATTGTGTCACGATGTCTCCTACCAGACTCCTGGCTCACTTGCAATAAATTTGAGTGTAATTGTTCTGCCCATTTTGTGCATAGTAAATGTATGTAATGTGCTGAAAAGAGTATACTGCAATGTTATGTTTGACGTTGCTGCCATCTATTGGTCAAAGTTAGTTACTACTTTGCCAGAACTTTACAGGAAGTGTATTTTTGTCAGAGACTTTCTACGTTTTCTCTGGTACAAAGACAATGACATAGACAATTAAATTGTAGAGTACAGAATGAAAGTGCATGTATTTGGCAATAGCCCCTCTCCTGCTGTCGCTATATACTGCATGCAAAAGGCTGCCCAGAAAAATGCAGAGTGCTATGGACAAGAAGCCAAACACTGAGACATTTATATGTAGATGATGGACTTGCTTCTGCTAGGACACATGAAGATGCAATTTCCATCCTCAGTAAAGCAATGGAAGCCTTCCCTGTAGCAGACAGAGCTAAGGACCTTAAAGATCTTTGCCTAGGTACAGACACCCTTTCCCTGCAGAAAAGCCTAGGCCTGAGTTGGGATTTAGAAACAGATAGTTTTGTTTTCAGAGTTTCATCAGAGAAAAAGCCTTTTACATGTAGAGGCATTCTATCCACCGTAAATAGCCTCTATGATCCCCTAGGGTTTGTATCACCTGTGACAATAAGAGGTAAGGCCTTAGTTCATGAACTGTCATCTGGGAAAAGTGAATGGGATGCATTGCTTCCACAAGAAAGACTAAATGAGTGGGTTCAATGGACAGAATCCTTGCAAGCGTTAGAGCACCTAAAGATAGACAGATGCTATGTGCCCATATCTATATCATCAGCTTGCAGGAAAGAACTATGCATCTTCTCAGACACATCCACCACAGCTATAGGTGCAGTAGCTTACTTGAAAGTAATTGATGCAGAAAACATGTGTCGTGTTGGATTTGTCATGGGAAAGTCCAAATTAAGCCCTAAACCAGCCCACACAATTCCTTGTTTAGAGTGTGTGCTGCCATACTTGCAGTCGAAATATCTGAGCTAATCTCAGATAAACTAGACACTGACTTTGATGCTGTGAAATTCTTCACTGATCGCAAGACTGTCCTAGAGTACATTTGCAACACCACTAGGAGGTTCTATCTGTATGTGTCCAACAGAGTGAATAGAATCAGGCAATCTACACACCCAGATCAGTGGTTCTAAGATAAGATGCCTTTATTGTCACTGTACAATACAATGTAATACAATGTACAATACAATGAAATATTGTTTGGAGCAATCCTAGATGCCATGGACAGAGGAACAAGAACTGACATTTAAACTAAAGCATTACACTAGAAAAAAAATACAAAAACAATGCACTAGAAAGCATTACTATTCACAGTTCACAGCATATATATAGCAAGAGCAAAACCCTGCAGATTATGCCACTAGGCCTACTCAAGCAGCATGCCTTTAGAACTCTATATGGTTCTCAGGTCCATCCTTTCTGTACCAACCACACTGTAAGCAGATAGACACTGCTACTGTTTATCCACTCATAGAGCCTGAAGCTGACCCTGAAATCAGATCGGAAATTACAAGTTTCAGTACCAAAGCTTCTGAAGCCACACTTCACTCACATTGCTTTCATAGATTTTCTTGCTGGAAGATATTAGTTAAGACCCTAGCCGGACTCATCCATGTCGCTAAAACCTTCCGGAGGGAAACCAGCAGCAATCATCTCAGAAGGTGGAAAAGTTTCCATGAACAGGTCAGTCTAGAAGAACTTGCTCAGGCAAAGTCTGTTATAATTTCTTCTGTTCAAAACAAACATTTCCAGAAGGAAATTGACTGCATTAAAAAACAAAAGACATTCCCAAAACAAAGCCGTCTTGGGAAGCTTAGCCCCTTTTTAGACAAAAATGGGTTGTTGAGAGTAGGTGGACGTTTGTCTCTTGCTGAACTTTCAGAGGAAGAGAAACAGCCTGTCATTATACCCTATGATCACCACATTGCAACACTACTTGTTAGATACTATCATGAACAAGTAGTTCACCAAGGGCGACACATCACAAAGGGTTCAATTAGATCCGCAGGTTTGTGGATTCTTGGTGGCAAACGCTTGGTATCAGCTGTTATACACAAATGTGTCGCAAGCTGCGAGGAAGATTACAAAGTCAAAAGATGTCAGAGCTACCAGAGGATAGAGTAATTGCTCAGCCACCTTTCACCAATGTGGGCTTAGATGTATTTGGTCCGTGGTCTGTTTTAACCCGTCGCACTAGAGGAAGCAGCGCAGACAGTAAACGATGGGCAGTCCTTTTCACTTGTTTGTCGACCCGAGCTGTACACATAGAGCTACTTGAAACCATGTCAACAATCAAGCTTTATTAATGCCTTGAGGAGATTCTTCTCAATTCGTGGCCCAGAAAAACTGCTCCGTTCTGACAGAGGAACAAACTTTGTAGGAGCCTGCAAGGAACTTAACATTTGTGACAGCGAATCACAATTGCAAGACTTTCTCCAAGACAGAGGATGTACATGGGTCTTTAATCCTCCACACTCTTCACACATCGGTGGTGTCTGGGAGAGACTTATAGGTATTGCCAGGCGAATCTTGGATGCTGAGTTGCTACAAACCAAAACTGCTCACTTGACCCATGAGACTTTAAGCACCTTTATGGCAGAGGTTACAGCTATTATGAATGCCAGGCCTATAGTTCCTGTGTCCTCAGACCCAGATACACCTATGATCAATACCCCAACAGTGTTGTTGACCCAAAAGGTGAACTCTTTGTCTGCTCCATCTGGAACCATAAGTACAACACAAGTTCATGCTAAACAATAAAAGCAAGTACAATGTTTGGCAGACACCTTTTGGAAAAGATAGAATAGAGAGTATCTGTCAAATGAGTGTTGAGTGTTCTGCCCATTTTATGCATAGTAAATGTATGTAATCTGCTAAAAAGATTATACCGCAATGTTATGTTTGACGTTGCTGCCATCTAGTGGTCAAAGTTAGTTACTACTTTGCCAGAACTTTACAGGAAGTGTATTTTTCTCAGAGTCAGAGGCAGTAACCTTTAACCTGGAACTGTATTTCCTCCATTTCATGACTGCTCCTGGATCTAGCAGACTGCATGCAGAGGAGCTCTTTATCTATTCCTGGACTTATGATGTAATTGTCTGTGAGTACTCTCACTGATGGAGTGAGGCTTCTGTATTATGTATTGACACATATGTTTTGTTTATGTTTATGTTGTAGTTTTACAAAGTTATTCAGAAAAAAGAATACATACAGATCTGATGTCTCACGTTTCTTGACTTCTGAATTATTGTTAAGCTGTCTGACTAGTGTTATACAACAGTTAATAACGCGAAGCAGAACAGTAATGATAGAAGGAGTAATAGAGGAATTTTGCTGAATAAATGTCCAGACCTTTAGATGAAGTTCAAACGTTTCTTTACTTTAAATAACTTTCATCCAAGCAGTACACAGCTTTGGTCTCTTGGTCCCAGCAGGTTTTGGCAATCATTGGCAGGAATGAATACTTCTGCTTTAAAAGTGGAGCTTGCAGGATAAAATGTCTGCTTGGTAGCTCTGTAACTGTGGCAGGGTTAGCTTCTGCACTTATCTGTACTTTTGCTGTATGGGGACAGACTAGCTGAGGAGGAATTGGATTCTCCTAGGTCTCTGGACATCTCACAGATGCTTTCTTCCTGGAACTCTGGAGATTGTCTGTAGTTTCTGCTTTTCTTCATCCAGCAGGGCTGAAGGTGCTCAAGCTGGGTATATGACCAAGTCTCAGCTGAGACTAGGTCCTTGCTGTCTTCCCTATGCAGGGGAGCTTCTCTCACACACCCTACCCCTAGCAGGGGTTGAGCTACACTCACTCTAACTTTGTCACGGAAGGTGTACAGGAAACTAGAAGACACAAAATGAATATCTGACTCACTGGATCCAAAACTAAGGAACAAAAGGGAGAGCCCTCTATCAGACCTGACTCTCTCCCTGACTGCTCAGCCTATGCGAAAATCCCAATGGTAGATGATCGCATATCCTCGTACCTCGACTGTATAACTCCTGAACACCCTATAATAGTGAGGGGACACGGCCACCGGCTCCCTACACTAGATACGGAGGGAGTCAGGGTCACCTGGGATCCAGCAAACAGAAAAACACAAATGAATGAACAAAACTTATCTGTAGAAGACTCAGAAGTAGGATCAGCATGCACACACTCCAGGAATATAAACCGCAAAGTGAATCAGTCTGGGAAGGGATTTAAAGGGATGCAATCAGTGCAACTACATGACAGCTGAGAAAGACTAACAAGATGAGAAAATGAAAGCAAAACAAAAGGAAGCTCAAGGAGGAGGTTCTGAAAGACATCTGTCAGGGCTTCTCAGATGTCTGGTGGTGACAGTACCCCTCCTTCTACGAGTGGACTGCGGACACTCAGAGCCCACCTTCTCAGGATGGGACCTATGTAAAGCCCTGATGAGACGAGTGGCCTTAATGTCCGTCACTGGGACCCACATCCTCTCCTCAGGACCATAACCCTCCCAATGAACGAGGTACTGGAGAGAACCGCGGACAACACGAGAATCCACAATCCTAGAGACCTGAAATTCAAGATTACCATCAACCACAATCGGAGGAGGAGGCAAAGACGAGGGTACAATGGGTTGGACATAAGGTTTTAATAAGGACTTATGAAAAACATTATGGATCTTCCAAGTCTGAGGAAGATCAAGACGGTAGGCAACAGGATTGATGACGGACAAGATTTTGTAAGGCCCAATAAACTTAGGACCCAACTTCCAGGAGGGAACCTTCAATTTGATATTCTTAGTAGACAACCACACCAGATCACCAACATTCAGGTCCGGACCAGGCACACGTCTCTTATCCGCCACACGCTTATATCTCTCACTCATGCTCTTTAGATTATCCTGAATCTTTTGCCAAATAGATGACAACGACGAGGAGAATCTGTCCTCATCAGGTAAACCAGAAGACCCCTCTCCAGAGAATGTCCCAAACTGCGGATGAAACCCATATGCACCAAAAAATGGTGACTTATCAGAGGACTCCTGACGACTGGTTATTTAAAGCAAACTCAGCAAGGGACAAAAAAGAACACCAATCCTCCTGATTCTCCGCCACAAAACAGCGCAGATATGTCTCCAGATTCTGATTGACGCGCTCTGTCTGGCCATTCGACTGCGGGTGGAAAGCAGAAGAGAATGACAACCGAACCCCCAAGCGAGAACAGAAAGCCTTCCAGAATCTGGAAACAAACTGCGTGCCCCTATCAGAGACTATGTCTGAAGGAATACCATGCAATTTGACAATGTGATCAATAAATGCCTGCGCCAGCGTCTTAGCATTGGGCAAGCCAGGAAAAGGGATGAAATGCACCATTTTGCTAAAACGGTCCACCACCACCAGAATCACAGTCTTCCCCGAGGAACGAGGCAGGTCCGTAATGAAGTCCATGGACAGATGTGTCCAAGGACGGGAAGGAATGGGTAAGGGAAGGAGAGGACCTGATGGCCGTGAATGAGGGACTTTGGCACGAGCGCAGGTCTCGCAGGCTGCCACAAAACCCTCAACCGACTTACGAAGCGCCGGCCACCAGAATCTCCGAGCGATGAGATCCACTGTGGCTCTTGCCCCCGGGTGCCCAGCAAGGACAGTATCGTGGTGTTCCTTAAAAATCTTGTGTCTTAAAGCGAGAGGCACAAACAACCTCCCAGGAGGACAAAGATCAGGAGCCTCTGACTGGGCTACCTGAACCTCTGCCTCCAATTCAGGATAAAGAGCAGAGACCACCACACCTTCAGCCAAAATGGGACCTGGGTCTTCAAAATTCCCACCTCCCGGAAAACAACGTGACAGGGCATCCGCCTTCACATTCTTAACCCCAGGGCGGAACGTGACAACAAAATTAAACCTGGAAAAGAACAAAGACCATCGGGCCTGTCTCGGGTTCAGACGCTTGGCTGACTCCAAGTAGGCCAGATTCTTATGGTCAGTAAACACGGTAATAGGGTGTCTGGCTCCCTCTAGCCAATGGCGCCATTCCTCAAAAGCCAACTTGATGGCCAACAACTCCCTATCTCCCACATCGTAATTTCTCTCTGCGGAGGAGAGTTTCTTCGAGAAAAAGGCACACGGTCGCCATTTGGCAGGAGAGGGACCCTGAGACAAGACCGCACCCACACCCACCTCAGAAGCATCAACCTCAACTATGAAAGGTAGAGAAATATCAGATTGTACCAAGATGGGAGCTGAAGCAAAACTCTCCTTGATATTAGAAAAGGCCTTACGCGCCTCTACCGACCAGGAGGAAAAATCTACCCCCTTTCTAGTCATATCAGTGAGTGGTTTAACAACAGAGGAATAATTCAAAATAAACTTCCTGTAATAATTGGCAAAGCCCAAAAAACGCATCAGCGCCTTCTGATTCTCAGGAAGCTCCCACTCAAGCACAGAGCGGACCTTCTCGGGGTCCATGCGAAAACCAGAAGCGGAGAGAAGAAACCCCAGAAATTGAATTTCTGGAACCGCAAACACACATTTTTCCAGTTTAGCATACAATTTATTCTCCCGCAGGATGAGCAAGACCTGACGTAAGTGTTCCTTATGAGTTTTGAAATCAGGAGAAAAAATCAAAATGTCATCTAGATACACTAGTACAAATTTCCCCATTAAATGATAAAAAATGCTGTTCACAAAATGCTGAAAGACGGCTGGAGCATTCATCAAACCAAAAGGTATAACCAAATTCTCAAAATAGCCCTCAGGGGTATTGAAGGCCGTCTTCCATTCGTCTCCTTCTCTGACCCTGACCAGGTTGTATGCCCCTCTTAGATCCAACTTGGAAAAAACTTTAGCCCCAACAATCTGATTAAACAGGTCCGGGATCAGAGGAAGCGGATAAGGGTCGCGAATTGTGATACTGTTCAGCTCCCTGAAATCCAGACATGGTCTTAAAGAACCATCTTTTTTCTTAACAAAGAAAAAAACAGCAGCAACAGGTGACTTCGAGGGTCGTATGTGTCCCTTTCTCAGACTCTCAGAGATATAAGCACGCATAGCGACCCTTTCAGGTTGGGAGAGATTGTATAAATGAGATTTAGACAGCTTGGCGCCTGGGGTGAGATTAATAGGGCAATCCTACTCCCTGTGCGGGGGGAAAGTCCTGAACACCACTCTCAGAGAAGACATACGAAAATTCAGAGAGAAAAGATGGTACAGTCTTAGTAGAAACCTCAGAAACAGATGTCGTGAGGCAATTCTCTCTGCAAAAGTCACTCCAACCATTTATTTGCCTCGCTTGCCAATCAATGGTGGGGTTATGCCTAGTGAGCCAGGGTAACCCCAACACTAGAGGAGTAGGCAACCCGCTTAGGACGAAACATGACACATCCTCAACATGAGTATCACACACAATCAAACGGATATTGTGAACTATGCCCTTTAACGATTTCTGAGAAAGTGGAACGGAATCAATAGCAAAAACAGGTATATCCTTTTCCAAAGTGCATACCTGGAAACCATGAGTTATAGCAAATTGACTATCAATGACATTGACAGCTGCTCCACTATCTACAAAAATCTCACAAAAAATGTTCTTGCTCTCTAGCGCCACCCTGGCAGGTAGGACAAAATGGGAACTACAAGCAAATGGAAAACCTTCAATTTCCGCATCAACCTTGCCAATAGTAACAGATGGAACATTTTTAGAGGATTTTTTTCTTTTTGTTTCTTTATTACTCTCAAAAAACTGCCTGAATCTCCTAGAGGGACAAACATTTGCCAAATGATTTATACCTCCACAACAGAAACAAACCTTCCCATGAGAGCTGAATCCTCTATTGTCAGAGGCAAGCAAACCCAGCTGCATGGGCCCCTGCTCAGAAGGGATTGAGAGTGACTGAGACCCCTGTGCACTGAATGAGACCGGCGCACTGTCATTGGACTGAGTATGACAGGAAGGAGTGATCTCTCCTCTCTCTCTAAGACGCCTGTCAATACGAACGGCCCGAGACATGGCAGAGTCCAAGGAGGTAGGTCTCTCATGAAAGGCAAATGCATCTTTCAATCCCTCTGAAAGACCATGGCAAAATTGACTTCGGAGTGCAGCATCATTCCAACCAGTATCAGCTGCCCATCTCCGAAATTCTGAGCAGTATATCTCTGCGGATTGTTTACCCTGGCATAAAAGACGTAGTCTAGACTCCGCCAGAGCAATACGATCCGGATCATCATATATCTGACCCAGGGCTAAAAAGAATTCATCCACTGAACGGAGGGTCCGTGCCCCCATCGGCAGCGAGATGATGATCCCTACCCTCCGCTCCTCATCACCAGAGGAATGGGGAAGTAGGCGAAAATGGAGTTTGCAAGCCTCTCTAAAACGAACAAAATTCTCACTACCCCCGGAGAACGTATCCGGGAGCGAGATCTTAGGCTCAGAACAAACTCCATGAACGCAAGCTGAACCGGTCACCTGAAACTGAGAAAGAGTCTTACGGAGATCTGCTACCTCCAATGAAAGACCCTGCATGCGTTCAGTCAAAAGTGAAACCGGATCCATGCTTGAGACGGTTTTGGCGGTTTATAATGTCACGGAAGGTGTACAGGAAACTAGAAGACACAAAATGAATATCCGACTCACTGGATCCAAAACTAAGGAACAAAAGGGAGAGCCCTGCATCAGACCTGGCTCTCTCCCTGACTGCTCAGCCTATGCGAAAATCCCAATGGTAGATGATCGCATATCCTCATACCTCGACTGTATAACACCTGAACACCCTATAATAGTGAGGGGACACGGCCACCGGCTCCCTACACTAGATACGGAGGGAGTCAGGGTCACCTGGGATCCAGCAAACAGAAAAACACAAATGAATGAACAAAACTTATCTGTAGAAGACTCAGAAGTAGGATCAGCATGCACACACTCCAGGAAGGAATATAAACCGCAAAGTGAAGCAGTCTGGGAAGGGATTTAAAGGGATGCAATCAGTGCAACTACATGACAGCTGAGAGAGACTAACGAAATGAGAAAATGAAAGCAAAACAAAAGGAAGCTCAAGGAGGAGGTTCTGAAAGACATCTGTCAGAGCTTCTCAGATGTCTGGTGGTGACAAACTTCCTTCTCCACCCATGCTGCAGGATGTGGGGCCAGCCCACTCTACACACACAGGCGGGAGCTAAGCTGGAATAATCCATTCCAGCTCAGATTCACTAAACACTAAACTATACTTGTCAATGGGTTGCTGTCACCTATTGGTAACCAGGCAAATTACATGAACAATTGCTTTTAACTTGGATTTATATGCATATTTGTGGAGGACATAATATAAATAGAAAAAAGGAGGTCCAGCTTCCGAATAACGTGGAATCTTTTTAATAATTCAGTGCAATAAAAACCATGAAAAATCCAGGTTCCCTCATGCCCAGGTTCCTGGCCTGGTCTGTGCATCCTCAACTTGGCCCCAGGTGAGCAGGGCCGGTGCAAGGATTTTTGCCAACACAAGCGAAGCTACATTTTGGCGCCCCCCCCCGTCCGGACCTGGCCCCATCCCATGAGCACCCCCTATTGTGTCACATTCCCCCCCCCCCCCCGCCCCGGCCTATTGACAATAGGGGGTAATAATATGATCATGGATGGGGCCAGGGACGTCCAGGCGGGGGAATGATGTGCCATGGGGGGGGGGGGAGAAATGTGACACAATAGACTATTGTGTCACATTTCTCCCCCCCATTGCACTTAATCCCTCCCCAGCCCGGACAGCCCTGGCGCCATCCATGATCACATCGTTACCCCTTACTGTGTCACATTTTAACCCCCCCCCCCCCCAGCCGACCCTTCCTGGCGGCCTGGCCCCATTCCCATGTCACATACTCAGAGTACTGTACAACTGTACAGACATTTACATTGTACCCCCTCCCTCCATCATGTCACGGTCACACAAACTAGCGCCAGAGCAGAGGCGCTCAGGCTTTTAGCACGGCATTCAATGATGTGTTTAAAAAAAGTAATTACAAAACAACAATCATTAATATTGGGGGGGGGGGGGGCCAATATTAATGATTGTTGTTTTGTAATTACTTTTTTAAAACACATAATTGAATGCCGTGCTAAAAGCCTGAGCGCCTCTGCTCTGGCACTAGACTAGCACTTATGGCCTCATTTTATGATTTTGAAATAATTTTAAATGATCATATTAATTATTATATACAATACATTCAATTCGGAACAGTTCAAACTTCAAGTGACCTACCTTAAGTCCTGAGTCCACTCCTGACCTGCCTGACTCCTGCTGCTGCTGGCTGCCAGTGCGTCTGGTGGTCTAATCTGGCTGACGGCTGTGTGTGTCTGTGTGAGTCAGACACAACACAATCAGTCAGCTCGAGCCTCGCCTATTAGTCCCTGCCATACCCGCCGGCGGCGCAGCTTACTACCAGTCAGGCCCCCATGGCAGGCTGAGCACATGTGACCGGTGTGTTGCCGTGACTCTGAGCGGCCGACACACGCAGGCTGGGGGCGGGCGCAAGGCGGCGGCGCTGCGGCACAAATTCAAGAAAGTTATAAAAAAAAAAAAAAAAGAAGGGCATTCATTTTTCCGCCCTGCGCAGGGCGCGCCCTAAGGCAGCCGCTTGGTCTGCCTTATGGTAGCGCCGGCCCTGCAGGTGAGCGCACCATTCCTGCTTTTCTCAACATAATGTAAATTACATCAGATGACAGTATAAAGGCTCTTAGAAGATAGTAGCGAGGTAGAGGAGTGTAGTAACTCTAGAGTTACTAACGCTTTTACACTAGCATTTTTTCCCCCTGGTATTAAGTTCCATCCTAGGGGCTTAATACTGGAAAAAAACTGATCAGTTTTAACCTAATGCATGTGTTTAAAGTCCTCCTCTGACTCCTCTTCAGACTCCTGTTGTTGACTTGTCTCAAATGGAGTAGCCCCCCCCTGGAAATTCATCCAGCATTGCGACTTCCTCATCTTCCTGCTCCTGCTCCTTGATGGCTTGATCAATGACACGACGCAATGCACCCTCCAGAAAGAAGGCGTAAGCTACGTTGTCACTGATGGTGCACTGGCTGTGACAGCCAGTTTGGTGATCTCATCAAATGGCTGCAGAAGTCTGCATGCGTCATGCATGAGCAGCCACTGGTGTGGTGAAAAAAAACAAGCTCCCAGAATTGCTGCACGACTAAGTTCAGGACGTGTGCCATGCACGGCACGTGTGTCATTTTGCCCTGTTTCAGCATGCCCAGCAGATTGACACCGTTGTCGCACACCACTTTACCAACTGTCAAATTGAGCTGGGTTAGCCACTGATCGGCCTGTGACAGCAGAGCTGAAAGGAGTGCAAGACCGGAGTGGCTCTTGGCTTCCAAGCTCAACAGATGCAGCACAGCATGGCAATGTCTCACCTGGCATGTCGAATAGGTTCTGGGGATCTTGGGGGGCGCAGCGGAAGAGACGGTAGCAGCAGAAAAGGAGGAGTCAGCTGAGGAGGAGAGGGAGGATGGAGTAGGAGGAGGAGAAGAAGAGGCAGGCCTGCATGCAATCCGTGGCGGTAACACCAAATCTACACGGGTGCCACGGGTTGCATGCTTGACCACCGTCAGAAGGTTCACCCAGTGGGCAGTAAAAGTTATGTACCTTCCCTGCTCGTGTTTGCTAGACCATGTGTCTGTGGTCAGATGTATCTTGGCACCGACACTGTGTGCCAGAGATGCATTCACTTGCCGCTGAACGTGGCCATATAGCTCTGGGAGGTCCTTCTGGGAGAAATATTTCCTTCTGGGGACCTTCCATTGTGGTGTGCCAATAGCCACACTTTTTCTAAAGGCCTCCGAGTCCACGAGTTTATATGGCAGTAGTTGGCGGGCTAGCAGTTCTGACAAGCCAGCGGTCAGCCGTTGGGCAAGAGGGTTATCTGGCGTCATCATCTTTTTTCACTCAAACATTTGGGGCAAGGACGCCTGCCTTTTGCCAGTTAAACGCAATGACGGTGACAGTGGAAGGTGGAGTGGTGGATAACTGGGAGGAGAGAGGAGAAGACGAAGAGGCAGGATGGTGAGCGCCGGCAGTGTGTCTTTGTGGGGTCTGACGGTGTTGCTCCCAATGGGCTCGGTGATGGGAGGCCAGGTCCCTAGGTGAGTGTTCTGCTTACCGCGTCTTATGCGTTGACAGCACAGGCTGCAGATGGCAACACTATTGTCAGCAGCGGACACATAAAAAAAAGCCCACACTGTGGAGCCATGTGCCGGCGTCCTGGGAGCACCAGATGTGACCGTGCATGGTGAATGTTTCGTTCCAGATACATTAGCAATCTGCTTTTTGCCTCCTGTGCACTGTAAGTTCTGGCTTCTTCTCCTATCTATCTATCTGCTGCTCCGTCTCTCCCTCTGAACTCCCCTTCTCTTCCTCTTGTGGGCACCCACATGACTTCTATCGACACGTCATCATCGGATTCCTCACCTTCACCACCACTGACATTAGAGATCTCAGAGTAGGCAGCAACAGCTGGGACCACCCTCCTTGGGCTGATCTGGGTACTGTCATCAGACTGCTGGGTGGCGACCGTTGATACCTCCTCTTCCTGATCCAATGCCAGAATGCTGCGCATCGGTAAGGTCTTGGAATGTATGTGAAAATAATTCCTATGTCCCGAGCGGAGGGGATATGGTGGTGGTGGTGGTGTTTTTGGGGATGGAAACAGCAGAGAGTGAAGAGGGTGCAGATAGAGAGGATGAGGAGGGTGCAGAAGCGGAAGGCTGAGTGAGCCACTCAACGAAGTCTGGTGCGTCCTTTGATGTAATCGCACGCACCTTCTGCAACTTCCCACTTAGGCTCTGGCCTGGTGCACCTGCCCTACCCCTACCACCCCTGCGGAATGGCCTGCCTCTTCCTCTGCCTGTCATTTTCAAAATGACCCTGTGACAATATAGAAGAGCAGTATTTTTGGAAGAAGGTATATCACACCCCTGCCTCAATCAGTTTTTTTGGGGGGCAACTGGTAAATCACACCAGTAGAAATTATTGGTTCCAATAGTGTTTTTCACTCTGTGTAGATGCGGTAAGACAGCAAAACCGCAGACAAATGCTGCACTACCTAAATGCACTATATAGAATGTATATTATTGGTATATAAAATCCCTGCTTAAATCAGTGGGTTTTTTTTTTGGGGGGGGGGGGGGGGGGCAACTGGTAAATCACACCAGTAGAAATTAATTCTTCAAATAGTGTTTGTCACTCGTGTCTTGTAGATGCGGTGACGCAGCAAAACCGCACAAAACCGCTGCACAATAAAATTGCACTATAATATACTTTCTATGTTAGAAAGTACAGCACAGACCAAAAGTTTGGACACACCT
Source organism: Bufo gargarizans (assembly GCF_014858855.1). NCBI lineage: Eukaryota > Metazoa > Chordata > Amphibia > Anura > Bufonidae > Bufo > Bufo gargarizans. The sequence continues at coordinate 300,073,179 of NC_058082.1, read as the reverse complement.
TCTCATTCAAAGAGTTTTCTTTATTTTCATGACTATGAAAATTGTAGATTCACACCGAAGGTATCAAAACTATGAATTAACACATGTGGAATTATATACATAACAAAAAAGTGTGAAACTGAAAATATGTCATATTCTAGGTTCTTCAAAGTAGCCACCTTTTGCTTTGATTACTGCTTTGCACACTCTTGGCATTCTCTTGATGAGCTTCAAGAGGTAGTCACCTGAAATGGTTTTCACTTCACAGGTGTGCCCTGTCAGGTTTAATAAGTGGGATTTCTTGCCTTATAAATGGGGTCCATCAGTTGCGTTGTGGAGAAGTCAGGTGGATACACAGCTGATAGTCCTACTGAATAGACTGTTAGAATTTGTATTTTGGCAAGAAAAAAGCAGCTAAGTAAAGAAAAACGAGTGGCCATCATTACTTTAAGAAATGAAGATCAGTCAGTCCGAAAAATTGGGAAAACTTTGAAAGTGTCCCCAAGTGCAGTCACAAAAACCATCAATCGCTACAAAGAAACTGGCTCACATGCGGACCTCCCCAGGAAAGGAAGACCAAGAGTCACCTCTGCTGCGGATAAGTTCATCCGAGTCACCAGCCTCAGAAATCGCAGGTTAACAGCAGCTCAGATTAGAGACCAGGTCAATGCCACACAGAGTTCTAGCAGCAGACACATCTCTAGAACAACTGTTAAGAGGAGACTGTGTGAATCAGGCCTTCATGGTAGAATATCTGCTAGGAAACCACTGCTAAGGACAGGCAACAAGCAGAAGAGACTTGTTTGGGCTAAAGAACACAAGGAATGGACATTAGACCAGTGGAAATCTGTGCTTTGGTCTGATGAGTCCAAATTTGAGATCTTTGGTTCCAACCACCGTGTCTTTGAACGACGCAGAAAAGGTGAACGGATGGACTCTACATGCCTGTTCCCACCGTGAAGAATGGAGGAGGAGGTGTGATGGTGCTTTGCTGGTGACACTGTTGGGGATTTATTCAAAATTGAAGGCATACTGGACCAGCATGGCTACCACAGCATCTTTCAGCAGCATGCTATTCCATCTGGTTTGCGTTTAGTTGGACCATCATTTATTTTTCAACAGGACAATGACCCCAAACACACCTCCAGGCTGTGTAAGGGCTATTTGACCATGAAGGAGAGTGATGGGGTGCTGTGCCAGATGACCTGGCCTCCACAGTCACCAGACCTGAACCCAATCGAGATGGTTTGGGGTGAGCTGGACCGCAGAGTGAAGGCAAAAGGGCCAACAAGTGCTAAGCATCTCTGGGAACTCCTTCAAGACTGTTGGAAGACCATTTCAGGTGACTACCTCTTGAAGCTCATCAAGAGAATGCCAAGAGTGTGCAAAGCAGTAATCAAAGCAAAAGGTGGCTACTTTGAAGAACCTAGAATATGACATATTTTCAGTTGTTTCACACTTTTTTGTTATGTATATGATTCCACATGTGTTAATTCATAGTTTTGATGCCTTCAGTGTGAATCTACAATTTTCATAGTCATGAAAATAAAGAAAACTCTTTGAATGAGAAGGTGTGTCCAAACTTTTGGTCTGTACTAATATATATATATATATATATATATATATAAAAAAGGAAACAATGGCGGCACTGGAAGAAAACACAAGGAGGGTGCTATGTCCAGGGATGTAGCAGCTTACCCCGTCAATAGAAGATGAAAAAGGACAGCACTCCAGGTAAAAGTTAGTGATGTTTAATCACCCATGTGAAGGCAACGTTTAAGCTCATACAAGAGCCTTTCTCAAGCGTATGAGCTGAAACGCTGCCTTCACATGGGTGATTAAACATCACTAACTTTTACCTGGAGTGCTGTCCTTTTTCATTATATATATATATATATATATATATATATACTATATTACTAAGTTATTTATTATCAGTTCATCAGTAAGAGAAATGGTAGTAGGTGTAGCCTGCTTGGATAGGATTCATTTTCCTTGACATCTCATTGACAAGAACATTGGCGGTATTGTTACAGATAATATTTTTTAAGTAAATGACTGAAATAACCACAACTATGTTCAAAGTGTTCAACCAAGGAAAGTGAGTAAGTCGTGCACAAGACATATGATAAATTGAGCTTTTGAAATAACTGCAAAATTCAGAGAGAACTCTCGGGCATATAAATCGATATTGAGCTGGCAAGGGTTCATTTAACTCTATCACTGCTGGGCTGGACGGGTCACTAACAATTTGTGAGGCATCACTGCTGTTCTGTCAACCCCCTATTGATCTGCTGTCAACCTGACTTGTTTTTTTCATTTTGAGTTCCATGTCTGCTACATCTGGCATGCTGGAGACTGTGCGGGGTTAGATTGAACACAGCAATGAAGAAGATACTCTTAGATTTCATGTCTGACAGAAATAGACTAATAGATTTACCCTGTTATATCTTTTGAGGCATTTCAATGTATTTTTTTGGATTCTTAACAGATTTGTCCAGAAATGTAAGTTTACGTTCCTTTGCATTTAACTTATTATTATTATTTTTTTTAAATCCACTCATCAACCTGGGAAACTGAGGAATTGTTTCATATAGAATCCATCTAAAGAAATTGAGGCATATTTAATCAGATGCTGTATTACTGAGGTAGTATCTCCCCTATCATCAGCTAGAAGCATTGCTAGTCCATATCCCCAGGGACCCTCTATTCCTACGAACAGCCATGCCGTGGGCATGACACCTATTTTTGTATAAGTGCCTATCATATACAGAAATGTGTGACTAGAGCCTTACTTGTTCTCAACAAATGAACTTTAATCCCTTAACATGACAGTGTATCATGATTGCCATTGTTAAAGGGGTTTTCCAGTAACAATTATTTTTTATCAAGTGCCTGCAGCATGTTCCCTGAAACAGAAGATTTATACTTACCTTCTCCATGCAGCTGCAGTCCTTTGTGCTTCTCCTGCTGTCTCCATCTTCTAGTCCTTACCATGGGCATGAGCGAGGACCAGAAAATGGAGGCAGCGCGGAGGACCAGATTGGCGTAGAGCAGGTAAGTATGAATCTCCCATTTAAGGGCGGGCTGCCAGCACTTGATGTCAAATGATTATTACAGGAAAACCCCTTTAAAGTGGCGTAATGTACAGTTTACAACACAATGATCACAGGAGCACAAAAGTTGTGTCTACCTGATCAGAAGCAGGAGCCCGTTGGTCATTGACAGCCAGGATCAGAGAAGCCTCTGATCCTCGCTGTTTAACCCATTAGATTCCATGTTCAAGTGACTGTAGCATCTAAGGTTAAAAGAGGGAGTGGATTCCCTCTGTCTGCTCATCAGCACCCTACAATGCAATTGAGGGTTGCTGATATATTACCATGATAACTATGGGCCTATAAATGGCCCAAGGTCTTCAATAAGTATCTGCATGCTAGGCCATGCCAGATGCATAGCCTAATAGGCTGCTATCAGTATTACACTGACAGATTTTAATGGTCTGGAAAATAATACACACATTGTTACACACAGCAGAGTAAATGTGAGCAGTGGCTGCCCTGCCAGGACCTGTGTATTTATGCACTGGACAGATCCATCACAGTAAGGCCTCTTGCACACGAACGTGTGCGCCCCATGGCCGTGCTGCGGCCCGCAATGCACTAACAACCACTGTGGGGCAGCTGCAGCAGATCGCAGACCTATTTACTTTAATGGGTCTGCGATCCGGCCGTTCCGCAAAAAGATAGGACATGTTCGGAAGTATGGGACGAAACTCCAAGGAAGCACTCCATAGTGCTTCCGTAGGGTTCTGTTCCGTGCTTCCATTCCGCACCATTCCCCATCTCCAGATTTGCGGACCTATTGAAGTGAATGGGTCCACATCCGTGATGCGGAATGCACACGGGACAGTGCCCGTGTATTGCGGATCCGCAAATGCGGTCAGCAAAACGGCCACGGAGCGCACATGGCCACGGAGCGTTCGTGTGAAAGAGGCCTGACTCTAGCCTCCTAATACTGCTTCTGACTGGGTAATCTTATGCAGCAATACTGTCCCTAACAATAATATTCAATAAATTATGTCTCCCAAAATGGTACCAATACACTATAGCTCATGTTGCCATTCAGAAATGTCCCTCAATGTGATAAGACAAAAAAATAATATTTTTTCATTTAAACATATTTATTGTGCAAACATACTAAAATGTAAAAGAAAAAAACACACACAAATTTGGTATTGTCAGATTCTTAATCCATACAATAAAAATAAATGTTTTAAAAAATTTTCACTGCACAGTAATCAGCAGAAAAAACTAATGAGAAAAACAATGGCAGAATTGCTGTATTTTATTTTATTTTTTTACATTTTTACAAAAAAGCTGATTAATATATACCGAAAAATGGTGACCTTGGCGAATACAACTCACCACACAAAAAGAAGCCATCATATGGCTACATCGACGTTATGGCTCTTAGAATGCAATGTACAAGCAACATGCATTGCAAGCGTTTTAATGGTGTTTTTTTACATGCATTTCTGGTGGTGTTTTCATTTTTTAACCAGTTGCACCTGCAACTGTGGAGAAAATGTGACTAAAACACTATACCCTGAGAATTCTGCATTTTGAAAGAAATGTTACTGACCACAAAAATACCAGAAAATCAAATTGCCTGGGCTGTAGACATTACATTATTTTTACTATAGGCTTTAACCCCTTGGTGTCACAGGCATTTTTTGTTGTTTTCGTTTAATTCTTCTTGCCTTCTAAGGGCCATAACATTTTTATTTTTCCATTGACCTAGCCATATGATGGCTTGTTTTTTTGCAGGACAAGTTGAATGTATTAATGCCATCATTTAATGTTGTTTATGTGATGTGTTATGAAACAGATAAAATATTTACAGGGTAGAAAAGGGAAAAAATTTACAAACCGGATTCCCAAAAAGTTGGGACACTAAACAAATTGTGAATAAAAACTGAATGCAATGATGTGGAGATGGCAAATGTCAATATTTTATTTGTAATAGAACGTAGATGACAGATCAAACGTTTAATCCGAGTTAATGTATCATTTTAAAGGAAAAATACATTGGCTTCAAATTTTCACGGTGTCAACAAATCCCAAAAAAGTTGGGACAAGTAGCAATTAGAGGCTGGAAAAAGTAAATTTGCGCATAACGAAGAGCTGGAAGACCAATTAACACTAATTAGGTCAATTGGCAACATGATTGGGTATAAAAAGAGCTTCTCAGAGTGGCAGTGTCTCTCAGAAGCCAAGATGGGTAGAGGATCACCAATTCCCACAATGTTGCGCAGAAAGATAGTGGAGCAATATCAGAAAGGTGTTACCCAGCGAAAAATTGCAAAGACTTTGCATCTATCATCATCAACTGTGCATAACATCATCCGAAGATTCAGAGAATCTGGAACAATCTCTGTGCGTAAGGGTCAAGGCCGTAAAACCATACTGGATGCCCGTGATCTCCGGGCCCTTAAACGACACTGCACCACAAACAGGAATGCTACTGTAAAGGAAATCACAGAATGGGCTCAGGAATACTTCCAGAAACCATTGTCAGTGAACACAATCCACCGTGCCATCCGCCGTTGCCAGCTGAAACTCTACAGTGCAAAGAAGAAGCCATTTCTAAGCAAGATCCACAAGCTCAGGCGTTTTCACTGGGCCAGGGATCATTTAAAATGGAGTGTGGCAAAATGGAAGACTGTTCTGTGGTCAGACGAGTCACGATTCAAAGTTCTTTTTGGAAATCTGGGACGCCATGTCATCCGGACCAAAGAGGACGAGGACAACCCAAGTTGTTATCAACACTCAGTTCAGAAGCCTGCATCTCTGATGGTATGGGGTTGCACGAGTGCGTGTGGCATGGGCAGCTTGCATGTCTGGAAAGGCACCATCAATGCAGAAAAATATATTCAGGTTCTAGAACAACATATGCTCCCATCCAGACGTCATCTCTTTCAGGGAAGACCCTGCATTTTTCAACAAGATAATGCCAGACCACATTCTGCATCAAACACAACATCATGGCGGCGTAGGAGAAGGATCCGGGTACTGAAATGGCCAGTCTGCAGTCCAGATCTTTCACCTATAGAGAACATTTGGCGCATCATAAAGAGGAAGGTGCAACAAAGAAGGCCCAAGACGATTGAACAGTTAGAGGCCTGTATTAGACAAGAATGGGAGAGCATTCCTATTTCTAAACTTGAGAAACTGGTCTCCTCGGTCCCCAGACGTCTGTTGAGTGTTGTAAGAAGAAGGGGAGATGCCACACAGCGGTGAAAATGGCCTTGTCCCAACTTTTTGGGGATTTGTTGACACCATAAAATTCTGATTTAACATATTTTTCCCTTAAAATGGTACATTTTCTCCGTTTAAACTTTTGTTCCGTGATTTATGTTCTATTCTGAATAAAATATTAAAGTTGGCACCTCCACATCATTGCATTCAGTTTTTATTCACGATTTGTATAGTGTCCCAACTTTTTGGGAATCCAGTTTGCAATTCCACCATTGTTTTTAAGGTTTCATTTTTATGGCATTCACTAGACGGTAAAAATGATGCTAAATTTATCCTGTTGGTGTGTATCATTTTGAAAATTCCAAATATATGTATTTTTTGCATGTAAATATAAAAAAGTTTTCATTTTTCTGACAATGTAACTGCACCTGATCTGAACATCATTGAAAATATGTGGATAGACCTCAAAAGAGCAGTGCATGCAAGACAGCCCAGGAATCTCACAGAACTGGAAGAGTTTTCCAAAGAAGAATGGATTAAATTCCTCCAACAAGAATTGAATGACTCTTGTCTGGCTACAAAAAGCCTTTACAAGCTGTGATACTTGCCAAAGGTGGTGGTACTAGATACTAACCGTGCAGGGTGTCCAAAGTTTTGCTTCTGGTCCTTTTCCATTTTTGTTATTCTGAAATTGTAAAAGATGAAAATCTAAATTTGTTTTTGCTTAAAATGCAAAGGGAATGTGTCATCTTTATTTTTATGCCTTTTGGAGATAGTTTAATCTTCAATTTGCTTAACTGTTTACTGTAACACTACAAGAAATGTTAGACCAGCACATTCATAGTCGCAGGTGCACATCCATAAAGCTAGCATGCAGAAAGCAAACAAAAAAACGTATGGCAGCACATTTCACATACAAACAAATAAAACTAGGGAATAGGGATTATTCTGAATTAAAGTGGCATTATAAGTACTATACATGGAAACAAATAGAAGCTCTCTGCGCACATTTTTGATCAAACATGTGTCGGGCCCATCTACCAGGCGTCAAGGTGGCTTCTGCAAATGGGTACCTAACACTAACAGAACTGCCTCTCTTGGACCTACATTTATACTCTGCTCAGAAGCCCTGGAAAGATGGGTGGGGAATGCTCAATCTAAAAGAGGCAGCTACCCTCAATATATACTACAAGAAAATTCATACTACATACACTACAAGAAAATGCCATGTAAATTAACCCCTTAAAGGGTTTCTGTCGCCAGAATTACCCCTTTTAAACTAGCTGACATTAGCGATGTCAGCTGAACCTAACTAGCCTATTCCTAGTTTTATCTTTGCCCCCGTTACTCCAGAAATATAACTTTTATAATATGCTAATTAGCCTCTAGGTGCTAGCCCCTGCTCCTAGACGCTCCGTTCTCCCACCTCTGACCACTCCCTGCTACACTAGATTGACAGGGCCAGGGAGTGTTGGTCTCCTACTTCCGGCCCTGTCTGCTGTGTAAATCTCAAGCCTGTGCTGTCCCACTCACTATTCGATGCAAGCGCAGTGAGTAAAGGGCGCTCGCCGGCTGCCTGCCTCCTCACTGCGCCTGCGCCGAATACTGAATGGCGCGAGATTTCCCCAGCGCACAGGGCTGGCAGTTGTAGGTGAAGGCTGCCTGGCCCTGTCAATCTAGTGTAGCAGGGTGTGGCCAGAGGTGGGAGAACGGCGCCTCTAGGAGCAGGGGCAACGCCCCCCTTGTACCTAGAGGCTAATTATCATATTATATAAGTTATATTTCTGCAGAAACGAGGGCATAGATAAAAGTAGGAATAGGCTAATGTCAGCTCGTTTAATAGGGTTAATTCTGGTGACAGAAACCCTTTAAGGACCTTGCCATTTTTCTCCTTAAGGACCAGGCCATTCTTTGCAAATCTGACATGTGTCACTTTATGTGGTGGTAACTTTAAAATGCTTTTACTTATCCAGGGCATTCTGAGATTGTTTTCTCGTCAAATATTGTACTTCATGACAGTGGCAAAATAGATTTTTATTTATAAAAAATAACAAATTTACAAAAAAAATTGAAAAATTAGCAAATTGACAAATTTTTATTTCTCTACTTTTATAATAGATAGTAATAACTCCAAAAATAGTTATTACTTTACATTCCACATATGTCTACTTCATGTTTGGATCATTTCGTGAATGCCATTTTATTTTTTGGGGACATTAAAAGGCTTAGAAGTTTAGAAGCTAAAAAATTTCCAAAACCCACTTTTTAAGGACCAGTTCAGGTCTAAAGTCACTTTGTGAGGCTTACATAATTGAAACCACCCAGAAATTACCCCATTTTAGAAACTACACCCCTCAAGGTATTCAAAACTGATTTTACAAACTTTGTTAACTCTTTAGGTGATTCACAAGCATTAAAGGAAAATGGAGATTAAATTTTAGAATTTCAATTTTTTGGCAGATTTTCAATTTTAATCCATTTTTTCCAGTAGTATAGCAAGGGGTTAACAGCCAAACAAAACTCAATATTTATTTCCCTGATTCTGTAATTTACAGAAACACCCCATATGTGGTTGTAAACTGCTGTATGGGCACACGGCAGGGCACAGAAGGAAAGGAACTCTATATGGTTTTTGGAAGGCAGATTTCACTGGGATAATTTTAAGCTGCCATGTGCCATTTGAAGCCCCCTGATGCACCCCTAGAGTAGAAACTCTAATAAAATAACCCCATTTTGTAAACTACGGGATAAGGTGGAAGTTTTGTTGGTACTATTTTAGGGTGCATATGATTTTTGGTTCCTGTATTACACTTCTTGTGAGGCAAGGTAACAAAAAATAGCTGTTTTGGCACCGTTTTTATTTTTTGTTCTTTACAGTGTTTATCTGACAGATTAGATAATGTGGTATTCTTATAGAGCTGGTTGTTACGGACGTGACAATACAAAATATGACAACTTTTTTTATTTGTTTGTTTCAGTTTTACATAATAAAGCATTTTTTAAAATATACTGAAAGCCATAGTTTTTTATTTTTTTGTTTTGGGGGCAATTGTCTCATGTAGGGGCTATTTTTTTCGGTATAAGTTGATGGTTTTATTGGTACTATTTTAGGGTGCATATGACTTTTTGATCGCTTGGTATTACACTTTTTGTGATGTAAGGTGACATAAAATGGCTTTTTTGACACACTTTATATTTTTATTTTTTTACGGTGTTCATCTCAGTGGTTAGATCATGTGATATTTTTATGGAGCAGGTTGTTACGGACGTGGCAATACCTAATATGTCTACTTTTTATTTATTTATTTCACTTTAGCACAATAATAGCAGTTTTGAAGCAAATAAAATTATATTTTAGTGTCTCCATAGTCTGAGAGCATTGTTATTTTTATTGTCTTAGGTAGGGGCTCATTTTTTGCGGGATGCTTTGATTGGTACTATTAAGGGGGGCATACACCTTTTTGATCGCTTGGTGTTGCAATTTTTGTGATGTAAGGTGACAAAAAATAGCTTTTTTTTACACAGTTTAATATTTTTTACGGTGTTCATCTGAGGGGTTAGTTCATGGGATATTTTAATACAACAGGTTCTTAAGGATGCGGCGATACCTAATATGTAATTTTTTTTATTTATTTAAGTTTCACACAATAACAAAATTTTTGAAAAAAAAAAATCATGTTTTAGTGTCTCCATAGTCTGAGAACATTGTTATTTTTATTTTTTGGGCGATTGTCTTAGGTAGGGTATAATTTTTTGCAGGATGTGATGATGGTTTGATTGGTACTATTTTGGGGTGCATATGACTTTTTGATCGCTTGATATTGCACTTTATATGCTGTATAGTGACAAAAATGGCTTATTTTACACTTTATTTTTTATATTTTTTACGGTGTTAACCTGAGTTGTTAGGTTATGTTATATTTTTATAGAGCAGGTCGTTACGGACATGGCAATACCAAATATGTATACTTTTTTATTTTAGTTTTACACAATAATATCATTTTTGAAAAGTTTAAAATCATGTTTTAGTGGCTCCATATTCTGAGAGCCATACTTTTTTTTTTTTTTTACTTTTTGGGCGATTGTCCTAGGTAGGATATCATTTTTTGTGGGATGAGATAACAGTTTGATTGGCACTATTTTGCGGTGCATATGACTTTTTGATCGCTTGCTATTACACTTTTTGTGATGTTTTTTTACATTTAACACAATGAAAGCATGTTTAAAACAAAAAAAAAAATCATGTTTTAGTGTCTCTATAGTCTGAGAGCCATATTTTTATTTATTTTTTGGGCGATTGTCTTTTGTAGGGGCTCATATTTTTAAGTATGAGGTGACGGTTAGATTGGTACTATTTTGGGGGGCATGAGCCTTTTTGATCACTTGGTGTTGCACTTTTAGTGATGTGAGGTGACAAAATTCTTTTTTTTTTTGAGTTTTCATTATTATTTTTTGGACCGTGTTCACCTGAGGGGTTAGGTAATGTGATATTTTTATAGAGCCGGTCAATACGGATGACGCGATACCTAATATGTCTACTTTTCTTTTTTACCTATTTTTTACAGTTCTTTTTTTACTTTTTTGGGGTAAAAGGACGTTGTTATTTTTTTTTTATTTGAGACTTAAAATTTTTTTGTTTACTTTCTTCTTTTTTAACTTTTTTTTTATCCCACTATGGGACTTCAATATTACAGGCTCTGATCCCTGTTTCAATGCAGCACAATACATCTGTATTGTACTGCATTGACTATGAGTGTAATACACAGTGTAATACACTGATAGCTTGCCTATAAGACCCAGCCTGGGGGCTGGGCCTCATAGGCCTCTGTACATGCCAGGCACCAAGGCCTTGGAATAGTTTGGGGCTGCCATGGCAACCATCGGGTCCCCGCCACAGCAGCGCGGGGAACCGATGGCTAAGGTGAGGGAGCGCAAACCTCCCATATGCCGCAGTCAGCACTGACCGCGGCATATGAGGGGTTAATCCACCGACATTGGCGTTATCATCGATGCTGGTGGATGCAGCAGGGATCTGGCTGTCAGTAACAGCCGTATCTCTGCCGCTGATCGCTGCACCGCACATGGGGAAAGAGAAGGACTGTAGGACAAGAATGCTCGTCCTGGGGCGCAAAGTACCGGCCCTTTAGGGCAAGCATTCTCGTCCTGGGTCCTTAAGGAGTTAATAGCAAAAAACAATAACAACAACAAAAAAATTCCCTTTCTGCACCTGCTCTGACGTCCCATATATTGCTACAGCCAATCACTGACCTCAGCAGTCTACGTCATGGGACTGTTGATGTCAGTGCTTGGCTGCAGTGGTATATGGTACGTCATTACTGCAGCCAAACAATATGTCATTTATGCAGCTTGGGCAAGAGGACAGACCACTGGCGCTTTAAAGTAACCGTCAATAGCTACTAGTTGTCTCAACCTAAATGTAAACCTTCTGTTCCTCAACTCCAGTCCCCAGGGATCACCTGCTGGTCATGTTTTCAGGATTTCCTTAGTATTGAGAATATGATATCATTAGTGTCAGTGCATCAGGACTTACCACAGGTATTCTTTCTTTGGGATATTCTTAAATCCTAACTGGCATGTTGGCACTGAGGACTAGAGGTGAAGAACACTGGTCTAGATAATAAACTTAGTGGACTTGTCAGCTCTACTGAGATGATAAGGGAAATGCAGACTGCACACCAAGGCTAACTAGTACAGATGTATCTGTGCATGTCTAGGGGAGGGCTCAGTCTAATTGGCCCCAACAAAATGCAATCCAAAAAACTAAAAATCCTGTCAAAAAAAGCGAAGCAGATATTTAATCTATAGAGTCCAGAGATGATCCACTTTAGGTATTGAGCTGAGGACATGGGCTGCTAGATGGCCGCTAGCACATCCGCAATATCCAGTCCCCATAGCTCTCTGTGCTTTTATTGTGTAAAAAAATATTTTATATATATGTAAATGAGGCTACTAACGTTTCCAGAGCCCAGCCACGCCCACTGTGAAGGAGCCCAGCACCGCCCCGCATCCTCTGAATCTCCTCCTTGCTCCCTGACGTCACAAGGCTAGAGTGCCGTAATCTCGCAATGCGCGAGCTAGCGCATTCGCAGTGTCGGCATAATGTTCCTTCCCTGTGCTGGCATCAGCCTCAAGGAACAAACTGCGCACGTGCTAGCTCGCGCATCGTGAGATTACTGCGCTCTAGCTTTGTGACATTGGGGAGCAAGGAGGATATTCGGAGGATGCGGGGCTGTGCTGGGCTCCTTCACAGTGGGCATGGCTGGGCTCAGAGTCAGAGAACGCTGGACTCATCTGTCAAGCATGGAGGAGACAGGACTCATCTAAGGTTAATTTACATATCTATAAAATCGCACACAGAGAGCTATAGGGACTGGATAATCTATACCCAAAATCCAGGTGACAGGTTCCCTTTAATAAATAATGGTATTCCTTATAAAATAACAATTCAGGGACATCTTTTCTTAGAACTCTTTGTGACATTCTTCTGTTATTCCTTCTAGACCTTTATGAACAAATTGACATCTTGGTGTTATCAGTTGTGTGTGGGTCCTACACAAGCTATCCAATTAGTGCTCACAGTACCATGGTACGACCACATTTGATATTTGATTATAATCTAACTAATTATATACAATCATTAACTACTAAAAGTTACCTTAGATGTATTCACTTACTAGTGTGACAGATGGTTACCTCATAATATACACACAAAGATGCTGCATTCCGCATGCTAATGAGCTGATTTGAGTCCAGCGTGATGTCATTGAGTCCAGCGTATATTTAATGCAGAGCTATAGCCACGGCACGGTCATGGGGCGTTCAGGCTGATGCTTCCTCTTATTTATCTAATGAAGGCTGGTCTGCATTGTTAATGGCCGCGCTGCACCTTTAACTACAATGCAGACTGGTTACACAGTGTGGTCTGTTGTCACATCATTCATAGATTTATAGGAGGAACAACAGGGGAATGACATAATGTAGAGTTATAAGATATGTTCCAGAATTTATATCTTATGGAGAACTCAAGTGATCACTGAATTAGATATGTCAGGCGAGACGACAGATCCTCTTTAAAAGGAACCTGTCATGTGGATATTTGATAACTAATTATATACAATCCTTAGATGTATTCACTTACTGGTGTGACAGATGGTTACCTCATAATATATACACAAAGATGCTGCATTCCGCATGCTAATGAGCTGATTTGAGTCCAGCGTGATGTCATTGAGTCCAGCATATATTTAATGCAGAGCTATAGCCACTCCCCTGCCCACCTGCTGCTGATTCATATGTCAATCAGCAGCAGGTAGGCGGGGAGAGTCAGGAGCTCATGAATATTCAGGACTCATCATTATCAGCTGGAGCTTTTCAATACAAGATGTTGCCAGATTGACTGGGTCAATTAAAGAAAGTGACCCAGCATTTTGCTAAGAGAATCAGTCACTTATTTATGTTGCCCTTAGTTAGGACACCATAAAACTGGTGACAGGTTCCCTTTAAGCAAGCATCAGTTACAAGTACAAGGAACTAAAATGTAGATAAGTGGACCAATAATTGTCCAGTTCTGTCTGTCTGTTCCATATGTTCTCCAGACGTTTCTGTATTTGCATAGGTTAAATATAATAAAGTCTTCATGGCGTAAAAACTGGCAGGAATATACTACGCCTGTAAATGATTCCAAATATATGTAGCGCATTCTCATTTCTGCTGCAATGCATTTAGACCTATTTCGTTTAGTGGTGTAGTTTATCACCTGCCAGTCATCATAGAAGTTTGGAGAGACCAGACAGCTCTTGGGTTTAAATACTGGAAAGAAAGTGATATAGCAGTCTATATATCCTGCAATGTAATCTGCTTTAATTGTTTGGAGATATGATTGAAGCAGAAAACATCTGTGTAGCCACATGAGCTCCTATTTTTGCAAAGCAATTTCAATATGTTTGCTTTGATTAAATTTGTGGAGCATGTGACAATGCATTAATGTGCTGAGTGGCAAATCAAAATCTCCATATGCCAGGGAAAACAGTCAAATCCTAGCTTTATAGCAAACGTAGGCTGTCAGTGGGTGGTAGAGCATGCTGGGAGTGGTAGTTCTGCAGCAGCTGGAGAACCACATGGATTATGAACACCTATTTTTACAAATATAGACTTAAGAAACTTATAAATGAAACCATAACAGTTGATTGCACTGATTTAGCATTTTTTATTACATATAAATGTATTTATAGATTATCACCTTTCGAAAATGATTTGGTCGTGCTGAGTTATAAAGATATGAAGATATAGTTTTAGCTATCTAAGCTGATCAAAACAGACATACATGAGAACCTAGACATAGCAAAACTGGTGCAATGGAGTTTAATGTGTAACAGCTGGCTCTTAAAGGGACCTGTCCTCTCTCTTGACATGTCTGTTTTAGTAAATTGTTGTATTCCCCATAATATAACAATTTGATGCATCTTCTCTTAGAATTCTGTGTTGTGCAGTTCTGACAACTGGACGTTACCAACTGGGGGGGTGTCTCTACAGACTCTGACACTGTCCAGTCAATGCTTCCAGTCCTAGGCTGCGTAAGACACACCTGTTTCACATGGGAAATGGTAACACCCAGTTATCAAGTTGTTTACAGTTTTCTAGGAGGATTAATTTCACACTGGTTGGCATAATTCAGAGTTGTAAGAAAATATATTTCAGAATTATCTCATGGGGATACAGCTATTCACTAAAGCAGACATATCAGTAAGGATGATAGGTCCTCTTTACACGCTTTCCAGTGCCTACTGCTTGTAGTCAGCATGTTATCTTATAAATCTAAGTCAGGCCGGACAGGAGCGCAGCGGTGGGGGAGGACGCGCATGAAGGGGCTTGGCGGTGAGGGACAGGTGAGGAAAGGGTTAAATGTGTGTGGGGGCGGTATCGGGTGGAGGCGCGAGTTGCCAGGGCAGCGGGGGGTGCGGCCGGAGCGGAGAAGGAGGAAGTGGGCGGATCGGAGCGCAGTGTGGCCAGGAGACCGAAACGGACGGCATGATGTCGGCGCCTGTCCTGTCTGTAGAGGAGATGCTGGAGAGGTTGCGGCGTGAAGCGGAGGTGCGGGGGCCTGGCTGGCTGCAGGAGCAGGTTGGTGCCTGTATAGTTTCACCTGCTCCTGAGGCTACCCCCATTATTCGGGCTGCCCGGCCGCGGCGGAGCGTTCCACCGGCGCGCCTAAGCCCTGAAATCACCCCCCGGGCCCGGCGCCGAGTAGGGAGCCCCCCTGTGGACCCTCGGCGGCGGAGAGCGTCCGCTCAGCCTTCCGCGAGTCGCTCTCGCCAGCGGGAGGAATCCCGTTACGCGGCGGGGCCCTGAGAGGAGCGGGACGCCCCTTCCCCCGATCCCTGCGGCAGTGTAAATGGATTCCGGACCAGGAACGGCGGACCGGCCCAGTCCTTCCTTCAGCGGGCGGTCCGCTCGGCTTCTGGATGACATCCTGGTTCCTCGGGCTGCGCTGGGTGGAGACGGATACCAGCGCAGGTCCAGAGAAGATGTGAGCAGCGTGGAAGAGGATCCCCTTGCCGTGGTGGGCGCCGCGGTCTCGTCCCGGTGTCCGTCCAGCGTGGTGCAGACGGTCGTGCAGGTGGTCCAGGAGGAACAGCCGTTGACGTCCAGGAGCTATGACGGTGAAGTGTCCGGGCGGCGGGAGTCAGGATCTGCGGCAGCGGGAGTCACAGCGCCCGTGGTGCCTGGTGAGATTGCTTGGGGCTCCATGTTAGAGCAGGGTTTCCCGGTTGCTGGGGGGGGGACCATGGGGAGGTTCGGTAGGGGCTTGGGGCAGTTGTTGGGGGGATTGGCGGGATGGTTGTCTGGTATGGGGGCCGGCATTGGGTCTCCGTTGCCGGGGTGGGGAGTGGTGCCGGGGTCAGGGGCAGGGTCGCCAGGGGTTGCGGCGGGGTCGGTGTCGGTGGAAACGCAGGCGGGGGGAGAGGAGGAGGTGCAGAGGTTGGATGATAGGGCGCGCGGTGAGGTGTACGTATGCTTTGAGGGGCCGTTGGGGGCTCATTTGAAGCAGGAGGTGAGGGAGAAGATCTGGAAGGGGGAGTATGTGGAGATATTCTCGCTGCTCCCGTTGGAGCGGTTTAACCTGGATAGGGGTAAGAAGGAGGAGGGGAAAAAGGAGGATGAGGATAAGCGGCGGCATCGATTGATCCCACGTACTTTTGCTAATTGGCTGCAGGCGTTTGCCATATTAGCGAGTGTCATTGGGGAAAGGTCGCCGGATTGTTGTTCGGCGCTGTTTTGCTACCAGGACGCTATTGGGGAAGCGTATAGGGTTTATGGGGGTGTGGGTTGGCTCCGGTATGATGAGCAGTTCCGGCAGCGTAAGGCGGTGAGACCTGATATCCGGTGGGATCATAAGGATATTGGGTTGTGGTTGAGGGTGACGGCGCCTCCTAGGGCTGGGCAGTCCTTTCGGGGGGAGTCCGGGGGGTCATCCCCGGGTGCCTTGGCAGCGGCATCGGCGAAGGGGTTGTGTTTCCTTTTTAATGAGGGAAATTGCAGATTTGGGGCCAAGTGCAAATTTAAGCACGAGTGCACGGGGTGTGGGGGAGCCCATGGAGCTAACCGTTGCTTCAAAGGGGGTAGGAATAGGGGAAGGGGATAGTGCTGGAAAAGGGACGGACGCCGGTGCGGTTGGAAGAGATGCAGGGGTTTCTAGATAGGTACCCGGATCGGGTTGCGGCTGTTTTGTTGGGGGATGGTTTAGTTTTGGTTTTCGGATTCCATCGGTTGTTACGGCGGGGCCTATTGTTCATAAGAATCTTAGGTCTGCGCTTGTTCATGCGGAAGTGGTGGCGGAGAAGCTGAGGAAGGAGGTGGAGTTGGGGCGGATGGCGGGTCCATTCAAGGAACCGCCGATCCCGGGGTTGAGGGTGTCTCCGCTGGGAGTGGTGCCGAAGAAGGAGCTGAACAAGTTTCGGCTCATTCATCACTTGTCTTACCCGAAAGGGGCGTCGGTCAATGATGGTATAGATCCTGAACTTTGTTCGGTGGTCTACACATCCTTTGATGCGGCTGTGAGATGGGTGAGGCGGTTGGGGCGGGGGAAGTTGATGGCTAAGGTTGATGTGGAGGCGGCGTTTCGTTTGCTGCCGGTGCACGTGGAGAGCATGGGTTTGTTGGGCTGTTTTTGGGATGGGGAGTATTTTGTGGATAGGTGCTTGCCGATGGGGTGCTCTCTTTCGTGTGCATATTTTGAGACCTTTAGCTCGTTTCTAGAATGGGTAGTGGTGGAAGTTTCCGGTTGTTCATCCGTTATCCATTATTTAGATGATTTTTTGTGTTTGGGGGCGGCGAATTCACGGGTGTGTTCTTTGTTGCTGCACACGGTGCAGTCGGTTTTTGCGCGTTTTGGGGTACCGTTGGCGCGGGAGAAGACGGTTGGTCCGGTGACGGAATTGTGTTTTTTGGGGATTGTTATAGATACGGAGAGGATGGAGTGTAGGCTTCCCCAGGATAAGTTGGTGGATTTGCGTCAGGAGATTGACAGGGCCATAGGGAGGGAGAAGATTAGGCTGCGGGAGTTGCAGTCATTGTTAGGTAAATTGAACTTTGCTTGTCAAATTATGCCAATGGGTAGAATTTTTTGTAGACGGTTGGCCGCGGCTACGGCGGGGGTGTCAGCGCCGTATCATTTTATCAGGTTACGTAAGGAGTTGAAAGGGGATTTGAGGGTGTGGGCGGAGTTTTTGGGTCAGTACAATGGTAGGTCTTTGGTGATGGAGGAATTGTGTGATAGTGTGGAGTTGGAGTTATATACTGACGCGTCGGGGGGGGGGGGGGGTTTTGGGGCTTATTGCCAGGGACAATGGTGTGCGGGCGTGTGGCCGGAATCGTGGGTAAGTCGGGGGTGGGTGAGGAAAGTGGCTTTGTTAGAACTTTTTCCCATTGTGATGGCGGTGGTGTTGTGGGGGGAGAAATTGGGAAACAGGAAGGTGCGCTTTCATTGCGACAATTTGGGGGTGGTTCAGGCTATCAACAGTTTGTCCGCATCTTCTCCGCCGGTGGTTAGGCTTTTACAGTTTCTGGTATTGCGCTGTTTGTCGATTAATGTGTGGGTGGTGGCGGAACATGTGGCTGGAGTGTCTAATTCGGTGGCGGATTCTCTTTCTCGTTTTACAGTGGGAGCGGTTCCGGCTTCTAGCGCCAGAAGCGGAGGCGGAGGGTCTGGAGTGTCCGTCGTGGCTGTGGGGGATCCTGGAGGAGAAGTAATGGGGATGTTGAGGGATTCGTTGAGTCCGGGTACGTGAAGGGAGTATGGTAAGGCGTGGGCGATCTGGGAAACTTGGAATGGGACTTGGGGGGCTGGGGGTGGGGACGGGGATGTGAGGTTGTTGATGTTGTTGGGGCAGTTGAAGAGTGAGGGGTGGTCGGTGTCGAAGGTGAATCATCTTATTGCGGGGGTTGCGTTTGGTTTTCGGTTGCGGGGGCTACAGGATTTGACTAACAATTTTTTGGTACGGCAGGTTTTGAAGGGTTGGCGCAGGGTTGCAGGCAGGGTGCCGGATTGTCGGAGGCCGGTGTCTTTTGAGTTGTTGGTGCAAATGGGTGATAAGTTGAGTGGGATTTGCAGCTCCGGGTGGGAGCTGGGGTTGTTTAAGGCTGCGTTTGCTTTGGCGTTTTTCGGCGCCTTCCGCTTGGGGGAGTTGGTGTGTGACAGTGTTCGTAGAGCGGGGGGGCTTAGGAGTGAGGATGTCGAGTTGATGGGGGATAGGTTGTCTGTACGGATTCGCAGGTCGAAAACGGATCAGGAGGGCAGGGGGCAGCGTTTCACGTTGTTTTCGGTACCAGGGTGTAGTATGTGCCCTGGTGCGGTGTGCGGGGTCTTATGGGGCGGGTCTGGAGAGGGATGAGGTTCCTTTTCTTAGGCATGAGGATGGTTCCTTTTTGTCTAGATTTCAGTTTCTGGCGGTCTTTAAGAAATGTTTGAAGGTGTTGGGTGTGCCGGTCAAGGATTATTCTGGTCATTCGTTCAGAATTGGGGCGGCGACTGAGGCCGCCAGGTTGGGCGCCAGTGAGGAGGTGATTAGGAGGATTGGGCGTTGGGAGTCGGTGCGGTTTAAATCTTATGTGCGGCCTGCTTTGTTGTAATAGTACTGTGGGTGGTGGTTTGGTGTTAATTTTGTTCTTTTGTGTTCACAGGTCGGACGGCGGCGGCTTTGGTGTGGATTTTAGGGCACTCTTATGTGTTTTGGGGTGCGATCAGAGCGGATGTGAGGCCGAGCGGGCGACAGTTGGGTTTCAGTCCGGAGTTGGCATACGGTCAGGTGGTTAGGTGTGAGAGGTATGTTGTGGGGCGGGGTGTTGCGGGAGGTGCATCATTTTGTGCGGCTGGATCGGCCTCCGGATGTGTTGCTTTTGCATGTGGGGGGGAATGACTTGGGCAAGCGTCCTTTTAGGGAATTGGTTCGTGACGTTAAGTTTGACTTGCTTAGGATCTGGGCATTGTTTCCGGGGGTGATCACAGTCTGGTCTGACATTGTTCCGCGGAAGGCTTGGAGGGGTGCGAGGTCAGTGGAGAGTCTTAATAAGGCACGGATCAAAGTGAATAGGGCAGTGGGCCGGTTTATGGCGCGGAATGGCGGGGTTGTGGTGCGGCATGAGGTACTGGAGAAAGGGGAGGGTGCATTTTGGAGAGCTGATGGAGTGCACCTGAATGCGGTGGGGACGGATTTGTGGTCCCTGGGGCTCCAGAGTGGTGTTGAAATAGCGTTACGTATGTGGAGGGACGCGCAGGGTTGAGGTGGTCAAGCTGCGCGTTCTTGGAGGCGGGGGAGGTCCTTGAAGTGGAGGAATATGGTGGTACCTGAGGATGGGAGGGCCCCGCGGGAGGGGCTGGACTCTCATTGAGGAGCTGGTAGGAACTAATTACGCGTCCATCAGTTGCTGCCTCCGAGCTGGGTTCAACGGCTGGGGGCAAGATGGTGACGTAGGTGTTCCAGTGTTATGAAGTTATTGGGGCTTCTAGGACCTCCCTCGTCATTGGTTAACTTATGTTATATATTTTGTATTTATTCAATAAACGGCTGCTGTGGCCGATTAAATCCAAGCAGTGGTGTGGTGTGTTTATTTCTATGGGTTTGGGGGGAGGGGCTGTGAGTAAGGTGATGGGTAATTTAGTGGGACCGAACTAATAGCCAATGCCCTCTTCAAGTCAGGCCGGACAGGAGCGCAGCGGTGGGGGAGGACGCGCATGAAGGGGCTTGGCGGTGAGGGACAGGTGAGGAAAGGGTAAAATGTGTGTGGGGACGGTATCGGGTGGAGGCGCGAGTTACCAGGGCAGCGGGGGGTGCGGCCGGATCGGAGAAGGAGGAAGTGGGCGGATCGGAGCGCAGTGTGGCCAGGAGACCGAAACGCCCACCCACCCATCCCTATTGGAGGTGGAAGTAGGGGAAGTGTTGGTGTTTTTGTTTTTATGTGTCGCGGCAGTCGTGGAGGCGGGGGAGGTCCTTGAAGTGGAGGAATATGGTGGTACCTGAGGATGGGAGGGCCCCGCGGGAGGGGGTGGACTCTCATTGAGGGGCTGGTAGGAACTAATTACACGTCCATCAGTTGCTGCCTCCGAGCTGGGTTCAACGGCTGGGGGCAAGATGGTGACGTAGGTGTTCCAGTGTTATGAAGTTATTGGGGCTTCTAGGACCTCCCTCGTCATTGGTTAACTTATGTTATATATTTTGTATTTATTCAATAAACGGCTGCTGTGGCCGATTAAATCCAAGCAGTGGTGTGGTGTGTTTATTTCTATGGGTTTGGGGGGAGGGGCTGTGAGTAAGGTGATGGGTAATTTAGTGGGACCGAACAAATAGCCAATGCCCTCTTCATGTCTATGCAGAGCATTCAGAGCTCTGTACCAGAAAAACTAAGCCACAATTAAGATATAGTAAGAAGCCAATTTTGAATTTGTTTACATTGAAAAAAATAAGGCAGAAATTCATGTTAAGTAAAGGAGACTTCTTTATGCATTTCCTGTTGACTATTAAGGTACTTTCACACTAGCGTTAATTCTTCTCCAGTATTGAAATCCGGTAAACAACACATCCGTTTTGTCCTAATGCATTCTGAATGGAAAGCAATCCGTTCAGTATGCATCAGGATGTCTTCCGTTCCATCCCTTTTACGGCATTTGACCAGCCAAAATACCGCAGCCTCCTGCGGTTCTTTTTCCGGCCAAAATACTGGAACAATGCTACACTTGCCGGCATTAATTTCCATTGAGATGTATTAATGCCAGATCCGGTACCAAGTGTTCTGGAAATTACCGCATCTCCGGATCCGGTTTTCCGGTCTGAGCATGCTCCGGGATATAAGAGGAGCTAGTTTCGCTTTTGATCTTTGTAACAATTTAAATACTGTCTAACGGATCCTGAAAAAAACCTATCCGTTTGTATACTGTTTGCCGGATCCGGCAAGCAGTTCCATTGCTGGAACTGCCTGCCAGATTCTAACAACGCCAGTGTGAAAGGACCCTAAGAGCAGCCATCAAGAGATATCATAGATCCACACATGTTCCTTCCTTATGAGTGAGTTCACACATAGGGTTTTAGTGTACTTTTTGTGTACTTTAGAATTTTTAGTGCCATTTTGGACCTGCATTTTTAGGGTGTTTTTTGTGGCAATTGTAGTTCCCTGGAGCAAGGGTACTTTGGAGTCTGAACGTTTATGGACATTTGCCTCTATTGCTGTTATGCAAAGCAATCAATTCACTAATTTAGGGCACTACGAGGGGACAACTTGCATTGTGATTTGTGCCATTGTTTGCACTTATACTGTTTTATACTGTTGAATTGCATTTTATGATATATCCTGTTGATTTGCACTGTTCTTGCACTTTAGTTGTACTGAATTGTGGAAAGGGTTAATGCACAGCCAGTTGACACTAACAGACTTTGGAAATCTTCAACTTGTGCGCCAGGGGCGTTGCTAGGTTAAAACATTCGGGGCCTGGGCTCCTCATGTTTTGTCCCAGGCCCCGAATGTCCTGCCAGCTAGATACAACTGTATTGCTGTCCTCAGGACAGCAATACAATTGAATCAAATGCACTGGAAGATCTCAAGGACCTGTGATGACCTCATAGGTCACAGTGAAAAGGAGAAGTCCTGGAGGAAGAAGCTGTGGTGAGGTTTGCTACATGAGGAGAGGTAAGTGAAGAAAGAGGCAGAGCAATGCTGGGAGTTGTGGTTTTTTAACTGGGACTGTATGTTAGGGCTGAAGGGAGGGATGTTATTTACATGGAACTGTGTGTTGGAGGTGGCTGGGGAGGGGGTGATGGTATTTACATGGGACTGTATGTTGGAGAGGGCTGTGGGAGGGCGGTCATGTTATTTACATCGAACTGTATGTTGATTGCGGCTGTGGGAGGGGGTCATGTTATTTACATGGGACTGTATGATGATGGTGGCTGGGGCAGGGTGGAGTTATTTACATGGGACTGTATGTTGATGGCGACTGTAGGAGGGAGCGATGTAATTCACATGGGACTGTATGTTGGAGATGGCTGGAGCAGGGTGATGTTATTTACATGGGACTGTATGTTGATGGCGGCTGTGGGATGGGATAATGTTATTTACATGGGACTGTATTGTGGAGGGGGCTGGGGAGGCAGTGATGTTATTTATATGGGACTGTATGTCGGAGGGGACTGGGGAAGGGTGATGTTATTTACATGGGACTGTATGTTGATGGCGGCTGTGGGAGGGGATGATGTTATTTACATGGGACTGTATGTTGGAGGCAGCTGTGGGTGGGAGTGATGTTATTTATATGGGACTGAATGTTGAGGGGGTGATGTTTACATGGGATTGAATGTTGGAGGTGGCTGGGGAGGGGGTGATATTATTTACATGGGACTGTATTTTGGAGGGGGATGGAGAGATGGTGTGATGTTATTTACATGGGACTCTATGGCGGAGGGAGGGAAATAGTGTTATTTGCATGGGACTATATATTGGAGGTGCTGAAGGGAGGGGAGTGATTTTATTTACATGGGACTGTATTTTGGAGGGGGCAGGAGCAATGGCGTGATGTTATTTACATGGGGCTGTATGGAGGAGGGAGGAATATAACAACAGGGGGCACTACAGGGGCATTATAAATACTGGGGCACTTCAGGGTAAGCATTATAACAGTAGGGGGCAGTATAAATACTGGGGGCGCTGTAGGGGTATTATAAATACAGGGGACATTATAGGCGTCTTATTACTACTGGGGGCTCTATAGGAGGTATATTGTGAAGAGAATCTAAATCGCACATCCTCATTCCTATACTTCTGATACGACAACTGTTTGCAATTTGCAGCATTTCTTTTGATAAAACATGGCTATACAGCACTAGTATCAATCATTTGCTGTGCACTATTAAGAGGCTCTATAGGAGGGACTAATAGATCTGTCTTATTTCTACTAAGATCACTATGGGGGCCTTATTACTACTGAGGGGTCAGTATAAAGCTTTATTACCTTGGGGAGCGTCATCACGGTTGGGGTCACTGTAGGGGTCAGTATTACTAATTGGGGCTTTCTTGGGGAGCGTTATCACGGTTGGGGGCACTGTAGGGGGCAGTATTACTAATAGGGGCATTCTTGGGGAGCATTATCACTGTTGGAGGCACTGTAGGGGGCAGTATTACTAATGAGGGCATTCTATAAGGGAATTACTATTGGTGGGACTATGAGGAGCACTATTACTATGGGGGGCACTCATTTTCCATCAGGATAGTATTTGGGGGTATTGTGGAGCACAGTGAGCAGCAGGATAACACTGTGGGGACTCCAGGTTGGGGGATGATGATAGAAATGTGAGGAAGCTAAAATGTCTGTGTGTCACACTCTGTAAAGACGGGTCGTGGCTGACAGAAGTTGTCCGGATCGGGAAGATGATGACAGAGAAGATCTACATCGGAGGAGATGTCACCTGGCAGGCACTGGATGCGACAGGTATGTTCTGCTCTATAGTGAGTACAGGAAAGTGTGGTGGGGAGGGTCGATTTAGAGAACTGGGCCATATTCATTGGGGCCTGGGCCCCACATCTTTTGAGACCCTAGCAACACCCCTGCTGTGCACTGAGAAGCTAATAATTTTACAATACTGTTATATGAACTATGCATAGCTAAGTTTTGGAAGGAAAGCCAAGCAGTGACATTTTGACAGTCTGGCTAAGCTCTCTTAAACTATTGTTTACGGACTAAAATCTGCTTGGTCATTCCATTGACTTGTATTGAGGCCCAATACAAGTCTACGGCAGCCTTGAACTGCAACATTGTTTCTGTTGAGCTGTGCTCTCCCAGCTTTACCCCTCCCACTAGAAGGTTCTAGATCAGTTAGAAATTATATAAAAGTAGAGCAGTTATAGCCCCTAGTTGACTGCAGATAGGGACCAGTGTTTAGAAGGAGAGTCTCTGCCAGACAGCATGAGTGACCAGTCATTTGACCAGGAAGCCAGCTGGATGACTGAGCCACAGACCCCGGGCCTCTAGCCCTTTGGACAGGGTATCAGCCTTTGAAATAAGAGAGAGATAGCTAGTTCAGGCCTTTCCTCAGCATAGAACCTTCATGCCTGTGCTGTTTTGCACTTGAGTTGAAATTTTAGATACAGTCTTGAAAAGAGACATAAAAGAATATGACATGGTGAAGGATGAACTCACCAAAGCAAGGTTGCAATTGGAATCTAGGCTGCCTGATAATCTTATGGAGGCATTTGACAAAAAAATTAAATAAGAAACTGATAGTTACACAGGCTGAGGTAAAAGAAAGAAAAAAGGACAAATTTGTAAGAGATAAACAGGATTATGAGTCCGGACACATTTTCGATTGGAATACTGGCAGAAGGTTAAAAAAACAGAAAAGAAAACCCAAACGCTGTCAAAACAACGATTACTGGACCACGGATTCTGACTCCAGTATTTCAGATGACCCCAACCAAACATCAACGGACATTACAGGGGAGTCATATGACCCTTTAGGAAAAAGACCAGAAGGGGACGGCGGAAAACCAAGAAAAACAGGTGTCAGGAAAGTCGGAAAGGGAGAAGAAACAGGTGTCCTGGAGGAAATGAAACTCCTCCTACACCACTTGATGTCAACCTAGTAATTAACCTCACGGACTGCGTGTTACCACCCGGCTGCATCAAGATCCTGAGCAAAGGACTGGGCTATAGTCTTACAGAGCAGTTCGATCCCGTGACCTTTGAAATTGACCTGTTCAAAGCAACCCGCAAGCTGCATTTACACAAAATGTTTAGAGATATTCCCAATAAATTGGTCACCACACAGGGAGAGTCCCCACTTTATCCCGACTCCGCAGCTTTCCAGATATCCACAGAATTCAGTAAAGAGGAATTAGAGTGTATCGATTTACTTACTGGAATGGATACAATTGAGGAGTCCTCCTTTGATACCTCCGTGGATCCATTCAGAGGTGGAGTCAAATCCACCTTTTTGCCCCCCCCCCCTATGCCCGCTGGTAGCAGTATCGATATATTTCAACACCAGGTTATGAAAGATATTAGGGCAGTTATATACTCAACAGCCCAACCTAATAT
The DNA here is from genome assembly GCF_014858855.1 of Bufo gargarizans. Taxonomy (NCBI): domain Eukaryota; kingdom Metazoa; phylum Chordata; class Amphibia; order Anura; family Bufonidae; genus Bufo; species Bufo gargarizans. The sequence goes on along the minus strand of NC_058082.1, from coordinate 300,047,346 downwards.
TACCCAGGAATAACAGAGAGCCTTGTTTTGGCTCCACTCCAAGGATAATATTGTCGTGAAACCAGCAGACAAGGGGGGCAACGTAGTTCTCATGTCCAGGGAATATTATTTAAATGAAGCTCTCAGACAACTGGGGGACACCCAGGTGTACGAGAGGATACGGGGGGACCCCGTGGCCAGTATCCAGCAGTTGCTTAAGTCCCTTATCACCAAATATGTGGAGGCTGGTTTCCTCCCCAGGAATATGTTGGACAAGCTTGTCCCATCGTCCCCTGCTAAACCATCTTAGTACTTTCTTCCGAAAGTACATAAGTCGCTGAGCCATCCCCTGGGACGTCCTATCGTTGCGGGGATTGGCTCAGTGACAGAGCCCTTGTCCAAGTATGTGGACTGGCTCCTGAGACCTATTCTTACCAGTGCTCCAGCCTATCTCAAGGACACCAATAATTTTCTGTTAGCCCTTAAGGAGTTGGTATCCCTCGATGTGGAAAGCCTCTACACCCGCATCCCACACGATGCGGGTGTGGAGGCGGTCCTTGACATCGTGGCCAATATGGGAAAGAGTCAGATGTACTGTAATTTCATTGGTGAAGCACTGGAGTTCATTTTAACCAACAATGTATTTAAGTTTGGGGATGATTGGTACAAGCAAAGACTGGGTACGGCCATGGGGACCCCCGTCTCCTGTACATTCGCCAATATGTACCTCGCCAGATTTGAGGACAAATACATTTATTCCACTATGAACCCTTATGTATCCAAGTTGAAAACGTACTTACGTTTTGTGGACGATGTGTTCATAGTCTGGGAGGGTACTGAGAGTGAATGTAGCGAGTTTGTGAAATTCCTTAATCAAAATGACATGGGTATGACGTTCACCCTGAACTTTGGAGGCTCTAGATTGGAGTTTCTGGATGTGGCTGTCGTGGTGGATAGCGACGGGTTGGTCACAGAGGGCTTCCGCAAGCCCACGGCGACCAACTCCTTGCTCCACCACGACAGCTTTCACCCGCATAGTGTCAAAAGAGCCGTACCCCACAGAAAATTAATTAGATTGAGGCGTATTAATAGTAAAAATAGCAGCTATCTAAGCCAGGCCCAAGATCTAAAAAAACGCCTAATGGAAAGGGGGTACCCCGAGGGACCTTTGAGTGAAGACATGAGGAGAGTAGAGGAGGATTTCTCCCAGGAGACTTTACTTAGGAGTGGGAGTGGCAGGAATAAACAGGGTCACCCAGACGTTAAATCTACCAGGTTTGCATTCTCATTCAAATACAGTCCCATGGCAGAGCGTATCGCTCCGTTATTTTTAAGAATTGGGACGTATAGAGGAGAGATGCGACCCTGAATGAGCTCACCTGAGCAGAAACCACTGATTTCCTTTAGGAGGGCCCACACCATAAAAGACAGACTTGTCAGAAGTAGGTTTCAGCCCAGTAGGAGTAAAAACTGGCTTATAAGTAATCTACCCAAAGAAATTTTAGATGTGGTAGTTGCTCATTCTGCCACCATAACTCCCTTAAAAAATGCATTGAATTTGCAGGGATCCAGCACAGGGTCAACACCTTTATCAACTGCAGGAGCACATATGTGGTGTATTTACTACTGTGCCCCTGCGGACGATTTTATATTGGTAAGACCATAAGGTGTCTCTTTGAAAGATTTAGGGAACACTTGAACTCGGTCAAAACAGGGAAGGGGTGTCCGAGATTTATCCAGCATGTCAGAGAGGCCCATGGTGGCGACATTAGCTGTATTTCATTCTCCGGTTTAGAGACCGTACCTGCTCCTCTGCAGGGGGGGATAGACATCGCCTCCTCCTGCAGAGGGAAGCTAGGTGGATTATACGTACACAAGCCCTGGGAGAACTGGGATTAAATGACAAAAATGACCTCAGCCCATTCCTATGAATAGATTCTTAGTATCATGTTTATTTATGTGTGTGTTTTGTATCTGTACTTGTCCCTAATCAGTTGCTTGTTCATTGTTTTTATATGTTGAACACACCTCCTTTGGCACGGGTGCGGTCTGATTTGTCCATTTCCATGATGACAGCCCGCACCAGAGTTTAAAAGGAATGCTGGTGCAAGCACGCATTGACGCACAGCCTGATGAAGCGCATGTAGCGCGAAACGGACGCTGCTGTTTGATGTGTGCTCTTGAATTGTCCGCCCCCTGCCTTACTTCACTTTGAATAAAGCTGCCGCTTTTTGATCGCATATGGGTGAGTGCCGCTGTTCACTTTCTTCGCATCAGTATTAGTTGTACTCTACTCACTGTTTCCAGCTGTGCACCGCCGAGTGTATGCACCCTCGCCAGCCTTGTGATCCGCACTGACTGCTTCACGCTGACTCATTGCTCGTATGACTGTGCCGCCCCCTACCTCATTGTGTGCAACATTGTTTCTGTTGAGCTGTGCTCTCTCCCACTAGAAGGTTCTAGATCAGTTAGAAATTATATAAAAGTAGAGCAGTTATAGCCCCTAGTTGACTGCAGATAGGGACCAGTGTTTAGAAGGAGAGTCTCTGCCAGACAGCATGAGTGACCAGTCATTTGACCAGGAAGCCAGCTGGATGACTGAGCTACAGACCCCAGGCCTCTAGCCCTTTGGACAGGGTACCAGCCTTTGAAATAAGAGCGAGATAGCTAGTTCAGGCCTTTCCTCAGCATAGAACCTTCATGCCTGTGCTGTTTTGCACTTGAGTTCCTCCAGTAAAGGAGCACACTAGACTTATTTGGGGGGGGGGGGGCAGCTTGGCGTTGGGGGCCACCTCAAACCCAGCCACTGTGTATAAACACTAACTTCAGATGTAAGTTAAAGTTTATGTGAAGTATGGTACACAGATACACAGGACACACAGGTGTGTTTTTGCTACTTGCATTTTTGATAATTAGTTGGCGTACAGTACAGACCAAAAGTTTGGACACACCTTCTCATTCAAAGAGTTTTCTTTATTTTCATGACTATGAAAATTGTAGATTCACACTGAAGGCATCAAAACTATGAATTAACACATGTGGAATTATATACATAACAAAAAAGTGTGAAACACCTGAAAATATGTCATATTCTAGGTTCTTCAAAGTAGCCACCTTTTGCTTTGATTACTGCTTTGCACACTCTTGGCATTCTCTTGATGAGCTTCAAGAGGTAGTCACCTGAAATGGTTTTCACTTCACAGGTGTGCCCTGTCAGGTTTAATAAGTGGGATTTCTTGCCTTATAAATGGGGTTGGGACCATCAGTTGCGTTGTGGAGAAGTCAGGTGGATACACAGCTGATAGTCCTACTGAATAGACTGTTAGAATTTGTATTATGGCAAGAAAAAAGCAGCTAAGTAAAGAAAAATGACTGGCCATCATTACTTTAAGACATGAAGGTCAGTCAGTCCGAAAAATTGGGAAAACTTTGAAAGTGTCCCCAATTGCAGTCACAAAAACCATCAAGCGCTACAAAGAAACTGGCTCACATGCGGACCGCCCCAGGAAAGGAAGACCAAGAGTCACCTCTGCTGCAGGAGGATAAGTTCATCCGAGTCACCAGCCTCAGAAATCACAGGTTAACAGCAGCTCAGATTAGAGACCAGGTCAATGCCACACAGAGTTCTAGCAGCAGACACATCTCTAGAACAACTGTTAAGAGGAGACTGTGTGAATCAGGCCTTCATGGTAGAATATCTGCTAGGAAACCACTGCTAAGGACAGGCAACAAGCAGAAGAGACTTGTTTGGGCTAAAGAACACAAGGAATGGACATTAGACCAGTGGAAATCTGTGCTTTGGTCTGATGAGTCCAAATTTGAGATCTTTGGTTCCAACCACCGTGTCTTTGTGCGACGCAGAAAAGGTGAATGGATGGACTCTACATGCCTGGTTCCCACCGTGAAGCATGGAGGAGGAGGTGTGATGGTGTGGGGGTGCTTTACTAGTGACAATGTTGGGGATTTATTCACAATTGAAGGCATACTGAACCAGCATTGCTACCACAGGATCTTGCAGCGGCATGCTATTCCATTCAGTTTGCGTTTAGTTGGACCAGCATTTATTTTTCAACAGGACAATGACCCCAAACACACCTCCAGGCTGTGTAAGGGCTATTTGACCATGAAGGAGAGTGATGGGGCCAGATGACCTGGCCTCCACAGTCACCGGACCTGAACCCAATCGAGATGGTTTGGGGTGAGCTGGACCAGCAGAGTGAAGGCAAAAGGGCCAACAAGTGCTAAGCATCTCTGGGAACTCCTTCAAGACTGTTGGAAGACCATTTCAGGTGACTACCTCTTGAAGCTCATCAAGAGAATGCCAAGAGTGTGCAAAGCAGTAATCAAAGCAAAAGGTGGCTACTTTGAAGAACCTAGAATATGACATATTTTCAGTTGTTTCACACTTTTTTGTTATGTATATAATTCCACATGTGTTAATTCATAGTTTTGATGCCTTCAGTGTGAATCTACAATTTTCATAGTCATGAAAATAAAGAAAACTCTTTGAATGAGAAGGTGTGTCCAAACTTTTGGTCTGTACTGTATATTTGGCCTCGGGTGTTTTTTCTTAAACGCTGCAGGTTAAAGATTTTGCCTTTTGTGGCGTTTTGACAGTGCCATCTCTATCTGGAAAATCATCACTTTTTTGTGGTAGGTGTAAGTTGCTGAAATGAGTAATATCGTGAACATGTAGGAACCTGTATCAAAAGAACATGATAGGAAAGTCTTTATATTCCATTAGCGTTTGTGCACTTTGCAATGAAGTGGCGTAAAAAAACTGATTTCATGAATTTCATGGACTAACGTGTTTGGAGCAATGAGTTCTTCAGTCATATGACCATATAAGTAGGGTCAGTGGATCAGTAACAAGAACAGTACGAACTTTTATATTGCTCTTAACTAGAAGAGAGAACAGAACAGAGAAAATCAATAGCCAGACATCCATAGACAAGGCATTATCCCAGCTGACCTCATCAGTCACTCAGTCTGTCACCCACCGTTAAAAATTGAACAGATTATGACAGATCCTTAATGATCCATTTTTATGAACAGAAGTATTATAAAATTGGACCATGACCATGATGTAAACTGATGTCCACAAACAATACATTTACTATCACATAGGTTCATACTGAATCTGTAAGAAAAAAAAAACCCTAAATAAATAAAAAGGGAGTATGAGAATAAAAAGGAAAACTCAATATAAATAGGACATATGAGAGACTTCTTGCCCCAGCATTTATTTTAGGCTCTGTTCACATTTGTGATAAAAGTTCCATTGCAAATTCTACCAGATTTCAGTAGTGTATGCAGTTCTATTTTCAGCAGATATCATGGAGCACCATCGGACTCTATTGTGAGTCTTTAGGGAACGTCAAGTGCAGTTTGTATCCGTGATAATAAATGCAAGCTCCAACGGAAGACTTAGAAACGATGTCCCAGATTTACTTATGTGTCTGCCTAAAAAACTGCTGCAAATTGGTGAAATTTTGCACACTTAGGGTTTCTACACTTTTTTCCTGACAAGCTTGACAAGGGGCAGGGCTTAGCAGAAAGGGGTGGAGCTTTTCTGGAAAGGGTGCAGGGCCTAAGATGCACCATTTTGAGCCAAAATTGCACCACTGTTGAAAGCAGGTACAAGTTACAATGGGTAACAAAGTCTCCCTTTTTATAAGGGCTTGTGTACATGACCATATTATGGCTCCATACAACCTCCGGGGAGGCAGCTGGGGAAATGACAGTCCCAGGGAATACTGTAGACTGTAATACTGTTCTAGACATAAAAAAATGTCTTGTTAATAATGTGTTAACTCTTACTGTGAATGTGCACATTGTAAGGAAAACTCCTAGATAGTAAGTGGCCAGAAAAAGTGGATTAAAAGCCCTTTATTTGGAGTTTAAAAAACTAAACAAAACACTTTCTGGAGCATTCACTATGACTGGGGGTCTTTGTGCGCAAGCCCTTTACTTATTTCTATTGCTGTCCCACCAAAAATATTCAGCAACTTTTGTAATTGCATTAAGTTGAAAAAAAGTTCTATAGTTACTAAGTTACTCAATAAAATGTATCTGTATAGCGCCACCTGCTTATTTCTTTGTCCAGCTCACTGAGGTGGCCGCACATGCTCAGATCCTTCCATCAACTGCCTCTTGAGCTGTGATAGGGAGAGAGCTACAGCAGAAATGGCACACCCACTAAGCTGCAGCAGAAGGGACAAGCCCACTGATCTTGAAATAAATATAACAGAACAATTGCAACAATGAATAGTGAAGGCTGTGGATTCATCTGAGATACCAGGCTGATTCTAGCTTTCTTACAAAGAGATTATCGTGTACTATACCAGGGATCAGCAACCCTCGGCACTCCAGCTGTGAAACTATAACTCCCAGCATGCAAACTTACTTGGCTGTTCTTGTAATTCCCAAAGAATTGAAAGGAAGATTCTGTGAGTTGTAGTTTCAGAACAGTTTGAGTGCCAGAGGTTGCTGATCCCTGTACTATATGATTGCAGCGAGCCGGACCACAGGGGAAACACGTGAGGCAATGGTGGGCTGATGGGGTAGTAGTTGTTTGTACTCACGGTTAGCAGAGCCTCCCTGGGCTGGCAGTGCAGTGGATGGGAAGACAACACTAAATTCTCCGGGGCACTCTATCTTGCAGGGAACACCAGCCAGATGGAAGTTGAGGTGCCCTTGATAGTATAGGTGTTTAAGGTGCTTTGGTGGCTGGGCCCCTGTGTTCGTGACGCCAGCACCGTAAGGTGCAAATGTTGAGTGTTGTAGTGGAAATGATGAGGAGTTGGTTGTAATCAAACAGTTGAACATTTACTGAATCAATTGTCTTCAGGTAGTCAGTACAGATACAGTTCATTTGTATGGCATGACGTAGACTTACTGTCCAGTGCTTAGCTGCTGTAACTACTCTTAGTTTGTCCTCTTCAGGATTGATCAGGTGCCGGAGGAAAGAAATTGCAGCTACATCATGGATAAGGCCTGTTTCTCTTCTCCATACAATTGCTTTCCTCTCCACAATACAATACATTACTCTGGAATGCTCTGCAATGCCCTGAGCTAGACACACCCCAAGCTATATAAATAAGTGGCACCAGTACCACCTAGGGGTGAATGGGTGTATTGACATTGCCAGCCTGATAATAGGAAATACCATACATTGCAAATACATTAGATAAATAGGCAGATGTTTAAAGTGTCCCTTTCACACACATATGTGGGATGCTGCATGATGTCGGTATTATTTTTTTACATTAATCATGGGATAATCTCTTTACTAGCTTTGTAAATCTCTTATACACAATAACCTTCCCTAAAACTTTGCTCTCTGTGAGACAAAATACTTTTATTTAAAGAAGTGCCAGAATTACCAGACTTCTCTACCATCCATAGTAGTTAATGGGGCCTTCTGCATATTCATACGAAAGCTGTATGTATGTTATGGAAGTGTTCTCAAACAGACTCATTGCTACTATGGTTCCATACAGAGTTGTCGCATGACCTATGGACCAATAGTATGGCACCCCATACAGGCTGCTAGCACTGTCATTGTCACAATCACCCTTGCTGGAGTTCACGTGATGTGAGGGTTTGGCTTGGCAGCCAATACAAAAACAACTAAAAAGTTGACTGTCACGCAAGCCGAAGTCAAGGAAAGAAAAAGGGATAAATTTGTGAGGGATAAACAGGATTATGAGTCTGGCACAATTTTCAACTGGAATATTGGGAAAAGATCCAATAGAAAACAACAAAAGAAAAAGACCTATCGTCGCCAGAACAATGATTATTGGACAACGGATTCCGATTCCAGCGTCTCAGATGACCCGGGTCACACGTCAACAGATCTGACAAGGGAGTCGTGCGACCCTTTAGGAAGAGGATCAGAAGAGGAGGGAGGAAGACCAACAAAGGTGACAGGAGTCAGGAAATCAGGAAGAGAGAGGAAACAAGTCTCTTGGAGGAAATAGACGCCCCCTTACCCTCTGATGAAAATCTAGTGATTAACCTGACTGACCATGTATTACCTCCAGGATGTCTGGGAGTTCTCAACAAGGGACTGGGATACAGTCTAACTGAAGAATTTGATTCAACAACCTTTGAAGTGGATTTATTTAAAGCTGTCCGGAAATTATACCTGCACAAGCTGTTTAGGGACACTCCACAGAAACTATCCACTACCGAACAGGGGCGGACTGGGCCGGGGGGCAGGGGGGCAATTGCCCCCCGGGCCTCCCTGGCTTGCTGTCCCGGCCGGCCGGCCGGCCGGGCCGGAATACACAGCCGCTTTATGCCAGGGACGCTTTATGCCAGGGACGAGACGGGGAGCAGGGGAGCAGTGCGCCGGAGCGGCGCAGGCGGCGCGATGACGTCATCGGCGCGATGACGTCATCGCGCCACCTGCGCCGGTCCTGCGGCCGTAAAGTGATTGCATCTCTGTGCTGGCTGGAGGCGGGAGTCCAGAGAAGCAGGGAGGTAAGTATGTCTGACTGACTTTTTTTTTTTTTTTCTTTATTTCTGTCCCTATCTGGCTACTACTGGGCTGGCACTTTATGCGGGGGGTGTGGGGCAGGGGGCACAATCTGGCTAGTGGTGGCTACTCCTGGCACATTACTGCCAGTAGTAGCCAGATTAGGGGGGGTCCCCCTATAATGTGCCAGGAGTAGCCACCACTAGCCAGATTGTGCCCCCTGCCCCCCACCCCCCTCATAAAGTGCCAGCCCAGTAGTCTACTGGGCTGGCACTTTATGAGGGGGGTGGGGGGCACGGGGGCACAATCTGGCTAGTGGTGGCTACTCCTGGCACATTATAGGCCCCCCCCCCCTAATCTGGCTACTACTGGGCTGGCACTTTATGAGGGGGGTGGGGGGCAGGGGGCACAATCTGGCTAGTGGTGGCTACTCCTGGCACATTATAGGGGGCCCCCCCCCCTAATCTGGCTACTACTGGCAGTAGTAGCCAGATTAGGGGGGGGGGCCCCCTATAATGTGCCAGGAGTAGCCACCACTAGCCAGATTGTGCCCCCTGCCCCCCACCCCCCTCATAAAGTGCCAGCCCAGTAGTAGCCAGATTAGGGGGGGGGGCCTATAATGTGCCAGGAGTAGCCACCACTAGCCAGATTGTGCCCCCGTGCCCCCCTGCCCCCCACCCCCCTCATAAAGTGCCAGCCCAGTAGACTACTGGGCTGGCACTTTATGAGGGGGGTGGGGGGCAGGGGGCACAATCTGGCTAGTGGTGGCTACTCCTGGCACATTATAGGGGGGCCCCCCCTAATCTGGCTACTACTGGGCTGGCACTTTATGAGGGGGGTGGGGGGCAGGGGGGCACAATCTGGCTACTCCTGGCACATTATAGAGGGGCCCCTATCTGGCTACTCCTGGCACATTAGTGGGGGGGCCCTATCTGGCTACTGGCACATTATGGGGGACCTATGGCTACTGGCAGATTACAGGGGGGGCTATGGCTACTGGCAGATTATAGGGGGGGCTATGGCTACTGGCAGATTATAGGGGGGGCTATGGCTACTGGCAGATTATAGGGGGGCTATGGCTACTGGCAGATTATAGGGGGGCTATGGCTACTGGCAGATTATAGGGGGGCTATGGCTACTGGCAGATTATAGGGGGGGCTATGGCTACTGGCAGATTATAGGGGGGGCTATGGCTACTGGCAGATTATAGGGGGGGCTATGGCTACTGGCACATTATGGGGGGGCATATGGCTACAGGCACATTATAGGGGGGCCCTATGTGGCTACTGGCACATTATAGGGGGGCCCTATCTGGCTACTGGCACATTATAGGGGGCACTATGGGGACATTAGCTCAACTGGGGATATTACAATGGGGTATTTTGTGCACTGTCTATTATAAGGAGAATTATTTCTACTGGGGGGGGGGTGGGGCATTATGGTGGGCTTTATTACTCCCCCATGGTATGACCCCCTAGTAGCAGCCCCAGCCTCTCCCTGCTCTGTGACCCCTCTGCCCCTTCTCCAAATCCTTATTATGAAATCTTTCTCATTAGGATAAAACACAACATCAGCTCCGCCGAGCCCCCGGCCAAAGCGTAGAAGTGGCGTCCGAGATCCCCAAGGGTCAAGTAACTGTAAGTTTTCAAATGAAATATGTTTATGTTATACACATATAGCCTACACTGTGCCACACAATATACAGTTTCTCCTGCAAAAGTCTTTAAGTGTCATGGGGGGGACACAGAGCAGCGCCCAGCGGGGAGGAGAGAATACACGGATGCAACACTGTATCAGCCAGAAAATGACACTTTCTGCATTATACCAAAAATGCAATTTTCGGCTGATGTGTTTCGGCGGCCGATATATCGGAGCATGCCTAGTTTATTTTGTTTTACTGTGTTCTAATTTACATGGCTGACGGAAGTGGGGGGGGGGGGGGGGCTCAGTGGGCCTCTGGGTGTTACTTGCCCCCTGGGCCAAAAGTTGCCAGTCAGCCCCTGCTACCGAAGGAGAGATACCACTCCAGCCAGATCCCATGGCCTTCCAAATATGTAATAAATTTAATGAAGATGAACGGGCCTGTTTGGAGTTCCTTACTGGAACAGATATCACTGAGAGATCTTCAACTAATGTTCCTATGGATCCATTTGTTGGTGGAGTTAAATCCACCTTCTGTCCCCCTATGTCCGCCGGGAGCAGCATTGATATTTTCCAGTTTCAAGTTATGAGAGATATAAAAGCAGTGATGTATCCCACTGCCCAACTTAACATCACTACAGAGGAGCAGAAGGCCTTGCAGTGGCTACGTTCCCAGGAGGATATAATAGTGAAACCGGCGGACAAAGGGGGAAATGTCGTCCTTATGTCTAAAGAATTTTATATCAGTGAGGCCATGAGACAACTGGGCGACACCAGTATTTATGAGAGGATACGGGGGGACCCCCTACCCGATACCCAGCGGTTGTTGTCATCACTCGTTAGGAAATATGTGGAGGTGGGTTTTCTACCCAGAAATATGCTGGACAAGCTTGTCCCACCATCCCCAGTCAAACCATCTTGGTACTTTCTCCCAAAGGTCCATAAGTCGCTGAGCCACCCCCCGGGGCGTCCCATCGTCGCGGGGATTGGCTCAGTGACTGAACCTTTATCCAAGTATGTGGACTGGCTCTTGAGACCAATACTCAGTAGTGCACCTGCTTATCTCAGGGACACTAATGATTTTTTATTGGCCCTGAAAGAAATCCATTGGCAGAAAGGATACCAATTGGTATCACTCGATGTGGAAAGCCTCTACACCCGCATCCCTCATGATGCCGGTGTGGAGGCGGTCCTTGACATCGTGTTGAACCTAGGTAAAAATCCTGTGTATTGTGACTTTGTTGGAGAGTCATTAAAGTTTATCTTAACCAACAATGTATTCCAATTTGGTAGTGATTGGTATAGGCAAAAACTGGGTACGGCTATGGGGACCCCCGTGTCCTGCACTTTTGCAAATATGTACCTTGCCAGACTAGAGGACAGATATGTGTACTCTATGAACAACCCTTTTCTTTTAAAAATGAAAACATACCTACGTTTCGTAGATGATGTGTTCATGGTCTGGGAAGGCACAGAAAAAGAGTGCAGTGAGTTCGTTGACTATCTAAACAATAACGACATGGGTATGACTTTCACCCTTAATTTTGGGGGGAACAGGTTAGAATTTCTGGACGTGGCTGTCGTGGTGGAAGGCGATGAGTTGGTCACGGAGGGGTTTCGTAAACCCACGGCGACCAACTCCTTGCTCCACCACGACAGCTTCCATCCACGGAGCGTCAAAAAAGCCGTACCATACGGACAATTTATCAGACTAAGACGCATTAACAGCAGAGATAGTGGGTACCATAGACAAGCAGAGGAGTTAAAACAGCGCCTAGTAATGAGGGGTTACCCCGAAGAAGTGCTTAGTAGGGACATGGAGAGAGTGGAGAGAAATTTCTCACAAAATAGTCTCCTTAGTAAAAACAAAAAGGACCAGAAATTGGATAGTGGTAGTGACTAGAGTTGAGCGAACACCTGGATGTTCGGGTTCGAGAAGTTCGGCCGAACATCCCGGAAATGTTCGGGTTCGGGATCCGAACCCGATCCGAACTTCGTCCCGAACCCGAACCCCATTGAAGTCAATGGGGACCCGAACTTTTCGGCACTAAAAAGGCTGTAAAACAGCCCAGGAAAGAGCTAGAGGGCTGCAAAAGGCAGCAACATGTAGGTAAATCCCCTGCAAACAAATGTGGATAGGGAAATGAATTAAATTAAAAATTAAATAAATAAAAATTAACCAAAATCAATTGGAGAGAGGTTCCATAGCAGAGAATCTGGCTTCCCGTCACCCACCACTGGAACAGTCCATTCTCAGATATTTAGGCCCCGGCACCCAGGCAGAGGAGAGAGGTCCCGTAACAGAGAATCTGTCTTCATGTCAGCAGAGAATTAGTCTGCATGTCATAGCAGAGAATGAGGCTTCACGTCAGCCACCACTGCAACAGTCCATTGGCATATATTTAGGCCCAGCACCCAGGCAGAGGAGGGAGGTCCCGTAACAGAGAATCTGTCTTCATGTCAGCAGAGAATTAGTCTGCATGTCATAGCAGAGAATGAGGCTTCACGTCAGCCACCACTGCAACAGTCCATTGGCATATATTTAGGCCCAGCACACACACAGGCAGAGGAGAGAGGTCCCGTAACAGAGAATCTGGCTTCATGTCAGCAGAGAATCAGTCTGCATGTCATAGCAGAGAATGAGGCTTCACGTCAGCCACCACTGCAACAGTCCATTGGCATATATTTAGGCCCAGCACACACACAGGCAGAGGAGAGAGGTCCCGTAACAGAGGATCTGGCTTCATGTCAGCAGAGAATCAGTCTGCATGTCATAGCAGAGAATCAGGCTTCACGTCAGCCACCACTGCAACAGTCCATTGTCATAAATTTAGGCCCAGCACCCAGGCAGAGGAGAGAGGTCCCGTAACAGACAATCTGGCTTCATGTCAGCAGAGAATTAGTCTGCATGTCATAGCAGAGAATGAGGCTTCACGTCAGCCACCACTGCAACAGTCCATTGGCATATATTTAGGCCTAGCACACAGGCAGAGGAGAGAGGTCCCGTAACAGACAATCTGGCTTCATGTCAGCAGAGAATCAGTCTGCATGTCATAGCAGAGAATGAGGCTTCACGTCACCCACCACTGCAACAGTCCATTGGCATATATTTAGGCCTAGCACACAGGCAGAGCAGAGAGGTCCCGTAACAGACAATCTGGCTTCATGACAGCAGAGAATCAGTCTGCATGTCATAGCAGAGAATGAGGCTTCACGTCACCCACCACTGCAACAGTCCATTGGCATATATTTAGGCCTAGCACACAGGCAGAGCAGAGAGGTCCCGTAACAGACAATCTGGCTTCATGACAGCAGAGAATCAGTCTGCATGTCATAGCAGAGAATGAGGCTTCACGTCACCCACCACTGCAACAGTCCATTGGCATATATTTAGGCCTAGCACACAGGCAGAGCAGAGAGGTCCCGTAACAGACGATCTGGCTTCATGTCAGCAGAGAATCAGTCTGCATGTCATAGCAGAGAATGAGGCTTCACGTCAGCCACCACTGCAACAGTCCATTGGCATATATTTAGGCCCAGCACCCAGGCAGAGGAGGGAGGTCCCGTAACAGAGAATCTGTCTTCATGTCAGCAGAGAATTAGTCTGCATGTCATAGCAGAGAATGAGGCTTCACGTCAGCCACCACTGCAACAGTCCATTGGCATATATTTAGGCCCAGCACACACAGGCAGAGGAGAGAGGTCCCGTAACAGAGAATCTGTCTTCATGTCAGCAGAGAATTAGTCTGCATGTCATAGCAGAGAATCAGGCTTCACGTCACCCACCACTGCAACAGTCCATTGGCATATATTTAGGCCCAGCACCCAGGCAGAGGAGGGAGGTCCCGTAACAGAGAATCTGTCTTCATGTCAGCAGAGAATTAGTCTGCATGTCATAGCAGAGAATGAGGCTTCACGTCAGCCACCACTGCAACAGTCCATTGGCATATATTTAGGCCCAGCACACACACAGGCAGAGGAGAGAGGTCCCGTAACAGACAATCTGGCTTCATGTCAGCAGAGAATTAGTCTGCATGTCATAGCAGAGAATGAGGCTTCACGTCAGCCACCACTGCAACAGTCCATTGGCATATATTTAGGCCCAGCACCCAGGCAGAGGAGGGAGGTCCCGTAACAGAGAATCTGTCTTCATGTCAGCAGAGAATTAGTCTGCATGTCATAGCAGAGAATGAGGCTTCACGTCACCCACCACTGCAACAGTCCATTGGCATATATTTAGGCCTAGCACACAGGCAGAGCAGAGAGGTCCCGTAACAGACAATCTGGCTTCATGTACAGCAGAGAATCAGTCTGCATGTCATAGCAGAGAATGAGGCTTCACGTCACCCACCACTGCAACAGTCCATTGGCATATATTTAGGCCTAGCACACAGGCAGAGCAGAGAGGTCCCGTAACAGACGATCTGGCTTCATGTCAGCAGAGAATCAGTCTGCATGTCATAGCAGAGAATGAGGCTTCACGTCAGCCACCACTGCAACAGTCCATTGGCATATATTTAGGCCCAGCACCCAGGCAGAGGAGGGAGGTCCCGTAACAGAGAATCTGTCTTCATGTCAGCAGAGAATTAGTCTGCATGTCATAGCAGAGAATGAGGCTTCACGTCAGCCACCACTGCAACAGTCCATTGGCATATATTTAGGCCCAGCACACACAGGCAGAGGAGAGAGGTCCCGTAACAGAGAATCTGTCTTCATGTCAGCAGAGAATTAGTCTGCATGTCATAGCAGAGAATCAGGCTTCACGTCACCCACCACTGCAACAGTCCATTGGCATATATTTAGGCCCAGCACCCAGGCAGAGGAGGGAGGTCCCGTAACAGAGAATCTGTCTTCATGTCAGCAGAGAATTAGTCTGCATGTCATAGCAGAGAATGAGGCTTCACGTCAGCCACCACTGCAACAGTCCATTGGCATATATTTAGGCCCAGCACACACAGGCAGAGGAGAGAGGTCCCGTAACAGACAATCTGGCTTCATGTCAGCAGAGAATTAGTCTGCATGTCATAGCAGAGAATGAGGCTTCACGTCACCCACCACTGCAACAGTCCATTGGCATATATTTAGGCCCAGCACCCCAGGCAGAGGAGAGAGGTCCCGTAACAGAGAATCTGTCTTCATGTCAGCAGAGAATTAGTCTGCATGTCATAGCAGAGAATGAGGCTTCACGTCAGCCACCACTGCAACAGTCCATTGGCATATATTTAGGCCTAGCACACAGGCAGAGGAGAGAGGTCCCGTAACAGACGAATCTGGCTTCATGTCAGCAGAGAATCAGTCTGCATGTCATAGCAGAGAATGAGGCTTCACGTCAGCCACCACTGCAACAGTCCATTGGCATATATTTAGGCCCAGCACCCAGGCAGAGGAGGGAGGTCCCGTAACAGAGAATCTGTCTTCATGTCAGCAGAGAATTAGTCTGCATGTCATAGCAGAGAATGAGGCTTCACGTCAGCCACCACTGCAACAGTCCATTGGCATATATTTAGGCCCAGCACACACACAGGCAGAGGAGAGAGGTCCCGTAACAGAGGATCTGGCTTCATGTCAGCAGAGAATCAGTCTGCATGTCATAGCAGAGAATCAGGCTTCACGTCAGCCACCACTGCAACAGTCCATTGGCATATATTTAGGCCTAGCACACAGGCAGAGGAGAGAGGTCCCGTAACAGACAATCTGGCTTCATGTCAGCAGAGAATCAGTCTGCATGTCATAGCAGAGAATGAGGCTTCACGTCAGCCACCACTGCAACAGTCCATTGTCATAAATTTAGGCCCAGCACCCAGGCAGAGGAGAGAGGTCCCGTAACAGACAATCTGGCTTCATGTCAGCAGAGAATTAGTCTGCATGTCATAGCAGAGAATCAGGCTTCATGTCAGCCACCACTGCAACAGTCCATTGGCATATATTTAGGCCTAGCACACAGGCAGAGGAGAGGTTCATTCAACTTTGGGTAGCATCGCAATATAATGGTAAAATGAAAATAAAAATAGGATTGAATGAGGAAGTGCCCTGGAGTCCAATAATATATGGTTATGGGGAGGTAGTTAATGTCTAATCTGGACAAGGGACGGACAGGTCCTGTGGGATCCATGCCTGGTTCATTTTTATGAACGTCAGCTTGTCCACATTGGCTGTAGACAGGCGGCTGCGTTTGTCTGTAATGACGCCCCCTGCCGTGCTGAATACACGTTCAGACAAAACGCTGGCTGCCGGGCAGGCCAGCACCTCCAAGGCATAAAAGGCTAGCTCTGGCCACGTGGACAATTTAGAGACCCAGAAGTTGAATGGGGCCGAACCATCAGTCAGTACGTGGAGGGGTGTGCACACGTACTGTTCCACCATGTTAGTGAAATGTTGCCTCCTGCTAACACGTTGCGTATCAGGTGGTGGTGCAGTTAGCTGTGGCGTGTTGACAAAAGTTTTCCACATCTCTGCCATGCTAACCCTGCCCTCAGAGGAGCTGGCCGTGACACAGCTGCCTTGGCGACCTCTTGCTCCTCCTCTGCCTTGGCCTTGGGCTTCCACTTGTTCCCCTGTGACATTTGGGAATGCTCTCAGTAGCGCGTCTACCAACGTGCGCTTGTACTCGCGCATCTTCCTATCACGCTCCAGTGCAGGAAGTAAGGTGGGCACATTGTCTTTGTAGCGTGGATCCAGCAGGGTGGCAACCCAGTAGTCCGCACAGGTTAAAATGTGGGCAACTCTGCTGTCGTTGCGCAGGCACTGCAGCATGTAGTCGCTCATGTGTGCCAGGCTGCCCAGGGATAAGGACAAGCTGTCCTCTGTGGGAGGCGTATCGTCATCGTCCTGCCTTTCCCCCCAGCCACGCACCAGTGATGGACCCGAGCTGCGTTGGGTGCCACCCCGCTGTGACCATGCTTCATCCTCATCCTCCTCCACCTCCTCCTCATCCTCGTCCTCCTCGTCCTCCAGTAGTGGGCCCTGGCTGGCCACATTTGTACCTGGCCTCTGCTGTTGCCAAAAACCTCCCTCTGAGTCACTTCGAAGAGACTGGCCTGAAAGTGCTAAAAATGACCCCTCTTCCTCCTCCTCCTCCTCCTCCTCCTGGGCCACCTCCTCTTCCATCATCGCCCTAAGTGTTTTCTCAAGGAGACATAGAAGTGGTATTGTAACGCTGATAACGGTGTCATCGCCACTGGCCATGTTGGTGGAGTACTCGAAACAGCGCAACAGGGCACACAGGTCTCGCATGGAGGCCCAGTCATTGGTGGTGAAGTGGTGCTGTTCTGTAGTGCGACTGACCCGTGCGTGCTGCAGCTGAAACTCCACTATGGCCTGCTGCTGCTCGCACAGTCTGTCCAGCATGTGCAAGGTGGAGTTCCACCTGGTGGGCACGTCGCATATGAGGCGGTGAGCGGGAAGGCCGAAGTTACGCTGTAGCGCAGACAGGCGAGCAGCAGCAGGATGTGAACGCCGGAAGCGCGAACAGACGGCCCGCACTTTATGCAGCAGCTCTGACATGTCGGGGTAGTTGTGAATGAACTTCTGCACCACCAAATTCAGCACATGCGCCAAGCAAGGGATGTGCGTCAAATTGGCTAGTCCCAGAGCTGCAACGAGATTTCGCCCATTATCACACACCACCAGGCCGGGCTTGAGGCTCACCGGCAGCAACCACTCGTCGGTCTGTTGTTCTATACCCCGCCACAACTCCTGTGCGGTGTGGGGCCTGTCCCCCAAACATATGAGTTTCAGAATGGCCTGCTGACGTTTACCCCGGGCTGTGCTGAAGTTGGTGGTGAAGGTGTGTGGCTGACTGGATGAGCAGGTGGAAGAAGAGGAGGAGGAAGCCGAGAAGGAGGAGGTGGCAACAGGAGGCAAAGAATGTTGCCCTGCGATCCTTGGCGGCGGAAGGACGTGCGCCAAACAGCTCTCCGCCTGGGGCCCAGCTGCCACTACATTTACCCAGTGTGCAGTTAGGGAGATATAGCGTCCCTGGCCGTGCTTACTGGTCCACGTATCTGTGGTTAGGTGGACCTTGCCACAGATGGCGTTGCGCAGTGCACACTTGATTTTATCGGATACTTGGTTGTGCAGGGAAGGCACGGCTCTCTTGGAGAAGTAGTGCCGGCTGGGAACAACATACTGTGGGACAGCAAGCGACATGAGCTGTTTGAAGCTGTCTGTGTCCACCAGCCTAAATGACAGCATTTCATAGGCCAGTAGTTTAGAAATGCTGGCATTCAGGGCCAGGGATCGAGGGTGGCTAGGTGGGAATTTACGCTTTCTATCAAATGTTTGTGAGATGGAGAGCTGAACGCTGGCGTGTGACATGGTTGAGACGCTTGGTGACGGAGGTGGTGGTGGTGGTGTTGGTGGTACATCCCCTGTTTGCTGGGCGGCAGGTGCCAACGTTCCTCCAGAGGCGGAGGAAGAGGCCGAGGCGGCAGCAGCAGAATAGGCCGAGGCGGCAGCAGCAGAAGAGGTAGCAGGGGGAGCCTGAGTGACTTCCTTGGTTTTAAGGTGTTTACTCCACTGCAGTTCATGCTTTGCATGCAGGTGCCTGGTCATGCAGGTTGTGCTCAGGTTCAGAACGTTAATGCCTCGCTTCAGGCTCTGATGGCACAGCGTGCAAACCACTCGGGTCTTGTCGTCAGCACATTGTTTGAAGAAGTGCCATGCCAGGGAACTCCTTGAAGCTGCCTTTGGGGTGCTCGGTCCCAGATGGCGGCGGTCAGTAGCAGGCGGAGTCTCTTGGCGGCGGGTGTTCTGCTTTTGCCCACTGCTCCCTCTTTTGCTACGCTGTTGGCTCGGTCTCACCACTGCCTCTTCCTCCGAACTGTGAAAGTCAGTGGCACGACCTTCATTCCATGTGGGGTCTAGGACCTCATCGTCCCCTGCATCGTCTTCCACCCAGTCTTGATCCCTGACCTCCTGTTCAGTCTGCACACTGCAGAAAGACGCAGCAGTTGGCACCTGTGTTTCGTCATCATCAGAGACATGCTGAGGTGGTATTCCCATGTCCTCATCATCAGGAAACATAAGTGGTTGTGCGTCAGTGCATTCTATGTCTTTCACCGCTGGGGAAGGGCTAGGTGGATGCCCTTGGGAAACCCTGCCAGCGGAGTCTTCAAACAGCATAAGAGACTGCTGCATAACTTGAGGCTGAGACAGTTTCCCTGGTATGCATGGGGGTGATGTGACAGACTGATGGGGTTGGTTTTCAGGCGCCATCTGTGCGCTTTCTGCAGAAGACTGGGTGGGAGATAATGTGAACGTGCTGGATCCACTGTCGGCCACCCAATTGACTAATGCCTGTACCTGCTCAGGCCTTACCATCCTTAGAACGGCATTGGGCCCCACCATATATCGCTGTAAATTCTGGCGGCTACTGGGACCTGAGGTAGTTGGTACACTAGGACGTGTGGATGTGGCAGAACGGCCACGTCCTCTCCCAGCACCAGAGGGTCCACTAACACCACCACGACCATGTCCACGTCCGCGTCCCTTACTAGATGTTTTTCTCATTGTTATGGTTCACCACAACAACAAATATATTATTTGGCCCAATGTATTGTATTCAAATTCAGCGGGATATAAATTTGAGGCCTAGTATTTAGGCGCTGGGTGACCGGTATGGATTTAGTGACAGAATTAGACTTGGAAATGCACAGAAGCGTGTGTGTGAAGTTATTCTGAATGACCCTATGTGCACCTTCAATATGATCTACCCTTTTAGGGATAGATTTCAAATAGCTCTGATATAGCAGAAACGACTAAATTATGAAATTGCTAAATTGGGAATTGTATTTCAACCCAGAACAAAAAATGTGCTTTGACGGACACTAAATAACTTTCCCAGCCACAACAGGACAGCGGTAACGAGAGATTTAGCGGGATATAAATTTGAGGCCTAGTATTTAGGCGCTGGGTGACAGGTATGGGTTTAGTGACAGAATTAGACTTTGGAAATGCACAGTAGCGGGTGTGTGTGAAGTTATTCTGAATGACCCAATGTGCACCTTGAATATTATATACCCTTTTAGGGATAGATTTCAAATAGCTCTGATATAGCAGAAACCACTAAATTATGAAATTGCTAAATTGGGAATTGTATTTCAACCCAGAACAAGAAATGTGCTTGAACGGACACTAAATAACTCGCCCAGCTACAGCACTAAGGACAGATTTAGCGGGATATAAATTTGAGGCCTAGTATTTAGGCGCTGGGTGACAGGTATGGGTTTAGTGCCAGAATTAGACTTGGAAATACACAGTAGCGGGTGTGTGTGAAGTTATTCTGAATGACCCAATGTGCACCTTGAATATTATATACCCTTTTAGGGATAGATTTCAAATAGCTCTGATATAGCAGAAACCACTAAATTATGAAATTGCTAAATTGGGAATTGTATTTCAACCCAGAACAAGAAATGTGCTTGAACGGACACTAAATAACTCGCCCAGCTACAGCACTAAGGACAGATTTAGCGGGATATAAATTTGAGGCCTAGTATTTAGGCGCTGGGTGACAGGTATGGGTTTAGTGCCAGAATTAGACTTGGAAATACACAGTAGCGGGTGTGTGTGAAGTTATTCTGAATGACCCAATGTGCACCTTGAATATTATATACCCTTTTAGGGATAGATTTCAAATAGCTCTGATATAGCAGAAACCACTAAATTATGAAATTGCTAAATTGGGAATTGTATTTCAACCCAGAACAAGAAATGTGCTTGAACGGACACTAAATAACTCGCCCAGCTACAGCACTAGGGACAGATTTAGCTGGATATAAATTTGAGGCCTAGTATTTAGGCGCTGGGTGACAGGTATGGGTTTAGTGACAGAATTAGACTTGGAAATACACAGTAGCGGGTGTGTGTGAAGTTATTCTGAATGACCCAATGTGCACCTTGAATATTATATACCCTTTTAGGGATAGATTTCAAATAGCTCTGATATAGCAGAAACCACTAAATTATGAAATTGCTAAATTGGGAATTGTATTTCAACCCAGAACAAGAAATGTGCTTGAACGGACACTAAATAACTCGCCCAGCTACAGCACTAGGGACAGATTTAGCTGGATATAAATTTGAGGCCTAGTATTTAGGCGCTGGGTGACCGGTATGGATTTAGTGACAGAATTAGACTGGGATATGGCCAAAAAATAAACAGACTATTGCTGGTTAAATGCACTTGGTGTGACAGCTTCACCCTGATGTAGGCTTTAGCCAAAAAACAACCACACCATTGAGGGTTAAATGCACTTGGTCGCAGCTTGTGCTGGCGCACCACAAGACACAAAATGGCCGCCGATCACCCCAGAAAAATGTGACTGACAAACGGTCTGGGCAGCCTAAAAACAGTGAGCAATTGAGGATCAGCAGCTCAATGATCCACAGCTGCAGATCGATCAGTTAATCAAGTCCTTTGGAGGAGTTAATCTGCCTAATCTCGCCCTACTGTCGCAGCCGCAACCTCTCCCTACGCTAATCAGAGCAGAGTGACGGGCGGCGCTATGTGACTCCAGCTTAAATAGAGGCTGGGTCACATGGTGCTCTGGCCAATCACAGCCATGCCAATAGTAGGCATGGCTGTGATGGCCTCTTGGGGCAAGTAGTATGACGCTTGTTGATTGGCTGCTTTGCAGCCTTTCAAAAAGCGCCAAGAAAGCGTCACAAAAGCGCGAAGAAAGCGACGAACACCGAACCCGAACCCGGACTTTTACGAAAATGTCCGGGTTCGGGTCCGTGTCACGGACACCCCAAAATTCGGTACGAACCCGAACTATACAGTTCGAGTTCGCTCATCCCTAGTAGTGACCATATTGGGGGCACCAGATTTGCGTTCTCCTTTAAATACAGCCCTATGGCTGACCGTATTCGATCAGTCATTTTTAAGAACTGGGATGTTTTAAGGAGGGACGCAACCCTAAAGGAATTGACAGGACAGAGACCCCTCATTTCCTTTAGAAGGAGTCACACCATTAAGGACAAACTTGTCAGGAGCAGACTCCAAAAGGATAGTAGTAAAAATTGGCTCAAACGCAGCCTTCCAAAGGGCAACTATAGATGTGGAAACTGTTCACTGTGCACTAATAATTCCCAAAAAAAGAGTATTGAATTTGCTGGTATTAAACACACAGTCAATACCTTTATTAACTGCCGGAGTACTTTTTTAGTATATCTATTATTGTGCACATGTGGACGTTTCTACGTTGGAAAAACTATCAGATGCCTTTTTGAACGTGTGCGGGAACATTTTAATTCTATTAAGACAGGGAAAGGTTGTCCGAGATTCATTGAGCACATGAGAACCGTACATAATGGTGACACTGATTGCATCTCATTCTCTGGCCTCGAAATTGTGTCCACTCCTCTGCAGGGGGGAGACAGACACCGTCTCCTCCTGCAGAGAGAGGCTAGGTGGATAATACGCACCCAGGCCCTGGGAGAACTCGGGCTCAACGATAGAAATTATCTCAGCCCATTCTTGTAGTGCTTTGTAGTGTAATATTACACAAACATTTGCCGCTTGATTTGCATACTTATTTTAATTTATTGCATGGATCTGTTTTTTATTGTGTGCGGTTTGTATATCACTTTGTCTATGCAGGTGCTGCCTGATTCGTCAGTTTCTGTGATGACGGGCTGCGCCGGCTTTTAAAAGGAGTGGTGTAAGAGGCACGCATTGACGCACAGCCAGAAGAAGCGCAGTTAGCGCGAAACGGCCGCCGCTGATCAATGCGTGCCTGTGTACATCCGCCCCCTGCCTGAGTTAATCCTGGAATGAATAAAGCTACTGAAGTTGTTTGAAGCACACGGGTGAGTGCCGCTGTTTTCATTTGCCTCCTATTACGCTCACACTGAACTTTACCTGCGCAGCTGAGCACCACCGATCGTGTGCCGTCCTCTCCAGCCGTCAGGAGCATATGATCCTTGTGTACGCAGCCGGGATAGTGGTGCCGCCCCCTACCTTACTCGCTACACAAAAACAACTAATCTATCCAAATTTTGAATAATTCCCCAGTAATACCTGAACACTGCCACCACTAAGGTTTGTTTCAGGCTCATACACACAGCTGCTGCCCGGCTGTTCCATGTATTGGGGACTGCAAGTTGTGGTCACCAATGCATGGGCATCATCTGTGCGGTTTCCGCAGATGGATGCAGACCCATTCAACTTGATTGGGTCCGTTGTCTGTCCGCACTGCAAAAAAATAGAAGATGTTCTATTTTTTGTGTGCGGAGGCAGGGAGAGAAACTCCGTAGGGAATGGGTCTGCATCCCTGATGTGATGCACAAATGGCTGGGGGCTGTATATTGCGGACCCGCTGTTTGCGGGCCGCAAACGGCCCTGGACAGCACATGTTCGCAGTGCGTGAACCCTTACAGGAAGTCTTCAGCAGGAGCGGACTGGGAACTTAAAGTGGCCCTGGAAAAAAAATAAACAAAAGCAGCCCCATGTTGTTGCCAGGTCAAAATAACAGAAGGCGGGACATTATGAGTAGGCAGAACCTACATAAGTTGGCGGAACCAACACAGAGTAGGCAGGGCCAACAGAAGTAGGTGGGCCAGCAATACCATAGTGCAGCACAAAATACCACCCCAGCAGAACCAAATACCACAGTGCAGCATAAAATACTGCTGCCTCATTGCAATATTCACCTGTATCACTGTCCTTAGGACGGTGATGTAGTTGAATTCAGGAGCGCATCTTTGGCCACCAGCCAGATGCAAAAGTCCTTGATGCTCCTTCAGTAATTAATACTGAGAGCATTAGATTGCTATGTACCTAGCTGGTGGCCATGAGGAGGGCTTGGCTGCCCCCACTGGGCATTGGCCCACCGGGAAATTTCCCTATAAGGTCTTTGGCCAGGGGCTGGCCTTCAGTTACTCGCTACTATCTTTATATAATCTTTAAATACTACAGTTTCTTCCCAAACTGTTATATAAACAGGTAGCCTTATGTGCTTTAAGCTTAAGTTTAACAAAAGACATACAGAAAAATAATGTACTTAAAATAAAAGGAAATAATCCAGAAACCTAACCCTCACATTGATAGCATAGGCTCCGGAGCAGGCAGAAAACCAGGACAAATCTTCACTAATTTGGTGAGTCCCCAAGAAATGACACCCAGCCCTGGTTTTTCATACCTTATGAATGTTCTCTTTCTATATTCACCCCCCATCCTCTGATGTCACTGTGGAAGATCTGAGTAGCTAGATTCTTGAGATGTATGATGCTAGCCCCGTGTTATCTTGGGTTGCTGAGCTGTGACTAGCTAGAAGACAACTTCAGAGGCCTTAGGTGTCCAGACACAGATGTGCACACACAAACATATACAGGACTCACCAGGGAGGGGGGAAGAGCTGGACCCAAATTAATATCAATATTTGCAAAAGCCATGTGCATGTAATGTTTTAGGATTTTTGCACTTTGATCCAACAGATAACAAGGATTTTTGTAGTATATGCATTTTTCTTGAATTTGAATGCAAAAAAAGTCTCACCATCTTAAAGCAAGATGAGTCCCTGGAGCTAAATAAACTGTGAGCAGGATTTAAAAGCGGCTCTAGGCCAAAAAAATGGAAGCACTAATTTAAAATTGAAAACATCATTTACTGCAGCAGAAGTAACATATGTTGTACTGCATAGGAATAAATCAAACCCAATCCACTGCTAACAAAGGCATATCAATATGCTTAGCAGTAGACTACTGTTGATTAAAAAGCTCACTAGGGGAGACACAAGCACATATCCGCTGGGTGCACAGGCTTCACACATTATGCACTCAACTGACTATTGGAGGGAGGGATGATAACCAAGCTCATCTCATTCCCCGTTTCTGCAGCCATTCACCACCTCCTTAATGTTATTGTTATGATGGTGCCTGTCAGGGAGCCGCAGTCACAGAGCTTTTATATATGATAATGAGCCAGGGAAGAAGGAAAAATACACAATCCACTTAGTGCAGGAGCGAGATTCGAAGAGTTGTTGGGAAATGAGCTGTTATATTTCTTCACACCAGCTCATTTATCCTTTAACTCATTCCGAGCAGGGGTAGGTGGAGTAGATGGTAATTATACAAGTTGAAAGTTGGATGCCAATACTGTAGACTATGACACTCATAGATATTGGAGCATGGGAACACATGTTTGTTGAGTGATGATATTACTCCCTTGTATTGTTTCTCAGCTATACATTGTGTTGTTATGCTGGAGATTTGTGCATAATGTTATATAGTACACCGTGGCGGTTCTGGCCACTATGCAAAACACTCAATTGAGTGGGATTATGGGGATCTGGGAGGCTCTGCTGCTCCTGGTAGCTGGATTCCCCTGGCAGGCACCAATGTCAACTATTTCTGCATCCTTAACCCCTTCACTACCGAGCCACTTTTCACGTAAAATCCCAGGCCGATTTTTGCAAATCTGACATGCTTCACTTTATGTGCCAATAACTTTGGAACGCTTTTACTTATCCAAGCCATTGTGAGATTGTTTTCTTGTGACACATTGTACTTCATGACAGTGGTAAATTTGAGTTGATATATTTCACCTTTATTTATAAAAGAATCCCAAATTTACCAAATATTTTGAAAAATGCACAATTTTCTAAATTTAAAATTTCTTAAATTTCTCTACTTTTAAGACAGATAGTAATACCTCATGAAATAGTTATCAATATACATTCCCCATATGTCTGCTTTATTTTGGCATCATTTTGTAAATGTAATTTACTAATTTTATTTCTTTAGGACGTTAGAAGACTTAGAATTTTAGAAGCAATTTTTTAAATTTTAAACAACATTTGCTAAGCCATTTTTTTTAAGCCCCAATTCAGATATAAAGTAATTTCGAGGGGCTTTTGTAATGGAAACCACCCATAAATGACCCCGTTTTAGAAACTATACCCCTCAAATTATTCCAAACTGATGTTACAAACTTTGATAACCCTTGAGGTATTTCACAAGAATTTAAGTTTATTTTTTTGGTAGATTTTTTATGTTAATCAATTTTTTTCTTGCAACATAGCAAGGGTTAACAGCAAAATAAACCTCAATATACATTACCCATATTCTGCAGTTTGCAGAAATACCCCATATGGGGTGGTAAACTGCTCTATGGGCACGTGGTCAGAAGGAAAGGAGCGCCATATGGATTTTGGAGGCAGATTTTGCTCGAATGGTTTTTAGGCACCATTTTGTATTTGAAAAGACCCTGACGTACCACTACAGTGTAAACCCTCAAAAAGTGACCCCATTTTGGAAACTACATCCCTTAAAGAATATATTAAGCACTACTGAGCACTTTAATCCCCTAAGCGTTTTATGGAATTTGGAAACCCTTGGCTCTTAAAATAAAAAGTTTCATTTCTTCCAATAAAATGTTGCTTTAGCCTCAAAAAGGGGTAACAGGAGAAAAACCACCCCATACTTTGTTACCCATTTTCTCCTGAATACAGCAACACCCATATGTGGTGGTAAACTGCTGGGGGGGGGGGGGGGCACCATAAAGCTTTTGAAGCAGATTTTGATGGATTGGTTTACGGGTGCCGTGGGTTTTTATTTTTGAGTTATTGTCTTATGTAGGGGCTAATTTTCTGTGGGATGAGGTGACGTTTCCATTTGTACCATTTTGGGTTACTTTTTGATCACTTGATATTACACTTTTCATGAGGCAAGGTGAAAAAAAAGTCTGTTTTGGCATAGTTTTTATTTTTATTTTTTTAATAGCATTCACCTGAGGGCCCATCTCATGCCATATTAAAATACTACTATGGCGCTGGTATTTTAAAACACAGTATGGCGCTGGTACTGTACGGGTTAAGACACAGATACAGTTGAATACAATGGTGAAGCCATCAGATCTCTGCTCCACCATTCACTCTGCAACAAGTGGTTTGGTGTAGACAGGTGAGAAGAAGTAACGTCATTGCTCCTGCTGTGCTTATCCAGACAGACTGGAGTAGATCTCAAGTGAGAGCCCTGCTCTATTAATCGTAGGTATGTGGGTTAGGTGAGTATGCCCTGTATGGGGGAAGAGCAGGGTTTATTATACTGTATGAGGACTACCTGTAGAGGGTATTATACAGTATACTGGCTCCTACATGGGCCCTTTACACAGTATAAGTTATACTGTATGAGGGGCACATGTAGGGGGCACTAAACTTTGTGTTGGCGGCACATAAGGGCACGTCTACATGACAATTTTGCATGCGACACATGTCAAACACCCACTCTTGTCTGACTGGGTACCTAGGGCCCACCAGTAAAATTCTTTTTGGGGACCCACTGTACGGATACATGCAAATATTATCTGTTCACACGGTTGCAGATGCTAGAAAATGAAACAAGGCCTAAGATGCCTGAGGCCTAAATTAACAAGTTGAGTGTGTGGACACAACCATTTCCCCTAGGTGACACTGTTGCTAATTGATTCATAAATTCCTGGCAAGAATAACTGCACAATCAATGAGGTCTATAGGAATTTACTAAAATAGACATGTCATGGCATGATAACAGATCCTCTTTACAGCACTAGAAGCACAACCTTTCGTGTCATTAGGCGATCGACATCACATTAGGACTGACTAATGGAGAAAAACGTAATCCACTTCATTGGCAGCCCTAGGAAGGCGTTCATGGCTCAGGCTCATCTACTCGTCATGGTGTTTTTATCCAGGAAACTTTGGAAAACCTTTCTTCCCCACACCCCATGATTCTTTCATCCTGCAGCTTAGTTGTCTTTACTCTCATGTACCGTCATCTCTCCGGTTGTCGTGCCGTCACAGTAAATGAAGCGTGCCTAACACAGAGATTATGAAAATGTAAAGTTTGCTTATATAATGAGTAGAACAGTTGCTTGGTAAATAAAGACAGCCCGGCACACCAGGGAATAATAAATGATCCCGTAATAAGGATATGTTTGCATCATTTCTGCCTCAGGCAGTCTCTTCTTGCATTTTCAAACGTGTTAGCCATTCTGCAAAACTGCTGTTACAACAGGATTTAAACATGTGATTGTAAACATCGTGAAAAAAATTAAATGTTCTATAAAACATTGAGCATAAAGGAAAATACAACAGGTTCTTTAAGCAGAAAGTGAAATCCCAGTATTGTCGTGTCAGCTAACTAGCGGAGGGCGACTCATTTCTGGCTTGACCGTCTTAATAAAAAATGCAGTTTAAATTAGAGCCAAAAATATTTGTGGGAATGTAGTGAATTATCTGGTAACAGAAAGGAAAATGATGAATTATGACATCAGTGACATTACTGAACTTGGCAGACATGAATTAATACATCATGATTAGCATCAGGACAGCAAAAGCTAGCACTGGACGCCTTCACCCTGCGGGGCTATTTGAAGCTGATTTATGACTTCCTATAGAATAACATGTCACAAGCCAACAACGTATTTAACTGCAAAATAAACAAATCTAGATGCTGCTAATGCATCATGCGTGTCAGACCAAACCAAGGAAGTTTTCCAGAAATGAGCTGCGTTACATGTAGAGATGTGTTTAGTGTATTTCAGGTAAAGTCAGGGAAACCCTTGGTATGTTTAGTACTGAGGGAATATACCCCTCGTGCAATCAGTATACAGAGTATACTGACACTAAATCATTAATGGAATGCATAAATAAGTAACATTGGGGTGATTGTCTCTCATGATGCCCAGTGTAAAATGTGTAATAAGTCCCCCACCTACAATACATCATTCATAATACTTGGTTATTCTGACTCAGTAAAAAGGCAGCAAGTATGAGGCCCTTGAGACAGTATGGCTATAGGAACATGACAACATAGGACTTGTCCTAATAGTTTCAAAGGTTTCTTCCATGTCTTCCATCTGTATTGTTCAATAGGTAGAGGAGTGTCCCAGTCTATGTTCTTTTTGGTAAGATGTCTGGGCAACATCTTGCCATGAATAGTGATTGGAGCTAGGATCCCAAGAGGATCATAGATGCTGTTTACAACAAATAAAACTCCTCGGTTGGTGAAAGGTTAGTCATATGCTGACATTTGGAATATGAATATGTTTTGTTTGATGTCCCACAGCAAATCTAGGTTGCGTTGCATAGGAAGAGTATCAGAACTGAGATCAAGGTTATACAAGTTGGCTGTATAATCATCAGAAGAGTATGCTTTCATTACCTCATGGCTATTGGAAATTATCTTGTGATAATGATAATATAGGCTGGCTCACAGTATTTTTGCATCAAATAAAATTTATTTATTGACCCACCAGATATAAAACACAACTACTTTGATGTCGACATGTCAGCATAAGTACATAAATGTATATATTGTATAGATATAGATAGTGCGGAGCTCACGCACAAACCTATACAAGCTGGAGTACTCCAAACAAATGAATAGAACCTTATGGCTATACTGTGACTGCAAAAAACATTCAGTTATACCACTAAAAATTGTGCATATACTTGTATGCCGATTTACCAATTGTTGGAACCGGAGAGGTTTAAAGATTGTCCTTACTGCGGTAAGCTCTGTACTTAGGTGCCGTTTGTCGGGGGTGGTTGCACCACTTTCGATCGATAGCGCTCACTCTCTCCTCTTTCAGAGGGGCTTCCGACCCATTCTCACAGCGTCCCACGTGACCTGCTAGATGGTAATTTGCTGGTTGATAACGTAGGCGCGTGGAGCCGTCGGGTTAGCGGAAGCTGATGCAGATGAGTTGTTAGTTGCTTGAGCCCGTCAGATTACCGGAACTTAGTATAGCAGAGTTCGGTAAGCTCTATACTTAGGTGCCGTTTGTCAGGGGTGGTTGCACCACTTTCGATCGATGGCGCTCACTCTCTCCTGGCTACTGGTGCGGTTTTCTATCCTGCAAGAAAAGGACTTTTTTCAACTATTGGAAGAAACCCTATACCATCGTCCATGTGTATCAACTTTGCCGAACAAAACCAAATTAAGCACAAAAAAACCTCTCCGGTTCCAACAATTGGTAAATCGGCATACAAGTATATGGACAATTTTTAGTGGTATAACTTAATGTTTTTTGCAGTCACAGTATAGCCATAAGGTTCTATTCATTTGTTTGGAGTACTCCAGCTTGTATAGGTTTGTGCGTGAGCGCCGCACTATCTATATCTATACAATATATACATTTATGTATTTATGCTGACATGTCGACATCAAAGTAGTTGTGTTTTATATCTGGTGGGTCAATAAATAAATTTTATTTGATGCAAAAATACTGTGAGCCAGCCTTTATTATTATTGATTTATCTGTTTTCCTTCAGCTGCTAACTGAAAGGCTGAGCTCCAGTAGTTTGCTGGTGGAGCCTTTCTAAAATATTTTTAGTAGTATAATTATCTTGTGATGTCTGAGGTTTGAGCTTATTTACCTGTGGCCAAGGATTTATGTAGAACTTTTCAACAACTTGATGAGTATCAGATCCATACTGCTTCTTAACTTCTTGGGCTGTCATTCTGAGTTTGTAAATTTTTACAAAAGGAGAGGTGATAACTTATACTGTGTAAAGTGCCATAGAAACATACAGTAAATAGTTCCTATTGTCTTTGCTGACAATGAAGCAATGTAACATTTGCTGGATTGACCATTTTTGCAACATGTTCTTGTCTGAAGTGGATTAGCATGCCTAAAAGGCTGTTGTTTAGTTTGGATCAGGAAAAGGGTTGTTGTGAGAGCCAACTTTATAGTGAGTGCTGAAATCAAACACTGCTTGAAATTGTTTAGGTTTGCAAGGGTGATATGTGCCAAAGGATTGGAGGGACCAGCATTATTTTTCCTTTAGTGGTGGTGCAAGTTCTGCATGATCCCTACTGAAAATGTTATGCGTGAAGTTCAAAGAACGTTTTTCTATCTCCAGTTTCCTCTTTTGGGTGTGTTTTAAAGAGGAGAATCAAGCTGTTTGCTGTAGACTTTTGATAATCAGCTTTTGGAATTGGAATTGTAACCTCCTCTTCTATGACCTTCACAAATTATTTATCCTATCTTGCAGGTGCCAACTTGTTCTCTTTGCTTGTCAAATTAAACACTGTTCTTTCAAAGTTATCATCCTGGGACAATGCTGAATAGACATTATCGTGATGGTGATTCTGGACAGAATGTTGTTCAGCTTCTCTTTCACTAAATTATGGTGCGGGTATGGTTGAAAATAAGTGCTATCAACTTTGGCAAGATGTGTGTCCTAAATGAGGAAACCCTAGTAGGCTTCTTCCTCTGGTCTATATAGTAATTGCCTATGATTATCCAGATTAGATGAGGTTGTTGGGCAAACTGAGCATTGTGTAGTCCATAGATTTTTTTTTGCATACCTTGTGTACCCTGTCAACCATAGGTCGGATCTGCATTCTTATCAAGGGCCAGTATTTCCTTAGCATTTTTGCAGGATGATATGGCCTTTGGCATAAGAATCTCCTCTCTATTAGATGGTAACAGGCTGATGTCAACAAGTGTGAGCAAAGGTATCTTGACATTCTCTTCAAGTGAGGCTACCGTATGTGAATTTGCACTTTCACTTCCAGGGACCTCTGTAATGCCATTATAGGTAGCCAAGGTGTAAGAGTAAGCATCTCCTTTTAAGTTGAACAGATTGAAGTGTTCAGATCTTTAAAGTGATCTGTTGCTCTGGCCATCCATTAAGGTATACACCTTTAGAGTCCTTTCTGCTTGACCCACGGGATATAAATTAACTAGATTTATCAAGACTAGGGTTGAGCGAACCCGAACTGTAAAGTTCAGGTTCATACTAAACTTGAGAATTTTTGGAACCCGGAACTGAACCCGAACATTTCAGTAAAAGTTCGGGTTCGGGTTCGGTGTTCGGTGATTTCTCTGCGCTTTTTGAAAGGCTGCAGAGCAGCCAATCAACAAGCGTTTAACTCTGTGCCCTTAGAAGCCATCACAGCTATGCCTACTAATGGCATGGCTGTGATTGGCCAGTGTAGCATGTGACCCAGCCGCTATATAAGTTGAAGTCACGTAGCGCTGCACGTCACTCTGCTGTGCTTAGTGTATGGAGAGGATGCTGCTGGTGATTTCAGGGAGAGATTAGGAGAGAATCTTTGCTCAAAACGTGAATCTAACTCAGCGATCTACATACATTGTGTTGTGTGAGTGCAGGGCACAATTTTTTATCCTGCCCTGAGCCCAGTGACCGAAAAAAAAATAACTTTTATAAGTCAGTTAGGCGGGCGGCGGACATTTTATGCAAGCTCAGTGCACCAGCACTGCATCTGAGCTTTTGGGACATTGAAACTCAAGCTTTAAAAACAGCACAAATAATCAGTTTTTTTTTAAATCACCATTTTCATTGACAATTTACAACATCTGGATTCGTCAGTGTGCAATTTAAGCTAGAAATACAGCCATCATGTTCTGTGTTTTTAAAAACTAGGGTTTCCTCATTTAGGACACACATCTTGCAAATGTTGATAGCACTTATTTTCAACCATACCCGCACCATAATTTAGTGAAAGAGAAGCTGAACAACATTCTGTCCAGAATCACCATCACGATAATGTCTATTCAGCATTGTCCCAGGATGATAACTTTAAAAGAACAGTGTTTAATTTGACAAGCAAAGAGAACAAGTTGGCACCTGCAAGATAGGATAAATAATTTGTGAAGGTCATAGAAGAGGAGGTTACAATTCCAATTCCAAAAGCTGATTTTCCAGATCTGCAAGTGTTAAATTCAAGTTTAATATATACAGCTTTCATATTCTGTTACCAAAAAAACACTTTTTGGGCAATATACAACATCTGGATTAGTCAGTGTGCATTTTAAGCTAGAAATATAGCCATCATTTTCTGGGTTTTTAAAAATACACTTTTTTTTTGCCAAAAAACACTATTTTCCAGATCTGCAAGTGTTAAATTCAAGTTTAATATATACAGCTTTCATATTCTGTTACCCAAAAAACACTTTTTGGGCAATATGCAACATCTGGATTAGTCAGTGTGCAATTTAAGATAGAAATACAGCCATGATTTTCTGGGTTTTTAAAAACACATTTTTTTGCCAGATTCCACTATTTTTCTGGCCTTGCAGCATCAGCACCAGCACGTGTGAAATTCCAGGGTTATATACTGCTGTCAAATTCAGTTATTAAACAAACACCCGTTTAGGCAAAAAAAAATTCATTGGCAGCCTTTGCTGCAGATGTCATTGTGAGATACCGCCTTTACATACTGTCTTTCTATTCAGTTATTTGAAATACAGCCATTTTGGGCAAACACGTTTAATTGAGGCTTAGTATGGTTTAGGCCGTGTGAGATACACCCTTTAAATACAGGGCTTCTATTCAGGTATTTGAAATACAGCCATTTTGGGCAATCAAATTGAATTGCGGACTAGTGTGGATCAGGGTGTGTGAGATACACCCTGTATATACAGGGGTTCTATTCAGGTATTTTTCAGGCCTTGCAGCATCTTGACATTTGAAGCACAAGGTGAAGGCAGAGGAAGAGGTCGCCAACGCAGCTGGGGCACCGCCAGCACCTCAGAAGGCAGGGTTAGCATGGCCGAAATGTGGAAAAGCTTTGTCATCACGCCCAGAGGCGTAGCTAAAAGCTCATGGGCCCTAGTGCAAGAGTTCAGCTTGGGCCCCCCTTCCCTCAGTGCTTGTTGGAAAGGGGCAGGGAAGCACATAAGCCTTCCTGCTGCTGAGGCAAACATTCAAAGGGCAAATTCCCTCCAGCCAGAGGTGTAACTTGACCAGCATGTACTTTCTATAATGCCAGTGTCTTACTGTATGTGGCACAAGGGTCTTTGGGCCCCTCAGGCTTCTGGGCCCGGTAGCGACTGCTACCTCTGCACCCCCTATAGCTACGCCCCTGATCACGCCACAACAACCAGTACCACCAGCTGATATGGAACGTCTTAGCAGGAGGCAGCATTTCACCAACATGGTGGAGCAGTATGTGTGCACACGCCTACACGTACTGAATGACTGGTCTGCCCCCTTCAAATTCTGGGTCTCCAAATTGGGCACATGGCCTGAGCTTGCCCTTTACGCCTTGGAGGTGCTGGCCTGCCCTGCAGCCAGTGTATTATCTGAACGTGTGTATAGCACAGCAGGTGGCGTCATCACAGACAAGCGCAGCCGCCTGTCCACAGCCAATGTGGACAAGCTCACGTTTATTAAAATGAACCAGGGATGGATCCCTCAAGACTTGTCCGTACCTTGTGCAGAATAGACATGTATACTGGCACTAACCAGCCATTGTTATACTACAGCACAATTGCTCATTCTTGTATTTTGGATATTTACACTCTTTTAGAGTGTACCCTAATTTTAAAAAATTAAATTAAAACCAAAAACCTCGTCCTCCTCCACCGCTGCTTCTACCTACACCGCTATGTCCACCGCCTCCTCAAACTCCTACTCCATATGGAACTTCCCCTCATAAATCAATTTTTTTTTTATTTGTACGTATTTTATTTTATGTCATTTCACTACTTTCTCATTTACATTTTCGGGTGAAATTCACAAATTTTTGTGTGTATAGTGCCACTGCTATACCTAGTAGACCGGTAAAAAATAAAAATAAATTGTAATTTACATTTTTGGGTGAAATTCACAAATTTTGGGGTGTGATGTACCACTGCTAACCTAGTAGACTGGTAAAAATATAAAATAAAATTGTCATTTACATTTTCAGGTGAAATTCACAAATTTTGGGGTGTATAGTACCACTGCAATATCTAGTAGACAGGTTAACAAAAAATAAATAAATTGTCATTTACATTTTCGGGTGAAATTCACCAATTTTTGGGTGTATAGTACCACTGCTATACCTAGTAGACCGGTAAAAAAATTAAATAAATTGTCAATTACATTTTCTGGTGAAATTCACCAATTTTTGGGTGTGATGTACCACTGCTATACCAAGTAGACAGGTTAAAAAAAAATTGTCAGTTACATTTTCAGTTGAAATTCAACAATTTTTGGGTGTGATGTACCACTGCTATACCTAGTAGACAGGTAGAACAAAAAAATTGGTCTGTTACATTTTTTGGTGAAATTCAAAAATTTTTGGATGTGATGTACCATTGCTATAACGAGTAGACAGGTAAAAAAAAAAAATTTGTCTGTTACATTTTTTGGTGTAATATACCCCTCCTCTACCTAGTTGACAGCTTAATAAATTTCAATAATTTTTCTTTAACATTTTCGGGTGACAATAAACAATTTTTTTCTGTTGTAGACCATGCTCTACCAAGTAGACAGGTTAATAAATTTCACAAATTTTTCCGTTACATTCTTGGGTTGACATTATACAATTTTAGACGTGAATAAACCCCTGCTCTGCATAGGTGACAGGGAATAAAATTTCATAAATTCTTCAGTAATTAATGCGCGCAACATCCTTTCATTCAATGCTTAAACTTTAAAAAGTTGTCACACTTTTATGCTTTAATAATTTCTCCCACAATTCAACTCTATCGTTTTAAATTTTAAAAAATTAATCCTCCCTTGGATGTGGTCTCTCTTTCTCACGCTCCCTCTCCAGCGTGGAACCCTGATTCCTCGCCACCCGTGATCACCATGGTAGGCGCAGAAAAGAACTTAGTTCCAAAGTTGATGGAGCAGATATCAAATTGGATCGTGAACATCACGGCGACGTGCAACATGGTGGGGCAGTAAGTTTGCACACGCCTACACGAACTGACTGACAGGGGTCAGCCCCTGCAACTTCTGGGTATCCAAATTAGGCACATGGCCTGAGCTTGCCCTTTACCCCTTGGAGGTGCTGGCCTGCCCTGCAGCCAGTGTATTGTCTGAACGTGTGTTTAGCACGACCGCAGAGGGTTATCACAGGTTATATTTCCCAATGTTTTGGGGTGTACCCTAATTTAAAAAATAAAATGTAAAACCAAAAAGCAGTGTAGGCTACCTCCTCCTCCACCGCCGCTTCCACCTACACCGCCACATCCACCGCCCCCTCAATCTCCTACTCCATATGGACCTGGTCCTCCTAGATCAAGATCATTATTTTTTATTTTTACATATTTTATGTTTATTAAAGTAATTTCCCTATCCACATTTGTTTGCAGAGCACTTGCCATGCTTTTAACCACATTTTGATGCCATTTGCAGCCCTCTAGCCCTATCCATGACATTGTTACAGTCATTTTAGTGCTCAAAAGTTTGGGTCCCTATTGACTTCAATGGGGTTGGGGTTGGGGTTGGGGTTGGGGTTCCGGGTCAAGTTCGGGTCCCGAACTCAATTTTTTTTCCAAAGTTCGTCCGAACCCGTCGAACCCGAACATCCAGGTGTCTGCTCAACTCTAATCAAGACTTATCATAAAGGTCTTCTCTTTCAACTTCTGTGCATGAAGAATATACTATATTGGGATTTGCTGCTTGATCTGCATCCTGCCAGTCATGCTTTGGTGCCGGAGGAGAATATGCAGGCAATGCAGGCCTAAGTTGAGATGGGTTAAGTGCTTGCATGCAGTTGCCACTGTTTAGGGACTAGCGAATAGACTTCGGATAAAACATCCAAAGTGGATTTGCATAAAACTTCATTTTAATACTGTACGGAGCAAGTGCTCCATACAGTATTAGAATGTATTGGCTCCGATGAGCTGAAGTTATTACTTTGCGAAGTCTTGCAAGACTTCGCATAATAACTTCAGAAATTGATTTGAACTGTAAAAAAAAAACATTTCCCGAACTCGGGAAGTCGTTCTGAAGTCGATTCGCTCATCCCTATCACTGTTGCATTCTATGCACTTAATAGCAATTTTACAGTTTTTAGCAAAATGTTCAGTAAAAGCACTATATCTGAAACTCACCCCACTTTTTTTTAGAAGTTCTTAGTGTTCCTGGAGGGGTTTCATTCTAAAGCTGATGTACTTCATTAGGAGATGTATAGGACATGGTTTTTTACTCTTTTTCACTTTGGCTGCTCTTGTCTGGAGCTGGTCTATGTGGGAAGGACATCTGTCACTGGACCTCTGTGAGTCATACAGTTAGAGCGTTGGCTGTCACAGAAGTAATGCAGGACCACTAGACATACCATAGGAAAAGCTTGGGTCATTCTTTGACTCTGCAATGCTCCTTATAAACTCACAGAAATAGCAAAATGGAGGAAAGAGACTTGAATATTCCCTTTTGTAACTTGACCAAAGTGCAGTCAGCTTAGAAACCATTGGGTTTACCCCATATGTGGTGTCCAGGTAACTAAGGCCAGGTAGGCTAATGTCTATCGTGGGAAACTGGAACTGTAAGAATAGAAATAGATCACTGAGATCCCGGCATTTTTTATTTTCCTTTGTGAATATTTTTGGAAAACCTTGAAGCAGTTTTAACAGAGCTTTTTGGTTTCACGACTGCTGTAGCTCCATTCTAGCTTCTCCCAAGCAACAATGAGGCCTGATGCTGGATTATCAATTTGGACAGATTTGAGTCTCTTGACACATTCTGTAAAATGTGGGCTGAGCCATCTGACCAGCTGTTTTAGCTTTTTAGCAGTTGAAATGCCAAGCTGACCAATTGTGATTTTGAAGTCACATTTCCATCCTCAGGCTGTTCTCAGGCTGTTTCTCAAACCTTGTAAGGCTGGTCTTAGTATTAGGCCCTGTTGCTCTGTGATGTGTGCAGAACGGTCAGGATGCCAAATATTGTGCATTGTGCTGATCTTGGATGACGGATAGGAGCACTTATTAATCACCTTATACTATTTAATATGAACTCCTACCTCAAACAAGTTGATATTGACTACCTTCAATTAAGAGCAATTAACATATGAGACACATATTGCCTGCTACATGTTCCTAGCATTACGCTAGTACTTCTACCAGATTCATTATTGCCACTGCGCATGCGCCCATCCTCTAGTACGTGACCACGCTCTGCCAGTTCCCTGTTTAGACCATAGATCCCCTCTGTGCATGCGCCCGCACATGACCTAATCCCCCCCCGCGAGACACTCAACTCCCCTCCCCTTGCATTATTGACTCGCTCTGCGCATTCGCCCGCTCATGATGCCAGCTACCCGGCGCGGGACGCGCCTCCCCTCGCCATCTTTATAATCCAGCCAGGCCAATGGCGTCCCCACACCATCCTATACACTCCCTACTATGCAGACTAAGGTATGTGCTCTCTATCTACAAATGACTGAGGCTCTTGCTGTGATCTGTGATTATGTCCAATATAACGAACTCGAGGTGTCCCCTTAAGACATCTAGCCCTACCTTGGTCATTATATTTATAATTATATCTGTACTGGCTGTATATTCAAGTGGTCTACCCATACATTATGCCTCAATTACTACTACTAACTTTGCTTGCTCAGGAACTGTTAAGCATGTACTCTACTACTCATATGACAGGACTACTTTTCCATCCTTTATCTAATACCGTACTGTTTGGATTCCACAGATATCCTACGTACATCCTGCCATCTTTACCTGGGGATCATTATCTCATCGTCC
The DNA here is from genome assembly GCF_014858855.1 of Bufo gargarizans. Classification (NCBI taxonomy): domain Eukaryota; kingdom Metazoa; phylum Chordata; class Amphibia; order Anura; family Bufonidae; genus Bufo; species Bufo gargarizans. The sequence continues at coordinate 300,008,815 of NC_058082.1, read as the reverse complement.
TAATCTAGACTACTGTTACTCTCTATTGTCAGACTATGCTGATAACATACTATCTGAATGTATAAATCATGTATGATTTTGGTACATTTTGTGTTCTCTCTTAAAAGATACATATATTCTCCCCAATCATGTTATACCAAAGAACACATTGTCTACTATATAATATGTCACCTATGAAGTAACTTTTTTCATTACTGTATATATTGATCTAATATTTACTTGTCTATACATCAGGCCATGAACAAGGTCTAAGGCTAGGTCTACACGACGACATTTGTTGCGCGACAAAAAGTCGTGCGACAGATAGGGCGCAACATTTTGTTGCACTAATGTCGCGCGACAATTTTTATAATGGCTGTCTATGGTGTCGCACTGTAACATGCGACATGCTGCGACTGCAACGCGACAGTCGCAGAAAAATCCATCTCGAATGGATTTTCTGCGACTGTCGCGTCGCAGTCGCAGCATGTCGCATGTTGCAGTGCGACACCATAGACTGCCATTATAAAAATTGTTGCGCGACATTAGTGCAACAAAATGTCGCACGACAAATGTCGTCGTGTAGACCTAGCCTTAGACTAGACCGAAATGTTGGCCAGTGGCAAATTTTTGGATGGATAAAGAATTAATGAATTTATGAAATGAAATAAAACAAGCACCTTAAAAACAGCTATAGAGTGCCGTGATGCTTTGTGGAGTAGGGACAGACTGTTAGGGACACAAAACGCTAGCTAATAGGGCCACAAAAGTCCTTTTAAGGACTAGTATAGGTGTGCTATCGATAGGTGTGATATACTGAGGGGTGTGATATACTTATAATATACTTTCTAACATAGAAAGTATATTATAGTGCATTTGTATTGTGCAGAAGTTGTGTATGGTTCTGCTGCGATACCGCAGCTATATAGAGGGATAAACGCTATTGGAATAACTAATTGCAACTGGTGTGAAATACCTGTTGCCCCCCAAAAAACTGATTGAGGGGTGTGATATACCTATAATATACTTTCTAACATAGAAAGTATATAGTGCATTTGTATTGTGCAGCAGTTGTGTGTGGTTCTGCTGCGATAACGCAGGTATATATCGAGGGACAAGCGCTATTGGAACAACTATTTGCAATAGGTGTGATATACCTGTTGCCCCCCCCAAAAAAAATGATTGAGGGGTGCAATATACCTGCTTCCCCAAAATACTGATTGAGGGGTGCGCTATACCTGCTTCTACCAAATATTGATTGAGGCCTGCAATATACCTGCTTCCACAAAATACTGATTGAGGGGTGCGATATACCTGCTTCCACCAAATATTGATTATGTTTTTTTATATACCTGCTTTCACAAAATACTGATTGAGGGGTGCGATATACCTGTTTCCGCAAAATATTGATTAAGGGGTTCTATATAACTGTTTCCACAAAATACAGAGTGATGGTTGCAATATACCTGCTTCCACAAAATACTGATTAAGGGTTTTTTATATACCTGCTTCCACAAAATACTGATTGAGGGGTGCGATATACCTGTTTCCACAAAATATTGATTAAGGGGTTCTATATACCTGCTTCCACAAAATACTGATTAGGGGTTTGATATACCTGTTTCCACAAAATACTGATTGAGGGGTGCGATATACCTGCTTCTGAAAAATACTGATTAAGGGGTTTGATATACCTACTTCCACAAAATACTGATTGAGGGGTGCGATATACCTGCTTCCACAAAATACTGATTAAGGGGTTTGATATACCAGTTTACGCAAAATACTAATTGAGGCCTGCAATATACTTACTTCCACAAAATACAGATTGAGGGGTGCGATGTACCTGCTTCCACAAAATACTGATTAAGGGGTTTTTATATACCTGCTTCCACAAAAAACAGATTGAGGGGTGCGATATACCTGCTTCCACCATATAGTGATTAAAGGGTTCTATATACCTGCTTCCACAAAATACTGGTTGAGGGGTGCGATATACCTGCTTCCACCAAATACTGATCAAGGGGTTTGATATTCCTGCTTCCACCAAATATTAATTGATGCCTTCGATACACCTGCTTTCACAAAATACTGATTAAGGGGTTTGATATACCTGCTTCCACAAAATACTGAGTAAGGTGTTTGATATACCTGCTTCCACCAAATACTGATTAAGGGGTTTGATATTCCTGCTTCCACCAAATATTAATTGATGCCTTCGATACACCTGCTTTCACCAAATACTGATTAAGGGGTTTGATATACCTGCTTTCACCAAATACTGATTAAGGGGTTTGATATACCTGCTTCCACCAAATACTGATTGAGGTCTGCGGTATACTTGCTTCCACAAAATACTGATTAAGGGATTTGATATACCTGCTTCCACCAAATACTGATTGAGTCCTGCGATATACCTGCTTCCACAAAATACTGATTAAGGGGTTTGATATACCTGCTTCCACAAAATACTGAGTAAGGTGTTTGATATACCTGCTTCCACCAAATACTGATTAAGGGGTTTGATATTCCTGCTTCCACCAAATATTAATTGATGCCTTCGATACACCTGCTTTCACCAAATACTGATTGAGTCCTGCGATATACCTGCTTCCACAAAATACTGAGTAAGGTGTTTGATATACCAGATTCCACCAAATACTGATTAAGGGGTTTGATATACCTGCTTTCACCAAATACTGATTAAGGGGTTTGATTAAAGGGTTTCTGTCATCAGAAAAATTGTTATGTATCTGGCAGCAGGAGAGTGTACTTTACTCACTGCGCCTGCGCCGAATACTAAACAGGACGGCGCAGGCACAGGATTTACGGGGCACTGAGGAGAACTAGGACATCATTCAACTGGACATGGGTGTGCCAAAGAGTGAGAAGACAGAGCCTCTAGGTGCTGCAGCAACGTCCCACTAGCACCTAGAGGCTCATTAGCATCTAGCATGTTATAAAAGTCTTTATTTTGAGGGAATGGCGGCAGGCAGGGAGTTAAAAATCATAGTTATGTTCTGCTGACATTAGCTCATCACTAATCTCAGCCAGATACATAACAATTTTTCTGATGACAGAAACCCTTTAAGGGGTTTGATTTTCCTGCTTCCACCAAATATTGATTGAGGCCTGCAATACACCACCTGCTTCCACAAAACACAGATTGAGGGGTGCGATATACCTGCTTCCACCAAATATTGATTAAGGGGTTCTATATACAGGTGAAACTGTATAAGTCCATTAATACAGGTGAATATCGTGCAAAAGTCCATTTATTTCAGTAATGCAACTTAAAAGAATTGCATTGACGAAGCTTAAAATTAGAATTTTGCGAAAAGGTTTCATATTCTAGGCTCAAAGTGTCACACTCTAGTCAGCTAATTAATCCATACCCCCTGAGCAAATGGTACCTCAAAATTGTGACTTTGGGGTTTTATAAGCTATAAGCCATAATCATCCAAATTATAACAAATAAAGGCTTGAAATATCTCACTTTGCATGTAATGAGTCTATCTCATATGTTAGTTTCACCTTTTAAGTTGCATTACTAAAATAAATGAACTTTGCACAATATTCTAATTTTTTCGAGTTTCACCTGTACCTGCTTCCAAAAAATGCTGATCGAGGGTTGCAATATACCTGCTTCCACAAAATACTGATTAAGGGGTTTGATATACCTGTTTCCATCAAATATTGAACGTAAAAAGTTGATGACCCCGATAATCCTCTTGCCCAACGGCTGAGCGCTGGCTTGTCGGAACTGCTAGCCCGCCAACTAATGCCATATAAACTGGTGGACTCGGAGACCTTTAGAAAATTTGTGACAATTGGAACACCGCTATGTAAGGTCCTTAGAAGGAATATTTTTTCCCAGAGGGGCATCCCAGAGCTATATGGCCACGTTCAGCGGCAAGTAGATATATCTCTGGCACACAGTGTCGGTGCCAAGATACATCTGACCACAGACATGTGGTCTAGCAAACACGGGCAGGGAAAATACATAACTTTTACTGCCCACTGGGTGAACCTTCTGATGGCTGTCAAGCATGTAACCCTTTGCTCCCGTGTGGATTTGGTGTTAACGCCACGGATTGCATGCAGGCCTGCCTTTTCTTCTCCTCCTCCTACTCCTACTTATATCCGGGGTCAGGAAGTCGCAGCGGGTGGCTATGTGGTCTATGTCTAAAGATCGCGCTGTTACTCAATGGTAGCTTTCTGTGTTTGCCTTACAATCCTTTTTGTCTCACTCAGGGATCCGTAGCTTCTTCTCCTCAGCTGTTTCTTGTCCGGCACTCCCAAGCTCTTTATATTCCCCTCTCCCACTTCTCTGGTTGCCAGATATAGAGCTTCCTGCCTGGACCTCCATACTGACCCACTGGAGCTGTGTCGCTGTTATTCCTGGTTGTCGTACCAGAGCATTACCCTCCGGATCCCTGTTGGTTTTTTGTTGTCTTCTGTTGTCGCCCACCTGGGATTACATGTTTTGTCAGTATTGTCTGTCCTCTCCCTGGTGTTTTCCTTTAGTGTTAGTGGTGCGGACTAGTGTTCCCACCGCCCTATTCACTACTTAGGGCTCATCTTTAGGGATGAGCGAACTCGAACTGTATAGTTCGGGTTCGTACCGAATTTTGGGGTGTCCGTGACACGGACCCGAACCCGGACATTTTCGTAAAAGTCCGGGTTCGGTGTTCGCCGCTTTCTTGGCGCTTTTGTGACGCTTTCTTGGCGCTTTTTGAAAGGCTGCAAAGCAGCCAATCAACAAGCGTCATACTACTTGCCCCAAGAGGCCATCACAGCCATGCCTACTATTGGCATGGCTGTGATTGGCCAGAGCACCATGTGACCCAGTCTCTATTTAAGCTGGAGTCACATAGCGCCGCCCGTCACTCTGCTCTGATTAGCGTAGGGAGAGGTTGCGGCTGCGACAGTAGGGCGAGATTAGGCAGATTAACTCCTCCAAAGGACTTGATTAACTGATCGATCTGCAGCTGTGGATCATTGAGCTGCTGATCCTCAATTGCTCACTGTTTTTAGGCTGCCCAGACCGTTTGTCAGTCACATTTTTCTGGGGTGATCGGCGGCCATTTTGTGTCTTGTGGTGCGCCAGCACAAGCTGCGACCAAGTGCATTTAACCCTCAATGGTGTGGTTGTTTTTTGGCTAAAGCCTACATCAGGGTGAAGCTGTCACACCAAGTGCATTTAACCAGCAATAGTCTGTTTATTTTTTGGCCATATATTACATCAGGGGCAAGCTGCGCCTGTCACCAAGTGCATTTAACCCTCAATGGTGTGGTTGTTTTTTGGCTAAAGCCTACATCAGGGTGAAGCTGTCACACCAAGTGCATTTAACCAGCAATAGTCTGTTTATTTTTTGGCCATATACTACATCAGGGGCAAGCTGCGCCCGTCACCAAGTGCATTTAACCCTCAGTAGTGTGGTTGGTCAAGCTATCACACCAAGTGCATTTAACCAGCAATAGTCTGTTCATTTTTTGGCCACATACTAAATCAGGGGCAAGCTGCGCCCGTCACCAAGTGCATTTAACCAGCAATAGTCTGTTCATTTTTTGGCCATATACTACATCAGGGGCAAGCTGCGCCCGTCACCAAGTGCATTTAACCCTCAGTAGTGTGGTTGGTCAAGCTGTGACACCAAGTGCATTTAACCAGCAATAGTCTGTTCATTTTTTGGCCATATACTACATCAGGGGCAAGCTGCGCCCGTCACCAAGTGCATTTAACCCTCAGTAGTGTGGTTGGTCAAGCTATCACACCAAGTGCATTTAACCAGCAATAGTCTGTTCATTTTTTGGCCAAATACTAAATCAGGGGCAAGCTGCGCCCGTCACCAAGTGCATTTAACCAGCAATAGTCTGTTCATTTTTTGGCCATATACTACATCAGGGGCAAGCTGCGCCCGTCACCAAGTGCATTTAACCCTCAGTAGTGTGGTTGGTCAAGCTATCACACCAAGTGCATTTAACCAGCAATAGTCTGTTCATTTTTTGGCCATATACTACATCAGGGGCAAGCTGCGCCCGTCACCAAGTGCATTTAACCCTCAGTAGTGTGGTTGGTCAAGCTGTCACACCAAGTGCATTTAACCAGCAATAGTCTGTTAATTTTTTGGCCATATACTACATCAGGGGCAAGCTGCGCCCGTCACCAAGTGCATTTAACCCTCAGTAGTGTGGTTGGTCAAGCTGTCACACCAAGTGCATTTAACCAGCAATAGTGTGGTTATTTTTTGGCCATATCCCAGTCTAATTCTGTCACTAAATCCATACCGGTCACCCAGCGCCTAAATACTAGGCCTCAAATTTATATCCCGCTAAATCTCTCGTTACCGCTGTCCTGTTGTGGCTGGGAAAGTTATTTAGTGTCCGTCAAAGCACATTTTTTGTTCTGGGTTGAAATACAATTCCCAATTTAGCAATTTCATAATTTAGTGGTTTCTGCTATATCAGAGCTATTTGAAATCTATCCCTAAAAGGGTATATAATATTCAAGGTGCACATAGGGTCATTCAGAATAACTTCACACACACGCTACTGTGCATTTCCAAGTCCAATTCTGTTAGTAAATCCATACCGGTCACCCAGCGCCTAAATACTAGGCCTCAAATTTATATCCCGCTAAATCTCTCGTTACCGCTGTCCTGTTGTGGCTGGGAAAGTTATTTAGTGTCCGTCAAAGCACATTTTTTGTTCTGGGTTGAAATACAATTCTCAATTTAGCAATTTCATAATTTAGTGGTTTCTGCTATATCAGAGCTATTTGAAATCTATCCCTAAAAGGGTATATAATATTCAAGGTGCACATAAGGTCATTCAGAATAACTTCACACACACGCTACTGTGCATTTCCAAGTCCAATTCTGTTAGTAAATCCATACCGGTCACCCAGCGCCTAAATACTAGGCCTCAAATTTAAATCCCGCTAAATCTCTCGTTACCGCTGTCCTGTTGTGGCTGGGAAAGTTATTTAGTGTCTGTCAAAGCACATTTTTTGTTCTGGGTTGAAATACAATTCCCAATTTAGCAATTTCATAATTTAGTGGTTTCTGCTATATCAGAGCTATTTGAAATCTATCCCTAAAAGGGTATATAATATTCAAGGTGCACATAGGGTCATTCAGAATAACTTTACACACACGCTACTGTGCATTTCCAAGTCCAATTCTGTTAGTAAATCCATACCGGTCACCCAGCGCCTAAATACTAGGCCTCAAATTTATATCCCGCTAAATCTCTCGTTACCGCTGTCCTGTTGTGGCTGGGAAAGTTATTTAGTGTCTGTCAAAGCACATTTTTTGTTCTGGGTTGAAATACAATTCCCAATTTAGCAATTTCATAATTTAGTGGTTTCTGCTATATCAGAGCTATTTGAAATCTATCCCTAAAAGGGTATATAATATTCAAGGTGCACATAGGGTCATTCAGAATAACTTCACACACACGCTACTGTGCATTTCCCAGTCTAATTCTGTCACTAAATCCATACCGGTCACCCAGCGCCTAAATACTAGGCCTCAAATTTATATCCCGCTAAATCTCTCGTTACCGCTGTCCTGTTGTGGCTGGGAAAGTTATTTAGTGTCCGTCAAAGCACATTTTTTGTTCTGGGTTGAAATACAATTCCCAATTTAGCAATTTCATAATTTAGTGGTTTCTGCTATATCAGAGCTATTTGAAATCTATCCCTAAAAGGGTATATAATATTCAAGGTGCACATAGGGTCATTCAGAATAACTTCACACACACGCTACTGTGCATTTCTAAGTCTAATTCTGTCACTAAATCCATACCGGTCACCCAGCGCCTAAATAGTAGGCCTCAAATTTATATCCCGCTGAATTTGAATACAATACATTGGGCCAAATAATATATTTGTTGTTGTGGTGAACCATAACAATGAGGAAAACATCTAGTAAGGGACGCGGACGTGGACATGGTCGTGGTGGTGTTAGTGGACCCTCTGGTGCTGGGAGAGGACGTGGCCGTTCTGCCACATCCACACGTCCTAGTGTACCAACTACCTCAGGTCCCAGTAGCCGCCAGAATTTACAGCGATATATGGTGGGGCCCAATGCCGTTCTAAGGATGGTAAGGCCTGAGCAGGTACAGGCATTAGTCAATTGGGTGGCCGACAGTGGATCCAGCACGTTCACATTATCTCCCACCCAGTCTTCTGCAGAAAGCGCACAGATGGCGCCTGAAAACCAACCCCATCAGTCTGTCACATCACCCCCATGCATACCAGGGAAACTGTCTCAGCCTCAAGTTATGCAGCAGTCTCTTATGCTGTTTGAAGACTCCGCTGGCAGGGTTTCCCAAGGGCATCCACCTAGCCCTTCCCCAGCGGTGAAAGACATAGAATGCACTGACGCACAACCACTTATGTTTCCTGATGATGAGGACATGGGAATACCACCTCAGCATGTCTCTGATGATGACGAAACACAGGTGCCAACTGCTGCGTCTTTCTGCAGTGTGCAGACTGAACAGGAGGTCAGGGATCAAGACTGGGTGGAAGACGATGCAGGGGACGATGAGGTCCTAGACCCCACATGGAATGAAGGTCGTGCCACTGACTTTCACAGTTCGGAGGAAGAGGCAGTGGTGAGACCGAGCCAACAGCGTAGCAAAAGAGGGAGCAGTGGGCAAAAGCAGAACACCCGCCGCCAAGAGACTCCGCCTGCTACTGACCGCCGCCATCTGGGACCGAGCACCCCAAAGGCAGCTTCAAGGAGTTCCCTGGCATGGCACTTCTTCAAACAATGTGCTGACGACAAGACCCGAGTGGTTTGCACGCTGTGCCATCAGAGCCTGAAGCGAGGCATTAACGTTCTGAACCTGAGCACAACCTGCATGACCAGACACCTGCATGCAAAGCATGAACTGCAGTGGAGTAAACACCTTAAAACCAAGGAAGTCACTCAGGCTCCCCCTGCTACCTCTTCTGCTGCTGCCGCCTCGGCCTCTTCTGCTGCTGCCGCCTCGGCCTCTTCCTCCGCCTCTGGAGGAACGTTGGCACCTGCCGCCCAGCAAACAGGGGATGTACCACCAACACCACCACCACCACCTCCGTCACCAAGCGTCTCAACCATGTCACACGCCAGCGTTCAGCTCTCCATCTCACAAACATTTGAGAGAAAGCGTAAATTCCCACCTAGCCACCCTCGATCCCTGGCCCTGAATGCCAGCATTTCTAAACTACTGGCCTATGAAATGCTGTCATTTAGGCTGGTGGACACAGACAGCTTCAAACAGCTCATGTCGCTTGCTGTCCCACAGTATGTTGTTCCCAGCCGGCACTACTTCTCCAAGAGAGCCGTGCCTTCCCTGCACAACCAAGTATCCGATAAAATCAAGTGTGCACTGCGCAACGCCATCTGTAGCAAGGTCCACCTAACCACAGATACGTGGACCAGTAAGCACGGCCAGGGACGCTATATCTCCCTAACTGCACACTGGGTAAATGTAGTGGCAGCTGGGCCCGAGGCTGAGAGCTGTTTGGCGCACGTCCTTCCGCCGCCAAGGATCGCAGGGCAACATTCTTTGCCTCCTGTTGCCACCTCCTCCTTCTCGGCTTCCTCCTCCTCTTCTTCCACCTGCTCATCCAGTCAGCCACACACCTTCACCACCAACTTCAGCACAGCCCGGGGTAAACGTCAGCAGGCCATTCTGAAACTCATATGTTTGGGGGACAGGCCCCACACCGCACAGGAGTTGTGGCGGGGTATAGAACAACAGACCGACGAGTGGTTGCTGCCGGTGAGCCTCAAGCCCGGCCTGGTGGTGTGTGATAATGGGCGAAATCTCGTTGCAGCTCTGGGACTAGACAATTTGACGCACATCCCTTGCTTGGCGCATGTGCTGAATTTGGTGGTGCAGAAGTTCATACACAACTACCCCGACATGTCAGAGCTGCTGCATAAAGTGCGGGCCGTCTGTTCGCGCTTCCGGCGTTCACATCCTGCTGCTGCTCGCCTGTCTGCGCTACAGCGTAACTTCGGCCTTCCCGCTCACCGCCTCATATGTGACGTGCCCACCAGGTGGAACTCCACCTTGCACATGCTGGACAGACTGTGCGAGCAGCAGCAGGCCATAGTGGAGTTTCAGCTGCAGCACGCACGGGTCAGTCGCACTACAGAACAGCACCACTTCACCACCAATGACTGGGCCTCCATGCGAGACCTGTGTGCCCTGTTGCGCTGTTTCGAGTACTCCACCAACATGGCCAGTGGCGATGACGCCGTTATCAGCGTTACAATACCACTTCTATGTCTCCTTGAGAAAACACTTAGGGCGATGATGGAAGAGGAGGTGGCCCAGGAGGAGGAGGAGGAGGAGGAAGAGGGGTCATTTTTAGCACTTTCAGGCCAGTCTCTTCGAAGTGACTCAGAGGGAGGTTTTTGGCAACAGCAGAGGCCAGGTACAAATGTGGCCAGCCAGGGCCCACTACTGGAGGACGAGGAGGACGAGGATGAGGAGGAGGTGGAGGAGGATGAGGATGAAGCATGGTCACAGCGGGGTGGCACCCAACGCAGCTCGGGTCCATCACTGGTGCGTGGCTGGGGGGAAAGGCAGGACGATGACGATACGCCTCCCACAGAGGACAGCTTGTCCTTACCCCTGGGCAGCCTGGCACACATGAGCGACTACATGCTGCAGTGCCTGCGCAACGACAGCAGAGTTGCCCACATTTTAACCTGTGCGGACTACTGGGTTGCCACCCTGCTGGATCCACGCTACAAAGACAATGTGCCCACCTTACTTCCTGCACTGGAGCGTGATAGGAAGATGCGCGAGTACAAGCGCACGTTGGTAGACGCGCTACTGAGAGCATTCCCAAATGTCACAGGGGAACAAGTGGAAGCCCAAGGCCAAGGCAGAGGAGGAGCAAGAGGTCGCCAAGGCAGCTGTGTCAATGCCAGCTCCTTTGAGGGCAGGGTTAGCATGGCAGAGATGTGGAAAACTTTTGTCAACACGCCACAGCTAACTGCACCACCACCTGATACGCAACGTGTTAGCAGGAGGCAACATTTCACTAACATGGTGGAACAGTACATGTGCACACCCCTCCACGTACTGACTGATGGTTCGGCCCCATTCAACTTCTGGGTCTCTAAATTGTCCACGTGGCCAGAGCTAGCCTTTTATGCCTTGGAGGTGCTGGTCTGCCCGGCGGCCAGCGTTTTGTCTGAACGTGTATTCAGCACGGCAGGGGGCGTCATTACAGACAAACGCAGCCGCCTGTCTACAGCCAATGTGGACAAGCTGACGTTCATAAAAATGAACCAGGCATGGATCCCACAGGATCTGTCCGTCCCTTGTCCAGATTAGACATTAACTACCTCCCCTTAACCATATATTATTGGACTCCAGGGCACTTCCTCATTCAATCCTATTTTTATTTTCATTTTACCATTATATTGCGAGGCTACCCAAAGTTGAATGAACCTCTCCTCTGTCTGGGTGCCGGGGCCTAAATATATGCCAATGGACTGTTCCAATGTTGGGTGACGTGAAGCCTGATTCTCTGCTATGACATGCAGAATGATTCTCTGCTGACATGAAGCCAGATCCTCTGTTACGGGACCTCTCTCCTCTGCCTGGGTGCTGGGCCTAAACTTATGAAAATGGACTCTTACAGTGGTGGGTGACGTGAAGCCTCATTCTCTGCTATGACATGCAGACTAATTCTCTGCTAGTAGAATAATTGCAGCACACAGCTTGTCTTCTTACTTATTGAATTTTATTTTTTAATTCTTAATTTTGTCATCATATGACCAAGTTCCAGTGTACGTTAAACAGCTCAAGTATACAAGTGAGATAATGACCAGACGTTTCGGCCTGTCAAGGCCTTCCTCAGTGGTCTTAAATCTTATGGTGCTGTCCTTCAGGTGTGTGCACACACCTGAAGGACAGCACCATAAGATTTAAGACCACTGAGGAAGGCCTTGACAGGCCGAAACGTCTGGTCATTATCTCACTTGTATACTTGAGCTGTTTAACGTACACTGGAACTTGGTCATATGATGACAAAATTAAGAATTAAAAAATAAAATTCAATAAGTAAGAAGACAAGCTGTGTGCTGCAATTATTCTACTTGTACGTGACTGGATAAGTCCTTGCAGGCACCAGCAAACCCAACACGGAGTGCGGTACTCCAAACCTTAACACAGACTAATTCTCTGCTGACATGAAGCCAGATTGTCTGTTACGGGACCTCTCTCCTCTGCCTGGGTGCTGGGCCTAAATATATGCCAATGGACTGTTGCAGTGGTGGCTGACGTGAAGCCTGATTCTCTGCTATGACATGAAGACTGATTCTCTGCTGACATGAAGCCAGATTGTCTGTTACGGGACCTCTCTCCTCTGCCTGGGTGCTGGGCCTAAATATATGCCAATGGACTGTTGCAGTGGTGGCTGACGTGAAGCCTCATTCTCTGCTATGACATGCAGACTGATTCTCTGCTGACATGAAGCCAGATTGTCTGTTACGGGACCTCTCTCCTCTGCCTGGGTGCTGGGCCTAAATATATGCCAATGGACTGTTGCAGTGGTGGCTGACGTGAAGCCTCATTCTCTGCTATGACATGCAGACTAATTCTCTGCTGACATGAAGCCAGATTGTCTGTTACGGGACCTCTCTCCTCTGCCTGTGTGCTGGGCCTAAATATATGCCAATGGACTGCTGCAGTGGTGGCTGACGTGAAGCCTCATTCTCTGCTATGACATGCAGACTGATTCTCTGCTGACATGAAGCCAGATTGTCTGTTACGGGACCTCTCTCCTCTGCCTGTGTGCTGGGCCTAAATATATGCCAATGGACTGTTGCAGTGGTGGCTGACGTGAAGCCTCATTCTCTGCTATGACATGCAGACTGATTCTCTGCTGACATGAAGCCAGATTGTCTGTTACGGGACCTCTCTCCTCTGCCTGGGTGCTGGGCCTAAATATATGCCAATGGACTGTTGCAGTGGTGGGTGACGTGAAGCCTCATTCTCTGCTATGACATGCAGACTAATTCTCTGCTGACATGAAGCCAGATTGTCTGTTACGGGACCTCTCTCCTCTGCCTGGGTGCTGGGCCTAAACTTATGAAAATGGACTCTTACAGTGGTGGCTGACGTGGAGCCTGATTCTCTGCTATGACATGAAGACTGATTCTCTGCTGACATGAAGCCAGATCCTCTGTTACGGGACCTCTCTCCTCTGCCTGGGTGCTGGGCCTAAACTTATGAAAATGGACTCTTACAGTGGTGGGTGACGTGAAGCCTCATTCTCTGCTATGACATGCAGACTAATTCTCTGCTGACATGAAGCCAGATTGTCTGTTACGGGACCTCTCTCCTCTGCCTGGGTGCTGAGCCTAAATATATGCCAATGGACTGTTGCAGTGGTGGCTGACGTGAAGCCTGATTCTCTGCTATGACATGCAGACTGATTCTCTGCTGACATGAAGCCAGATTGTCTGTTACGGGACCTCTCTCCTCTGCCTGGGTGCTGAGCCTAAATATATGCCAATGGACTGTTGCAGTGGTGGCTGACGTGAAGCCTGATTCTCTGCTATGACATGAAGACTGATTCTCTGCTGACATGAAGCCAGATTGTCTGTTACGGGACCTCTCTCCTCTGCCTGGGTGCTGGGCCTAAATATATGCCAATGGACTGTTGCAGTGGTGGCTGACGTGAAGCCTCATTCTCTGCTATGACATGCAGACTAATTCTCTGCTGACATGAAGCCAGATTCTCTGTTACGGGACCTCTCTCCTCTGCCTGGGTTCCGGGGCCTAAATATCTGAGAATGGACTGTTCCAGTGGTGGGTGACGGGAAGCCAGATTCTCTGCTATGGGACCTCTCTCCAATTGATTTTGGTTAATTTTTATTTATTTAATTTTTATTTTAATTTATTTCCCTATCCACATTTGTTTGCAGGGGATTTACCTACATGTTGCTGCCTTTTGCAGCCCTCTAGCCCTTTCGTGGGCTGTTTTACAGCCTTTTTAGTGCCGAAAAGTTCGGGTCCCCATTGACTTCAATGGGTTTCGGGTTCGGGACGAAGTTCGGATCGGGTTCGGATCCCGAACCCGAACATTTTCGGGAAGTTCGGCCGAACTTCTCGAACCCGAACATCCAGGTGTTCGCTCAACTCTACTCATCTTAAAGGGATTCTGTCACCTCCCCTAACCCAAAATCGGATTTTAAAGCAGTCATGCAGCACAGCTTACCTTGAATAGGCTGTGCTCTTCTATCTTGTAATCCGTCCAGTAGTTTATGAGAAAATCGACTTTTATGATTATGCAAATTAGCCCTGAAGGTGCCCAGAGGGGCGTTTTGTTCCCCTTAGTGTGCCCAGTAACACCCCTCTTACAGTGCCCAGCCCACCTTCCTTCCGACTGCCTAACCTCCCACAGCCTCCCATCCCTCTCCTCCCCCGCCCTCACGGCCGAACGAACTCTCGCACAGGCGCAGTACCCACTGAGGGCTGCGCCAGTGCGATCTGCAGGAGACTGAGGACAGGAGCTTCATCCTCGTCACTGGGCATGCGCCGAGCCCAGTGATGTCCGATGCTCGCTCTTCCCTCAGTCAGCAGTTCGTTCGGCCGTTAGGGAGAGGGAGGAGAGGGATGAGAGGCTGTGGGAGGTTAGGCAGTCGGAAGGAAGGCGGGCTGGGCACTGTAATAGGGGCGTTACTGGGCACACTAAGGGGAACAAAACGTCCCTCTGGGCACCTTCAGGGCTAATTTGCATAATCATAAAAGTCAATTTTCTCATAAACTACTGGACGGATTACAAGATAGAAGAGCACAGCCTATTCAAGGTAAGCTATGCTGCATGACTGCTTTAAAATCCGATTTTGGGTTAGGGGAGGTGACAGAATCCCTTTAAGGAAAGCCAGGGTTTAGGCACATGATCAGCGTAGGGGTGAGAAACCCGTCTAGGGACGTCAGGGCAGTCAGGTGCCAGCCTCTAGGTGAGTTAGGAGTCACCATCTTCCCCTCTCCCTTGGACAGGGCCTCCCTTTTCCCTCCCTTTGCATCACGTATGTGATCGGCACGCCGGTCGTGATATTACAGTATATCTGGCCCTGATTTTGTGTAAAAAAAAAATATTCTACCTATTTAGAATCCAGCATGGATCCTATTGCCGCTTTGACAAAGCAACTTAAAGGCCTGTCTTTGGAGGTGGAAGAATTGAAGGCGTCAGTCCTCCAGCAACAGCAGCAATTGCAGCAGACCGCAAGTCCAGCAGTTGCTATGGGTAACCAGGTTGCTCCGGAACCCAAGGTTGTTCTTCCTGACAGATTTTCTGGGGGGAGGGACAATTTTGTGACCTTCCATGGGGCCTGTAAGTTATATTTTAGGCTGCACCCCTACTCCTCTGGTAATGAAGAACAGAGGGTGGGGATTGTTATTTCCCTGCTTCAGGGGGACCCGCAATCCTGGGCGTTCTCTTTACCCACTGATTCTCCGGCTCTCTGATCTGTGGAGGAATTTTTGGGGACTTTGGGTCTCATATATGATGACCCTGACCAAGTCGCCCTGGCTGAGTCGAACTTACGGAGACTCCTACAGGGAGAGCTGCCAGCAGAGGAGTATTGCTCAGAGTTCCATAGGTAGGCTACGGATACCCAGTGGAACGATCCGGCTCTCAGGAGTCAGTTTTGCTCTGGGTTATCCGAAAGGGTTAAGGATGCGCTTGCGCTGTATGAGACCCCCTTTTCTCTTGATGCTGTTATGTCCCTTCCTATCAGAATAGATAGACGTCTTAGAGACAGATTGAAAGATCCTGAGCAAATAGTAACCCCTCCCAAGCAGCAGCTAGTCTGTATGGACCTAGACGATCCTATGCAGCTAGGAGGAACTACTCGTCAGGTCCGTCCTCCTGAGGCTCGCCGTAGGCGTGGGGTTTGTTTTTGCTGTGGGGGGAGGGGTCATTTCATTAATGTCTGTCCTTCCATACTTAAAAACAAAAGACCGTCAGAAAACTACTAACCCCAGGCTGTGTGGAGGATGTCAGCCGGGGAGTATACGTTTCCTCCAGACCAACATCTCAATTTGTGTTGCCAGCGGTTGTTGTTTTTTGTGTTAAGAGGGAGACTATTTCTTTCTTCCTAGACAGTGGAGCAGGAGTAAATTTGATAGATGCCCAGTTTGCCCAGACTATGGGTTTGTCTTTCTGTACGCTACAGAGACCTATTCCCATTTTCGCTATTGACTCTGCTCCTCTGTTTCAGAGAAACCTTACTCATATTGTCCATAACTTACACCTTCGGGTAGGGGACCACCATAACGAGTGTCTTTCATGTTATGTTCTGGAGGGGCCTTCCCTCTCCTGTGGTATTGGGTCTTCCCTGGTTGGTAGCGCACAATCCAGTGGTGGATTGGCAGGCCAGGGAGATATTGGAGTGGAGTGAGCATTGCAGAAAAAATTGCTTAAATAGCCATTGCTTAGTTGCCTCCATAGCTACTCTACCTACATTTGTTTCGGACTTTGAGGACGTTTTCTCTGAAAAGGGGTGTCAGAAGTTACCACCTCACCCTCCTTATGATTGCCCGGTTAACCTGATTCCCGAAGCAAAATTACCCAAGACCAGGTTATATAATCTTTTGGGTCCCGAGAGACAAGCCATGAAAGATTATATCTCCGAGAGCTTGGCTAAGGGACACATCCGACCCTCTTCATCACCCGTGGCTGCAGGGTTTTTCTTTGTTAAAAAGAAAGATGGGGGCCTGCGTCCTTGCCTAGATTTCCGCGAACTAAACCGGATAGCCATCCGAGGCCCATACCCTCTTCCGCTCATTCCTGACCTGTTTAATCAGATTGTGGGTGCTAAGTGGTTCTCCAAACTTGATCTTAGGGGGGCCTACAATCTGATTCGTATCAAGGAAGGGGATGAGTGGAAGACAGCCTTTAACACCCCGGAGGGGCATTATGAAAATCTAGTCATGCCTTTCGGTCTGACCAATGCTCCCGCTGCCTTACAACATTTCGTTAACAATATTTTTAGTCATCTTATCGGCAGGTTTGTGGTGATATACCTAGATATTTTGATTTACTTGTCTGATCTGAAGACACACGAGGTACATGTTACCCGCACTACCTAATGCTCTTGCTAAGGTATTCATCAGTGAAATCGTGAAGCTTCACAGGGTCCCTTCCGATGTTGTTTCGGATCGGGGAACCAGTTTATTTCTAAGTTCTGGAAAGCTTTTTGTTCCCGTTTGGGGGTACATTTGTCCTTTTCCTCAGCTTTCCATCCTCGAATGGTCAGACTGAGCGTACCAACCAAAACCTTGAGACATACCTAAGGTGTTTTGTGTCTGAAAACCAAGAGGTGTGGTCATCATATTTACCGTTAGCCGAGTTTGCTATAAATGATCGCCGTCAGGAATCCACAGGCAAGTCACCATTTCTTGGTGCATATGGTTTTCATCCCCAATTCTGTACTTTCAAAGAGGGGGGGTCTTCTAGGTTCCCGAAGAGGAATGGTTTTCATCATCTCTTTCATCTGTATGGCAGAAAGTGCAAGCTCACTTGAAAAACATGGGAGGTATATATAAATGCATGGCTGATAAGAAACGGTCGCCAGGTCCGGACCTAAGAGTGAATGACTATGTGTGGTTATCTACTAGGAATATTAAGTAAAAGGTTCCCTCTTGGAAACTGGGTTCTAGGTTCTTTGGTCCTTACAAAATAGTAGCCATCATTAACCCCGTGGCTTTTCGCCTGGAGCTACCTCAAACTTTTAAAATCCATATTGTCTTCCATAAGTCGTTACTCAAAAAGTATATTCCATCTCTAGAACCGTCACTGCTGCCACCCTCTCCTGTTATTGTTGATGGTAATCTAGAGTTTCAAATATCCAAAATGATTGATTCTCCGCCGCTCTCCTCAATATCTGGTGCATTGGAAGGGTTACGCTCCCGAGGAAAGAATGTGGGTTCCAGCGTCAGAGGTAAACGCCGACAGGTTAGTTCGGGCTTTTCATGCCTCTCATCCTTAGAGACCTGGTCCCGAGTGTCCGGAGGCCCCTCGTGGAAAGAGGGGTACTGTCACGAGGGTGTCAAGAGCCACGTCTGACTCTGTTATACTCTGGGTCAGGAAGTCGCAGCAGGTGGCTACGTGCTCTATGTCTAAAGATCGCGCTGTTACTCAATGGTAGCTTTCTGTGTTTGCCTTACAATCCTTTTTGTCTCAATCAGGGATCTGTAGCTTCTTCTCCTCAGCTGTTTCTTGTCCAGCACTCCCAACCTCTTTATATTCCCCTCTCCCACTTCCTTGGTTGCCAGATATAGAACTTCCTGCCTGGACTTCTATACTGACCCACTGGAGCTGTGTCGCTGTTATTCCTGGTTGTCGTACCAGAGCATTACCCTCCGGATCTCTGTTGGTTTTTTGTTGTCCGCTGTTGTCGCCAACCTGGGATTATATGTTTTGTCAGTATTGTCTGTCCTCTCCCTGGTGTTTCCCTTTAGTGTTAGTGGTGCAGACTAGTGTTCCCACCGCCCTATTCACTACTTAGAGCTCATCTTAACCAGGGTTTAGGCACGTGATCGGCGTACAGGTGAGAAACCCCGTCTAGGGACGTCAGGGCAGTCAGGTGCCAGCCTCTAGGTGAGTTGGGGGTCACCATCTTTCCCTCTCCCTTGGACAGGGCCTCCCTTTTTCCTCCCTTTGCGTGATGTATGTGATCGGCACGCCGGTCGTGATACTTCTCCTTTTACACTGCTACCGCCTCTTCCGCTGAACCCCCAAGCTCCGCAGAACCTATTCGACGTCCCAGGTGAGACGTTGCCATGCTGTGCTGCGGCTGTTGTGCCTGGAAGCCAAGAGCCACGCCGGTCCTGCACTGCTTTGAGCTCTTTCATTTCCGCTGGCACCTTTTTCTCAAACCTTTAACCTTGCCCTGGATGTGGCATGCTCATACTGTTCCTTTAATGTTTTTGGGACCTGTAGTAGCCTACAGTAAAATTTTAGCCAGTGACTGCCTAATGTACCTCCAGCCACATCATCACAAGTTCTTCTTTGTCAGATGAATTCCTAATTTTTAGGGCCTGTACTGTCCGACAGTTACATTTTTAGCCAGTGAGATGCATAATGTACCTCTAGCCACATAATCACTTGTTCTTTTCTGTCAGGTTAATGCCTAATTTTTGGGGCCTATACTGGCCTACAGTAAAAATTTTAGCCGGTGACCGCCTATTGTACCTTCAACCACATCCTCACAAGTTCTTTTCTGTCAGGTGAATGCCTATTTTTTGGGGCCTGTACTTCACTGGCCTACTGTCACCACCAGATCTCTGAGAAGCTTTGACAGACGTTCTTCAGTACCTCTTGCTTGAGGTTCTTTTGTTTTGGTTTCGTTTTGTCATCTCGTTTTCCTCTCTCAGCTGTCATCTAGTTGCACTAATTGCATCCCTTTATATCCCCTCCCATACTGCATCACTTTGCGGTTTATACAACTTCCTGGATTGTGATCACTGCTAGATGCTGCAATTGCTGGTTCCTCAGATAAGTCTTTTCCTTTATTTGTGTTTTCCTGTTGGCTTGATTCTAGGTGACCCTGACTCCCTCCGTTTTAAGTGCAGGGTGCCGGTGGTCTTGTCCCCTCACTATTGTAGGGTTTTCAGGTATCACACAGTCTAGGTACGAGGACATGCAACTTTCTATCATAAAGATCTTTGCATGGGCTGAGCAGTCAGGGAGAGCTCTAGGGCTTTTATAGGGCTCACCCATTTGTTCCTTAGTTTGGAATCAAGTCAGTCGGATCTATATTTGTGACTTCTAGTTTTCTGCAACACCATCCGTGACACCTACAGTAAAATTGTTATCCACTGACCGTCTAATATACCTCCAGCCACATAATCAATTGTTCTTTTCTGTAAGTGAATGCCTAATTTTTGGGGCCTGCACTGCACCTCCTACAGTAAAATTGTTATTCAGTGAATGCCTAATGTACTTCCAGCCACATAATCACTTGTTCTTTACTGTCAGATGAATGCCTAATTTTTGTGGCCTGTACTCCCGTGGCCTAAAATACAATTTTTATAGGCTCCTGCAGGGCACATTTTTGAGAGTTTCCCTTTAAGATGCATACAAATGGCCCCTGATTAAAATACATATTTTCTGTGGGAATTTTTGCAATTTGTCCCCCCTCTGGTATCTCACTGTCCATGTTGTCTGACTATTTGTGCACTTCTAGTAAGTATTTGGTAGCTGTAAATACGACCTGAAGGTTTTTCGGGTTCGCCTCCCATTAAAGTGAAAGAGGCCCGCCGCGAACTCGCGGTTTGCGAACATTTGATCGCCAACTTGTGTACCCGAAACGTCCCAGCCTATGTTCGTCCATCACTATTGCCTATATCCTAGTAAGCTCTTCTTCTGCACGTGCCCTTATTAGCTTCTCACTGAGAGTGGAATATTTTGAAAATTGTGGTTATCTTTAAGAACACCTAGAGCAGTGATGGTGAACCTCTTAGAGACCGAGTGCCCAAACTACAACCCAAAACCCACTTATTTATCGCAAAGTGCCAACACGGCACCTGAACACCAATATCATATATCTTCCACGTACTTTATCATTTAGCTATAATAACCTGCCTACATTCAATGTGCTGCCTGTGCTGTTCATAGCATGTCCTGCACTATTGAATGGCAGGCAAATTCTAAGGCATATTGGTACACCATAGACTTTCTCCAGGGTGCGGGTGCCCACAGAGAGGGCTCTGAGTGCCGCCTCTGGCACCCGTGCCATAGGTTCGCCATCACTGACCTAGAGGGTTTAGAACTGCGAGATAACATTACCTGTAATTGTGTGATTCACTATGCTTTTTTAAACTTAATTTCACATACTAAGCTGTACTGTTTAGGGTTGAGATGGTGGTAGCTTTGCAATTCTTCTAGAGAATCTTTTATGTGTCTTCAAATCACAGACATATCCTTGGCTTTTCATTGAATAAAGTTCATACAAAGTGGTCCTAAAGCTTCCTCTAGTGGTGACATATCATAAGTAAGTGGAGACATGACTAAGGAATTTTTCCATTAGTTTTAGATTTTTATTCTTTCACACTTTGAAAATTCTCTCCAATCTTCCAGGAAGGATTAGCATTGCACTTAAATTTCTTCCTGTGCTAACTGTAACAACTGTCCACCACACAGACAGGATCGTTCAGAATGCTGAAGTGAAGTTGAGAACTTGCTAATTCCTTACTGTGAATGATGAATCCTTTTGACACTGTATACACACTGTTATTGTCTATGGCTGCTAAAGCTGTAAGCTGATTTTGTATCTGGCAGTCTTTTCCAACCATCTTTCCACTGTTCTGACTCGATACCTAAGTTGCAAGTGTGAAACTTCTGAGACAGTATGGCTATAAATATCTATGTTCACCAGTACGTACTACTTGAAATCTATCAGCTGAACGAATGACTATATTCCAGGCTAATTCTCTTATATATATAAAAATAAGTTTCTGTCTGTCTGCTTGTCTAGACGTTTGTCTGGACGTTCTTTATGCGCGACAAAACGACTGGACCGATCTTCACCAAATTTGGCACACAGGTACATCAGGTGCCCGGGAAGGTTTTAGATCAGGTCTCAGCTCTCTAGGACGTACCGTTCCTGAGATATTCCCAGAAAATGAGCCCCCCCAATACAAGCCTGCAAGTCTTTCTCTTCAAATCCCAACTGCTATAAACACAGTTTTACTCCAGGTTTCCATAACAACCCTGCAATTTTTCTTTACTGCTTAAAGGGGCGGGCAATGTGGAGGTCTCTGTTTTTAAAGGGGTGGGCATAGTAGAGGTCACTGTTATTAATTGGGCGGGCACTGTGGAGGTCACTGTTATTAAAGGGGCGGGCGCTATGAAGGTACCTGTTAAAAGGGCGGTTACTGTGAAATTCACTTTTAAAGGGGCGGGCGCTATAAAGTTACCTGTTAAAGGGGTGGTCACTGTGAAAGTCACTGTTAAAGAGGAGGGCACTGTGAAGGTCACTGTTAAAGGGGTGGTCAATGCTAAAGGGGCGGTCACTGTTAAAGAGGAGGGCACTGTGAAGGTCACTGTTAAAGGGGTGGTCAATGCTAAAGGGGCGGTCACTGTTAAAGGGGCGGGCACTCTGAAGGTCAATGTTAAAGGGGCGGCCCTGTGGAGGTCAATGTTAAAGGGGTGGCCACTGTAGAGGTCACTGTTATGGGAGAAACTGTCGATATCTTTTTAAGACACACGGAAACATAAAATGAAATAGATTAAATATACCTGTGCGAAGTCGGGTTCTTCTGCTAGTAGTCTTATAAGTATGCATAAACCGCAGGTGAAAAGATGATTTTTCTTTAACAGGTGAGATACAAGAGTACTTGAAATTGGCTACCAGGAAAAAAGAAGGAAAACAACCATAGGCAGGACCGTAAAGAAAAAGTGAATACCCTGGATGTAAGGACTGCTCACCTTGTGCTGTTGTGCTGAGCGCAGAACAACCTGTAGTGCTGAATAGAGGAGTGTCACCCGCTGCCCCTTTGGTTAGTAGCAGGAATCGCCAATAAACAGTACAGGGCTGTGGGCAGCATTTTTGGGACACAGGACTCTAGGAGTAATGTAATTGGTGTTAGAACAATGTGTTTCAGGATCTAGGGTTGCACCGGGTATGAAACTTTTGATACCCAATTGATACTCTTGCACTCGTATCGATATGATACCGGGATTTACTATTTTCTGATACTAGGCTGCGCAGTATCTTTTAGAGAACATGACGCGTTGCCCTCGACATGCACTATGTTCTCCTGAGCCTGCATAGTGGAGAAGGAGGAAGGGAGTCCCTCCCTCCTCACTGTGACGAGGCCGCCACTGCAACCAATGAAAGGACTAAGGGGAGGGTCTGTGAAGCTGCCGCTGGCCACCAATGAAGATAATACAGAGGAGGGAGGGGGAGGCCACTGCACCACCAATTAAAATAATTAACCCCTAAATATAAATGTATCGCTTAATGACAGGGATCCCGCCAAACCGCATCAATTAACCCCTCAGGTGCCTCGATGAGCATTGATCGTGGCACCTGAGGGGTTAATTGACGGGGTTGTCACGAGGGTGTCAAGAACCACGCCTGACTCCATTATACCGGGGGTCAGGAAGTCGCAGCGGGTGGCTGCGTGCTCTATGTAGAAAGATAGGGCTGTTTCTTTATGGTAGCTTTCTGGGTTTGCTTTGCAACCCTTTTTGGCTCACTCAGGGATCCGTAGCTCCTTCTCCTCAGCTGTTCCTTGTCCAGCACTTCCAACCTCCTTATATTCCCCTCTCCCACTTCTCTGGTTGCCAGATATAGAGCTTCCTGCCTGGACTTCTATACTGACCCACTGGAGCTGTGTTGCTGCGTTCCCTGGTTGTTGTTCCAGAATGTTACGCTCCGGATCCCTGTTGGGCCTTTGTGGTCTGCTGTTGTCGCCCACCTGGGATTATATGTTTGTCTGTATTGTCTGTCCTCTCCTTGGTGTTTTCCTCTTAGTGTCAGTGGTGCGGACTAGTGATCCCACCGCCCCGTTCACTACATAGGGCTCATCTTAGGGAAAGCCAGGGTTTAGGCACGTGATCGGCGTACGGGTGAGGAACCCGTCTAGGGACGTCAGGGCAGTCAGGTGCCAGCCGCAAGGTGAGTCAGGGGTCACCACCTTTCCCTTTTCCATTGGGCAGGGCCTTCCCTTTGCGTGACGTCGGTCATTACAGGGGTTCGGCGGGATCCCTATCATTGAGGTCAGGTTCCGGCAGTGTGATTCTGCTGGCACCTGCCACCTACATTTGCATTTAGGGGTTAATTATTTTCATTGGTGGCACAGTGACCTCAGTATTATCTTCATTGGTGGTGCAGTGGTCACAAGCTCCCCATCTCAGTATTTTTATTGGTGGCAGTGGCAGCTTCCAATCGGAGCCCCAGCAGTGAAATCGCGGGGCTCCGATCAGTCACCATGCCATCCAGGACGCTACTGAAACCATCCATTACTGCCATGGTAAGCTCCCTGCTGCTGTGCGCACAGGGAAAAGGGCAGCAGGGACAGTGTAAAATCCTATTCACCCTAGTAGAGCTTTATTAGGGTGAATAGTACAAGTGTTCTAACCCCATAAGGGGGCTAATAGTTATTAAATAAAAGTTAAAAAAATAAAATAATAAAAGTTTAAATCGACCCCCTTTCCCAATTTCACATATAAAATATATAAACAATAAAAAAAATCTGAAAAAGTCTGAACTATTAAAATATTTAAAAAATATCTCCCATGCGGTGAATGCTATAACAGGAAAAAAAATACAAATTTTTTGTCACTATTATGGGCTTGACGTTCCATAAAATGTGTAATGCACATGGCTTTTTTGGTGTTTTTTTTTTCGCATGGTATCGAGTATCACAATTCTTTTTGATGCTATTGAAATCCTAATTTTTTTATTTTTTATTATTAACTATTTTTATTGTTTTTTAAAGTCATAAAACATATGATAGTAAACAATAAGATACAACTGTTAAGTATATATTACTTAAGAGAAATGATATGAGAGTATCTGATTGATTACATTAAAACTTAAGTCACATAGAAGACTACATAATTAAGTTAAGCTTGATGAAGAACACAGAAATGTAGTAATAGTGTCACATTGAAATTTTTCATAATAAAGGAAAATATAAAATGAACAAACCAAATAAATAACCAAAGGGGCATGATTAATGCAGTATAAGCCACGTAGTCACAGATACGACCAAGAGAAGAGATTAATCGAACATAAACAGGATGATATGTAAACGTAATTGTAATGTGGAAGGGTCACTGAAAACCTCTATATTGTTTCCAAGGAGACCAGATAGCTAGGAAGGTAGACCGGGAGCGGAGTTCCCAATGAGAGAGCTCTTCTAACCTATAGATCTGGTCTACTTTCTGGATCCATTTAGCCACATCAGGGACCTCAGGGGAGAGCCAATAAGACGCTACTAGAACTCTGGCAGCAGCTAAAGGCATGAGGAGTAAGGATCCTCGCCATTTGTTTAAACCCTTGAAGCCTAGATTTAGGAGGGTTAGGTCAGGAGAGCAAGAAAGAGTGGTTTGGCATATAAGGTTGCATTTTTTAACTATAATGCGCCACCAGTCATTAATGGTTTGGCATTTCCACCAAATATGGAAGAAAGAACCCTTAGAGGACTGGCATCTCCAACATAAGCCAGAGCAGTTAGGGGAGTAGAGAGAGATCGATTCAGGAGTCTTATACCATCTTGTCAGGATTTTATAGCCGTTTTCTTGAATGCGTATGCATCTAGATATCTTGTGAGGGGTCATAAATGCTGAAGAAATCTCTGTAGGAGATAGAAAGCGTCCCAAATCTTTCTCCCAGGAACCAATTATAGCTGGCTTAATAAGGGATAAGGGTGATTTCAGGTGACTATATATAGTCGAAATAGTTCTCTTAGAGGGTTGCTTTGCACCCAATGTCATGTCGAACCAAGAGGACAGGGGCGGTAGCCGAGATTTTTTAAGCAAAGAAATGACTTCAGAGTTGAGGAACCTTTGTAGGAAGGTAAGAGTTGCAGAGATCCCCAAGTCGTCAATGTGAGTCTGCAAGGGTTTAACACAACCTTCATTATCTAACAGGTCAGGAAGGGGTGTAGTTGAGAGTTTGATTGAAAGGGGACAGCTCTCTTTTAAAGCATTCGGGGCTAGATCAATCAAGTCTCCCAGGGTGAGGAGGGGTGAGGGAGTTGTTAATAGTTTGTTATATGAGGAGAACCAATTGCAGACTAATAGCGTGCTCTGTATCATGGGATTTGGAATTTTCTGTAGTGGTGGGGGAGGTTTACCTGATAGCAGAAGAGCTCGAGGAGAGGAGGGGAGAAAAGCTTTTTCCATGCAAACCCAAACTTTATGGGGAGGGGATCTGATCCAGTCTACTACTCTGGCTAGATGTATAGCTCTCAAATACATTTCTGGGTCAGGAAGTCCGATTCCTCCCAGCAGTTTAGGTTTAGTGAGGGTGTTGAAGGAGATTCTAGGACGTCGACCCTTCCAGATGAACTTGCGAATTGCTCTATTGAAAGTAATAAAAAAGGGTTTTGGAATTTTAATTGGGAGGGATTGCATAAGGTATGTCAGTCTGGGTAGAACTAGTGCAGATACCATGTTTTTTCTGCCAAACCAGGAGAGGTACGGGAGGTCCAACGAGTCAAACTGGGCAACCATAGATTGTAGGAGTGGAATGTAGTTAAATTTATATAAGTCCGCAAAGTTGGGGGAAAGTTTTACACCTAGATATGTTAGTTGTTGTGTGGACCAGTTGAATGGAAATTGAGATTGGAGAGATGTAATAGCCGAAGGGGAGAATCCCCTGTGAAGAAGTTGGGATTTGGCTGGGTTAACTTTGAAATTGGAGAGGGAGCCGAATAGTTCTAGTATGGATAAGATAGTTGGGAGGGATTTTTTGGGGTTTGTCGTGAGGATTAGAAGGTCGTCAGCAAAAGCTGCCAGTTTGACTTCCTGATCCCTAACATCAAGTTCAGTAATATGATTCTGTTGTCTTAGGGCTTGCAATAATGTTTCCATAACTAGTACAAAAATAAGGGGAGAAAGGGGGCAACCTTGCCTAGTGCCGTTTTTTATATGAAAACAAGGAGAAAGGATGCCATTCACTGACACAGACGCTGAGGAAGAGTGGTACATAGCCGCAATTGCATTAGAGAATGGATCTGGGATACCAAACTTTGCAAGAGTGAGCCTGATATATGACCAATCAATTCTATCAAAGCCTTTCTCTGCGTCTGTGCCAAGCATGACCAAAGGGATCG
Organism: Bufo gargarizans; assembly: GCF_014858855.1. Classification (NCBI taxonomy): domain Eukaryota; kingdom Metazoa; phylum Chordata; class Amphibia; order Anura; family Bufonidae; genus Bufo; species Bufo gargarizans. The sequence goes on along the minus strand of NC_058082.1, from coordinate 299,982,010 downwards.
CCTTATGAGATGAGAAGTATAGGGTGTTTAATATTTTCATTACGTTATCTTTACCTTCTCTTCCTTTAACAAATCCTACCTGGTCTGGATGAATCAGGGTGGGAAGTAATTGCTGTAATCTATTGGCTAACATTTTGGCCAGAAGTTTAAGATTCATGTATTTAATAAGGAAATTGGACGGTAATTAGAACATAAAGATGGATCCTTTACCAGGTTTGGGGACTAATTGTTATAGTGGCTTCTAGACATATCTGCAGAGACAGGGAAATTGAAGTAATGCTCTATTGCATACCGGAAGGAGTGAGGCAGAAGTGTGTCTGAAAAGGATCTGTAATAGGATAGTAGGGAACCATCTGCTCTGGCACTTTTCCCAGTGGGGGTGGAATTGAGTGCCCTCCATTAGGTCAGACAGAGTGAAAGGAGCAGCAGGTATCCTGCTGAAGGAGAGAGAGAGCTGGGAGGTTTAGTGTATTAAGGAAGGAGGAGATGTTATGTTCTTTATCAGTAATTAGGATCTGGAAGGGGGGGGGAGAGGTTGTAGAGGGATTCATAGTAAAGCCTTGAATTGTTCTGCCATGTCTTGATTTAAAAAGTGTCTTACCTGAAGAGCCAGTGATGTTTTGGACAAAGTTAGCAAGTTTCCTACATTTAATTCTCTGCATTTGGAATTTAGTGGCTTTATCGCCATGGACAAAAATCTTTTGTTGGGATGATAAGTAGAACCTAGCAGAACTTTCATTAAGCATGTTTTTAAGTTCAGTTTTAAGAGATGTCAGTTCAGACAAATGGAGCTGGAGTAGGGAGATCTTATGTGTTTTTTCCAAAGAGTTAATCAGTGAGAGGAGGGAGTTTTAGTTTCTTTTCAGATTCCTTTTATAGAAAATAGCATAGGCTAATGATGTGGCCTCTAATAAATACTTTATGTGCATCCCAAAGCACATTGGGGGAGATGGAAGGGGATAGGTTAATGGTGAAGTATTCTTTCAGTAGGGATGATATACGATTTTTATGGATATCTTTACCCAGAATAGACTCGTTGAACCTCCAGCAGGGTGACCTACCCGGTCCCGTGGGATGACGGAGGGAGCAAAAAACAGGTGCATGATCGGAGAGAGTCATAACTGCTATTCGAGCTGAGGAACAGAGTTGTAGATGTTCCTTCGACACCAGAATGTAGTCAATGACTGTAGGGTTCAAACATCTCCATACATCAGTAAGTCCTAGATTACACAGTCTAGCCAGAGTAGCACGGATAGCCCTAGATGACAGAGCAGATTTCTTTGAGGAGGTGTCAATCAAGGGGTTGAGAGCTAAGTTTAAGTCTCCTGCTAGGATAAGGATGCCTTCACTATGAGTCTCCACTAAGGATAGAGGTTCGGCAATCCAACGTGGTTGGTCAGTATTGGGTGCATAGGCATATGTGTAAAGAACCTGGCCAACACGACCTTTCAGGATGATGTAGCGGCCTTCTGAATCTTGGATATGGTTTAGATACCCAAACCCAAACCCGACCCCTCTTGAGGCAGCACCATCTGCACCACAGTGGTACCATAGTGGAAATTTGGAATAGGAAAGGTTAGGGTAGTCATTATGCTTATAATGGGTTTCTTGGAGAAAAACAACATTACACTTTTCTTTCCATAAAAGGGAGAATATTTGGCAATGTTTAGAGGGAGACCTAAGACCCTTTACATTAAAGTATACAATGTTCAGATCAGCCATATCTCAACTGGTCAGTAGTAAAAAATAGAGCTTAGTGTAGGCATTGTGGCAAATACAAAAAGCCCAACGTTAGAACTAAGAGAAAAACTGTTAAAACTGATAAAGTGAGAAGATCAGTACCATAATGTAAAAATATACAGATGGTAATAAATGACAGTACGAGAGGGGGAGAGTGGGTAGTTCCCATGAAACCTGCAGTGAAGTGGGGAGTAGGAAACACTAAAGACAACATAACACAAAATGGAGGAAGGAAGGAGGGCAAAAGGAGATGTAGAGAGATAATACATGGACCAAGATGAAAAGTAACACAATGGGAGAGGGAAGTGGCTAGGTATGACAGGGAGGAGTAGGAAGGGACAGAGATAGTATTCGCTGGAAGCCCAGCACTAATACAGACACATGAAAGATTGAGGTAGAATCAAATCAAGTTAGAGATATAGATGGAGAGCCCAGAAGGGGCTAAATGCTAAGTTGGTTGGGGATGAATCAGGATCCATCATGAGAAGCATGTGACTTCTTGGGAGTTGTAGAGTCCTCGTTCTTCTTGGACTTCTGCTTCTTAGGTGTGGTAGAAAGTTCCCATGGTTGAAGGACTGGAAGGGAGGGTAAAGAGGTGATGTCCTGCACTTTGTCCCAGTCTTGTATATCCAGAGGCGCAATATCCAGTTCGTTGAAAGCTTCTGGGAGGTCCAGAAAGGAAGAGATGGTGATCCTCTTGCCAGAAACTAAGAATGGTAGTCCAAAAGGAAAGGACCATCTGTATGGAATCTGTCTCTCTTTGAGGAGGGATGTGAGGGGTCTCAGGATTCTTCTTTTCTGAAGGGTAGATGGGGATAGGTCCTGGTATATCTGGATAGGGACCTCGTCTAAAAGAATGGATGGCGCGGCTCTGGACGCTTTAAGTATTGCTTCTTTATCTGGAAAGTTCAGGAAGCGGCTAATAATGTCCCTTGGTGGGTTGTTTTCTTTAGGACGCGGGCATAATGCTCGGTGAGCCCTTTCTATGATCAGCATGGAAGGATCAAAGTCCCCAAGTAAGGAGGCGACTATTTTCTTAATCGCTGCCGGAATATCTGCGGCTGAGACCGATTCAGTGATCCCCCTGAACCAGAGGTTATTATATCTGCCACGATTCTCCTGGTCCTCCAGGGATGAATAAAGCTGATTTATATGCACTTGGCAGAGTCAGAGAGATTGTGAGACCGCCGCGTTATGGTCTAAGGTAGCGGCTTGTGCGGCTTCTAATGAGTCCACCCTGTGGCCTATTTGCTGAACGTCTTGGGCCACCTCCTGTCGTTTGGAGTAGATAGAGTTCAGAGCCTCTTCCAAGGCTTGCTTAATGAAGCGGCGAGAGATCGGGAGGTTTTGTGACTCACCTGTCTCTCCGGACTCGTCCTCACATTCAGAAAGGCCTAAAGCGCGGGAGCTCGCGGTGCAGCAGAGAGCCGCGGCCATCTTGGGATCCTTGGTCGGTCCGGCTGCATGCTGTTTCTTCAGGAATTTTGCTTGAGGGGTAGAATCCCCATGCTTAGGTCCTCCGTATTTGACCATTTTGTGAAGGTTTTGCTGAAAAATGCCGTCCCCACAGCACGTTGAAAGCAGGAGCTTCAGCCAGATGCAGCCATTCAGCACTGGCGCTAGCTCCGCCCCCTGAAATCCAAATTTTTGGTGGCAAAACACGGGACATAATAGTGGGAGGAGAGCAGGAAGGCCCCCATAGAATGATTGACATGATGCAGGGAGCTGATACCTATATACTAGACATCAAATAAATGTAGAATTAAAATAATATAAATTACATTTAAATGAGTACTAGAAAATAATAAAAATAACAGTAGACACACACATAATAACAGGAAACCCTAAGGCCCCAAAGGAGAAAAAGCTAAATTAAAATAGGTTACAAGAACATAAATTAATTTAAATGTATACAATTTGGTTTAAAATATATATATATATATTTAATATTGTTAGTATAAACTATTGTTAGTAGAAGGAATTATTGAATGCTATGGGGTGCTTACTCACATGTGGAATCCTCCCATCCTGGTTTCTATAGTTATCTATAACCAAGGGATTGCAATGCTAATTAAGACCATGAGGGGGCAATAGAACACCTGGAATATAGAAAAGCATGATTAGCTATAGTACAATAAAATTACTAAAATGTTATTAAATTAAAATGTATATCACTGAATAATTGTCCTACTAAAACTTAACTTTTATATCAATATCAATTTAAAATAAGTCCCACAATGAGAATTTAGATAGCTGCATATATACGATAGAGTCGTGTGTTTTAGCAGACACTGGGTATGCAAACTTTCAGATTACAATTTTGGACTATATAGTCACCACTCACGGTTTGATGAAAGTTTAAGGAGATGTATCCAGCCACAGCAGATGAACAAATTTGTGGTAGAAGGGTCCACCAAGGTTCCAATAGTAGGTCTTCACTGCAGGATGTACTGAGAAAAAAACAGTAATAAAATCACTGGCTCTCCTTGTGCAGAGAGAGTGAAGTATCTGGGAGAACAGTATCCCTAGCCAACTGATACGGCCCTGCCTAAAAGCGGAGAGGTCTCCCGCCTAAATGCGGGAGAATCACCCCCAAAGGAGGGACCCCACTTATCAGTGGCTGACCCTGTTATTCTGACCCTATAAAAAACAAACTCCCATTGTCAGCAGATAACACAAAAAATATTTAGATGTTAATCCCCAAAAAAATAATATTTGGTTGTTAATCCCAACGCGTTTCCTCCGATAAAATTGTCACCGGATTCATCAGGGGATGTCCACAAAGAGATGCAAAAAATATATATAAGAATATGGCACAATCGCCAATAGCACAATCGCTCTCTCTATAGATGATCCAACTAAATAATGCAGCTGGACTGCATTAAAGGGCATGTTTCAAATACATCAGAACAAAACTCTCTGGCAACAGTGGCACCTTTTAGCCCTACAGTGATAGCTGCCTGTCACGGGTAGAGTCACGGGAATCAAAATAGAGCGGAGATGTACCCCCTGAGCTGCCACCCGGTCCCCTGTCCCTGCCTACTTGCACCACCCGCCCTAGGTGACGGAGCGCAACTGGGCGACAGTCCCTAACCTACTAAGTGCAAGCAGAGAGAAAGAGACAGCAGGGAAGAGGACAGCCACTGAGAAGTTACAATAAGCGGACAAGAGGTGGAACAAAAACGGAAGGCGAGGCGGGTCAACTAGCCGAGGTCAGTACAGGAGGTCACGTCAGAACAAGGGAAGAGGCAAAGACAAATCCGTAAACAAGCTGAGGTCAAAATCCGAGAGGTAGCGTCAAGGTACAGGGAGCAGGCAGAAAAGGTGTCAAGAGGCGGATCGAGGTTCAATTCCAGAGGTAGCTTATTAACAATAAAGTACACAGCCTATAGGAGGAAAATCACAGGCAACCTGTAGCCAGCAGGCCGCCTGTATTTATAGTGGGGAGTGAGGGTCAGCGTCACATGACCGACAGACAAACAAGTCAAGCACCGAGGGATCAGCTCGGCGCTCAAGGCAGACCTAGGAGCAGGGAGCCTCCCAGCTAGCAAAGCCGCCCTGGGAATGAGGCCAAACACAGATCCTCGCTCCCGAAGCTAGATAGTGACGCTGATAGTGAGAGATAGAGACACATTCGTGATTAAATTGTTCTTTATTACCAGTTTTTTTCATTTTTTTTTCTTCAGAATTTTCATCTTTAGTTTCATCTTTTTTGGACTGTAAACATTGAACTTGGCTCAGTCCTTTAGTTCTGCGATAGATGTTCTCTATTATGTTGCGAGAATAACCTTTTTCCCTAAATCTCTTCTTCAAAATGCTTGCTTGTTTCCAAAATTTTGATTTTTCTGTATAATTCCTTCTGATCCTCTTGAATTGACCATGCGGTATGTTCACAAGCCACTTCCTGTAATGGCAACTAGTGAAATGCAGGTATGTAGCTATTGCTATCAATTTCTTTAAAGAAAGTGGATGTGATAAAGTGACTCTCTTTATGGGAAAAATTATATCCAGAAATCCTATTTGTATTTGTCTATAGTTCGGGGAGAAACTGAATTGCCAAGTACTGCTGTTCAATTCTGCACAGAGCTGTATGACAGAAGTAGAGGCAGATAAAAACAGATCATCTACAAACCAGATTCCCAAAAAGTTGGGATACTAAACAAATTGTGAATAAAAACTGAATGCAATGATGTGGAGATGGCAAATGTCAATATTTTATTTGTAATAGAACGTAGATGACAGATCAAACGTTTAATCCGAGTAAATGTATCATTTTAAAGGAAAAATACGTTGATTCAAATTTTCACGGTGTCAACAAATCCCCAAAAAGTTGGGACAAGTCGCAATAAGAGGCTGGAAAAAGTAAATTTGAGCATAACGAAGAGCTGGAAGACCAATTAACACTAATTAGGTCAATTGGCAACATGATTGGGTATAAAAAGAGCTTCTCAGAGTGGCAGTGTCTCTCAGAAGCCAAGATGGGTAGAGGATCACCAATTCCCACAATGTTGCGCAGAAAGATAGTGGAGCAATATCAGAAAGGTGCTACCCAGCGAAAAATTGCAAAGACTTTGCATCTATCATCATCAACTGTGCATAACATCATCCGAAGATTCAGAGAATCTGGAACAATCTCTGTGCGTAAGGGTCAAGGCCGTAAAACCATACTGGATGCCCGTGATCTCCGGGCCCTTAAACGACACTGCACCACAAACAGGAATGCTACTGTAAAGGAAATCACAGAATGGGCTCAGGAATACTTCCAGAAACCATTGTCAGTGAACACAATCCACCGTGCCATCCACCGTTGCCAGCTGAAACTCTACAGTGCAAAGAAGAAGCCATTTCTAAGCAAGATCCACAAGCTCAGGCGATCCCTGGGCCAGGGATCATTTAAAATGGAGTGTGGCAAAATGGAAGACTGTTCTGTGGTCAGACGAGTCACGATTCGAAGTTCTTTTTGTAAATCTGGGACGCCATGTCATCCGGACCAAAGAGGACAAGGACAACCCAAGTTGTTATCAACGCTCAGTTCAGAAGACTGCATCTCTGATGGTATGGGGTTGCATGAGTGCATGTGGCATGGGCAACTTGCATGTCTGGAAAGGCACCATCGATGCAGAAAAATATATTCAGGTTCTAGAACAACATATGCTCCCATCCAGACGTCATCTCTTTCAGGGAAGACCCTGCATTTTTCAACAAGATAATGCCAGACCACATTCTGCATCAATCACAACATCATGGCTGCATAGAAGAAGGATCCGGGTACTGAAATGGCCAGTCTGCAGTCCAGATCTTTCACCTATAGAGAACATTTGGCGCATCATAAAGAGGAAGGTGCAACAAAGAAGGCCCAAGACGATTGAACAGTTAGAGGCCTGCATTAGACAAGAATGGGAGAGCATTCCTATTTCTAAACTTTAGAAACTGGTCTCCTTGGTCCCCAGACGTCTGTTGAGTGTTGTAAGAAGAAGGGGAGATGCCACACAGTGGTGAAAATGGCCTTGTCCCAACTTTTTGGGGATTTGTTGACACCATGAAATTCTGATTCAACATATTTTTCCCTTAAAATGGTACATTTTCTCAGTTTAAACTTTTGTTCCGTGATTTATGTTCTATTCTGAATAAAATATTAGAAGTTGGCACCTTTACATCATTGCATTCAGTTTTTATTCACGATCTGTATAGTGTCCCAACTTTTTTGGAATCCGGTTTGTATATACCTTGCATAAAATGATATTGTTCTTGTATATTATTTTGTTCCAAATATGTAGGTATTCAAAAATGTCCATAAACAGGTTAGCATAAGAGGGCACAACCCTGCTCCCCATCGCGGTCCTTGATAGATTTTTTTTTTTTAATACTTGAAATAATTGTGGGTTAAACAAAACTCTATGCTCTTTGCCAAAAAAAGCTCCTGTGCTCTGTCAGGTATTTTACAACACAATATAGGCCTAAGTGGTGTTGGATGTTGAAATATAAGGAGTGGACATCCGTGGTTACAAGAAAAAAGTTGTCACTCAAAGCCATGCTCTGAAGGTGGTTATTGAGTTGGCTGGAATTCCATACGCAGCTGGCTAGATCCAAGTAATCGGACATCATACTAGTTGATAAATTATTATTAGCCAAAATAGGAAGGCCCGGGAGATTGATAATATTCTTGTGAACTTTGACAATGTGATAAAAATAAGGAATAGCTGGAAAAGGATTGTCTTCTCTTCCTTAGTTAAGATGTTATTGGGATGAGCATCAAGGACAAGTATTTCAAGTTTCTTTGCAACTTTAGAGAAGGGATCACCCTTGACAATGGTGTAATACCCCCAGAATACTAAGGTTTACTCTCTCATATTGTCCTGGACCACAATCCCCCAACTTTATCTTCTGGGCAAAAAAAACCAAACATGTTTTCATGTAATGTTTGGAGTGATTGAAGTTTGCTCGGGACAGAAAATAAGGAGGGCTGATTATATCAGAGCCCGATTAATGGGAGACTGCAGGGACAAACTTTAATATAAACCAAATTCATTTAATTCAGTAATATTACAGTAACAATCCATTAGTGGTGAGGAATGGCAGATGTCTTTTGTTGCAGAGAAGTCACCTCATGTTGCATGTATGCATCTAGTTAATATAAACTAGTTCCACAACTACAGTTCTCAAGTCATTGATTCAAGAATAGATATCCTGAGCAAACGGTGGGGAGATTTATATAGCAGTGGTGCGTAAGAATATTTTAATCTTTGTGGAGTGGCGACCATTCACACTTTTGGTATTAGTAGAAATGAGCAAAGTTTTGAAAAATTCTATTCAGCAACTTTGCTGAAGTTAGCCAAGAAATTCTATTTGTTGCAAATTAATTTGTTACAAATCGCTATAAATCCTGGTATACCCAGGCCTCTGTACCTTAGGGTACGGCCACATGGTGCGGCCATGCTGTGGGCGGGTTATGGCCATGCTGCAGTGAAGAACTGCGCAGCCAATTACCCTGCAGCGGCTTTCATGTAATAATGAAGACTGCACTGTATATTCCTTCTTCATTGTTAATGGCCGTGCAGCACCATTAAACAGGGTCTGTTGTTGGTGTGGGGTTTGGCTGGTTAGGTAGGGGCACAATATGCAAATTATTGCTGTTGCTGTATCCCCTGCAGGTTGCATCTTGCTGACTATTCTATCATTGAGACCTGCCCTGCCTAAATGGTATAATCTGGATGGTATTGGTTGGCACACTGGCAGTGGAATAATAAAGGCTTCCATCTTATTGGTATTGAAGTAAGTAAATGTAGGAATAAATAAATAAAACTGACACAGAATAAGTCTCCATGCACTCTCCCTGCACTCTCCCTTTATGCATTAGAAATTAAAGTTTTATTGTATCTTGCATTAAATGTACCCAGGATATTTTGTTCAAATCACTGGAAATCTGCTTGAGGCTAGAAAAAGCTGTGGATAAAGATTAGAACTAAAACAGGGTGAACTAAGCAATGGATTAAACTGACAAATTAATATAACACTTGGTTATAAAATGTTAAAGGATAAAAACCGTTTGTTATATTAGAACTTTCATTACCATTAATTAACTAGACACAGATCATTCCAAGAGTTTTTTTCTTTCGACGCTGTGTGTTATAATTAGAGATAAGCAAATCGAAGTTGACGAAGTGGAATTCGATCTGAATTTCATGGTAACGAATCATATTTTTTCTAAAATGGCTGCTGCACATGTTAGAACGAGGAAGTAAGAAGCCTGGGAACGAGGGATCACCCACAATGTCAAAGCCAATCAGCAGCCAGCCTTGTGATGTCACAGTCCTATAAATAGCCTCAGCCATCTTGGTCTCTGCCATTTTCCAGTCTGCTTAGTGCAGTGTTCAGGAACCACTTTATTCAGCAAAAAAACAACAACAATTGAGCAATTCAGGGAAAGATCATTCATAGTGTAGGAAAAAGATAGGGAGGCATCATCTACACTATAAAAGGAGAACAGGGTGTAATAGGAGAGCGTACAGCCTGGGTAATAGGAGATATTCTATTACACCTTGCTCCACTAATTGGGGATCCAAATTGCTCTAATATTACTGCTTTTAGGTTATTTGCACTATATGATAGTTCAGTAATTCCAGCAAACCTTGCTTGTTATTGGGGTGAAAGTGCTGTCTGATACCACCAATTTTGGGGTGTATTTAGGTGCAAAATAACTATTTCCATTCACCCTTGCTTCTTTAAGGAAAGTGCGGTTTGATACAGCCAATTTTGGGGTGTATAATTACATTGTGATATAAGTACGTCCACTCACCATTCTGCAAAGGAAAAAACCACCGGTCCAGCTTCACATAAAAAACTTGGCAGCTTTATTTGTTCCATTAAAAAACTGTAATCCATACATGGTTCACATGCAAAATCCACAATGTCTACGCATTTCAGACTTACTTATGACTCACCATTCTGCGGTGGGGTGTATTAATAGCAAATATAAGTACATCCACTCACCATTCTGTGGTGAAATTAAATTGTGATTTAGCCAGTTTTGGGGTGTATTATTAGCAAATATAAGTACATCCACTCGCCCTTCTGCAGTGAAATGACATTGTGATACAGCCAGTTATGGGGAGTATTAATAGCAAATATAAGTACATCCACTCGCCCTTCTGCAGTGAAATGACATTGTGATACAGCCAGTTTTGCGGAGTATTAATAGCAAATATAAGTACGTTCACTCGCAATTCTGTGGTGAAATGACATTGTGATACAACCAGTTTTGCGGAGTATTAATAGCAAATATAAGTACGTTCACTCGCAATTCTGTGGTGAAATTACATTGTAATACAGCCAGTTTTGGGGTGTATTAATAGCAACTATAGGTACGTCTATTCGCTGTTCTGCGGTGAAAGTACATTGTGATACAGCCAGTTATGGGGAGTATTAATAGCAAATATAAGTACGTCCACTCGTCCTTCTACAGTGAAATTACATTGTGATACAGCCAGTTTTGGGGTATATTAATTGCAAATATTAGTACATCCATCCACCCTTCTGCGGTGAAATTACATTCTGATACAGCCAGTTTTGGGGTGTAGAAGTATGTCCATTTGCCCTTGCTACAGTGGTGAAATTACAGTCTAATAGTATTGCTTTTACCCTTGCAATTTCTTAGAATTTACATTATGTCGGACATACATGTCACAGGCGCTTCAAAGGAAACGGGCCAACATGTTTCTGGAGCAGGCAGAAGTAGCAGCAGAAGAAAGGGGAGTGGTAGCAACAGTCGCAGCGACAGGCCTGACCTCCCAGTGTCATCTAGCGGTTGTGTCTTGACCAGCAACCCAGTGGTCTTGAATGATAAGAGTCGCCCGGGAGCTGGTGTTGCGAGCAGTCAGGCACATGGCTCTGAGACTGGTGAGGGTGACATCAGTGATGTGCAGACAGTTCTGGACAATGATGTGGCCAATCGCACATGGGAGCTGGGTGAACAGGGGGCTTCATCATTATCATCAAAAGAAGTGGGTGGCAGCTTGCGCGTGAGGCAGCGGCTGAGCCAGCAGGGTGGTAGCATGGCTGTGAGTCAGCAGGGTGGCAGCAGTAGGAGGTTGGGAGCCAAATGTGCCCTGGGTAGACCACCCACTACGCAGGAGTCTATCTGTTCAGAAAGAAGTAGCGGTGCAGGGGTTCACAGAGGCAGCAGTAGCAGGCAGTCAGCACAGAGTGGTGGGGGGAAGATGCCATACTCGGCGGTGTGGCAATTTTTCATAAAGCTGCCGGAGGACATCAGCATGGCCATTTGCAGAATCTGTTGGCAGAAGGTGAAGCGTGGCCAGGGTGCCAATTTTGGCACCACGGCCCAGCGTTAACACATGCAGCCTCACCATAAAGTGTCCTGGGAAAACCGTGGTTCTAATGTAGTTGTACAGCCTGAGGCAGCAACTGCTGCATCACCCAGTGGCCCGCAAACCTTTTCCGCACATCAAGGCTCGGCCACCTCAGCAGAAGGGAGCTGTGTTTCCTTCCCATTATCTACTGGTCCTGATGCTCCTGATCCTCCTCCTCCTCCCCATCAGTCATTTTGTCTGCAATTGATCCCAGAGGTGATTGTAAATAGACAACAGTATGCATGCACTCTTCCAAAGACGCAGAAGCTGAACGTGCTCCTGGCCAAGTTTCTGGTACTACAGTCCTTCCCATTCCATGTGGTGGACTCTGCACCTTTCAGAGAACTGATGGCTTGTGCCGAGCCAAGGGGGAGAGTCCCAAGCCATCATTACGTCTCCGAAAAGGCAGTACCAGCGCTGCACACATATTTCGAACAGAAGGTGTGCCCGTCCTTGAGCCTGCCGGTGTCTGCTAAAGTTCATGGCAGCGCCAACATGTGGAGTTGTAACTACAGTACTATCAAGGACAATACATGTCCTTTACAGCCCACTGGGTAAATATGGTTCCTGCCCAGCCACACCAGCAACTTGGCTAGGTGATAGCACTGCCGCCTCCATGGTCTCAAGCTGTGGGTCCTTCACCAATGTCCTTTGCTGCCTCCTCATCCTCCAACTTGTCCTCAGCCTCCACTGCAGGCACAATTCGGAGTGCTCCTCCAGCATACCACATGTGCAGGGCACAGCGGTGTCACGTTGTTCTGCACCTAGTTTGCCTGGGCAAATGGACTCACACAGGAGAAACTGTTCCGTGTCCTCCATCAAGAAATCGAATCCTGGCTGTCTCCTTGCTAACTTAAGATGGAACCATGGTCACAGACAATGGGAAGAACATCGTGTCGGCGCTGCATCAAGGAGGGCTGAGCCATGCGCTCTGCATTGTACACGTGGTTTATCTGTTTGAAAAGCGGTTTCTGAAGTCTTACACCCATCTGCAAGACATCCTGAAAATGGCCAGGAAACTGTTTATGCACTTCAGCACACCCTTCTTGAGCTGCAAAGGCAGAATAACATTCCCCAACATCGCCTCATATGCGACCTATATGCGCCTCATATGCAATATGTTTCCACCAGTTGGAACTTCACCCTCCACATGTTGGATCGACTATATGAGCAGAGGAAGGCCATAAACAATTTCTTGATGATGCAGGTGGACAGGGGCACTCCCCTATGTAACTTTGACGTTAGCCAGTTCTGAAGAGCTCATGCGTGACATCTGCCATTTGCTCAGGCCCTTTGAGGAGGCCACTTTACTTGTCAGTCGCCAGGACTATGGGATGAACAACGTGATTACACTGCTTTATGTCCTGGAACAGATGCTGGTAAATCTGTCTGGGCAGGGGTAGGACACGTAGCGCCTGCATTTCACGGCCACCTGAGCCCTCTGGAGTCTAAACTGGAGGAGGAGGACATTCACGCACAAGCAATGTATACAGAAATGGGTGGTTATTTTGCACAAGTGACAGGAGAGGAGGAGCAGGAGGAGGTAGAGGGCAATGAGCAAGACCAGGCAGATGACCCAGAGACATAGTGGCAATATGCAGTGAAGATGGAGGCAAGGAGTCCCTCCAACTCCCTTGCGCAAATGGCCCGCTGCTCAGTTGCTTTCTTAGTGACAGTCGAATTGTCACAGTTTGGCAGAGGGATTACTACTGGCTCTCCACCATGTTAGACCCTCGCTACCGGTCCAAAATGGGGGCATTTTTTCCACCCACTGAGAGCGAGGATTAACTGAACTACTATAGAGACATCCTATGTAGTCAGTTGGCCGCTGCCTATGTGCATCATCGCCCATCCTCATGAAGGTATGACCGTGGGGGCCCCCTGCACTCACGTTCCACTGCCATGGCTGCTTGGGGGGGCGGGGGGGGTACCGAGCAGTACCAGCTCCATCAGCAGCAACTTAAGTCTAGAGTCTTTGATGTACACTTTTCTTCTAGTGATGAGCGGCAGGGGTCATATTCGAATTCGTGATATTTAGGGAATATTTTGTAGACTATTCGTCATATATTCGCGAATTTGCATATATTCGTTACAGTCTACATTATTTTTTGTGCAAAAATTGGCAAGGTAATGATTGTGTAATATGCAAATATTACATGTTCAATACAGACGTGGGTCAAAAACTAATATATAGCACTATAGAATATAGTGCTATATATTCGTTTTTATGAATATTCGTCATTTTGTCCATCTGAACACATGATTCCTCCCTGCTTCTTGCAGGGAGTCATTGGCCCACAAGCAACTTAAGCAGGGAGGAATCATGACTTCAGATGGAAAAAAATGCTGAATATTCAAAAAAAACTAATATATAGCACTATATTCAATATAGTGCTATATATTTGTTTTTTAGAATATTTAGCATTTTTTTCCATCTGAAGTATGTATTAGTATTAAGTATTAGTTTATGCAACCATATTATTTTATTTTTATGTTTTCTTCCCTCTACCTTAAAGATTTCAGTTTGTTTTTCAATTGAGTTGAACAGTTTATAGGTCACATTAAAGGTGGAAAAAGTTCTGAAATGATTTATCTTTGTCTCATTTTTTTACATCACAGAAACCTGACATTTTAACAGGGGTGTGTAGACTTTTTATATCCACTGTATATTCTGAATATTCATAAATTCTCGAAGTGCTGATATTCGCTATTAAAATTTGTTCTTCGAATATTTGCGCTCAACACTATTTTCTTCACCCACCTAGTGAAGAAACCACCCACCAGCAGCAGCAAGACATGAAGCAGAAACTGAACCAGCAGGTGGTGGTGTACTTGGACTGTACCCTGCCATCCCACATGGAAGATCCCCTGGACTACCGGGTAGCCAAACTTTATTTGTAATGGACAAGTTTGCCCTGGACAAGCTTTCCTGCCTGGCCAGTAGTGTGGCATTAGAGTAGGTGTTTAGTGCGACTGGGGGGCATAGTTACTCCAAGGAGAACTCGTCTTTCCATCCAAAATGTGGAAAAACTGACCTTTGTGAAGTTGAATCAGACGTGGATCAGCCAGGATTTCTACACGCCAGTGCCCGATGTATCAAACTAGATCATTCTGGGTGCCACACCCAAACTTTGTGAAAAGAACCCGTTTATTCTGGCCACCTGCTTCAGTCGCTATTGCCACCCGATGTTGCCACCCGCCTGATGCCACATACTTGCTGCCATGTCCTCCTACTGCCACCCACCATATTGTGCCGTTACTGCCACTGCTTTTGCCCCCACCTCACCACTCTGTGACTGGGCCACTGTGTTGACTCCTCATGCTGTTGCCACCTCACCATTCTGTCACTGGGCCACTGTGTTGACTTCTCATGCTGTTGCCACCTCACCACTCTGTCACTGGGACACTGTTTTGACTCCTTAAGCTGTTACTACCCTCACCACTCTGTTACTGGGCCCCTATTGCGCCTGTTTAGCCTTGTTGACATCACCATTTATTTTACCTTTCTTCTGATCTGTCAGAAGGATGGAAAAATGAGAAACACAACAGATCCTGTCTTTGGAGCAGCTGTAAGGCCTGTATCACATGGTCCATATTTTGCATTTTGCAGGATTGGATCATGATTTGGAAGCCAAAAGCAGGAGTAGGTACAAAACACAGAAGACATGCAAATATTCTATTCACTTGTCATCTATGTTTTGGATCACTCCTGTTTTTTTTTTTGGCCTTAGCAACACTGATTGATTACTGACCGTGTGAAAAGGGGTGCTCAAAAGATCAGTTTTTTTTGGGTTGTTCTTATGACGAATGAGAAGAAGCAGGGCTGTGGAGTCGGAGTCGTGGAGTCAGAGTCTGTTTACATTTTGGTGGAGTCGGAGTCGTTATAAAATGGACCAACTCCTACTCCAAAAATATATAATAAATGAGTACAGTTAGTTCAGTGCAGTATGTGTTGAATTTATTTTCATAAGAATTTGGGAAAATGATGAAATGTCCTATAAATGTCTGTTATATTCTTGATCTAAGGATCTAGGCTTTTAGTTGAGATGAATGTGTGCTGCCCTTTATGTAGATGCTCAGTAGTGAAGCTCCTCCGCTACAGATCAGAGGAAAAGGCACTGGGATGGAATGGCTGCACTCATCTCAGATCTGCTAGAGAAAACAGGATTAAAGAGGTTTTCTCACTAGTTATAAAGATTAGCTTTCAACAGAAAGAGACAGTTAAAAGAATACATTTTCTAAATACATTGGTCAGTAGATTTTACTTTAGTCATGAACTATAATCTAGACAGTTCATCAGGTCTCACCGCACACAGTTTTCTATGGTAACCTGCATACAAGAAAGACTGTTATCTGATTAGCTGATAGCAGGAGTGACCTCACCCCCACGGAAAGATGGGACTGAGCTCTGAGTGAACTTATAAGGTTTAGCAAGATTAGGCTACTTTCACACTAGCGTTCGGGTTTCCGTTCGTGAGCTCCGTTTGAAGGAGCTCACGAGCGGACCCGAACGCAGCCGTCCAGCCCTGATGCAGTCTGAATGGAGGCGGATCCGCTCAGACTGCATCAGTCTGGCGGCGTTCAGCCTCCGCTCCGCTCGCCTCCGCACGGACAGGCGGACAGCTGAACGCTGCTTGCAGCGTTCGGGTGTCCGCCTGGCCGTTCGGAGGCGTGCGGATCCGTGCGGATCCGTCCAGACTTTCAATGTAAGTCAATGGGGACGGATCCGTTTGAAGATGCCACAATGTGGCTCAATCTTCAAGCGGATCCGTCCCCCATTGACTTTACATTGAAAGTCTGGACGGATCCGTCCCAGGCTATTTTCACACTTAGCTTTTTTTTGCTAATATAATGCAGACGGATCCGTTCTGAACGGAGCCTCCGTCTGCATTATTATGAGCGGATCCGTTCAGAACGGATCCGCCCGAACGCTAGTGTGAAAGTAGCCTTACCTGCAGTAAGCAAAATGTCCTAGTGTTGTGAGGACTGAGAAGCATGGCTTTACCTATAATTGTGTTTGAGATCACAATCTCCTGCTCTGTCAAAGTAAGTTATTATATGCTAATAACTGCTGGAGACCCCCCACAGCCTGAGGAGACAGAGTGAGTGCAAACTGCCTGTCAGCCAGTGAATGAACGTGCTGAGAAAACCCCTTTTAGGCAAATACTTCTTAGTATATCTAAACTTTCATCAATAAACTGTGCATAAATCAATTGTCCAGTGCATGTTCTCTCTGTATGCCTTTCCTCTGAGCTCATATTTGGAGAGGTTAGCTGCTCTGATGGCTTATATATGCTATACATAGAATATAAGGGGGAAACTGTTTTCTAACATCTCAAATTCAGAAATACATAAAAACACATGTGAAAAAGTACTATATGTGTAGAAGCCAGTGCCAAGCCTTTGTTATCTAGCACTGCTAGTAGTTTCACTTTCTAGACTGTGAAGCAGTATGATGTAAAACACCTAGGGCCTTATGTATAAAAACTGTCTAGGTGTAGAAGTTTATTTGTTGCCCATAGAAACCAATCAGAGCTCCCCTTTCATTTCATATAGTGCTCTGGAGCAGCTTAAATTAACATTCGCCATGTATGAGGGAGTGGGAGTCGTAATCGGAGTTAGGGGAAATTCAGGAGTCGGAGTCGGAGTCGGGGCTTTGGCTTACCAACTCCACAGCCCTGAGAAGAAGGGCAAAATAAACAGTGGCATCAACACAAACTTACTCCTGACACCCTCTCCACTCTGTCAGGGGGACACTACTTGTCTCAGCGTGTAACAGAGCAGGTTCTGTAGAAATCTATGTGGAATCAGCTGAAGACAGTGTAAAAAGACTGCACTCTTTTACTCTATAGTAGAATCTTGGGCCACTGCACGGTTCTTTATACCTGACGCAAACATTGACCTATAAGTCTGAGTTCACACTTGAGTTATTTGGTCAGTCTTGGCCCCGTAACTGACCAAATGAGTGAAGTGTGAAGTGATTCTAAGAGTGACGCGTGTCATCTGCGTGTCATACGGACTCACAGTACTGTTTCACAGTGCTCTACACTACTATGCAGGCTCTCAGCAGCCTGGAAATAGATGTTTTTTTTAACGCCATTCGTCACAAATAAATTCTGATCTAATCAAATCTTTTTGAGAAATTCTGTCAACCATCCGAATGGAATTTTTGAGAAATTCGCTCATCTCTAATTATAATGTGTAGATTGCCTGAGACCTGAACAAATATTTTAATGATTTCAAAGCTACACATTCTGAACCACATTGGGGTCAAAGGGGGAAGGTCTATGGGGAAATTGACAACCACTGTTAAAAACACTTAAGGGTTCATTGATGAAAGGGTGGCACGATCGCCGTTCCCAATCATTGCACCTGCTACATACAAGGGAATTTAGTTCATGATGAAGGAATTAGTCGCAAATCAAATTTCTTTGTGAAATTCGGCGAAGCAGCCGAATCAAATTTTTCATAACTTCGCTCATCACTAGTGGTAACTAAGCAGTTTTTCCTAAAATTATAGCTGCACGTGTTACAAAGCAAAACTAAGTGTAGAGAATGCAAGATCACCCATAATGCTGTGCAGCCAGCCATAGCCATCCCCTGTGATGTCAAAGCCTTATCAAACCCTCATCTAGCGCGCCATTGTCCTCATCTAGTGCTAGGGACATTAGTGCTGAAAATGATTAATAGAAGAATAATGGAGAGGGAGAGTGCATGGAGAGCACATGGAGAGTGTAGGGAGACTGCAGGGAGACTTATGCTGTGTCAGTTTTATTTATTTATTCCTACATTTACTTATTCCTACGTTGGCCGTAAACTAAGATATGAAATTCAATACCAATAAGACCGATGAGATGGGTGCTTTTATTATTCCAGTGCCAGAGTGATACCAATACCATCCAGTCTGCACCCCTTATAGGAGGGCCAGGTCTTAATGATGACCATCCTCATCTTTTGCTTGCTTTACTTCTTCCAAATTATCTTTCAAAGTCTCCATGTCCTGTCAGCAAGATGCAGCAAGAGAGAGGAGTAGCTGGATGTTCTTGATGACATATTCTCATTGATATTAGATGACGTAGAAAAGGAGGAAAAGCAGATGGCAGAAGAAGGGCCCCCATCTGTAGGGCAGGAGAGCGCTAGGGTTGGAGAAGTGGGTACAACCCCTGTTTAAAGGTGCATTAAAGGTGGCATGTGACCATTAACTATGAAGACCGACTATACAGAACGGCTGCTCTGTGTGGACGTACCCTAAGGCCGAGTGGCCTAGGTATACCTGATTTATAGCAATTTGTGACAAATACATTTCTTGTCAAACTTCGACGAAGTGAATTTTTCAAAATTTCGCTCATCTCTAGTCCTGATCTGTAATCATATATGAAATATTTATTCCTTATTGTCTTTGATAATGAATTGTGGGGAAAAAAATTGTATTTCGAGAAGGTGCACATGAATGCTTGTAGATACACTAAACTCACGTCAATATGTGCTTCAAACAATAGAAGCCTATGCAGCAGTGATTAGTTAACCACTGCGCTGGTTTAGTTCAAGCATCTTACATTAGAGGAGCGTTTATTGGTAAATACTTACTGAGATATATGTCATGTAAAGGTCTTTATTTCTGTAAACCGAACAGCAAGGGAGAAACTAAAGAAAATCCAGCCAGGCCAGTGTTTGTAAAGAGTTATATAATAGAGAAGGCAGGGAAACCAGTGTAGTATGACATAGGTATATGGAAATAGCCATAGCTGAGAAAATTCTCGTCAGGCACTTTAAACATAAGCAAAGATGGATGGCTTCAATCAGAAATGCTCTTATTTTATGCGGTCACTTATGTGGGATTCTTTCTGTAGAGCACAGCTGTCATTTGTATGTTTACAACCCATGAATAACCGTATTTCTGTGCCAGCTCTATGGAGCCAGATTTATTTTAGAAAAATATGTATTTCCATATTTTTCAGATTGCAAATAAATAGATTTTACAGCATTCAATGACGCTTGGTAGATTTTTGGAAAATTGTAAAGCAGTGTAAAGGCCATGATGCAAGTATATTGTCCTAGATGTATATTTATTTTAGGATTGCTTTAAGCTCAAACTTCCAGCTCTTCTACAGTTTTATTCGCTATATAAAGGTCTATTTCTTCAGCATCAGAATAACTTTAGTCTGTTTCATTTTCCAGGTATTTGTGTTAATTAGGCCACTATACAACTCTGTATACTCTCTGTATGCTCTCTCTCACTCGCTATAGATCTGGAATTGATGGACTGAAATGTGCTGAAGTGTAAATTATAAATGTTATTAAAATTAAAACTGTTTTTGGGGCGGAGCCTGGCCACGCTGCTGAATGGCTGCTTGAACCTGTATTCCTCGTCTGAGCTGGCTATCAAACCCCTTCATAAGCCTTCCATCTTTACAAATATGGGCAAAATTGGTAAGGACAAACTCAAAGACCAAGCTGTGTCCACTCCAGTCCGAACAAAACAACCGGACATGGAAAAATATCTCAAGACAAAGCTGTAATCCCGTCTCTAGCGCTGCCAAGATGGCGCTGCGCACCTTCCAAATTTCTGATGCAGAGGACCTCTTCGAGACAAGCAGCATCTCGGATGCATCGGAACACAGGTCACTCCGACAAGATCCTCCTATATCAAAGATTGTTTTCTGTGATGTGCTTGAATCAGCGCTCTCACCATTAAAAAGAGACCTTGCTGACATTAAGAAGGACCTGCTCCATTTGGGACACAGAGTCATTGCTCTAGAGACTACCCAGGAAGCCATCCTGACATATAGGGAGAAGACAGGCAACGCCTTACAAGCTCATAAAACTCTGCTCAACGAAGCTTTCCTCAGACTGGAGGACCAGAAGAACTGCAGCCGTAGAAGAAACCTGAGGATCCACGGTCTCCCAGGATCAGTTGCCCCAGAGGCGCCTTCCAAAGCAGCACGGGAGATATTTTCCTCCCTGCTAGGCCCAGAGAGAGCAGCGCAAATCGTCATTGAGAGGATCCTTAAGACTGAGGCCAAAACCTAAAGAGCCGCTTCGTGACACAATATGCGGTATCTTGAGCTACGTGGACACCGTGGAACTCATGAAAGCCAGCAGAGAATCTACACAACTTAAATACGAAGGTGAGGACATCTTGTTCTTCCAAAACTTAGCACCTTCTACTCTGGCCAAACGCCACATCATGCGCCCGCTCTTAGAAGCCTTAAAGGCCTCAGCAACCCCTCTTCGCTAGCTATACCCCTTTAGTCTCACTGTTATGAAAAATGGGAAACAAATCACCATCAGGTCTCCTCTTGACTTGAAAGTCGCCTGGGAACCACTGGGAATCACCCCCATTGACATATCCTCCTGGATGCCCGCTGATCAAGGTGACCCACTTCCAACTCCACCTCACCCATTAATCTGGCATTATGTCTCACTGAGGAAAACAGACAAGATCAAACGAGACTTCACCGGGACTTAAAATCTGAGTGAGCCCTTTCTTGTACATCCCTAGTTACACCTCTCTGTGGATCCAGATCCTTCAATCGGACTAACACTGTCTTCTTGTGAGTCATCCTAGTCCTCCATCTTTCTTTGGCCTTCGGTATAGTCCCCTCACTATTCGTGGACTCATAAAACCTAGTTTCTTACCAGACCACTAAAGCGACACTCCAGAAGACAGGGTCTTACAGTGTGTATCACCCAGATACGACTGCACTCCGGATGGGGATCTGGGTTCCATTGCCAAATGACTTAAGCTTTTGCAGCATCCAGATGGATCACTTTCTTCCTTGTTAAATTTTTCTTTCATTTTTTACTGTTTAATTTTAGCTAATATAAATTTTACTCATAACGATGGGGTTTAGCCAGCATCATACCTAATCTGGTTTTCCATACATCTTGATGGTCTACCTTAGACCTTCAGGAGCTCTACGGGACACCCCTCCTGAGAGATCCCCTGATTGTGTTACAAGCTCTATAGCATCCCAGGTGCCTTGTAGAGAATGTGCTTAATTTGTTGCTGTGGCCTTTAGCCACTCAATCTAGGGTCTGTTACCCCCCCCCCATGCCTTTAAGCTACTCACCTTTCCTTTTCTACCTGCACTGTCCTTCTCCTTTCCCATCTATTTTTCCCTTAAATGTAGGAGACTACTATGCTGAAATAATGCTCTTGATATCACTGTTATGGCATCTATTGTAGTTTCATCCTTGAACGCAAGATGCCTAAACGAGCCACGGAAAATATCCCAAATCCTCTCTCCTCTTTATAGAGACAAAGTTTCCATTGTCTTTTTTCAAGAATCACACTTCAAGATGGGTAAGACTCCTAACTTACCAGCTAGACAATTCTCTCAATGGTATCATAGAACAGATATCTCTGCCAGCAGGGGCATTAGCATTGATATACGCAAACAACTACCATTTAAGCATGCTTCCACCATTGCTGATCCGGAAGGTCGCTACTTATTTGTTAAAGGCTCAATTGCGGATACCTCAATTACCCTAGCAAACCTATATGCTCCCAATAAGGGACAAGTTCAGTGGCTCGTTTGGACACTGAAGCTACTAGCATCTTTGAAGGAGGGAATTGTTATACTAGGTGGAGATTTAAATCTCCCCTGGAACCAGAACTAGATTCCTCCTCCAAATGCTCACGGGTATCTCACAAGCTCCTAGGTCGTCTTCAGAGAGCCTTGAAAGACTTAGGAGTCACAGATGTTTGGAGGACCCTTAACCCTTCATGTATTGATTACACCTTCTATTCTCAGGCCAAGTCCTCATTCACTAGATTAGATTACCTTTTTTTTATCCATTGCTCATTTTGCACTTGCTACAGGAGCTAATATCGTAAATATTACATTATCCTCCTCACATATTTTTTCCCCCGGAGGGAGTGGAACTGCCGCATTAATGATACATTAATAGCCGACCCCTCTCATATCTCACAAATGACTAGCTTATTAGATGAATACTTTAGACTTAATTCCTCAAAATAAATCTCCTGTTCTATTATGTGGGAAGCACACAAATCAGTTATCAGGGGTGAACTTATCGCTTTAGGCTCCAAAATCAAAAAGAAGCGTTCAGCAGCACTTGATGCTCTATTATCCTAAATCTCAAAATTGGAGATCTCGTACAAACAAACCAAAGCTAGGGCCAACGCCCAAGACCTCGTAAAGCTACAAACTGAATTAAAGAATTGACTAAATGTCTCTTCAGCTAAAGCGCTCCTCGGATCAAAATTTAAAGCATATGCTCCCGGCGACAGAGGTAACAAACTCATGTCGGCTATGCTTAAAAAAACAACAATCTGACTCCTTTATCACAGCCATCAAAGACTCCAATGGCACACTCCATTAATCCACCCCGGACATCGCAAAAGCCTTTCAAAACTTCTACGCCACTTTGTACAATTTGCCTACCCCCTCCTTAACCCCATCAAATTCCATCTCAGGTGCCACAGCCACCTTTCTTTCATCCCTCAACCTACCTAAGTTATCTGTATCACAATCAGAACAGCTAATATCCCCTATCACGGAGGAAGAGACTTCGCAAGTATTATCCTCCATACCGTCTGGTAAAAGTACAGGACCCGACCAGTTTTCCATTCAATATTATAAAACCTTTAAAAGTACCCTAATTCCCTATTTCACAGCTCTATGTAATTCTATTCTTAATGGAGGTACTTTGCCGACTCAGGCCCTGGAAGCCCATATTACAGTCATATTTAAAGAGGACCTTTCACTAGAAAAAAATCTAAACTAAGCATACAGACATGAAAAGCGGCGCCCAGGGATCTCCCTGCACTTACTATTATCCCTGGGTGCCGCTCCATTCTCCCGGTATAGGCTCCGGTATCTTCATATGTTCGGCTCAACTGGGTGGAGCCTGCCGGCGTCTCCTTCTCCCAGGCTGTAGCGCTGGCCAATCGCAGCACTCAGCTCATAGCCTGAGAGTTTTTTTATTCTAGTGAAAGGTCCTCTTTAAGGAGAAAAAATACCCCTTGGAATGCAATTAGCAATCGCCCGATATCCCTGCTGAACACTGATGTCAAATGGTGGGCCAAAATTTTTGCTCCACGTATTCAAACAATCCTTCCTAATATCATTGGCCAAGAACAGGTCGACAGGGGAATGAAAACACAGTACGTTTGCTCAAAATGCCCATGTCCCTCTTGCCCTACTCAGCACTGATGCCAAAAAAGTGTTTTGATAGGGTGAGCTGGCAATACATGTCAGCAGCCCTATCTAGCTTTGGCATTAAGGGCCAATTCATCCAAGCGATCTTTTCCCTCTAATCTACCCCATCGGCGAGAGTAAAAATAAATGACACCTTATCCCCTTCGTTCCGCATACTCAATGGCACACGACAGGGCTGCCCATTATCCCCCCGCCATTTTCGTTATATAGTAATGGAAACATTACTCTGTAAAATTAGGCAAGATCCTGAGATACAGGGAGTCTTCGTTGGTGCACAAGCCCATTTAACCGCTGCTTTTGCAGATGATCTCCTAATCATGAAATCCAACCCATTACCTTCATTCCCTAGGCTACTGTCCATATTTAACAACTTCGGAACATTGGCCAACTTTAAAAATAATTATAGTAAATCAGTAGCATTAAATATCTCTTGCCCTGCATCCACCATTACTACACTGAAGCAAACCACATCTTTTTCTTGGGCACCAAAAAGTGTACAATATTTGGGGATCCAGATATTGGCCAACCTAAATGAGCTATTCTCGCTCAACTACACACCCTCTTAAAATCCCCTTTATTTCTTGGATGGGTCGAAAAAATTTACTTAAAACATATATAGTCCCCAAATTTCTCTACCTGATGCAGGTTCTTCCCATCTGGCTCCCTCACGCTTTCTTCTCAGAGAATCGTAAGATGTTCTCCTTCTTCCTCTGGGGTGGAAGATCTTCCAGAATAGCTTATTCTAACAAAAGAAAGGAGATTTGAAGGCTTTGGACTCCCTGATATGTATGAGTACTATAAGACAGTGCAAATGACCATATGTTTAACCCTGTTATCTTCTCCTTATCCAAACTTCTCCAAAGGCATCTTCTGATAGCTAAAGAGAGACTTATACTCTGGGGGATTAGATCTTACACAAGAGACACGTTCCATCCTGCTCTATTGAAAGGTGCACTGGCAATCTGGTCTGGACTTTATGAGGCTCTGATCCTCCAGTACCCATCTCCCAACCTACCTCTCGATTTACTGCAACCTCATATACATCCGGGTGTTGTACAGCCATCGGGAGTATCGTCTCCGCTGACCATCTTTTCCTTAAGAGAGATTCTTACGAGGGACGGTAACCTACATTGGGATGACATAATAGGGCTTCCCTGGGTTCAGACGGCTTCATTTCTTCAACTCCTAGATTTTCACAGGGAAATAAAAAAATCTCCCTGCCTTGTAATCCCCACAGAACTAAATCTTGGCTTGAACAACTGATGGAGAGGACTAAGCTCCCCAGAAGGTTTTTTGTCTCTCATGTATACCTCAATACTCTCTTCTGCACTTCCTTTATTATACTTTCTAAAGGAAGAGGGAGAGGGAGCTCGCCATCACACTCACAGACCCGGAAAAAACTTTATCTTAGCCCACTCCCATGGCTTTAATAGATGTATTAAAATTCAGGAAAACTCATACAAACTTCTGACAAGGTGGTATAAGACCCCCGAGTTCCTCCATAGGATTAACCCTGATATTCCCGAACAATGTTGGAGATATGGTGTGGGGAAGGGATCCCTCTCCCACATTTGGTGGTTCTACCCACGTATACAACCTTTTTTGACAGAGGTGGGTACTTTGATAAACCAAATCTGCTCTGAAAAACTGTCCTTAGACCCCAAACTGACTCTTCTTTGGTGCCCATATGACAAATTTACTCCAACCAAACACAACCTACCAAACTATAACTAACCAAATATGTCCCTAAACTGTCCCTTCAACACCTAGATTGCTGGTTTGTGTCTGTAATTGCCATTTGCCAGACACATCCAACACACATCTTTGGCTTCTGAGCAAGCCTAGAGACAGAAGTATCTGCCAAAATCCTTACCCCTGATTGGCTTACAGCCTGTCTGTCAGCCTCCAAGCCAATCCGGGCAAGCTACCCTACCTCCTTGGGTCATGAAATCCTCTATCTTCACCTTCCCTGACTGGCACTGGCACTGTTTTGCATGATCTGTTCAAAGCAAATTTCCTAAATTTCAGATTCATTTGGAAGAAGAATTTTCGTGTAACAAATCTAATTTGCTCATCTAAATATTGTACAATGTTTTTGGGTGGGTTATGGAAAAAATAAGCAATTCTGCCATTGTTTTTGCATTCACCTTAAATGATAATTTACCATACAGGATAATTAACATTACTTTATTCTATGGGGCAATACAAACAAAATAATATAGTTGTTTAAAACTTCTAGTAAATTGCACAATAAAAACCCTTTGGTCCAGATTCACTAATCCTAAAGATGGTGTAAACTTACGTTATCTAGACCTGCACCAGATTTATCACAGGGGCTCCGGCTGAAAGATAAATATGGTGCAGGGATAGACAATTTTCTTTTCCTCTACCAGCTATTGGCTGTCTTACTTTCAGACATTTTTATGCCAGAATCGTAACACAATTTTGGCACAAACTTAGCTCTGCCCTTTTTTTTTTATAAATCCCCATCCCTTTACACTAAGTGTCAGGAATATGGATTAATATTTACTGTCAGCCATGTCCTCACACCCACCATTTGCTGAAAGATAGTAGAGGTATAAGCCATTCCCCAGTTCAATCGAATCTAGCAGATAGCATGGAACTGGCGATTTATAAGAAATTATGAGCCCCCCGGCCATCGCATGCGCAAACCAGATACATATGTGTGTCCCGGTGGCCACGATGAACATGCCCATAGTCTGAGTTTGACGGTGGGATGCCAAGGAAGAGAGATATACCTATCTCCCCACAGAAACCAAATAATGGTACCATGTTTGGACTCTACTTGTAGCCAGAACCCAGGTGGATTTGTTTGTCCCAGAACCATCCCCCTGTGACATTCTGGTCTGGAGCTATGAACCCTAATTTTTTTTTGGGGTTATTTAATGCCAGCCCAGACAAGTGACCATACTGCGTCTTGTGAGATCGACGTAGGTGACGTCAAGCGTGCACGAGGCGTGGTATCTGTCACACTAAGCCCTGCCCCTTTTTTAACATGTTGAAAAAAATGTAGAAACCCTAGAGGCTACATTTTAGAAACAACTTTGGCAGAGACGCATTAGTAAATCTGGGAATTTGTCTTAGAATCATTAATTTATAACGATAATTTGTTTTCCCTTAGTCCTCACCTCAGCACAGATGGGGTTAACTACCCCCCGTGGACTGGTAGGACCAGCGGAATTTTTATGAGCCCAAGAACCAATAACAAAGCTTACACCCCTACAAAAGGAGGGGACACCCCCCAGCCCACTGTGTCTATAGCAAGAATAACTTACTAGGGTGTGAAATTTGTGTGCTGCTGTTAGGACTAAGGGAAAACAAATTATCATTAGGAATTAACGATTCCCTTACGTCCTACCAGCAGCACAGATGGGGAGATAGCAAGAAGAAACCCCTAGGGTGGGCCCTGATGCTTGGCAGAGCTAAGGATAGCCTGCCCAAAGGCCGAAAACTCCGCTACCCTGGCGTCTAGTCTGTAGTGGGAGATGAAAGTGGATTCAGAGCTCCAGGAGACAGCTTTACAAATCATCTCCAGAGGAAGGAGACTTCTTTCTGCAAAGGAAGTACAGATGGCCCTTGTGGAATGGGCCTTCACAAACTCTGGAGGATCCAAAGCCTGAGAAACAAAAGATTCCCTGATGGCCTCCTTAATCCAGTGACTAATTGACGCCTTGGACGCCTTGCAGCCTTTAGACTTACCCGCAAACAGGATGAAGAGATTCCCATCTATCCTGAACTCCTTGGATCTATCCACATAGATCTGGAGGCATCTCCAGATATCCAACGGATGCTTGACAGGATCCCTGGAGGAGGTAGAAGGAGAAAGTAAAACTGGCAAAGAAATCACCTGATTAATGTTCTGAAATGAAGGGAGCTTAGGCCTGAAATATGGAAGGAATCTCAGGAGAACCCGGTCTTGAAGAAAGATGGTATAGGGTTCTGAGGCCGAGAAGGCTTGAAGCTCTGATATCCTCTTGGCCGAGGTTACCGCCGTTAAGAAGACTAACTTCAGAGTCACGAACTTTAAATCCACCTCCTCCAAAGGCTCAAAGGGGGGAGATGCTAGACCCCTGAGCACAACTGATAAGTCCCACTTAGGGATGGGCCTCAGTACTGTAGGCTTCAATCTTTCGGCTCCTTTAAGGAAGCGTTTGATGAGCGGGTCCCGAGAATAGCGTCTGTTGAGACAGGCCGAGATGGCAGAAATCTGGACTCTCAGAGTAGATGGAGCAAGGCATCTGTCTAGGCTGTCCTGTAGGAATTGAAGTATCGTAGAGAGGGGCGGATCTGCAGACGCCACCTGGTTTGAAGCACACCATGACGAGAAGATTCTCATGATTCTGGAGTAGGCTTTCTGCTCTTCTCATGATTCTGGAGTAGATTCTGCTCTTGAATGTGACAACATTCTCAGGACTGACTCCGAAAGCCCTTCTATTCTGGGAAGGGACTGATCAACCTCCAGGCTGTCAGGTTGAACCTGTGCAGATCTGGGCAGAGGTGAATGTCCTATGACACCAGGGTCTGCTGTGGGGGGAGCCTCCAATAATGTCCCCGACTCATCTGAATGAGCTGGGTAAACCAGGATCTCTTGGGCCAAAGCGGTATGATGGCTAACACCGAGGCTTGATCCTGACAAATTTTCATCAATACCCTCGGTATCATGGAAAAGGGAGGGAAGATGTAAGCCAGCCTGAACCTCCACGGTATCGACAGAGCATCTATCGCCAGGGGGTTGTCCTCCCTCAGTCCACCTGTCCGGAGGACAGAAAAGAACACAGTGGGCTGGGGGGGCGTCCCCTCCTTTTGTAGGGGTGTGAGCTTTGTTATTGGTTCTAGGGCTCATTAAAATCCGCCGGTCCTACCAGTCCACGTGGGGTAGTTAACCCCATCTGTGCTGCTGGTAGGACGTAAGGGAATGATTTTCTTTTCTGTAGCTGCATTCCAACATTTACAACTAATCTATTTTCTGTCAATTGTGATAGAGCTGTACAAGGGCTTGTTTTTATTGGGTCCAACTGTAGTTTTCAACAGAACTATTTTGAGGTGCATATTACTTTTTAATACTTTTTCATTCAATATTTTGGGAGTGGGATGGACAAAAAACAGCAATTCTGGCAATTTTTTTTATTTTTTACAATTTGTACCCTTTACGGTAGTTATGGAGATATGGTGATTTATATATTCTTTTATTTTACTACCTTTTTAATAATACAGTACATTTGTTTTTCTGTCACTGCATTGCAAGACTCATATCATAACATTTTAATTTTTTCTGTTGATGGGGCTGTGTGGGGCTTGTTTTTGTAGTTTTCATTGGTACCATTTTAGGATATATATGATTTTTTAGTTTTTTTATTCCATTTTTGAGGGGCAGAGGATCAAAAACAGAAAATCTGACAATCTTTTAAAGGGTTTCTACCACTTGCATATCACATATTTGGTGATCAGACACTAGCGATCCGCTAGTGTCTGATGTAGCTTACAAGCTAATTATTACCTTAATCCGTTCGGCCCATACCTCAAAAAAAGCACTTATATCTTTATGCAAATGAGCCTCTAGGTGCTATGCAGGCGTTTTTCCAGCACCTAGAGGCTCCGTCTACCTTGCAGTTTGCCGCCCATCGCCTCGCTCCAGCACGCCCATCTTCAACTCTATTCGATCCTCCCCCTGCTTCTGCCTTCCGAAATCTCGCGCCTGTGCCGTTCGTCGCGGCATTCGGCGCAGGCGCAGTCAATGTCTGACCGCTCCGTGCTCAGACATTTCCACTGCGCCTGCGCCGATGACATCGGCGCAGGCGCAGTGGAAATGTCTGAGCACGGAGCGGTCAGACATTGACTGCGCCTGCGCCGAATGCCTCCGAATGCCGCGACGAACGGCGCAGGCGCGGGATTTCTGAAGGCTGAAGCAGGGGGAGGATCGAATACGGTAAGAGATGGGCGTGCTGGAGCGAGGCGATGGGCGGCAAACTGCAAGGTAGACGGAGCCTCTAGGTGCTGGAAAAACGCCTGCATAGCACCTAGAGGCTCATTTGCATAAAGATATAAGTGCTTTTTTTGAGGTATGGGCCGAACGGATTAAGGTAATAATTAGCTTGTAAGCTACATCAGACACTAGCGGATCGCTAGTGTCTGATCACCAAATATGTGATATGCAAGTGGTAGAAACCCTTTAAAGTCTTTTTATAGCATTCACAGTACTGGATAAATAGCATTAATTTATAGATGGGTCATTATACAAACCGGATTCCCAAAAAGTTGGGACACTATACAAATCGTGAATAAAGACTGAATGCAATGATGTGGAGGTGCCAACTTCTAATATTTTATTGAGAATAGAACATAAATCACGGAACAAAAGTTTAAACTGAGAAAATGTACCATTTTAAGGGAAAAATATGTTGAATCAGAATTTCATGGTGTCAACAAATCCCCAAAAAGTTGGGACAAGGCCATTTTCACCACTGTGTGGCATCTCCCCTTCTTCTTACAACACTCAACAGACGTCTGGGGACCGAGGAGACCAGTTTCTCAAGTTTAGAAATAGGAATGCTCTTCCATTCTTGTCTAATACAGGCCTCTAACTGTTCAATCGTCTTGGGCCTTCTTTGTTGCACCTTCCTCTTTATGATGCGCCAAATGTTCTCTATAGGTGAAAGATCTGGACTGCAGACTGGCCATTTCAGTCCCCAGATCCTTCTCCTACGCAGCCATGATGTTGTGATTGATGCAGAATGTGGTCTGGCATTATCTTGTTGAAAAATGCAGGGTCTTCCCTGAAAGAGATGACGTCTGGATGGGAACATATGTTGTTCTAGAACCTGAATATATTTTTCTGCATTGATGGTGCCTTTCCAGACATGCAAGCTGCCCATGCCACACGCACTCATGCAACCCCATACCATCAGAGATGCAGGCTTCTGAACTGAGCGTTGATAACAACTTGGGTTGTCCTTGTCCTCTTTGGTCCGGATGACATGGCGTCCCAGATTTCCAAAAAGAACTTTGAATCGTGACTCGTCTGACCACAGAACAGTCTTCCATTTTGCCACACTCCATTTTAAATGATCCTTGGCCCAGTGAAAACGCCTGAGCTTGTGGATCTTGCTTAGAAATGGCTTCTTCTTTGCACTGTAGAGTTTCAGCTGGCAACGACGGATGGCACGGTGGATTGTGTTCACTGACAATGGTTTCTGGAAGTATTCCTGAGCCCATTCTGTGATTTCCTTTACAGTAGCATTCCTGTTTGTGGTGCAGTGCCGTTTAAGGGCCCGGAGATCACGGACATCCAGTATGGTTTTACGGCCTTGACCCTTACGCACAGAGATTGTTCCAGATTCTCTGAATCTTCGCATGATGTTATGCACAGTTGATGATGATAGATGCAAAGTCTTTGCAATTTTTCACTGGGTAACACCTTTCTGATATTGCTCCACTATCTTTCTGCACAACATTGTGGGAATTGGTGATCCTCTACCCATCTTGGCTTCTGAGAGACACTGCCACTCTGAGAAGCTCTTTTTATACCCAATCATGTTGCCAATTGACCTAATTAGTGTTAACTGGTCTTCCAGCTCTTCGTTATGCTCAAATTTACTTTTTCCAGCCTCTTATTGCTACTTGTCCCAACTTTTTGGGGATTTGTTGACACTGTGAAAATTTAAATCAAAGTATTTTTCCTTTAAAATGATACATTTACTCGGATTAAACGTATGATCTGTCATCTACGTTCTATTACAAATAAAATATTGACATTTGCCATCTCCACATCATTGCATTCAGTTTTTATTCACAATTTGTTTAGTGTCCCAACTTTTTTGGAATCCGGTTTGTAGATTTATGGATACCAATGATGTGTCATTTATTTTTCCAAAATTTTCAAAATAAGGGTATAACAGAATAGGTTTTTTTTTTTTTTTTTTTTTTTACAACACACTTTATTCAGCATTTCTTAAAAATTTTTTGTCCCAGTGGGGGATTTGATCAAGAAAATGTCTGCTCGCTTGTATAACTGCAAAACTGCACTGCAATGTGTTTTTCCTTTCAGTTTTACACTGCCTCAGGCAGGGTCTGCTAGGTTTCTGTAGATGGTAGTCTGACAGACCATTCTAATCATCGTCATCATCATGTCAGTTGTTTGGTCCAAAAATGTGTGCTGATTAACCCTTTAAGGTCCCTGCCATATTTCACCTTAAGGACCAGGCCATTTTTTGCAAATCTGACATGTGTCACTTTATGTGGTATGGTAATAACTTTAAAACACTTTTACTTATCCAGGCCATTTTGAGATTGTTTTCTCTTCACATATCGTACTTCTTGACAGTGGTAAAATTTAGTTAAAAAAAATGTATTTATAAAAAAAATATCAAATTTACCAAAAGTTTAGAAAAATTAGCAAATTAGCAAATTTCTATTTCTCTCCTTTTATAATAGATAGTAATGCCTCCGAAAATAGTTATTACTTTACATTCCCCATATGTCTACTACATGTTTGGTTCATTTTGTGAATGCCATTTTATTTTTTGAGGACGTTAGAAGGCTTAGAAGTTTAGAAGCAAATCTTGAAATTTTTCAGAAAATTTCCAAAACCCACTTTTTAAGGACCAGTTCAGGTCTGAAGTCACTAAAACATAATAGAAACCACCTAAAAATTACCCCATTTTAGAAACGACACCCCTCAAGGTATACAAAACTGATTTTAAAAAGTTTGTTAAAACTTTAGGTGTTCCACAAAAATTAATGGAAAATGGAGATGAAATTTCAGAATTTCACTTTAGGCAGATTTTTCATTTTAATAAAAATTTTTTTACTAACAAAGCAAGGGCTAACAGCCAAAAAAAACTCAATATGTATTGCCCTGATTCTGTTGTTTACAGAAACACCCCATATGTGGTCGTAAACTGCTGTATGGGCACAAGGCATTGCGCAGAAGAAAAGGAACGCCATATGGTTTTTGGAAGGCAAATTTTGCTGGACTGTTATTTTGACACCATGTCCCATTTGAAGCCCCCTGATGCACTCCTAGAGTAGAAACTCCCAAAAAGTGACCACATTTTGGAAACTACTGGATAAGGTGGCAGTTTTGATTGTACTATTTTAGGGTACATATGATTTTTGGTTGCTCTATATTTGTCACCACCAGATCTTTGAGAAGTTCTGATAGACATTCTTCAGTACTTCCTGCATGATCTTATTTTGTTTTGCTTTCGTTTTGACATTTCTCCTCCCTCTCCCAGCTGTCATCTATTAGCAGTGATTGCCACCCTATATATCTCCTCCCCATACTGCCTCACCTTGTGGTTTATACAACTTCCTGGACTGTGCTGATGCTAGAAGCTGCTACTGCTGCATCCACAAGATAAGTCTGTTTCTTTATTTCTGTTTTCCTGTGGTCTTGATCCTAGGTGACCCTGACTCCCTCCGTATTTAGTGTAGGGAGCCGGAGTTCGTGTCCCCTCACTATTATAGAGTGTTCAGGTGTCATACAGTCGAGGAACGACAGTATGCAATTATCTACCATAGAAATTTTTGCATAGGCTGAGCAGTAAGGGAGAGTGCTAGGGCTGTTACAGGGCTTAACCTCTTGTTCCTTAGTTTTGGATCAAGTCAGTCGGATCTTCATTTGTGTCTTCTAGTTTTCTGCAACACCATCCGTGACAATATTACACTTTTTTGGGAGGCAAGGTAACAAAAAATAGCTGTTTTGGCACCGTTTTTATTTTTTATTATTTACAACATTCATCTGACAGGTTAGATCATGTGGTATTTTTATTGAGCAGGTTTTTACGGATGCACCAATACCAAATATGACTGTTGTTTTTTTCAGTTTTACATAGCAAAGCATTTCACATTCTGAAAGCCGTAGTTTTTATTAATTTTTTGGGCGACTGTCTTGTAGTGATGGACGAACATCTGCTGGGACGGTTCGCGAACGCGCTCAAATGTTCACGAACCGCAAGTTCGCGGCGGGTCCTATTCATTTTAATGGCAGGCGAACCTGAAAAACCTTCAGCTCATATTTGCAGCCAATAAATAATTACTAGAAGTGCGCGAATAGTCCCACAACATGGACAGTGACATACCAGATGCATTATTCTAATTTGCGTTCTCCATAAAAAAAAAATTCAATGCAAAATATCGGCAATATAATTTTCGCGTACGCACATGCGCAAATGCACTATACAGTACCCAAATGCACTATAAAAAAAGGATATTGGTATATAGCACTCCGCTTCAATCTTTTTTTGGGGGACGACGACACCAGTAGAAATTATTTGTTCCAATAACGCTTGTCCCTCTATATACCTACAGTATCGCAGCAGAACCGCACACAACTGCCGCACAATACAAATGCACTATAATATACTTTCTAACATAGAAAGTATATTATAACATTGTACAAGAAAGGCAATCCATTAGAATATACATGAAGATAAAACGTAACCTTTAATAATTTTACTATGATGGTCCATTCACACGTCCGTAAGTGTTTTGCAAGTCCCCAAAACACGGACACCGGCAATGTGCATTCTGCAATTTGCGGACCGCACATCGCCGGCACTATAATAGAAAATGCCTAATCTTGTCTGCAATTACAGAAAAGAATAGGACATGTTCTATTTTTTTTGCAGAAACGGAAGCACAGATGCAGAAATGCGGATCCGCAAATGCGGATGCGGACAGCACATTCTGGCCCCATTGAAAATGGGCCTATTTTGCGGACGTGTGAATGGAAAAGATATCCCTCAAAATGAAAATTATTAAAGTTAAGCAAAAAGCATAGATGTGGTAGGCAATAACAAGTGCTCGGTGGCACTAAATCAGGTGCTCGGCGGCACCAAATCAGAAACCATATGTCCTACCACAATCCGGGGGGTTCCAGTGCACATCCATGAATCCCGGAGGGAAAGCAAAAAACATCTATCCCTGGGCTAGATGATGATGTGGTATTGAAGGACAGGGTGGGCAAAGAACTGTCCCTGATATTGCCCTACAGGGGGGTGCTATTCTGGCCCTGATAGCCTAACCACAGACCAACGCCCTGATATGAGCGACCCCGTCCGAAACGTTACCCTATATAAAAATGGCCCTAGTAAGCCCCTAGCCACTAGGGCACTGACTTCCAGATGATCACTATATAGATCTATGTGTTTTTTACTCATTATAAAAGTATGAGCTACACTAAAGAAAGAAACACCATAACTCAGCCGCACCTCCAAAGATAAAACATGATTTTATCGAGACATATACATTAAAAACATAGATGAATGGGGCAAACCCCACAGATGGGGAAATTTAAAGTGCTACAGTGCATCAATAAAGTCACCGTGCAGTCACAATACCACAACAGGATAACAGTGAAATATCTGTAGCACCTGGGTAATATACTTATCGTGAAACACAGCGGTAGCACATGGAATACCAAAAGCCCATAAGTGAGGAGAGCCAAGGGATCCTAATGCCTGTCGCTAGTGCAAATACTAGCTTCCTAAGAGGTCCATGTGAGTCCAAATAGCTGTTTCAGCATTTATAGTCAACATGATTATATTGTAATTAAATGAACCTGTGGTAAAACCAATCTAAAGAGGTCTCCTAAGGAGGGGGCTAGGGAGCGGTCAACAGAGTGTATACAGGTCCTTCTCAAAAAATTAGCATATTGTGATAAAGTTCATTATTTTCTGTAATGTACTGATAAACATTAGCCTTTCATATATTTTAGATTCATTACACACAACTGAAGTAGTTCAAGCCTTTTATTGTTTTAATATTGATGATTTTGGCATACAGCTCATGAAAACCCAAAATTCCTATCTAAAAAAATTAGCATATCATGAAAAGGTTCTCTAAACGAGCTATTAACCTAATCATCTGAATCAACTAATTAACTCTAAACACCTGCAAAAGATTCCTGAGGCTTTTAAAAACTCCCAGCCTGGTTCATTACTCAAAACCGCAATCATGGGTAAGACTGCCAACCTGACTGCTGTCCAGAAGGCCATCATTGACACCCTCAAGCAAGAGGGTAAGACACAGAAACAAATTTCTGAACGAATAGGCTGTTCCCAGAGTGCTGTATCAAGGCACCTCAGTGGGAAGTCTGTGGGAAGGAAAAAGTGTGGCAGAAAACGCTGCACAATGAGAAGAGGTGACCGGACCCTGAGGAAGATTGTGGAGAAGGACCGATTCCAGACCTTGGGGGACCTGCGGAAGCAGTGGACTGAGTCTGGAGTAGAAACATCCAGAGCCACCGTGTACAGGCGTGTGCAGGAAATAGGCTACAGGTGCCGCATTCCCCAGGTCAAGCCACTTTTGAACCAGAAACAGCGGCAGAAGCGCCTTACCTGGGCTACAGAGAAGCAGCACTGGACTGTTGCTCAGTGGTCCAAAGTACTTTTTTCGGATGAAAGCAAATTTTGCATGTCATTCGGAAATCAAGGTGCCAGAGTCTGGAGGAAGACTGGGGAGAGGGAAATGCCAAAATGACTGAAGTCCAGTGTCAAGTACCCACAGTCAGTGATGGTCTGGGGTGCCATGTCAGCTGCTGGTGTTGGTCCACTGTGTTTTATCAAGGGCAGGGTCAATGCAGCTAGCTATCAGGAGATTTTGGAGCACTTCATGCTTCCATCTGCTGAAAAGCTTTATGGAGATGAAGATTTCATTTTTCAGCACGACCTGGCACCTGCTCACAGTGCCAAAACCACTGGTAAATGGTTTACTGACCATGGTATTACTGGGCTCAATTGGCCTGCCAACTCTCCTGACCTGAACCCCATAGAGAATCTGTGGGATATTGGGAAGAGAAAGTTGAGAGACGCAAGAGCCAACACTCTGGATGAGCTTAAGGCCGCTATCGAAGCATCCTGGGCCTCCATAACACCTCAGCAGTGCCACAGGCTGATTGCCTCCATGCCACGCCGCATTGAAGCAGTCATTTCTGCAAAAGGATTCCCGACCAAGTATTGAGTGCATAACTGAACATAATTATTTGAAGGTTGACTTTTTTTTGTATTAAAAACACTTTTCTTTTATTGGTCGGATGAAATATGCTAATCTTTTGAGATAGGAAATTTGGGTTTTCATGAGCTGTATGCCAAAATCATCAATATTAAAACAATAAAAGACTTGAACTACTTCAGTTGTGTGTAATGAATCTAAAATATATGAAAGTCTAATGTTTATCAGTACATTACAGAAAATAATGATCTTTATCACAATATGCTAATTTTGAGAAGGACCTGTATGTTACCTGGATCCTCCCTGGTGCATGGTCGCGCGCGGATGCAAATGCCGGAACAAGCCGGCGTGTTGTAAAAGCAAGTGCGCATGCGCAAGATGGCGCCCAAACCAGAAGTCAGCGCCGCGATGCATTCCAAAGAGCGGAAACGCAGGGGGCTGGATCTCACAGGCTCTCCTGGAAGGCAGGATGGCATGGAAGGCATCTGGCTGCCTTCCATGCCATCGGGTCCCCGTCACAGCAGCGCGGGGACCCGATGGCAGCTTCCTCCCTGCACTGACATCGCACGTGCCTTGGTCAGCGCTGACCGCGGCTGTGCAGAGTTTAAGGCGCCGGCATCGGTGATTTCACTGATGCCGGCGCATGCAGCAGGGGTCTGGCTATCAGTGACTGTCGGACTCCTGCCCCTGATCGGGTGGGCGCAGCTCCTGCACCCGCCTGATCACCATGACGTACATGTACTTCTCTGGTCCTTAAGTCACGGCCAGAGATGACGTACATGTACATCATGGGTTAATCTTATACCATATCTGATGAAGCACCTCCATCCTTATACAGCATGTACACTGAACAATCTCCCGCAAGATGTCAGGTCCAGGCGTGAGTACGTCTTCACTGCCTGGGCCTGTCAGTCAGTGGAGCCTCTGAGAACAATAAAGTGCAAATGGACCGCTTTGATTGTTCCTAGGGGCTAATTTGCATATTATAAAACATCAGTTTTCTCAATGCTGGTACCTAGAAAGATGGGACCAAGACCATGATGTTTAACTGTCAAGCGCACATGTCGGATCCGGCTGTATTATCTTTAAAATAGCCATGACGTCATGAACACCATTGACAGTCAATGGGGGATGGATCAGTTTTCTAGTGTGTCAGAGAAAACGGATCCGTCTACATTGACTTGCATTTTGAGTCATGACGGATCTGTCTTGCTCCGCACCATATTGCGGACAAAAAAACGCTGCTTTCAGCGTTATTCTGTCAACGATGGGGACGCAACCAAATGGATCGGAATGCATTTTGGAGCATTCCTTTTTGTTCAGTTCAGTTTTGTCTTTTCCCATGCTGAAGTATTTTCCCATGCTATGTGAAAGCGCAGATGCGAAAGTAGCCTTAAATGTGTACATTGGGAGTTTCCCAACATATATACTGACAAGGCACCTCAGATGTATTGTGAACTGAGCCTCATTGCAACGCTACACTTGTAGCACTGCTGTTCTTTTCTGTGGCAGGGAACTATTACGCCTCTTTCACACGAGTATGACGGATTAGGTCTGGATGCGTTTAGGGTGCTTTCAGTGAAACTCGCACCATTTTGCAAGAAAGTTCAGTCAGTTTTGTCTGTGATTGCGTTCAGTTGTTCAGTTTTTCCACGCAGGTGCAAAGCGCTTTGATGCGTTTTTCACGCGCGTGATAAAAAACTGAAGGTTTACAAACAACACCTCTTAGCAACCATTAGTGAAAAACGCATTGCATCCGCACTTGCTTCCGGATGCAATGCGTTTTTCACTGAAGCCGCATTCACTTCTATAGAGCCAGGGCTGCGTGAAAAACGCAGAATATAGAACATGCTGCGTTTTTTTGGCAATGCAGAACTGATGCGTGAAGAAAAATGCTCATGTACACAGACCCATTGAAATGAATGGGTTAGAATTCGGTGCGGGCCCTATGCGTTCACTTCACACATGAAAGGGGCCTTAGACCCCGTTCACAAGGGCGAGAATTCCATGCGGGTGCAATGCGTGAGGTGAACGCATTGCACCCGCACTGGATCCGGACCTATTAACTTCAATGGGGCTGTGCAGATGAGCGGGGTATTGTGCGTTGCGTGAAAATCGCAGCAAGTTCTATATTATGTTTTTTTCACGCAACACAGGCGCCATAGAAATGAATAGGTCTGCATGAAAATTGCAAGCATCCGCAAGCAAGTGCGGATGCGGTGCGATTTTAACGCATGGTTGCTAGGAGATTATAGGGATGAAAGCAACCCCGGACCCTATTAAAGTGTATTCACTGTTTTATTTTCCCTTATAACATGGTTATAAGGGAAAATAATTGCATTCTTGATACAGAATGCTTACTAAAATGTGGATTGAGGGGTTAAAAAATAAAATAAATTAACTCACCTTATCCAGTTGATCGCGCAGCCAGCATCGTCTTCTTGCTTCTTCTTTTAGGACCTGCAAAAAGACCTTTGATGACGTAATCGCGCACACCATCGTCAGCGCAGGTCCTGATGAATGAAGATAGAAATCTTCTATCTTCATTCATCTTCATTCAGCAGGACCTGCGCTGACGTTACTGCGCTCACCACGTGGTGAGCGTGATTACGTCATCAAAGGTCCTTTTGCAGGTCCTGAAATAAGAAGCAAGAACACGATGCCAGCTGCGCGATCAATTGGATAAGGTGAGTTAATTTTTTTTATTTTTTAACCCCTCAATCCACATTTTAGTAAGCATTCTGTATTAAGAATGCTATTATTTTCCCTTATAACCATGTTATAAGGGAAAATAATAAAATGAATAGAACACCTAACCCAAACCCGAACTTCAGTGATTTCAAACTACTTACCTACCACACATTAGGGCCCCTAGAATGCCAGGGCAGTATAACTACCCCACAAGTGACCCCATTTTGGAAAGAAGACACCCCAAGGTATTCCGTGAGGGGCATGTTGAGTTCCTAGAATTTTTTATTTTTTGTCACAAGTTAGCTGATCATTTAGAAAATTATGATTTTTTTTCTTTTTTTTCTTACAAAGTCTCATATTCCACTAACTTGTGACAAAAAATAAAAAATTCTAAGAACTCGCCATGCCCCTCACGGAATACCTTGGGGTGTCTTCTTTCCAAAATGGGGTCACTTGTGGGTTAGTTATACTGCCCTGGCATTTTAGGGGCCCAAATGCGTGCAAAGTAGTTTGAAATCAAAATCTGTAAAAAATGACCGGTGAAATCCGAAAGGTGCTCTTTGGAATGTGTGCCCCTTTGCCCATCTAGGCTGCAAAAAAGTGTCACACATCTGGTATCGCCGTACTCAGGAGAAGTTGGGGAATGTGTTTTGGGGTGTCATTTTAAATATACCCATGCTGGGTCAAATACCAACTTTGTATAAAAAAATGGGAAAAGTTGTCTTTTGCCAAGATATTTCTCTCACCCAGCATGGGTATATGTAAAATGACAAAACTATAACCGCACTACATCACATCCTGCAAAGAACTCCATCACACGTGGGACGCCACGAGTGTTGCAACAAGACCGGCACTACTCTAGTTAAAAAACAGTGAGTAAAACAACTGCGGTTTATCTTTGCAAATAGGCAGCGATACTGTAACAGCATTGTACTGCGTATGTGAAGTAGCTACACAAGATACAAGTGATCATTTGAAAAAGTATATTCGATCACTGGATTAATTTTCACTATCTAAACTTTACTTGTTGGGAAATTAATTGAGCCAATTAATTCTTTGGAGAGACAATATCATATCAACATAAAAGACTCTGAAACTCTGGCCAATACAGAGAATGATTTATTTATCTATTTAATTTACTAAATTATATTATACTGTAATAGAAGTGTTTTATGTATTTTAAGGTAACAGTTTTAGCTATGTATTTTAGCATGTCGGAATAGATAGTATTGTATGTCACAACTAACAAATAAATATATTGTTATATCAACTCTCCTTGTGAAACCAAGTGCTGGTGTGCCCTACTACTCTATATACTTTGTTCCATAATTTTTAGAGGATTGGGTGAATCATTCCGTAGGATCGCCCATACCATTCTTGACCAGTAGGTGAGCCCTCTCTAACTTTTATTCTTGATGAAACTAGACCATTTGGACCAAGAGCTTACATAACTTGACCATGTAGATGGGGCAAACGATTGCCGCAAAAGGCGCATAATCATGACCATATCACTGGTGAAGTGGGCACTGTTCTCCCTCCCGCTCTGCATAAGGAACCAACTGACGGAATCTGCAAAACTGAAAACGGGATAACGTATCATCAACCTCATTCGATCTACCAGGAATATGCACTGCCCTAAGTAAGATAGTCCAACTCAAGCATAACAAAACTAAATGCCTTAACAAATTAATCATCATACTACACTTAGATGATAAACAATTTATGGCAAAGACAACACCCTTATTATCCGTGTTCAG
Source organism: Bufo gargarizans (assembly GCF_014858855.1). Lineage (NCBI taxonomy): Eukaryota > Metazoa > Chordata > Amphibia > Anura > Bufonidae > Bufo > Bufo gargarizans. The sequence continues at coordinate 299,940,796 of NC_058082.1, read as the reverse complement.
AATCAACTTCCTATTCCTGAACTGAGAACCCCATAGTGTAACAGCAACAATAACTGGGAATAATTCCAACAATACTAAATTCTTCACTAATCCTTTATCAAACCACAACTGGGGCTTAGCACACCACTTACCTTGAAAAAAAGCACCAAAACCTACTGAACCAGAAGCATCTGTCAACAGCTGTAGGTCAGCAGCATAAATAAAATTAGACTGCCAAATCAGACGACCATTAAAACCCTGAAAAAATCCCAACCAGACTAATAAATCATCCTGAACTTCCCTTGAGATCCGGACATGAAGGGCAGGATTCCTCAACCCAGCAATAAGCAAAGATAAACGGCGAGAAAAAATACGTGCTAATGGCATAACCTTGGAAAAAAATACCAATAAACCCAAAAGAGATTAAATTTCCTTTACTGTGGCCCTTGACCTACGAAATAACACTGAGAACGCAGAGATAGCTTTAGCTATTTTCTCAGAAGGTATTCTGAATTCACCAGCAACTGTGTCAATTACAATCCCTAAATACTCTAAACATGTACACGGAAAAACTGTTTTATCTAAAGCCAAAGGAACCCCAAACTCAGTACAAACGTTTATAAAACAATCAAGGAGCCGTGCACAAGATGGAAAGGAACCAGGAACAATAAACAAAAAATCATCCAGATGCGTCAATGAACCCATAGGCATCCAAAAAGCCACAACCCATTCCGGAAAACATGAAAAAGCTTCAAAATAAAAACAAGACAACAAGCAGCCCATAGGTAGACACCGGTCAAAAAAGAAAAAGACAAAAAGCTAGCGAATTAAAACCGACCGGATGAACCAGCAACAAACGAAAAGCAGGTTTTATGTCCGCCTTAGCTAACAAAGAGCCAGACCCAAAATCTTTAATTAAGCTAATGGCGTAATCAAAAGAAGCATAAGACACGGATGCCAAACTCTTATCAATCTCGTCATTCAAAGACGAACCAAGCGGAAACGACAAATGGTGAATGAGCCTAAAATAGTTAGGCTCCTTCTTAGAAACAACCCCTTAGGGGGGATATACGAAAATTTTCAAATGGGGGGTAAACAAAAGGGCTAGCTACTCTACCTAAGGATAACTCATTAACAACTTTATCTACAGCTACATTAGGAAACTTACAAACAGACAAAAGATTTATAACCACAGAACAACCTTAACCTGAAAAACCTGGTATTACAAACCCATCCTGAAAACCATTAAAGGGAACCTGTCACCAGTTTTATGGTGTCCTAACATTCTCTTCAAAATGCTGGGTCACTTTCTTTAATTGGCCCACATCTTGTATTGCCAACATCTTGTAATCTGCCAACATCTTGTATTGAAAAGCTCCAGCTGATAATGATGAGTCATGAATATTCATGAGCTCCTGACTCTCCCGCCCACCTGCTGCTGAATGACAGTTATTTTCCATATGAATCAGCAGCAGGTGGGCGGGGAGTGGCTGTAGCTCAGAATTAAATATACGCTGGACTCAATGACATCACGCTGGACTCAAATCAGCTCATTAGCATGCGGCATCTTTGTGTGTATATTATGAGGTAACCATCTGTCACACCAGTAAGTGAATACATCTAAGGTACTTTTTAGTAGTTAATGATTGTATATAATTAGTTAGATTATAATCAAATATCCACATGACAGGTTCCCTTTAATTAACAATTCAGCCATCTGCTGATTTGGATCGCGCCTTAGCCAAGGCAGCTGTCACGACCGCTATCCCAGCAGCAGTCACGTCGTACCAGACGGAGGGGAAGGGGGACCCTTATCTATGGATGGGAGATAGAACGGCCACCCCTGACTAACCCTAAGCTGGCACCTGTCTGCCCTGATACCCTAGACGGGGTGTGAACCCGTGCGGCGAGCAGGATGCCTAAACCCTCAGTCACCCTAGCAAGACTAGACTGGGGAAAGGCAGATGGGAGCACTAGTCACCATCACTCATGTCTAGGAGAACAACAGGGGAAGACAGCAACAAACAAACAATCTATAACAGAGAATAGACTTATCCAGTCACGAGCAGAGAAGGTGATCCCAATAACGACAGTCCACGCCAGACAAGAGCTCCACAGCAATACCATCAAACGATCTCCTTCAAAGGTCAGAATAACACTGGAAGTAAGGACTATATCTGGCAATGACTGCAAGTGAAACTGAAACTAATATAGTAGCTGGGAGTGGCAGACAGGACTCACCTGAGAAGGATGCCTACAAACTCCCAGTCAGGACAAAAAGGTTCACAAGGCAAAACCCTGATGACATACCCTGAACCACAGAGCAAACTCACAAGCAATTGCGAGTAGCAAGTCGCTGCGACCTTCTCCTCCCAGACCTGTCTGGATCAGTCACAGTCGTGACAGTACCCCCCTTTCTACGAGGGGCCACCGGACCCTCAAGACCAGGCCTCTCCGGATGGGACCTATGAAAAGCCCGAATGAGTCTGTCCGCCTTTATCTCTGATGCTGGCACCCACATTCTCTCTTCGGAACCATAACCTTTCCAGTGCACCAGGTACTGAAGAGAGCGGCGAACATATCGTGAATCAACAATCTTTTCTACCTGAAACTCCAGACTGCCATCAACAACCACCGGTGGAGGCGGTAATGGCAATGGTTCAGGAGGTTCTACATATCTCTTAAGCAGAGATCTGTGGAAGACATTATGGATCCTTAGAGTCTGAGGTAGCTCCAGACGAAAAGCCACCGGGTTAATGATCTTAATTACCCTATAAGGACCAATAAATCTCGGACCTAATTTCCATGAGGGAACCTTCAACTTGATATTTCTGGTAGACAACCACACCAAGTCATTCACCCCAAGGTCCGGACCTTCAGAGCGCTTCTTATCAGCCACACGTTTGTATCTACCACCAATTCTCTTCAAACTTTCTTGCACACTCTGCCACACTAATGAAAGTGAAGACGCAAATCGTTCCTCCTCGGGAATCCCAGACGGCCCCCCCTCACTAAACGTACAAAACTGAGGATGGAAACCATACGCACCAAAAAATGGTGACTTATCGGTGGATTCTTGATGACGATTATTAATGGCAAACTCGGCTAATGGTAAATAAGATGACCACTCCTCCTGATTTTCTGAAACAAAGCATCTCAAATATGTCTCTAGGTTTTGATTGGTACGTTCAGTCTGACTGTTGGACTGTGGATGGAAGGATGAAGAAAACGACAGATGAACCCCTAAACGAGAACAAAAAGCTTTCCAAAATTTAGAAACAAATTGGGTACCACGATCCGAAACAATATCGGAAGGGACCCCGTGAAGCTTCACGATGTGGTCAATAAAAACCTGAGCCAGTGTGTTAGCATTAGGCAATGCGGTAAGAGCAATAAAGTGCACCAGTTTACTGAACCTGTCAACAACTACAAGAATAACAGTCTTCCCCGCTGATACTGGTAGATCCGTAATGAAATCCATTGATAGGTGCGTCCAAGGCCTGTTGGGGATGGCCAGAGGTAAAAGACGCCCTGCTGGACGAGTATGATCTACCTTAGAACGAGCACAGGTAGCACATGCAGACACAAAATTCAACACCTCCTGGCGCCACTTAGGCCACCAGAACCGACGAGACACTAATTCAGAGGTTGCCCTACTACCTGGGTGTCCTGCCAGTGTGGAGTTATGGTGTTCTTTTAGTATCTCCAGGCGTAAATTTTCTGGCACAAACAGTTTACCCGAGGGGCAGGTGGCCGGGGCGTCCCCCTGAGCTTCCAACACCCTCCCCTCTAAACCTGAGTGTAATGCAGAGACCACCACCCCCTTTTGCAAAATAGGCTCTGGTACATCAACATCACCCCCTCCAGGAAAACTTCGAGACAATGCATCCGCCTTAGTATTTTTTGCCCCCGGGCGATAGGTTATTACAAAATTAAACCTAGTAAAAAATAACGACTACCGAGCCTGTCTAGGGGTGAGACGTTTAGCAGACTCCAGATATAATAAGTTTTTGTGATCAGTAATCACCGTGACGGGATGAACCGCCCCCTCCAAAAAATGACGCCACTCCTCAAAAGCCAACTTAATAGCCAAAAGTTCCCTGTTGCCAATATCATAGTTCCTTTCTGCAGTAGACAATTTCTTCGAAAAGAAAGCACACGGACACCATTCACCAGGGGACGGGCCCTGAGATAGTACCGCTCCCACCCACACCTCTGATACGTCAACCTCTACAATAAAAGGAAGCGAGATATCTGGCTGTACGAGAATAGGGGCTGAGGTGAATCTCTCCTTCAGAGATGTAAAGACAGTTTTGGCTGCATGTGACCATTTGGAAAAATCGGATCCCTTTCGGGTCATGTCCGTCAGTGGTTTGACCACCAAAGAATAGTTCTTTATAAACTTTCTATAAAAATTGGCAAACCCCAGGAAGTGTTGCAATGCCTTCAGGTTCTCAGGCAGATCCCAGTCCATAATCGCCCGGACTTTCTCTGGATCCATGCGGAAACCTGAATCTGACAACACATACCCCAGAAATGGCAGTTCTTTTACGGCGAACACACATTTCTCTAATTTAGCAAACAATTTGTTGGCCCTTAATATCTGCAGCACTTGTCTCACATGGATCTTATGTGTATCCAGATCTGGAGAATAGACCAGGATGTCATCAAGATATATCACAACAAATCTCCCGATAAGCTGACTAAAAATATCGTTGACAAAATGTTGGAACACCGCAGGCGCATTAGTAAGACCAAAAGGCATAACCAGATTTTCATAATGCCCTTCTGGAGTATTAAAAGCCGTCTTCCACTCATCCCCCTCTTTGATGCGAACCAGGTTATAGGCTCCTCTGAGATCCATCTTGGAGAACCATTTAGCACCAGCAACCTGATTAAAGAGGTCGGGAATGAGAGGAAGAGGATAGGGATCTCGGATAGTTATCCGGTTTAACTCCCGGAAATCCAGGCAAGGACGCAGGCCCCCATCTTTCTTTTTAACGAAAAAGAACCCTGCAGCCACAGGTGAAGAAGAGGGTCTGATGTGTCCCTTAGCCAAACTCTCCGAGATATAATCTTGCATAGCCTTCCTCTCCGGGCCGGAAAGATTATATAACCGGGTTTTAGGTAGTTTTGCCCCAGGTACTAGGTTAATTGGGCAATCATATGGACGATGAGGTGGTAACCCCTGACAACCCTTCTCAGAGAACACATCCATGAAATCTGACAGAAAGGCAGGCAGAGATGTTACAGAGAGTGTAGAGCACCTACTACTCAAGCAGTTGTCCTTACAATGATCACTCCACTCCACAATCTCCCCGGCCTGCCAATCCACCACTGGATTGTGAGTCACCAGCCAGGGAAGCCCCAATACCATAGGAGCCGGAAGACCATCCATGACATAACAAGAGATATGCTCTTTATGGAGGTCCCCTACCTGCAGATGGATGTTATGGATGATCTGAGTTAACTCTCTCTGAGTAAGAGGGGAGGAGTCGATGGCAAAAACAGGAATAGTTCTGCGTACCGGTTCTGGAGTAAAACCCAGAGCCTGAGCAAACTGTGAATCCACCAAGTTGACCCCCGCCCCACTGTCCAAAAAGACGGAACAGATCTCAGTCTTATTGCCAGCCTTAACGGTAGCGGACAACAAAAACTGAGACATGCGTATGGAGGAAACAAATACGCTCAGACTGTTATCCTCCGCACAATCTGGGGACTCTAGTTTTCCCGCGGCTCCTTTGTTTGTTCTCTTCGGGTTCTGAGGGACATACCTTTACAAAATGACCCCTCCCCCCACAACGAAAACAAACCTCTGACCTATGGCGGACCTTCGGAGGATTCACCCGTCTAGTGACGCCCCCTATTTGCATTGGTTCGACTGGATCATAACAAACCGATCCCTGCCCTATAGAGGCCTCTGTAGAGTTTAATAGTCTCTCCTTGAGTCGTCTGTCGACTCTAATAGACAGAGACATAGCAGCCTCGAGAGACCCAGGGACCTCGTATACCGCCAGCGCGTCTTTTAATTTTTCAGACAACCCCTGGCAGAACTGACTCCTAAGGGCCGAGTCGTTCCATAATGTATCAGTAGCCCACCTACGGAATTCGGAACAATATAGTTCAGCAGACCGGTTCTCTTGCCGAAGTCCACGTAGCTTAGACTCTGACCCTGTCCGGGTCATCATATACGAGACCCAGGGCTTCAAAAAACTCCTCCACTGATCGTAAGGCTGGAGAGTCTGATGGTAGGGAGAAAGCCCAAGCCTGCGGATCTCCTTGCAGGAGAGAAATTACAATGCCCACCCGTTGTTCCTCGCCGCCAGAGGATCTAGGGCGTAACCTGAAGAACAATTTACAAGCTTCTCTGAAGGTTACAAATTGGTCTCTCCCTCCTGAGAACCTATCAGGTAAAACCACTTTTGGCTCAGGAGTACCTTGGTTTCCCGTAGCAACGGTGGAACCCAAGGATTGCTGCTGCTGCTGCAGCACTGTTGCTTTTAATCCTGCCACTTCAAGGGATAACCCCTGTAATTCTTTTGCCAAAACCGTAACCGGATCCATAGTGGAACAGAAAAATACAAAGCAAAATGGCCAGATATACTGTCACGACCGCTATCCCAGCAGCAGGCGTGTCGTACCAGACGGAGGGGAAGGGGGACCCTTATCTATGGATGGGAGATAGAACGGCCACCCCTGACTAACCCTAAGCTGGCACCTGTCTGCCCTGATACCCTAGACGGGGTGTGAACCCGTGCGGCGAGCAGGATGCCTAAACCCTCAGTCACCCTAGCAAGACTAGACTGGGGAAAGGCAGATGGGAGCACTAGTCACCATCACTCATGTCTAGGAGAACAACAGGGGAAGACAGCAACAAACAATCTATAACAGAGAATAGACTTATCCAGTCACGAGCAGAGAAGGTGATCCCAATAACGACAGTCCACGCCAGACAAGAGCTCCACAGCAATACCATCAAACGATCTCCTTCAAAGGTCAGAATAACACTGGAAGTAAGGACTATATCTGGCAATGACTGCAAGTGAAACTGAAACTAATATAGTAGCTGGGAGTGGCAGACAGGACTCACCTGAGAAGGATGCCTACAAACTCCCAGTCAGGACAAAAAGGTTCACAAGGCAAAACCCTGATGACATACCCTGAACCACAGAGCAAACTCACAAGCTATCGCGAGTAGCAAGTCGCTGCGACCTTCTCCTCCCAGACCTGTCTGGATCAGTCACAGTCGTGACAGCAGCATGATCGACAACCTTACTGGACTCAGTACTTTTCCCAACAATTCTTTTGAAGACGGGGGGGGGGGGGGGGGGGAGATGCTAGCTTTCTTAAAACATCGGGACATTGGGTGCCCCCCCCCCACAAAAAGAGCATTCGTGCTTGTATTTACATGTGGCAGGCCATTGACACTGAGTATCATTGAATGCAAAACAGGTACCCTTACGCAATAGGCCTACACTTTGATTAGCAATCGGTCTATGCGATGGGGAGAAACGCTGCGGCAACATCAAATTCAACCAAAGGCCCACATCCTTAACTCCCCAGCGCACAGACGGATACACAGCAAGTTTCTGACGGAAACCCTCATTATAATAATACCAACCGAAACCGGAAAAGTTTTTATATGCCTCCAAAACAATTTCAGGGTTAAACACAGGGTTAAAGGAAGGACCTGCTGCTGAACACTGATTCATTAATAGTACATTTTCCTCTAGATGCAGTTGCTCCCTTTGACCACCAGATGGCGCTGAAGACACAGCCTGCGAAGGTGATGCAAGCACAGGAACACAAATAGCTTCCGGCTCCCGAGGCAGATGATCCGGAACAGAAGAAGACCGAGTGAGATCTCCAGGAGCTACCACAGATAAGCCAGCCCGCACTGCCTCCCTGCGTACTTGCTGTGGACAAGATGTATCCCGGCGACCTCTAGCATCCCTGCACCGGGAAGAAGGTGTCTCACGCCGCTCCAATGACTGCAGACGCCTAGGAGGGGAGGGAGAAAAAACTCGGCAATGTCTCTTCTGGCGCACAGAGCGCCTCTCACCTAAAGGAGATGCCACAGTCCTCACTTACACATTAACTGTTTCAGGCAGCGCAGGGCCAGGCGCGGACAGCTCCCTCAGGCAAGACTCCAGCCATTCCCCCTCCGCGACACCCGCTCTTCTCCTCAGCTCAGCAATCAGCACATCCATCAGAAAGGGGGACGGTCTTCAGCAGCGATGCTTCTTCCTTCACAGATGAGGTAACGGACCCCAGCTTCACCTGCGCCCACATATTTATCTGCACCAGCTCAACCCGACTAGCCAATCACAGCCATGACAACATAAACAAAGATATCCATTGGCTAAAATATCAGCCAATAAAAAAAATGGTTGCCACCGCAGGGCAGAATTACCCAAACGGTGGCGACCCAATGAAAACCATGTTGCCACCCCAGGCAATCTGCCTGGACATGGCAACAGTAAAAAAGGCAGGAAAAATTCCAACCAAAACTAATAGCATAAACCACCTAGGGATGACCTTAATCCCATGTGGATCCTTCCCTAATGTCCAGGATCCCACCATTGTGGGTAGTGAGGGGTGAGGGCATCGGCGGCCATCTTAACAAGAGAGTGAGATTGTAGTTTTGTGCAGACTGGTTGCTAAGGGCTGAATCTTATTAAATATGGGGTAAGTAAGTCTAATAGTTATTGATTCGGGAATATCCTGTTATTAGTAACTACATATCTGAAAATTGAAATTAGGGTCTAAGTGTGACAGTTATCCTTTAATCTCCAGTTGTAGCTGTAATCACAAATAATGGCGCTACTGGATCTACACTCTGCAAAAGTTCTCTTCATTGTTACAGTATATAGAAATTTGTATTCAGGTGCACTCATCTCTTTGTCATAACGTCTATTGGTTTGCGTAATATACATTTTTGATTTTCCATCTTTGCTTGCTTCCATAAACATGCCTTCTTAATCTCATCCAATTTTCCTGAAATAAAATGATAGCAATAACATGTACCAAAACTGTGTATTAGAAACTGAGAACGTTCTTTTGTAATATATTTATGCCCTGCATAAATTTCCTGTATGCAAAGTATTTATAGCTTAATTAAAATGAACAGTGGTCTGAACATTGAGAAAAAGCTGGATTAGTAAAAGCTGAATTCCATTATCTGTATGTTTTTTCTCAATAGCATAGACTCTGGAAAAAAAGATAATTCATTGGTAATGTTACAAACTTCTGTGAGTATGCTGATGACACTAAACTATCTGTAGCTAACTAAAACGATATAATGGTTCCTATCAAACAAATTTACTGGAGCTGTGCATGAGCTGGGAGGGAGATTTATCTGCGTGGGAAATAAAAAGGCATGTGATGTGAAATAGAATAAGTCACACATTGCGGCATTATACATATTTTAAGGGGGGAGAAGTATAATCATGCATTTATATTCTTCAGCACAGATCATTGGAGTGGAAATAAAAGACAATAATAAACACACAAATTCTGGCTGATGCAAAAGTAACCAGCCAGCAACAGGAAAAAGAAAAGAAAAGAGACACTATACGGATGTTGAGTCCTCGTGAGGCATTTTTGGAAGCTTATTTTGGTGCCTTTGTGGCCTATTTGACCAAATAGTATGTTTGAGCACCTGACATTTTTAATATCATAATGCAAATTCACATACATGTACCTGTCAGACCATGATACTTAACAACTAGTACTGTATTAAATGTCAAGTTAAAAATAAAGGTCATATCCCCAAATACAGTCCTTTATTACTGTTAAGCCTCATTTACACATCAGTGTTCCACGGACGCGTGTGGTACGTGTTCACCACGGACGCCACATGTACCCATTAATTTTAACCTGTGTATTTACACATCAGTTTTTTTTTTACCACGGTCCGTGGGTCTGTTTTTAGCACGGATGCATGCTCTATTTTGTCTATGTTTACCGATCCATCACACCCATTATAGTCTCTAGGTCCATGAAAACCACATATGCAACATGGATGCCATCCGTGTTTTATCAGTATTTCACGGATCATTAGGAAGAGATGCTTTGAAAATAATTTTTCAGCTGCGTAGTGTCCATGAAACATGGATGACACACGGACAGCAAAAAGTGGACACACGGATCCGTCACGGACATCTTCACGTAGGCATCACTGACCCCCCTCCACGGATTTGAGTCACCTCAGTTCCGCCAAAATAATATAAAATGTAATCCAAGAGTCATATATACCCCAAAGTGATACCAATTAAAGCTAAATCTTGCCTTTCAAAAAAACAAGCCCTCACACAGCTACCTCAATGGAAAAATACAAAGCTATGAGTTTTAGAATATCAATACAGAGTTGAAATCATTTTTAAGAAAGAAAGTGATATTTATGATGCAAAAATAGTAAAAAGAAAAACTATATACATTTGGTTTTGTTGTAATGGTGTGTAAAAGAAATGTTAGCTCTTAGGACATACAATGATATTTTAAAGTGTCACCAGGATCAACCCTATTAAACCAGATATACTGCCTGGTAGGGTTGATCATGCTGAAAACAAACTGTATTCTCAATATGATAAGGACATTTTTTTTTTCTTCCACATTTATTAAGAAAAGTCTATCTATAGAAAGAAAATATGACATCTCTCCCAGAATTCAAACCTGGGATCTCTAGATGTAAAACCTATCATGTAACCGCCCAGCTATAGCAATACCACATAGCTATATCAGTTTTTTTCTATGCTTATAAGCTGGCACACATTACTGGTATCTGTATAATCATATATTGTGCGGGAATAGTACAGTAATATGTAGATTAGCTTTCTGAGCAGATCTCAGTGTGGAGAAGCTATAGTACATAGTGATATGATATTTACATGCTAGGACACAGCTCTGCCCACAGCCTGATGATCAGGGGGAGTGTGCAGAGCACAGGGGGTGTTACAAAGCAGTGCTCAGACCATTCAGCCCCACCTCCGAGTTCTCTTTTAATTTGCATATCAATGAAAATGCTGATTTCTCTGCAGCTATTTATCACACAGACAAAAGAAAGGTATAGTTTCAATCAGCATGATCAGCCCTACCAGCCAGTATGCCTGGTTTAATAGGGTTGATCCTGATGACAGAGCCTCTTTAAGTATTTGAGACAATATATTTAATAAATCCCAATATAACATAAACCATAAAAAACAATACCAAATGTAATTATGTAACAAAACAGATAAAATATAAAATATTCACAGTCAGGGGCGGGCTGGGAACTTAAAGTGACCCTCGAAAATGCATTGGGGACCGCAAATTGTGGTTGATGCATGTATAAAGTGAACTTACTGTATATCTAATGTAGCTAGCAACCAACCTTTTTACCCTTTAGAGTTTTCTACTTAGACTATGGTGTGCCTGGCGTCTTGTTTCCCACAATCAGTATGTTTTTTTTGCTCTAGAATTAAAAGTCCCAACAATACTCAGACGAAGCGTACAACCTAGTCATAAATTACATGCAGCCTCTAGCAGCCCGTGCGTACACCGCTGCTCTATGATAAAGCAGGGCCTACAGGTAAAACTAGAAAAATTAGAATATTGTGCAAAATTTATTTATTTCAGGAATGCAACTTAAAAGGTGAAACTAACATATGCGATAGACTCATTACATGCAAAGCGAGATATTTCAAGCCTTTATTTGTTATAATTTGGATGCCTATGGCTTACAGTTTATGAAACCCCAAAGTCACAATTTTGAGGTACCCTATGCTCAGGCGGTATGGATTAATTAGCTGACTAGAGTGTGACACTCTGAGCCTAGAATATTGAACCTTTTCACAAATTTCTAATTTTAAGTTGCAATAATGCAATTCCTTTTAATTTGCATTACTGAAATAAATGGACTTTTGCACGATATTAAAATGTTTTGAGTTTCACCTGTATGTGTGACACAAACCCATATCTGACAAACAGTTCCTTTTGTCTGCTTGTCTGTATAACAACTATAGGCTATATTTGTGGTAATGTAATCAACTGCACAAAAGGTGTAAAGGTCATGCTCAGAGACCAAATAATTCATTAAGAATCTCCATAATCATCTGCTAAGATCTATAAAAGTATACTTCAAGAGTTGCTGTTATGGGTGCCAGCTCATCCCTTTAGTGAAGAACACTATGATGTACACTGGATCTCAGGGTAATTGAGATTAAAGGAGATGATTACTGTAATAGGCTTATTTATTAAAGCAGTGGAAGGGCTAAATGTCTTCAGGAAAACCCTTATTACTTCCTTTCTGTACTTAGTAGCTTAACAAGTTTATGAGCTATAAAAGCTTATTAGATATCCTATTTACTAGACATTTCTTACCACTTTTATCCAATATTTACCAGTTTCTCATGATGTTGCTTCACGCTATATATTTGAAACAATTTCTTGGCAACATAAATTTAATAACTATATGGTATGGTCCTAACTTTTTTATTTTTACGTTCACATAGTCTTATGAAGGCGTATTTTTTGCAGGACAAGTTGTGCTTTCTAATAGCACCATTTACATTTGGATATGATGTAGTAGAAAGTGGGGGAGATTTTTTATTTTTTTACAATGTTCATTATGTGGTAAAACTTTACCTTCATTCTCCAGGTCAGTATGGGCAGTTTTGCATGCATTGATGCCCATGATGTGTATTTCTTTCATTGGTTATGTACTTTTATTTTGGTTTTCAGGAAAAGACCTCCCTAAAATATATATATATATATATATATATATATATATATATATATTTAAATAAAAAAAATAAAAAAGTTAAAATCACCCAGATTTGAACTTAATTTTTTTTAAAGATTTTTTAACTATTTTGAAAAACATTTTCTTACTTTTTTTGTTAGCTTTTTTATAAGTCTGTAACTGTAACTGGCGATAATTAGATTACCCATTGTGTTCTGTGATGGCTATATAGCTGTTAGTTATTGAACACTTCATTTACAATATAACAATACAGTGCTGCCACCTGCTGGCCTATATTGGCATATTTTAGAAATAGCTACTAATGCCTGCTTGAGGCCTTCTGCTATTACTCCGATGTAGCAGGTTCCCCGATCTCAGCCAGGGAAAGCTGTTACGGGAGTGGGAGCGCGTGGTTCCCACCTCCGGACCGTTCAGAGGCATCTGAGGGGTTAAATGTATGCAATGAAACTTATGGCTGATCGCATACATCCACCGCAGGTCTCTGCTGTTTGAAACAGCAGAAACTTGGCAGCTATGGCGCCCACTGAAAGCGCGAGCGGACACCATCTTTAAAACCATCTGTACATAAGGCACTGTCTAGAAAAATCACAAATGTAGACACATACGGACAGATTATTATCTAAACATAAAACTATCTTTGTTAGCTATAGGAACCAATCTCAGCACAGCTTTAATTTTTTAAGAGCAGAACAAGAAATGAAATCTGTGCTGTGATTGGTTGCTATTGGCAACAAAAACAGCTTCTCTTTTAGGTAGTTTCATAAATCTTGTTCACAGTGATCTCTTTAGACATTAACTTAACCACTTAGTGACCACAAATTTTTATGGGTCTTCTATGCAGTGAAGAGTATTAAGTAAAAAAAAAATGTGTGTGTATATACAGTACAGACCAAAAGTTTGGACACACCTTCTCTTTCAAAGAGTTTTCTTTATTTTCATGACTATGAAAATTGTAGATTCACACTGAAGGCATCAAAACTATGAATTAACACATGTGGAATTATATACATAACAAAAAAGTGTGAAACAACTGAAAATATGTAGGCTCTTCAAAGTAGCCACCTTTTGCTTTGATTACTGCTTTGCACACTCTTGGCATTCTCTTGATGAGCTTCAAGAGGTAGTCACCTGAAATGGTCTTCCAACAGTCTTGAAGGAGTTCCCAGAGATGCTTAGCACTTGTTGGCCCTTTTGCCTTCACCCTGCGGTCCAGCTCACCCCAAACCATCTCGATTGGGTTCAGGTCCGGTAACTGTGGAGGCCAGGTCATCTGGCGCAGCACCCCATCACTCTCCTTCATGGTTAAATAGCCCTTACACAGCCTGGAGGTGTGTTTGGGGTCATTGTCCTGTTGAAAAATAAATGATGGTCCAACTAAACGCAAAACGGATGGAATAGCATGCCGCTGCAAGATGCTGTGATAGCCATGCTGGTTCAGTATGCCTTCAATTTTGAATAAATCCCCAACAGTGTCACCAGCAAAGCACCCCCACACCATCACACCTCCTCCTCCATGCTTCACGGTAGGAACCAGGCATGTAGAGTCCATCCGTTCACCTTTTCTGCGTTGCACAAAGACACGGTGGTTGGAACCAAAGATCTCAAATTTGGACTCATCAGACCAAAGCACAGATTTCCACTGGTCTAATGTCCATTTCTTGGGTTCTTTAGCCCAAACAAGTCTCTTCTGTTTGTTGCCTGTCCTTAGCAGTGGTTTCCTAGCAGATATTCTACCATGAAGGCCTGATTCACACAGTCTCACTCGTTTTTCTTTCCTTAGCTGCTTTTTTCTTGCCATAATACAAAGTCTAACAGTCTATTCAGTAGGACTATCAGCTGTGTATCCACCTGACTTCTCCACAACACAACTGATGGTCCCAACCTCATTTATAAGGCAAGGAATCCCACTTATTAAACCTGACAGGGCACACCTGTGAAGTGAAAACCATTTCAGGTGACTACCTCTTGAAGCTCATCAAGAGAACGCCAAGAGTGTGCAAAGCAGTAATCAAAGCAAAAGGTGGCTACTTTGAAGAACCTAGAATATGACATATTTTCAGTTGTTTCATACTTTTTTGCTATGTATATAATTCCACATGTGTTAATTCATAGTTTTGATGCCTTCAGTGTGAATCTACAATTTTCAGAGTCATGAAAATAAAGAAAACTCTTTGAATGAGAAGGTGTGTCCAAACTTTTGGTCTGTACTGTATATATACCAGTATTTCGAGAGCGTGAACAGCACAGCAGCATTATGTGATAATGGGTGCCAGTGGCTGATGAAGTGATCCAGACTTCCAATATCAATAATCCCAGAAAATCCACGGCACTTCCTTCAGTAAAACGTATAGTTTTATTCACCAATCGCAATGGGAATGATTACGGAAGTAGCGCTGCGCAAGCGCAGTAGTCTCTGCACCACACCAGCTCTCCATATGCCGCTTGTATCTGAATCAGGTTGCAAATGTTCAACTATTGTTTTTAATCATGTTATTTATTATATCACTTGGGTTTTAATGAGTGGTCTAATTAGTATGAAATATGACTTATAGTCTCTTATGTATATGGATTTTTTAGGATGCATTCATTTATATCACTGATGTGGTTCTATAGGTGTCTGGAATCATGTATAATTACATTTTGATATACACTTTTATGAATTTTATCACAATTATCACTTAATTATGTTATTGATTGATTGACATTGAATATGCTATATATATGTTGTGTGCACTCCCTTTTCTTATCACTGCTTGAGAAAGGTTCCAGGGTACGAACCGAAACGTTGCTATTGGTGAATAAAACTATATGTTTTACTGAAGGAAGTGCTATGGATTTACTGGGATTATATATATATATATATATATATATATATATATAAATATATATATATTGTGGGGTTTTGCGCTGGTAGACTGGATTAGCGGACACAGTATAAAGGCAACAACAAGTTCTTTGGATCAAACAGTTCAGTGTTTTATTCACACTTTAGGCAAGTGACAAAACAAGCAGTCATAAACAAGCAAAAAGTCACCTTGCAGTGTTGGTGATAATTCACACCATGCGGCAATTGTGCCTCAAAGAGTCCTTGAGCATAGCAGCACCAACCCGTTTTCACGCCAAACAGGTAGCAAGCCTTCATCCAGACACAAGGCTTCCAGATCCCAAAACAGAGACCTCGCTTCTGAGCCCAGCTGCCTATTTAAGGACAGCCAGGGGCTGCAAAAGCCCAGACAGGCACTTAAAATCCGATCCAGGATTTGACCTCACCTGGCTATAAATCAGCCCAGCAGCACATGCTGGGAGGAAAATGCCTGTTTTCCCAGAGCAAACCTCTCACTGTGTCACTATATATATATATATACAGTATATATATATATATATATATATATATAAATATATGTATATATTAATATATATATATATATATATATATTTTGTAGGCAACCAGCATGAAAGGTACCTAGAGGGCAGATACGGTATGTGTCATTCAGGTTGCTGATCTCAGTGCTCTAATTCCAGAGATTGCAGTGTGGCTGTTGCAGCAATTCATGCTGGGATTTCCACACTACTGGAAAAGAGTCCAGGTGCAGCTCCCAGAGGTAGTAAAAAGGGAATGGCTGATGAGGAAAAGACTCTAATGGAGAGGTCTTGGGAACATTCCTCTCCTCAGTGTTCCAGAGAAAGAGAGAGAGAGAAGACTCTGCTCAAGGTGACTCTAGCCTTTCTGCCTATTTAAAAATGGACTGTTATAGGACACGTGAGAGCTGAAGATAAGTGCTTTATGTGTTTGAACTTTAAATGGCTGACGTTAAGCCATCCTGTTGGGATAATTGTGTTGTTTTTTACTCAATAAAACCCTTATGCTGCAACATATGGAGGCCGCTCAGCGAGCCCAGAGTTGGATTTATAATCGGCAGGCTCGGGTCCGGAACTTTAACCTGGGTGATCGGGTTTTGGTTCTGGTGCCGACAGTGGACAGTAAGTTCCTAGCCAGGTGGCAGGGGCCCTACGAGGTATGTGAAAAAATAGGAGAGGTAAATTACAAAGTACACCAGCCGGGGAGGCGAAAGCCAGAGCAGGTTTACCATGTTAATTTGCTAAAACCCTGGAAGGATAGGGAAACCTGTACGGAAGACAGCCCGCGACCGGGCTTTCTTGGACAAGAGGTTCCGGCTCCTAAGTCTGATGCAAGGGAAGCGGTTGCCACAATAAAAATTGCTGACAGCTTCTCCTCTAAACAGGCTCAGGAAACCAGGGAGTTTGTTAGTCGGAACACGGATGTGTTCTCAGACCTCCCTGGACGCACTTCCGTAATCCAACATGACATTGTCACCGAGCCTCAGGCAAAAGTCCGGTTAAAAGCATACCGAGTACCTGAGGCTCGGCGAAAAGCCATCTCGGAGGAAGTGCAACTTATGTTGCGGCTGGATGTCATCGAGGAGTCTAAAAGTGAGTGGGCCAGTCCGATAGTATTAATACCCAAGCCAGATGGGACATTGAGGTTCTGTAATGACTTCCGCAAACTTAATGAGGTGTCCAAATTTGACGCGTATCCCATGCCCCGAGTGGATGAGCTTATTGAAAAGTTGGGCCAAGCCCGGTATTTTTCTGTGTTAGACCTCACCAAAGGGTACTGGCAGGTACCCTTGACAGAGGCTGCCAAAGAAAAAACGGCTTTTGTCACGCCAGAGGGGCTTTATCAGTACAAGGTACTACCCTTTGGTCTACATGGCGCTCCCGCCACATTTCAAAGGCTAATAGATATTATACTCCATCCACATCGTCGATACGCTTCGGCGTACCTGGACGATATCGTTGTCCATAGCACCGACTGGGAAAGTCACCTACCTAAAGTACAGGCTGTAGTGGACTCCCTTAGAAAGGCGGGACTAACAGCTAACCCAAAGAAATGTGCAATAGGGTTAGAGGAGACTAAATACCCTGGGTATGTCATTGGACGTGGAGTCATTAAACCCCAAGTGAGCAAAATAGAGGCGATACGGAATTGGCCCCGACCTGCCACCTCTAGACAAGTAAGGTCATTCCTGGGAATGGTGGGCTATTACATGAGGTTCGTTCCCCATTTTGCCACTTTAGCGGCTCCATTGACAGGGCTTTTAAAGGGACGGAAGTCCGTGATAGTCCGCTGGAATGACCAGGCGGAAGAGGCTTTCTCCACTTTGAAGTCGGCCCTGTGTGGGTCCCCAGTTTTGGTGACGCTCGACTTCAAGAGGGAATTTGTGGTCCAGACTGATGCCTCCGAAGTAGGCCTCGGTGCGGTACTGTCTCAGGAAGTCAACGGGGAGGAGCACCCCGTTGTCTTCCTCAGCCGTAAGCTCACTCCAGCGGAGACCCGGTACAGTATAGTGGAGAGAGAGTGCCTGGCCATCAAGTGGGCACTCGAGTCTCTCCGCTATTATCTGTTGGGGAGGAAATTCCATCTGGTGACCGATCACTCCCCTCTCAAGTGGATGAGCCAGGCCAAGGAGAGGAATGCTCGGGTCACCAGGTGGTTCTTATCGCTGCAAAACTTTAAATTCACAGTAGAACACAGGGCAGGCCGGTTACAGGGAAACGCGGATGCCCTGTCTCGAGTACACTGTCTGGCGTGCGTTCACCCCCTCAGGGTTGAACAAAGGGGGGAGGTATGTAGGAAGGTGCAAGGGTCCGTCATTGACGGAAGGTACGTGTCACCGAGGTTCCTGGCCTCGGTGAGATAAGAATCGGTTATTTTATGTGTCAGCCGCAGCTAGTGGTCGCTGACACTGTTTATTCTTAGTGTGGCTGAAAAGCCGATCCGGGCCGATTCTTATTGGGAGCAGCCAAAGAGCAGGGTGGGTGGCTGTTCCCCACGTCCAGGCCAGGTTTTGGGCTGGGGTTTAAAAAACCCAGCCAGCAGCTCAGCTGGGTGTGGTATGTTCCTCCAAGGAAAAGTGGTGCTGTGAAGGCTCTGTGTCTTGGGGAGCTGCATGAGAGCCACCAGCTGGAAGCCAGGCACCCTAAAAGCCTGCTGTGGATATTCAGGTGACGTGTTCGTTTTGAGTTCTATGGACTTTGGCCATGTGAAATAACATGAGGAATTTCTGTGGTGTGAATTAACACCAGGACTCTGCCAAGTGTTTGTGTTATTTTTTTCCCTTGTTGTGTGAATAAACACTGACTTTTGCTTTACTACCGTGTTCTTGCCTCTGTACTGCGTCCGCTTACCCTGCCTACCAGAGCGAATCCCCACAATATATATATATATATACACTCACCTAAAGAATTATTAGGAACACCATACTAATACAGTGTTGGACCCCCTTTTGCCTTCAGAACTGCCTTAATTCTGCGTGGCATTCATTCAACAAGGTGCTGATAGCATTCTTTAGAAATGTTGGCCCATATTGATAGGATAGCATTTTGCAGTTGATGGAGATTTGAGAGATGCACATCCAGGGCACGAAGCTCCCATTCCACCACATCCCAAAGATGCTCTATTGTGTTGAGATCTGGTGACTGTGGGGGCCATTTTAGTACAGTGAACTCATTGTCATGTTCAAGAAACAAATTTTAAATGATTCAAGCTTTGTGACATGGTGCATTATCCTGTTGGAAGTAGCCATCATAGGAATGGTACATGGTGGTCATGAAGGGATGGACATGGTCAGAAACAATGCTCAGGTAGCCCGTGGCATTTAAACGATGGCCAATTGGCACTAAGGGGCCTAAAGTGTGCCCAGAACACATCCCCCACACCAATACACCACCAGCCTGCACAGTGGTAACAAGGCATGATGGATACATGTTCTCATTCTCTTTACGCCAAATTCGGACTCTACCATTTGAATGTCTCAACAGAAATCGAGACTCATCAGACCAGACAACATTTTTCCAGTCTTCAACAGTCCAATTTTGGTGAGCTTGTGCAAATTGTAGCCTCTTTTTCCTATTTGTAGTGGAGATCAGTGGTACCCGGTGGGGTCTTCTGCTGTTGTAGCCCACCTTTCTTTCTCATTCTGACATTCAGTTTGGAGTTCAGGAGATTGTCTTGACCAGGACCGCAACCCTACATGCATTGAAGCAACCGCCATGTGATTGGTTGACTAGATAATCGCATTAATGAGAAATAGAACAGGTGTTCCTAATAATTCTTTAGGTGAGTGTATATACAGGTCCTTCTAAAAAAATTAGCATATTGTGATAAAGTTCATTATTTTCTGTAATGTACTGATAAACATTAGACTTTCAGATATTTTAGATTCATTACACACCAACTGAAGTAGTTCAAGCCTTTTATTGTTTTAATATTGATGATTTTGGCATACAGCTCATGAAAACCCCAAATTCCTATCTCAAAAAATTTGCATATCATGAAAAGGTTCTCTAAACGAGCTATTAACCTAATCATCTGAATCAACTAATTAACTCTAAACACCTGCAAAAGATTCCTGAGGCTTTTAAAAACTCCCAGCCTGGTTCATTACTCAAAACCGCAATCATGGGTAAGACTGCCGACCTGACTGCTGTCCAGAAGGCTATCATTGACACCCTCAAGCAAGAGGGTAAGACACAGAAAGAAATTTCTGAACGAATAGGCTGTTCCCAGAGTGCTGTATCAAGGCACCTCAGTGGGAAGTCTGTGGGAAGGAAAAAGTGTGGCAGAAAACGCTGCACAACGAGAAGAGGTGACCGGACCCTGAGGAAGATTGTGGAGAAGGACCGATTCCAGACCTTGGGGGACCTGCGGAAGCAGTGGACTGAGCCACCGTGTACAGGCGTGTGCAGGAAATGGGCTACAGGTGCCGCATTCCCCAGGTCAAGCCACTTTTGAACCAGAAACAGCGGCAGAAGCGCCTGACCTGGGCTACAGAGAAGCAGCACTGGACTGTTGCTCAGTGGTCCAAAGTACTTTTTTCGGATGAAAGCAAATTTTGCATGTCATTCGGAAATCAAGATGTCAGAGTCTGGAGGAAGACTGGGGAGAGGGAAATGCCAAAATGCCTGAAGTCCAGTGTCAAGTACCCACAGTCAGTGATGGTCTGGGGTGCCATGTCAGCTGCTGGTGTTGGTCCACTGTGTTTTATCAAGGGCAGGGTCAATGCAGCTAGCTATCAGGAGATTTTGGAGCACTTCATGCTTCCATCTGCTGAAAAGCTTTATGGAGATGAAGATTTCATTTTTCAGCACGACCTGGCACCTGCTCACAGTGCCAAAACCACTGGTAAATGGTTTACTGACCATGGTATTACTGTGCTCAATTGGCCTGCCAACTCTCCTGACCTGAACCCCATAGAGAATCTGTGGGATATTAGGAAGAGAAAGTTGAGAGACGCAAGACCCAACACTCTGGATGAGCTTTATGCCGCTATCGAAGCATTCTGGGCCTCCATAACACCTCAGCAGTGCCACAGGCTGATTGCCTCCATGCCACGCCGCATTGAAGCAGTCATTTCTGCAAAAGGATTCCCGACCAAGTATTGAGTGCATAACTGAACATAATTATTTGAAGGTTGACTTTTTTGTATTAACCCCTTAAGGACCAGGCTCATTTTCACCTTAAGGACCAGGCCATTTTTTGCAAATCTGACCAGTGTCACTTTAAGTGCTCATAACTTTAAAACGCTTCGACTTACCCAGGCCGTTCTGAGATTGTTTTTTCGTCACATATTGTACTTCATGACACTGCTAAAATTGGGTCAAAAAAGTTAATTTTTTTGCATAAAAAAATACATTTTTTACCAAAAATTTTGAAAAATTAGCAAATTTCAAAGTTTCAGTTTCTCTACTTCTGTAATACATAGTAATACCCCCAAAAATTGTGATGACTTTACATTCCCCATATGTCTACTTCATGTTTGTAGCATTTTGGGAATGATATTTTATTTTTTGGGGATGTTACAAGGCTTAGAAGTTTAGAAGCAAATTTTGAAATTTTTGAGAAATCTTCAAAATCCCACTTTTTATGGACCAGTTCAGGTTTGCAGTCATATTGTGAGGCTTAGATAATAGAAACCTCCCAAAAATGACCCCATTCTAGAAACTACACCCCTCAAGGTATTCAAAACTGTTTTTTCAAACTTTATTAACCCTTTAGGTCTTCCACAAGAGTTGATGGCAGATGGAGAAACAATTTTGAAATTTCTATTTTTTGGAAAATTTTCCAATATAATCAATTTTTTCCAGGAGTAAAACAAGGGTTAACTGCCAAACAACACTCAAAATGGGTTGCCCTGATTCTGTAGTTTGCAGAAACACCCCATATGTGGTCGTAAACTACTGTTTGGCCGAACGGTAGCACATAGAAGGAGGGGAACACCATATGGGTTTTGGAAGGCAGATTTTGCAGGACTGGTTTTGTTTATACCATGTCCCATTTGAAGCCCCCTGTTGCACCCCTAGAATAGAAATTTCAAAAAAGTGACTCCATCTAAGAAAGTACACCCCTCAAGGTATTCAAAACTGGGTTTACAAACTTTGTTAACCCTTTAGGTGTTCCACAAGAGTTAATGGCAGATGGAGAAACAATTTTGAAATTTCTATTTTTTGGAAAATTTTCCAATATAATCAATTTTTTCCAGGAGTAAAACAAGGGTTAACTGCCAAACAACACTCAAAATGGGTTGCCCTGATTCTGTAGTTTACAGAAACACCCCATATGTGGTCGTAAACTACTATTTGGCCGAACGGGAGCACATAGAAGGAGGGGAACACCATATGGGTTTTGGAAGGCAGATTTTGCTGGACTGGTTTTGTTTATACCATGTCCCATTTGAAGCCCCCTGTTGCACCCCTAGAATAGAAATTTCAAAAAAGTGACTCCATCTAAGAAAGTACACCCCTCAAGGTATTCAAAACTGGGTTTACAAACTTTGTTAACCCTTTAGGTGTTCCACAAGAGTTAATGGCAGATGGAGAAACAATTTTGAAATTTCTATTTTTTGGAAAATTTTCCAATATAATCAATTTTTTCCAGGAGTAAAACAAGGGTTAACTGCCAAACAACACTCAAAATGGGTTGCCCTGATTCTGTAGTTTGCAAAAACACCCCATATGTGGTCGTAAACTACTGTTTGGCCGAACGGTAGCACATAGAAGGAGGGGAACACCATATGGGTTTTGGAAGGCAGATTTTGCAGGACTGGTTTTGTTTATACCATGTCCCATTTGAAGCCCCCTGTTGCACCCCTAGAATAGAAATTTCAAAAAAGTGACTCCATCTAAGAAAGTACACCCCTCAAGGTATTCAAAACTGGGTTTACAAACTTTGTTAACCCTTTAGGTGTTCCACAAGAGTTAATGGCAGATGGAGAAACAATTTTGAAATTTCTATTTTTTGGAAAATTTTCCAATATAATCAATTTTTTCCAGGAGTAAAACAAGGGTTAACTGCCAAACAACACTCAAAATGGGTTGCCCTGATTCTGTAGTTTGCAAAAACACCCCATATGTGGTCGTAAACTACTGTTTGGCCGAACGGTAGCACATAGAAGGAGGGGAACACCATATGGGTTTTGGAAGGCAGATTTTGCAGGACTGGTTTTGTTTATACCATGTCCCATTTGAAGCCCCCTGTTGCACCCCTAGAATAGAAATTTCAAAAAAGTGACTCCATCTAAGAAAGTACACCCCTCAAGGTATTCAAAACTGGGTTTACAAACTTTGTTAACCCTTTAGGTGTTCCACAAGAGTTAATGGCAGATGGAGAAACAATTTAGAAATTTCTATTTTTTGGAAAATTTTCCAATATAATCAGTTTTTTCCAGGAGTAAAACAAGGGTTAACTGCCAAACAAAACTCAAAATGGGTTGCCCTGATTCTGTAGTTTGCAAAAACACCCCAAATGTGGTCGTAAACTACTGTTTGGCTAAACGGCAGGACATAGAAGAAGGGGAACGCCATACGGTTTTTGGAAGGCAGATTTTGCTGGACTGGTTTATTTACACCATGTACCCTTTCAAGCCCCCTGATGCACCCCTAGAGTAGAAACTCCATAAAAGTGACCCCATCTAGGAAACTACGGGATAAGGTGGTTGTTGTTTTGGGACAATTTTTGGGGTAAATTAGATTTTTGGTTGCTCTATATTACTCTTTTTTGAGGCAATGTAACAAAAAAATTTAATTCTAAAATTGTTTCTACATTCGCTATTTAGTTTTGTGGAACACCTAAAGGGTTAACATAGTTTGTAAAGTAATTTTTGAATACCTTGAGGGGTGTAGTTTCTTAGATGGGGTCACTTTTTTGGAGTTTCTAGTCTAGGCTACATCAGGGGGGGCTTCTAATGGGACATGGTGTAAAAAAAAAAAACTGTCCATCAAAATCTGCCTTCCAGAAACCGTATGGAGTTCCCTTCGTTCTATGCCCTGCCGTGCGGCTATATAGCCATTTACGACCACATATGGGGTGTTTCTGCAAACTACAGAATTGGGGCAATAAATGTTTAGTTTTGTTTGGCTGTTAACCCTTGCTTTATTACCGGCAAAATGGATTTAAATTTAAATTTTGCCCAAAAATAGGTGTTTTGGCACCGTTTTTATTTTATATTTTTAACACCGTTCATCCGAGGCGTTTGGTAAAAAGTTATTTTTATAGCGACGACTTTTACGCACGCGACGATGCCCAATATGTATGGCTCTCAGACTTTGGAGACACTAAGCAGGCATCCTAAAACTGCGGCCCTCCAGATGTTGTAAAACTACAATTCCCACCATGCCCTGATGATGGCTGTAGGTTGTCTGGGCATGCTGGGAGTTATAGTTTTACAACATCTGGAGGGCCGCAGTTTGAGGATGCCTGCACTAAAACTAATATTTTTTGGGGAAAGAAAAATTGTTTTCGTGTCTCCAAAGTCTGAGAGCCATAGTGTTTTATGTTCTCTAGTGAACTGTTGGGGATTATAAAAATTTAGTACTCCATGGAAGTGTGATACTCCCTGAAGCAATCGATAATGCAGAGGCCCGGATGATCGGGGCACGTGTCACATTGAGTTGTGGTGTCCTTCCGTATCCCCCTCTTGTGACACACTCTGCACTTTTTTTGGGTTCGTCCCTTCTTTCCAGTATGGGGGACCACACCTGGAAAGTGTTGGCCAGGGACGATCCGGGCGCCTCCAGTTCCCGAGGTACTCCGGCCTGCTCTTTCCCGGTCCGAAAAGATCAGGTCTTTGAGGACTGCCTCATAGAATTGGAGGAATGTCCCTGTGCTGCCAGCGCTTCGGGATAGTACAAAAGAGTTGTACATGGCAACCTGCACCATGTAGACCGCAACTTTTTTGTACCATGCCCGGGTTTTGCGCATGGCGTTATATGGCGTGAGGACTTGATCAGAGAGATCAACTCCTCCCATATACCGATTGTAGTCGACGATACAATCGGGCTTGAGGACCGTTGCCGCGGTACCTCGCACAGGGACTGGGGTGGTGCTGTTACCGTGGATTGTGGACAGCATAAGGACATCCCTCTTGTCCTTATACCTGACCAGCAACAGGTTTCCACTGGTAAGTGCACGGGTCTCACCCCTGGGGATAGGTACCTGGAGGGGGTAGGCAGGGAGGCCGCGTTGATTTTTCCGCACGGTCCCACAAGCGAACGTGGATCTGGCGGCAAGGGACCTGAACAAGGGAATGCTGGTATAAAAGTTGTCCACGTACAAGTGGTAACCCTTATCCAGCAGTGGGTACATAAGGTCCCACACGAGTTTCCCGGTAACACCCAGAGTGGGGGGACATTCTGGTGGTTGAATCCGGGAATCTCGCCCCTCGTACACACGAAATTTGTAAGTGTACCCTGAGGTACTCTCACAAATTTTGTATAGCTTCACGCCATACCTCGCCCGCTTTGTGGGAATGTATTGGCGGAAACTGAGTCTCCCCTTGAACGCAACGAGAGACTCATCAACCGCGACCTCCCTTCCAGGTACGTAGGCCTGCTGAAATGTGGCCCCAAAGTGATCGATGACCGGCCGTATCTTGTACAGCCGGTCATAGGCAGGATCACCTCGGGGTGGACATGCTGCATTATCGGAATAATGCAGACATTTCCGGATGGCCTCAAACCGGTGACGTATCATGACCATACTGTACAGTGGGGTCTGGTACAGGACGTCCCCACTCCAGTATTGCCTGACACTGGGTTTTTGGACTAGACCCATATGCAGCACGAGGCCCCAAAATGTCCTCATCTCGGCTGCACTGACCGGCGTCCAGCCACCGGGTCTAGCCAAAACTGAGCCTGGGTTTTGAGCGACGAACTGTTGGGCGTACAGATTCGTCTGCTCCACCATCAAATTCACCAGTGGGTTACTGAAAAAAAAACTAAAAAAGTCTATTTCAGTAAACCCCACTGTGGGAATCTGGATTCCAGGATTGCCAGCGAAATCCGGAATCTCAGGCTCAAAGTCCACTGGGGGACACCAGCTAAGTTCATCGGCAGGGGGCTCCGGTGAACTTATTTGGTGGGCCGGGAAACCAGTACGAACCCCAGGGCGGCTCGTACTAGGGTGGGCCACAGGATCCCTAGCATGTGTGGCCCCTGGCTCCGCCTGGCGGCGTCTCCGCTGCCTTGGTGGCTCATCGTCATCCGATGATGATGAGGAGGATGCGGATGACAAAAGGAACGTGGGGTCATCCTCATCCTCACTGGGGCTCTCAGAGTCGGAGGCAATCTGGGCATATGCCTCCTCGGCCTGAGAACACCCGGCGGGCCATGGGTGTGTGTGTGTGCGTGTGTATGTGCGTGCGTGTAAACCTTTATTCTATGTGCGTGTGTGTGGGGGCACGGGTGTTCACGTACTAAAAAGTCCAGGCAAAAAAATGAAGTGTTAGGAAAAAAAAAAAAAAAAAAGTTCAAACTTGCTGATCTGCGGTTCAACGCTGATCAGCGGTCGGTGGGGTGGTGGGGCGGGCGATGCGCTAACAGTGGACGGACGCTAAAAAGTGCCGGCCAGTCAGCGCACGCAGAAAAAAAAAAAATGTGGTGGTGGGGGAAGGGTCTGGTGGTGGGGGGAGGGGGTTGGTGGGTGGGGGGGGGCTGGTGGTGGGGGGGGGCTGGTGGTGGGGGGGATGCGGGGGGGGCAAGTGGCAGGGGGGGTCTGGGGTCTGAAAGTTGAAAAAAAAAAGTTTGGAATAAATGTGCTTTTTTTTTTTTTTTTTTTTCTAACTTTTCCCTTCTATCCCTGCCTAACGGTGCCTCTCCCTCACTGACCCTAACCTACCTGGGTGGCGATGGGTGCAGGAGGGTGATGGATGCCGATTTAGGGGGACACAGGAGCTGGTGCTGGACGATGCTGCACGGTCAGGGTGCTGGACAGGAAGAGGAGGGGAGAGAGGAGCGCAGGAAGTTTGAATCTCGCGCCTCTCTCCCCTGCACCAATCAGCACCCTGGACAGCGGCGTTCAGCACCAGGGCCAGCTCCGCCTCTGCAAATCCTCGGACTGCGATTGGTGGTGTAAAATTACGCCACCGATCGCAGTCTTTTTCCGGTTCATCGGGTCACAGGACACCCGAATGGACCGGAAACGCAGAAAACCGCAGGTCTGAATTGACCTGCGGTTTTCTGCGATCGCCGATACGGGGGGGTCCAATGACCCCCCCCTGCGTTGTTACGGGATGCCGGCTGAATGATTTCAGCCGGCGTCCCGTTCCTATTAACCCCTGCGGCGCCGGAATGCAGATTTTAAGTCAGGACGTACCGGTACGTCCTCGGTCCTTAAGGACTCGGGAAATAGGGCGTACCGGTACGTCCTCGGTCCTTAAGGGGTTAAAGGGAACCTGTCATGTGGACATTTGATTATAATCTAACTAATTATATACAATCATTAACTACTAAAAAGTACCTTAGATGTATTCACTTACTGGTGTGACAGATGGTTACCTCATAATATACACACAAAGATGCCACATGCCGCATGCTAATGAGCTGATTTGAGTCCAGCGTGATGTCATTGAGTCCAGCCTATATTTAATTCAGAACTATAGCCACTCCCCTGCCCACCTGCTGCTGATTCATATGGAAAATAACTGTCACTCAGCAGCAGGTAGGCGGGGAGAGTCAGGAGCTCATGAATATTCAGGACTCATCATTATCAGCTGGCGCTTTTGAATACAAGATGTTGGCAGATTGACTGGGTCAATTAAAGAAAGTGACCCTGCATTTTGCTAAGAGAATCAGTCACTTATTTATGTTGCCCTTAGTTAGGACACCATAAAGCTGGTGACAGGTTCCCTTTAAGTCCCCTAGGAGGACTTAAAATAAGTGTAAAATAATAAAACTAAAAATAAAGATCATAGGGATCAACAAGTCTCAAAATGCCCAAACTAATAAAATGTAAAAGTATTTATCCCTGTACGGTGAACGCTGTGAGGAAAAAAAATGCCCTTTGCTCTTTTTTGAAGCCTCCCAAAAAAATGAATAAAAAGTATTGAATAAGTCATACTAAATGGTATCAGTAAAAACTACAGATCGTCCCTCAAACAGCTCCATAGAAGTAAATTTAAAGCGGGAGAAGGAGACACCCATTGAGAAACCCTGGCATCTCCTCCTCCCTGTACCGATGTTCAGTATTAACATACTGAGCGGGAAAACTACAGAGGGGCACAGCGGGGCGTAGGAGCCATATTTTTAAAAAAACAGGCTGGGTGGCAGCATCAGCGGGGGGTACTCCGCAAGTAAGGGTATTTATCTAGAATAAAAGAAATGCATGAAAGGTCTGCTTTAAAATTATTAGGTTATTGGGGTCAGGATAAGTATTAAAACTCTAGAAAAACTATTAAAATTTGGTATTTGAGAATGCCATAAAAACGAAAGCCATAAAAGTATGCCGGACTTGTGTTGTTTTTCAGTTCAACGCCATATGCAATTTTTTTCCAGCTTGCCCTCTTGTGTGATTAGGACATTAACACATCATTTTAGTTTTGCCTGAAGTGTTCCTTCCCTTCGACTAATACAGCTATATCCCCTAAATCACCAAAGGGGGAGAGTGGAGGTCAGCCTCTGCAGGGTTTGTTTCTGTAACTTCAAGCAATAATAACTGGACTTTCTTTCATGTATACCAAGGACCTAGTTCTCCTGTACATTAATATAGAAAAACCTCTCTGTGAAATTGTGATGCAGAAGTAATAATATTTATTTATTGTACAGGTTCAATCCATTGAAGAAAAACTTGATGTCCTCCTTGGTTTTTATTCTCAGTCTCTAAAGAAGGGCCCTGTCAGCTCCTCTACACTGACGTCAATGCAATTGCCACTAATAGACCATGATATGACATCTGATTACCATAGTCCTGTGGATCAAGTTGATATATCGGTGTCTGCACAGACGCTAAATATTTCGCGTTCCGACAGCACCAACATGGAATGAAGGACTCACAGTACAGGGGTAGAGTTGCCTTATGCCTCCAGCTTCTCTACTGGTCATTGGTAGAGTCACATGTTTTCCAATTCATGGCTGGAATGGCTACAATACTCCCTGCATCTTACAACATAATGATTATTATGCAATTTCAAGTCTTCTGGAAAAGAAACCCAGTTTTGTCACAGAGAGGTGAGAAGGACTTGTAAAGCCATATATTCTCTGTGCTGTGCAGTTTTTTTTTGGTTAGGAGAGAAGATTTCTGAGATACCAAGGTCACAACATTGAGCTACACTGTGGCCACTGTTAGCAATCCACAGAATTTCTGCATTGTCCTTTCTTGCGTCTATGTCTTGCTAAGTTGGCGAGTGCCAGCTTTACAGCACTCAGCCTCTAGAAAGTGCCTCAAAGGTCTTATTATGCAGATGCTGCTCCTGTCAATCTTTCATCTCCTAGTGCGGGGCAGCACGTGCACTGGTGCACATGCAACTTGAGCTTCTTACTTCTGGTCTCTGTTCAGCAAGGCATTTTGCTCAGCCTAGACACTGAGACAAACTGATATATGCATGGATTACAGTGATTGAAGCTTCATCTCCAGAGGTAGAAGAGCATCCTCCTTATCAGTTTCTGCCACCTGCTGGAGCGGAAGAAAAGTAGACAACTGAGAATTGAACTGTTAGCGTGAACTGAATGAATGTCTACCCTCGTCTTTACTGAGGTGTGTGCTTGTGGGATTGTCTGCTGAGATGAGTGGATTACGTTCATGTAAAAATATCAAAGAACTTTTTTAATAGGGTGTTTGTGTAAATATATATTTATTCCAATTAGTTGAACCATTTGTAAAATATGTGGTTGTCACACACTAAGCACTATTTTGTGTTTATTAGTACATGAGGACATGATGGGTGTGCCTTTCATCCCCGTGATCTCAGCTTCCGAGCTAGAAGATTCTTTGTTGGTCTCGCAGTGGTGAGCCGTGTTGTTCTGTAAATAGCATTGTACTACAATGGAAGATTCCTTTTTTCTGATTTCTCGCCAGGGACAAACAATGTACCGTATTTTTCGCCCTATAAGACGCACTACCCCCCCCCCCCAAGTGGGGAAAAAATAGCAGTGCGTCTTATGGGGGCGAATGCTGTGACTGTCCGGTGAATATGCTGAGAGGGAGGAGGGGTTGGGGGCCGGCGTCTGTTTCTGTAATGGCAGCGGGGCCCGGTGCAGTCACTGTATTCTACTACACTTCCCCGCTCTCTGTAGTATACAGTAATCATATCTAACTTGTGGGTATTGTTAAAGTATTCCAATCATCTTAAATCTAGCGCTGTACTACTTACAACTAACTTCTTGGCAGTCAGGAAGCCGGGCGGGCGAGCGCTCGTAGCGTAGCCCACTACGCTCACTGCGCCTGCGCCACCCACTTTATGAATGAAGCAGGCGTAGTGAGCGCCCGCCCGGCCTCCTGACTGCCAAGAAGTTAGTTGTAAGTAGTACAGCGCTATATTTAAGATGATTGGAATACTTTAACAATACCCACAGGTCAGATATGATTACCGTATACTACAGAGAGTGGGGCCCGGTGTAGTAGAATACAGTGACTGCACCGGGCCCCGCTGCCATTACAGAAACAGATGCCGGCCCCCATTTACTACACAGGGACACTGTTATGGGGGATCTGTGGATGACACATAAGATGCTATATATGTGTCATCCACAGATGCCCCCATAACAGTGCCATCCACAGATGCCTCCACAATGACCCCCATAACAGTGCCATCCACAGATGCCCTCATAACAGTACCATCCACAGATGCCCCCATAACAGTGCCATCCACAGATCCCCCATAATAGTGTCATCTACAGACCACCATTACGGTAGTTCAAAAGCACACCTTTTCGTTCAAAATATATATTTTTTTAATTTCCTCCTCAAAAACCCAGGTGCATCTTATGGGCAGGTGCGTCTTATATGGCGAAAAATACGGTATATAATACAAGCTGACAGATTTTATTTCTGCCCCAATAATACATTTCAAATAAAGTCCCTGTCTCCACTGGGCTCACAATTTACTGTAAATATCAAGCAAACCTAAGTGTATCTTTTTGAACTCCATGCAAATGTTGCCTTTTCAGACTTGAAACCAGGATCCCAGTGCTGCAAGTCAGGAGTGCTAACCACTGGACCACCATGTTCCTCTATGTATTACATTATTTGCATTTCGTGAGGCAATGTAACTGCACAACCAGCATCTATATTTTTTTATTTGATTTATTAATATGACCAAGACTTATGGTATAAAGATAGCAAAATGATCATGTACCAATAGTGGAATTGCAATGTGACTTACACAGCGAGGAGGTTACAAAAGCAGTCTAACAAAGGTTTACACTGAATTTGAAGGGTAACTGTAGTATTAACAAACGTTTTATATATTTCATAGTGACATATGGAAGGTTTTGACCCTCAGTGATCTCTAGAAAAAGGAGAGGGAAGCGCTAACATAGAGAGACTCTTTGCTGAGCCTGTCTTCTCTGTGTGAAAACATCTACTGTATCTCCTAGTTTTAGTGATCAGTGGTGGTCTCAGGACTCAGCCTCCTGCTGATCAAAACCTTTCATATGCCACTATGAAATATCAAGTACTGGTAACTCTAGTGCTTGAGATGAAGTTAAACCAACTGGTGTTTTAATTACCATTTTGGGTATCTAAATGGGGAGACATTGTTGAGTCATCACTGAATATTGCCAAGAGGACTTCACTGTAAAACTTGTTAGGAGACATGTTCATGTGACTTTATAACATAATCTGCCAACGAAAAAATATCCTTCCATTGCAATACAGGCAATTACCATATACATGTCCGTTAATTTATTTAAAGCGGTTGCAAACTTTTGCAGATTCCATTCTTCTTCTGGCCAGTACAATGACTTGGTCTTGCTTGAATTTGTCCTTGAATTTGTTGAAGTGTTCTGCAGGCAGAGGCCACAGTGCAAGCCCCTTTTATCTTAGTCTACTTTCACACTTGCGTTTTGGCTTTCCGTTTGTGAGATCTGTTCATGGGCTCTCACAAGCGGTCCAAAACGGATCAGTTTGCATTCTAATGCATTCTGAATGGAAAAGGATCCGCTCAGAATGCATCAGTTTGCATCAGTTCAGTCTCCATTCCGCTTTGGAGAAGGACACCAAAACGCTGCTTGTGTTTTGGTGTCCATCTGATGAAACCTTGCCAAACGCATCCGGGTACACAATGTAAGTCAATGGGGACGGATCCGTTTTCACTGGCACAATAGAAAACGGATCCGTCCTCCATTAACTTTCACTAGTGTTCAAGAAGAATCCGTCTTGGCTATGTTAAAGATAATACAAATGGATCCGTTCTGAACGGATGCATATGGTTGTATTATCTGAACGTGAGTGTGAAAGTAGCCCTAGTCTAACACCAAGGCTATTTTGCTTCACTATCTCACCTGGTGCACCAGGAGCAGTAAAAAAATTTTTTTTTTTTAAATACCAGTAATTGCCGACTATGTAATAAGAGCACAATGGCTTGCAGAGAGATTGTCTGGTGTGGTATGTTTCAAGTAAACACTCCACCGGCCACTTATTTCATGTAAGCTGTGGGAAAGATCTCGTTTACAGCAGGCTAAATCCCTGCCATTTTAGACATTTGACTCTCACTACTTGGAATACCTCTAGGAATATTTTACATTTTAGATTTTTAGAGAAAAAAAAAAAAGCTCCTTTACTAAACCTAAAAAAAAGTTCCAGAAGCCACACTTTCTAAATCTGGGGTGCAGTTACAGTATGAATGTCTTCCTATGTGCTGTGCCTCTGGATGGAAATATCTTTACACAAACACCCATTTCTGAGATTTGGTTGTAGATGCATGGAAATACAGCACTTGTATGTATGAGAGAGTGGCGTGTATGGTAGACTGTAATATACTATGTCTATGTACATGAGGTATGTGCCCTCATCAATGAATAATATTATTTGCACAGCTGTCTCTCTCTCTCTAGGAGAAGGAAAAATATATGCAAAGCATTGTGCTTCCCTGCATTGCTCCGTCTTCCGTCCCATGGCACAAAGCATGACTTCCCACATCCTAAGCATGTAGCTGCTTCATCCCATCAACCTTCCCTACAGGATTACCTCTAGTTGTGCTTGATATCCATCACATCTTGCCCTAAGAAAACAAGCTGCTGCAAAGCCCGAAAAATGTTTCATCTGATATCAGAAAACGTAACTGGGGCACAGGGAAGACATTCCTCACGTTCCAAAAGGAAATGGCAATTTATATTACTAGCCCATTTACCTAGTGCCAAGATCTGTTCTTTGCCTTCCCTAGAATAGGTTCTGAGTCCATGTACGTCTACCCTAGTGTTACAGAAACGTGCAGTGAATTCTGAGGGGCCTGGAATAGAGTTGCAAAACTAGGTCAGTCTTGCTGAAATAGGGACAGCCCAAGGCTATGTACTGCAAAAGTCTTTACTACACAAAAAAGGTAAATTTTCCTTTCAGCAGAACTGACCGAAATCTCTCCCTGGTGACTGTCTACTGGTTTTATTTCAGTCGCTCATAGCTCACCATTTACAGTATATAACGTGTGGAAAGAGAGGAGATTGTGGTCCTGTTTCATTGTTTCTTCCCTCCCTTGGGTAGTGGAAACAGTAAGAGGTAAATGTCTGATAGTTCCTGTAAACGTATTATCTACCTCACTGCAGACTATTGTCCTCTTTTGTCAGTATTTTAGAAGGTTCCCTCTAGAGTTCTTCTCTTGGTGTGCGAAGGAAAATGCTTCCTCCACAATCATCCTTGCACCTCAAACACCTTGACATATGGCAATCCCTTGGACCTTTGTCATATGTTTTCTAACGTTATGTGTAACTCCATATGTAGAGACAAAAATTTACATTATAGCCAGCTAAACTTTATGTTGCCTAATGTGTTCATCTACATCTGTGAGATGTGTGGAAGCTAGCTATCTCCTCTCTGCTTTTCAGCTATTTAGCCGCTTTCTCCATCATCTGCCTGTGGACATTAGGGTCACTTTGCAGGAGTAGGTGGACCTAACATTCACAAGATGCAGGATGTTGTACAGAAGTGTGCTCTTGATGGGCTTACATCTGTCTCCAGTACTGTATTTCCCACCGCTAGTGAAAGAAGTAGAAAAAGAAACCAGGAATGTGTCAAATTCATTCAGTAGAAAAAGAAAACCAAATTGATGCTTTTCATTGGGTTAGAGTCACATTTCTTGGCATGAGGTTTAAATCACACTGAGGACTATTTACTATGTGCAGGGCAGGAGGTAGTGAAGGGGGTCCAGTATGAAGCGCGGCCTGTCCTGCCAGTGAAGACACTTAGTCATCTATATAGCTGCGCTGCACATTGTAAATAAGACATTTGTCATATGAAGAAATCCTATACCAGGATGTATTTTACAGTGTGTTTGCTGCCAACTGTTGGAAGCTGAAAGCAGTACAGGTGGCATCCACATTGGGCACAACCTTTCAGAAGGGCACCTAGTGCTTGTATGATGTTATTGTCCCAAACGGCAGTGCAGAAAATACAGCTAGATTTGTATTTGGTTCTGATTGCCAAACCTATTTCGTTCTCAATGTAGAATTCTTGCCCCAGCTGAAAGGTAAGGAGGTTTAATTAAGAAATCTCACATGAAGTGAGGTGGTTCTTATCGATTTCTTGCTTGCTCTGAGGTGTCCCTTTCAGGTTGGTGTCCCCTGCATCCTGGTGTCTGGATTTAGATAGGCTCCTGCACCCTCTTCTTGAATGTTATGCATGCACAGGCATGGACCTAGGATCTGCATCCTATGTAAGAGGCTTTGCCCAGTAACAGACATTTACCTGCTTCTTCCTCACCTTGCAAGATCACCAGAAAGAGGGATTCATTTTCCTGAGGGGAAGAATAGCTGTAGTTAGAATGTTGTTAGGAGAATGCTTTGAGCTACTGAAACTTGACTTGGAAATAGATGCGTTTGCAATAGAACAAATATGTACCTCACTAATTTATTGATTTCATTAAAATTTTACTTAAAAAGTTGTCTGTTTCTGCCTTTTATTTATTTTCATCCAATGTATAACTAAGTTGTCAGTGGGATAGCTGCTCTAGCTGAATATGCATACCCTAATATTGTAGACTGGTTGTACTGCCATACTAAAGAGACCGTGTACGCCTCCTCATAAATCAGCAGCGCACCTGGTTATCATAGCCTCGGGTTAGCCGCCTGGCTATGATAACTCTGCCCTAATGACATCTTCAAAATGTTATGTACACATAGCAGAATATTTCTGCATATAAACTGACCTGTAGCTTTGAAGTTTAAAATCCACAGCATGTGGTTGGGATGTGGATTTTGATGCATAACTTATGCAGATCTGCAGAAAAAGTCCCAATTTTTTTTTTTTTTTAAACCAATATAATCACCTACCCTTGAGCTTCCCTGGCTTCTTTGCTTGGTCCATGCCAGTCTGTATAGTTCGGCCTATTATGACCTGTTGTCCTATATGACCACTGCAGCCAATCACAGGATGCAGTGGTCACATGGACCAGATTTTACTGCAGGCTTGTACAGAGACCAGCATGGAACTAGGCATGGGGGCCATATTTGCTGATGATTTTCCTACGGATTCTTGTAGAATTGCTGTGGAAATCTTTTGGAGCAATTCCACTACACGTGTATGTAGCCTTAAAGAGCACCTGTCAGCAGTATCATTCCTATTAACCCACACTTACTGTTTGGTAGGGTTGATCCTGCTAATTAAAATGTTAACTGCCTTGTGAATATCCGTTGCAGCATGGCCAAGAAAGAAATAATGATTCTTTATGCAAATGAGGGCTTCAGTGCACTGAGGGGAGTAGCCAGCAGTGGAAAGCTGAGGTGCACCAAATGGCTATGCACCGCCCCTCAGAGTCCTAAAGCTCTCATTTGCATAAAACATATTTTTTTCTTGGGAATGGCACAATTGATTTTTGCAAAAAAAAGCTATCATTTTAATCAGGAGGCTCGGGCTTATCTTACTGGTCAGGGATCTGTAAAGATGTAAGATTTTAAAACTAGTTCACATTTCCGTTTGACCAGCTTCACTACTTGTATCCATAACAGCAATTCAGGCTACAGCACTCATTTACAAATACATACTGTAGCAATCTGCTGATGGATGAAGTACTGGTATCCACCACAAGATGGCAGAATAAAGCTACTGTGTACCTGTTTCTGAAACCCTGCTGAATCTAAATTCTAAGCGGGAAAGGCAGTAAGCTGCAAAGTTTCCCATCCACCTCAGGATCTGAATCATCCATCACAAAGATTTTTATATATTGGTTTTCTCAGATTTCCAAGTTAGTGCTTGAAATATCAGTTGCCTGTACTAATATTTTTTCTCACAATCGCCTACCAGAGTTGCACTTCCCAATCTCTGAATAATTGGGGCTGTAGTCTGTGAGGTGGTGTTGTATTATATTTAACATTATTGAGATGAGGAATCACAGGTGATAACTCAGTGGATAGAATAGAACACACAGCGGAAACGGGAGACACGGGTCTAGATTTACTGTGTTTTTGCTCCTAGAATCTGGCTAAAAAGTGGTGCAGTTTGGCGCAGCTAAGTTTTATCCAATTCTTTCGGCCTACTCAAAAAAAGAATGGGGCTTTTGGAAAAAGGGCATGCCCTAAGGTGAACATTTTGCACTCAAAGGACAGCAACCAATATTTAGTGTAAAGTTACCATGCACTACATAGTTACTGTCACGGTGGGGAGTTGGTGAAACCCCCACCGTAGGATATAAGGTATGCGGGGGAACAGCTAGGCCGGGATCAGGGAGTGGGTCACCTCCTTAGGCTACTTTCACACTTGCGTTCAGAGCGAATCCATCTGGGGTCTGCCGAGACGGATCCGCTCCTATAATGCAGACGATGGGATCCGTTCAGAACGGATCCGTCTGCATTATATTGTAGAAAAAATTCTAAGTGTGAAAGTAGCTTCAGACGGATCCATCCAGACTTTACATTGAAAGTCAATGGGGGACGGATCCGTTTGAAAATTGAGCCATATAGTGTCAAATTCAAACGGATCCGTCCCCATTGACTTACATTGTAAGTCTGGACGGATCCGTTTGCCTCCGCACGGCCAGACGGACACCCGAACGCTGCAAGCAGCGTTCAGGTGTCCTCCTGCTGAGCGGAGCGGAGGCCAAACGCTGCCAGACTGATGCATTCTGAGCGGATCCGCATCCACTCAGAATGCATTAGGGCCGTACGGATGCGTTCGGGGCCGCTTGTGAGAGCCTTCAAAACGGAACTCACAAGCGGAGCCCCAAACGCTAGTGTGAAAGTAGCCTAAAGCGTCCCTAATCCTCGCCCCTAACACCTCACCGTATGAGCAGACCTGGATGGTAGGACGGCTCATACCCAGGATACCTAGGACCCTGAGTCGCCGTGATAATCCCTCACATAGCAGCAGAGGAGAGACGACCTGTTCTTTCAAGACACGGAAGAGCAGGGGTCTGCAGGCCTAACAGCAAGGAGAGGAAGCCAAGTGGAACGGCAGGTAAGTATCCAGTGGCGGGGATAACCACTGAACCTAGAACCCAATAAGGCATGGTAACTTACCGGCCGCAGCTGCTGGACAGCACAACAGAAGACTACACTAAGGTAAACTGGAACCCATACAAACACAGGAACCAGCAACAGCTCACAGACTTGACTTTTGGTTCACCCCTCCAGGAAACCATAGAGCCCCCTTCCGGAGGCACAACAAACAGGGTACGACTTGCATACACGCTGGCCATAAAACACCAACTGACCAGACATGTAACAACAACAAGACGAGACACCAAACCCTGAACATAAACCCACACCAAACAACCACACAGGTAAGGTAGGAGAACATGAAGGATGGAATAGGAAGACATTCCTGGAGATATCGATGTTCCACTAGGTGGCCCTCACACTGGAAGATGGAACATCCAGACAAGGAGCATAACTCCAGCACACACCAAGGCTGAAGTACAACAGACTCCTGACCTTAAGCCACAGGTATAAGAAGCACCTAGTGACCACACCCAGCAGGGTAGTTAACCCCTCCAGCACCAGACAGGGGAGGAACCAGGAGAAGAAAGGCACATACAAGACGAAATAAATGCGTTGCCCATGGCAACCGGCATGCACGGCAACGTGTGAAGCGCACAACACCGAGGCCGTGACAGTTACATAGTTACATAGTTAATACGGTTGAAAAAAGATATAAGTTCATCAAGTTTAACCAAGGGATAGGTGGGTTGAACTGAGCCACTGTAATAAATCTAGTGCAGCCTAAGTTCACCCCATTTATAGGATCAGTAAGTCTCCCCCACAGACGTCTAAGGCTGTGTAAGCCGTGTACCGGGATGGGCTCCCCAGGGTACAGCGAAGTCACGAATAAGGAAAGAAACTCCAACACCAGCTTTTGCCAAAACAGAATTTTACTAACACGTGATAATAAACACAACCACAAATGTTGAGAACATAAAATACATTTACATACACCCAGCCCAAAGGCTAAGTGGAAATTTTGCTGTAATTTACCTACTGGCGGGCACAACTAAAACTGCCTCGCCGTACCTATTACTACCCTGAAACAAACATGAACAATTGGTGCTTAGTACGGGATGCTCTATATTATTCCATCTCCCATAACTAGTTCGGTATCACATGCCTGATTATTACTACTGAGCAAAACGCTGAACTGGAAGTTTGTGGGGGTGTTTATCAGCTCCCAAATGTGCAATGTCACTTTTAGTAATAGAGTCCTTGTAGTACCAGTAGCAACTCTTTAGACCTGACACAAAGCAGAGACCCTAACTATCTAACTACAGGCCTGGTCTAAGTCTCTAGGCGCCAACACTGCAGTGTGATGCGTGCACGATCTTAACTACCTGGGTCTGCTCTTTATCCACTGATGTCTCTGACCCGAACAACCAGTCTCTCCAGCAAACATGAGGTCCCACAGGGTATGAAGCTTGTTCCTTAATCCTTGTCAGCCTTCCTGGAAATAATCCTCCTTTCCTCGGACAGGATCTGGGTCTTGGACAACAATTAGCTTCACTCAGCTGCAGCTGTGGTCACAGAGGAGGTCCTCCCACTCCTGGAACCATTAGCTTCTCTGCTCACACACAGTTTCTCAGCTCGCTCCTAAGATGGCTGCAGCTCCTTCTTTATGCTCTGAAGAACCACACCTCTAATGAATATGGAAATATGCAGTCAGTCAGCTGTGCCTAGGAAACAGCAGCATCTTGTGGCCAAACAGCAGAACGTCAGTCCAGAACATTTAATTTAATCCACACACAAACAGTGCTTAAACAAAGAGAGCTGGCCCACAGCCAGGCTCAGACTGGCCCACAAAGGTTATTACCCCGGTGGGCCCCTAGTTTCCCACCCCCTGTACAAGTGGCACATAACACAGTAGACTTACTATACTACATAAGTAAAAGAATACAAGTCTTTCTTTACTCAATGCAAAAAAGGAGTGGTGGTACACCAAATAGTGGCAGTAGTTGTACACAGTGCAGTTTCTCTCTCCAGATTGGTTATTAGTGGTACACACTCAGATTGGGTCACTGTCACTAGTCGAGTACCTCAGGGGTCAGTATTGGGCCCTATTCTCTTCAATATATTATTAATGATCCTGTAGAAGGCTTGCATAGTAAAATATCACTTTTCGCAGATGACACTAAACTGTGTAAAGTATACTACTACAGAGCGATCTGGATAGACTGGAGGCTTGGGCAGATAAGTGGCAGATGAGGTTTAACACTGACAAATGTAAAGTTATGCACATGGGAAGGAATAATGCAAGTCACCCGTACATACTAAATGGTAAAACACTTGGTAACACTGACATGGAAAAGGATCTATGAATTTTAATAAACAGCAAACTAAGCTGCAAAAACCAGTGTCAGGCAGCTGCTGCCAAGGCCAATAAGATAATGGGTTGCATCAAAAGGGGCATAGATGCCCGTGATGAGAACATAGTCCTACCACTTTACAAATCATTAGTCAGACCAGTCATGGAGTACTGTGTACAGTTCTGGGCTCCTGTGAACAAAGCAGACATAGCAGAGCTGGAGAGGGTCCAGAGAAGGGCAACTAAAGTAATAACTGGAATGGGGCAACTACAGTACCCTGAAAGATTATCAAAATTAGGGTTATTCACTTTAGAAAAAAGACGACTGGGGGAGATCTAATTACTATGTATAAATATATCAGGGGTCAGTACAGAGATCTATCCCATCATCTATTTATCCCCAGGACTGTAACTGTGACGAGGGGACATCCTCCGCGTCTGGAGGAAAGAAGGTTTGTACACAAACATAGAAGAGGATTCTTTACGGTAAGAGCAGTGAGACTATGGAACTCTCTGCCTGAGGAGGTGGTGATGGTGAGTACAATAAAGGAATTCAAGAGGGGCCTGGATGTATTTCTGGAGTGTAATAATATTACAGGCTTTAGCTACTAGAGAGGGGTTGTTGATCCAGGGAGTTATTCTGATTGCCTGATTCCTCTGGATCAACTTGCAGGATGACAGGCCGAACTCGATGGACAAATGTCTTTTTTCAGCCTTATGTACTATGTTGCTATGTAGATGAGGAGGTATGGTGGCTGGCAAAGTAGCTAATGCACCTCTGGTATGCTGTCATGCTGATTTCTCTCCCCTGAACTTCTAGCTAACAGATGTAAGTTAGTACTTGTGGCTGTAGGTTTCCACTGTATAATACAGGCTGTTATGAGTTGGTCTAGACTAGATGTGATCTAGGTGATGGGTGTCTGAGTCGTAGTCGCTCACCTGCAGCATGGCCTGGATAGCTGTGATTGCTAATCACTCTGCTGGCTGTAAATTTTGTAGCTTTAAAGATATCTCTACTTTTTGAATCCTTCAGTCCCTCTGGAGTAATGTTCTCACAGATAAGCTAGCTCTCTAGTCCCTAAGGCCCCTGGAGTAGGAAGATTAGGACGTGCTTTCTCACTCCTCACTGTCCACTGCCCTTTCTTGGCAGAATTTAGGACCAGCCCATTTCTAAAAAGAGGGGAGGAATAGAGTGGTTAGCCCAGTCCCTATGCCAACCATACCTCGCCTGCTGGTATACAGTGCAAACTTGGCAAAACATTACAAACTTGACATACTGAACCAAACTTTGCAGATACCACCAGGTCTAGGGTACTATCCACTGTATAGGTGATAATTGTTGGATTGGTAGGGGTCTGATCACTGGGGCCCCCATTAAGCGTATGAATGGAACAGCAATTCGAGCATGGACACTGCCAGTCCATTTATCCGTGTGAGACTGCCCCTGATAGCCAAGTGCAGTGCTTGGCTATTTTTGACAGTAGAATACAGTGTGTATGTAGTAGAATGTAAAACCATCACTCCATTGAAACAAGGGGACATGGGCCCCCGTTCACATGATTGTGTGGGTTAAAGTGATCAGACCGCCATATTCTAACAGTGACCTCTATCCGGTGGATCAGTGAAAACATGTTCAACCCATAGTACCCCTTTAAAGAGGACCTTTCATGGTTTTATATTAATTGAGATAAATACCTTTACTTGCAGGGCACCGCAATCCAATCACAGCCGAGAGCGTCACAGCCAGGGAGATGGTGAGCTTTTTTTCTCCCTGGCTGTGATGCCCTCCACTGTGATTGGATTGCGGCACAGCCAGGGAGAAGGAGACGCCCATTGAGCTGGCGTCTCCTCCTCCCTGTACCTATGCTCAGTATTAGCATACTGAGCGCGAAAAATACAGGGGGCACAGCGGGGCGAAAGAAGCGATATTTAAAAAATCAGGCAGGGTGGCAGCATCAGCAGGGTACCCCGCAAGTAAATGTATTTATCTTAATCAATACAAAACCATGAAAGGTCCTCTTTAAGTTAGAAAAATGGAAAGAAAGCTTGGTAAATAGAGGGTTCTTCTCTATAAGCACCCCTCCCTGTGTCTTCACCAACACCAAAGAAAGGATAGAGGGGGTCACAATTTCCCTGTAACCCTGACTTTTAGACAGAGTTATACTTTTAAGGCACTGGGGACAGGCACATTTTGTGGATGTACCATAATTGAAGTCAAATATTTTCTATAGCTCAGTAGCCAAGTGGGCAGTCTTATCAGTAAATGATAGCTTTCCCTGTATAAATGTGTATATTTAGACACCTGTCAATCACTGGTAAGACCGACCACTTGGCTACTGAACTCATATAATGAATAAGTACAAAGTTTTGCTGAATATTTTCCTACAAAATATATACATGTCAATCTGAGTGCAAAGCGTTTTAATGGGTTTTGCACGCGTGTGAGAAAAATCAGCATGTTTGGTACCCAGACCCGAACTCGAACTTCTTCACAGAAGTTCGGGTTTGGGTTAGGTGTTGTGTAAATTGTATTATTTTCCCTTATAACATGGTTATAAGGGAAAATAATAGCATTCTTAATACAGAATGCTAAGTAAATTAGGGATGGAGGGGTTAAAAAAAAATAATAATATTAAACTCACCTCATCCACTTGTTCGCGCAGCCCGGTCTGTCTTCTTTCTTCTTCTTTGATGACCTGGGAGGAAAAGGACCTTTGGTGACGTCACTATGCTCATCACATGGTCCATTACCATGGGATGGGCCATGTGATGGCTCCGCGCAGTGACATCACCAAAGGTCCTTTTCCTCCCAGGTCATCAAAGAAGAAGAAAGAAGAAAAGCCGGGCTGCGTGAACAAGTGGATGAGGTGAGGTTAATAAAAAAAAAAATTTAACCCCTCCATCCCTAATTTACTTAGCATTCTGTATTAAAAATGCTATTATTTTCCCTTTTAACCATGTTATAAGGGAAAATAATAATCGAGTCCCCATCCCGAACGTCTCCTAGCAACGCACTTCACGCAGCCCCATTCACTTCTATGGGGCCTGCGTTGCGTGAAAAACGCAGAATATAGACCCTGCTGCGATTTTCACGCAACGCATAAGTGATGCGTGAAAACAATCGCTCATGTACACAGCCCCATACAAATGAATTGGTCCGGATTCAGTGCGGGTGCAATGCGTTCACCTCACGCATTGCACCCGCGCGGAAAACTCGCTCGTGTGAAAGGGGCCTTAGTGTGTAGCTACCCTACCTTATAAAAGAATGCCTTTAGAATTAAAGATGACCTTGGATATATCAATCTGGTCAGTACTCAATCCTGTAGGACTGCTGCAGTCGGAAAGGGCATTTTCTATATCAGAAGACAAGAAATCCAGGCAGCTGCTATGCAATCATAACAGGTTTGTATTTTATTTTGGTTCATAGAGTACAGTTCAGGACGCGTTTCAGCCCTTCTTGCCCCTCCAAAGGCTGGACCCCCCCCCCCCCCCCCCCCCCCCAAAAGAGCAATAACTGAGCTATGGCACAACACAGTTCTAAGAAAAGATGCTCCAGAAATCTTATATAATGGGCAATACAATTATATGTTAAAACAAGTCCTTAAAGAGGTTGTCTGGTCATTTTCTATTGATGACCTATCCTCAGGATAGGTTTTCAATATCAGATTAGTGGGGGTCTGACAACCAGCACCCCCAATGATCGACTGTTTGAGGAGACTGTGAGCTAAGGGCGTACATGCCATCTTCCTTCTCTCTTCTTGCTCACTCT
Organism: Bufo gargarizans; assembly: GCF_014858855.1. Classification (NCBI taxonomy): domain Eukaryota; kingdom Metazoa; phylum Chordata; class Amphibia; order Anura; family Bufonidae; genus Bufo; species Bufo gargarizans. The sequence continues at coordinate 299,897,080 of NC_058082.1, read as the reverse complement.
CTATGGGACAGCAGCAGCAGACAGGAAGAGAGAAGGCAGATGGCATGTGCTCACACCATCTCCTTAAACAGCTGATCAGCGGGGGTACGGGTGTCGGTCCCCTGCCGATCTGATATTGATGACCTATCCTGAGGATAGGTCATCAATAAAAAGAAGCCGAACAACCCCTTTAAAGTCAAGAGAGTCAACATGTCATCTTTAAAGAGGACCTTTCACCGATCCTGACATTGTGAACTAAGTATACAGACATGGAGAGCGGCACCCGGGGATCTCACTGCACTTACTATTATCTCTGGGCGCCCCTCCGTTCTCCTGCTATGCCCTGCGGTATCTTCGGTCACTAGTTATAGTAGGCGGAGTCTGCCCTTGTTCTGCTGTAGCGCTGGCCAATCGCATCGCAGAGCTCACAGCCTGGGAGAAAATAACCTCCCAGGCTGTGAGCTCTGCGCTGCGATTGGCCAGCGCTACAGCAGAACAAGGGCAGACTCCGCCTACTAAAACTTAGTGACCGAAATCTCCGCCTACTATAACTTAGTGACCGAAGATACCGGAGGGCATAGCAGGAGAACGGAGCGGCTCCCAGGGATAATAGTAAGTGCAGTGAGATCCCCGGGCGCCGCTCTCCATGTCTGTATACTTAGTTCACAATGTCAGGATCGGTGAAAGGTCATCTTTAAGGACATATTGCAAATAATACTATATAAAACAGTTATTTTTTTAAGTGACTTCCTGTTTTGTATCAGTCTACATATCATTGTGAACCAGAAGGACAGAGATATAAAACAGTGGTTGAAAGGCAAGTATGTTGGGAATGTGATATAATGTGTGTCATATTTATCAAGGGACAAACATATTACTGTACAGAAATAGTTTGAGATATCTTGTCATGACAACTGTCATTGGGTCTGCCAGATATTGTTACAAGGGATGTTGTTGACATTCATATTTTGTGAATTAAATAAAGACTAAGGGTACTTTCACACTAGCGTTGTTTAAATCCGGCGTTCCATTCCGACAACGGAACTGCCCGCCGGAAAACGGATTACATTTGAATCCTGATCAGGATTTTGATCACAATGAAAAAAAGGATTGGAAAAAACGGATCCGCCATTTATGGACTTTAACTTTTTTTTCAAATTTTTCGGGTTTTACATGCAAAAGCAGGATCCGGTTTGACTGAACACACGGCGCCAGTAATGCAAGTCAATTGGAAAAAGACCGGATCCGGCGTTCAGTCAAAGTGTTCAGGATTTTTGGCCGGAGGTAAAAATACAACATGCTACGGTTTTCTGAAAAGCCTGATCAGTCAAAAATACTGAACTGAAGACATCCTGAGGCATCCTGAACAGATTACTCTCCATTCAGAATGCATTAGGATAAAACTGATCAGTTCTTTTCCGGATTTGAGCCCCTAGGACGGAACTCAGCGCCGGAAAAGAAAAACGCTAGTGTGAAAGTACCCTAAGATGTAAATATCAACCTGTGGACCCCTGGAAGAGCTTTTAAGCAAGTGAAATAACACTGATCCTCAAGAAGAATTATACTGCACAAAACAACTTCCAGATACACACGAGAAATCCAAGAGTATGTTTGGCTGTGATGGCAGGACATACATTCATTCTGCTCACGACATACACTACTCACTAAAAGTTAGGGATATTTAGCTTTTGGGTGAAATTTATGGAAAACTTAAAAAGTTCAAGCTACAGTGATATTATATCATGAAAGTAGGGCATTTCATTAGAAGCATGCAATGGTGATTTCCTCATCTCAAAGAATTCATTGAAACAAAAGGCCACATCAGTAATGGTATACCCCCACAAAAAATTTCAATGTCTCAAAAACTTTCATGTGGCCTTGAGCATCAATTATAGCTTAACAACGATTTCTCATTGTCTGCTGAGGCATGGCATCCTACTCTTCTTGAAGGGCGTCCCTCAGGTCATTGAGGTTCTGGGGTTCAGAGTTATGAGACTCTACACGGTAACTCAGCTGATCCCATAGGTTTTCGATGGGATTCAGGCTGGAGAAAGTGCAGGCCACTCCATTTGAGGTACCCCAGTCTCCGCAGCCATTCCCTAATGATGCGACATTGATGAGCTGGCGCATTGCCATCCATGAAGATGAAATTAGGACTGTGTTGTTCATGTAGAGGTACTATGACTGGATTCATGATGTTACTCAAGTAGTATGGGCAGTGGTTAGCACTGGTGCCTTGTAGCTGGGGTCCGAGGTTCGAATCTGACCAAGGACAACATCTGCATGGAGTTTGTATGTTCTCCCCGTGTTTGCGTGGGTTTCCTCTGTCTACTCTGGTTTCCTCCCACACTTCAAAGACATACTGATAGGGAACTTAGATTGTGAGCCCCATAAAGGACAGTGTGATGTAAAGTGCTGTGGAATATAGTAGCGCTATATAAGTGCATAAAATAAATAAATAGAGGCAAACAGTGGCTGATGCACAGCGCTCTCCTTGATGTCTCCAACATTGTTGGCGACCATTATTTTTTCTCAGAGTGAATCCACTTTCATCAGTCCACAGCACCCTGGCCCATGCAAGACGATGACCTTTGCAGGTCGTCTAGCACGCAGATGTTAACGATTTCAAATGGTCTGACGTGACACTTGGGTGCCTTTCACCTACCTTAAATGTGCCTGTTGTGTGACATTCGTCATCCAGTTCCGAAGGGCATTGTTCACAATGAACCAGTCATCAGTGTGAGATATGGCCAAAGGACGTCCACTTCTATGCCTTTCTGTGTCTCTTCCAGTCTCTCTGTATCTCTGTTGGGACCTGCTGATGACACTCTGTGACACTCTAAGCTTAGTGGCCACTTCCGTCTGAGAAGATCCTGCTTTAAGCCTTGCAATGGCGAGGTACTGTTGATCAATTGTTAGGTGTCGTCTTGGTATCACGATGTCAAAATGTGAACATCATGATGAGGACTGTTTAAATACCATTTCTAATTGAACCAGGAATTTTTTTAGGCAATTCATGGATCAAACATCCAACTCATCCATTCAAACCCCTTTATACATCTGACCCATGTTCTAGTTATTGTGTGGTCCCAGCAATAGTGCCCCTTAACAATTGTAAATGTATGACTTATAATGTGGATAGTTGAATAATGTATTTTTATTTATATTTTTAATATAAATTGTCACTTGATCAGAGACCGGCTGCATTCTGAAAGCTGTCCAATTTTGATCACCCCTTTTTCATATACCAATAGTAATCAGAGCAATTCGAGTTGTAACTTTAGATGTGAAATTGTGGATGTGGTGCTCTGCATTTATTTAACTATATTGTAGGTCACCAATTTGAGGCTGCTGACTCTAAACCTGAGAGGTGTTCCATCCTTGGGGATCTTAAGAATTCCAGATATACAGTACAAGGAGGGGCCTCCCCAGGGTAGATATGATGGTGCATGGCCTGATTAATAGCTTGGTTCTTTTGCAGCTGTTGTACGAGTACTATGATCTTTTTCATATAACCACTGGTTGGATGCCTTCTTAGGGCTTCATATTTGTTGTTATCGCTCAATCCCAGGTGCTCTGACTTATTACGACTGATACATCATGACCTGTATGAATGAGAACTTGCACAGACATATGGGGTCATTTATCAAACTGGTGTAAAGTAGAACTGGCTTAGTTGCCCATAGCAACCAATTAGAATCTACCTTTCATTTTCCAAAGGAGCTGTCAAAAAAGAAAGTTGGAAACTGATTGGTTGCTATGGGCAACAAATAAACATGTAAAAAACACCATGGGGGAGATTTATTAAACTGCTGTAAAGTAGAACTGGTTCAGTTGCCCATAGCAAAATCAGATTCCACCTCTCATTTTTCACAGCTCCTTTGAAAGATGAAAGTTGGAATCTGGTTGGTTGCTATGGACAACTAAACCAGTTCTACTTTACACTAGTTCGATAAAGCTCCCACCATGATTTTCAAGCATTTTTGATGTCATTTTATTGCATTTTCCTGGCACTTTTGAAGCCCTATAAAGAAATCTATAGAGGAAAACACCTGAAAAAATGGCACGCCCACAGCACTCCAATGACCTTAAAAACATCAAAGGGCTTTGTATGTAGACTATTCTACTACAGACTAAAAAGTCATAGGGACACGTTTATTAAGACTGGCGTTTCACACGCTGGTCTTAATAACCCCTATAACTGGCAGTGGATCTGTTGAAGTTATGAAGAGGTGCAGGCCTCTACATTACATCAGCAGAACCTCCGCCACTTCCAAATGTAAGACTGCTTCCTAGCTGTCTTACATTTAGACCATTTTCTACGCCTGAAACAAGCCTATAAAATTGTAAATGAGATGGACTGTTTGATAAATGACCCCCATAGTTTTTAACTCCTTCCCAACCTGTACAATAGTACATCATGGTGATCGCGTCGGCACCGGAGCGGTGCGCGCGCGATCACTGCAGGGGCCCAGCAGTCCCTGGTAGCCGGGCCCCTGCTGTATCCGCCAGCATCGCTGTAAAATCTGATGGGGGATTAACCCTTTCTATGGCGTGGTCCGCGCTGACCACGACATAGAAGGGGTTTGTGTCGGGTGAGTGAGCGCATCGAGTCCCCGCACTGCTGTGGCATCGGGACCTTCCTTCTACGGCAGCCGAGGAGATCCAGCCTCAGGCTGGGTCTCCTAGGCATCCTGTTAGTGTATGACTCAGTGTCATACACTAACAGCTAATGCATTACAATACAAATGTATTGTAATGCACGGCAGAGGGGACCAGACCCCCAAAAGTGAACATCAGAAATAAAGTAAAGAAAAAAGTAAAAAAATAAAGTGTTTTTAATAAAATGAATAAAGTAATAAAATTAATAAAAGAAAAAAAAGGAAAAAAACGCCGGTTTCCCCTTATTTTAAAATAAAAACAGAAAAAAACACACATATTAGGTATCGCCGCGTCCATAATGACTGGCTCTATAAATATATCACATGATCCACCCTGTCCGATAAACACCATAAAAAATAAAAATGGTGTAAAAAAAAGCAATTTTTTGTCACCTTACATAAAAAAAAGTGCAACACCAAGCGATCAAAAAGGCATATGTCCCATAAAATGGTATCAATAAAACCGTCACCTCATCCCGCAAAAAATAAGCCTCTACCTAAAACAATCGCCCATAAAATAAAAAAACTATAGCTCTCAGAACATGGAGACACTAAAACATATTTGTTTTTGTTTCCAAACTGCTATTATTGTGCTAAAGTGAAATACATAAAAGAAAAAATATACATATTAGGTATCGCCACCTCCATAACAACCAGCTCTATAAAAATATCACATGACCTAACCCCTCAGGTGAACACCGTAAAAAAAAAAATGTAAAACATTTTTTTTTTGTCACATTACATCACAAAGATTGCAACAGCAAGTGATCAAAAAGGCGTATGCCGCCCAAAATAGTACCAATCAGACCGTCACCTCATCCCGCAAACAATGAGACCCTAACTAAGAGAATCAGTCAAAAAATAAAAAAGCTATCACTCTCAGACAATAGAGACACTAAAATATGTTTTTTTGCTTCAAAACTGCTATTATTGTGCTAAAGTGAAATAAATAAAAAAAAGTATACATATTAGGTATCTCCACGTCCGTAACAACCAGCTGTATAAAAATATCACATGACCTAACCACTCAGGTGAACACCGTAAAAATAAATAAAAATAAAAAACTGTGTAAAAAAAGCAATTTTGTCACATTACATCACAAAAGTGATCAATAAGGCGTATGCCCCCCAAAATACTACCAATAAGACCATCACCTCATCCCGCAAATAATGAGACCCTATCTAAGAGAATCGGTCAAAAAATAAAAAAGCTATGGCTCTCAGACTATGGATACTAAAATATCATAATTTTGGTTTAAAAAATGCTATCATTGTGTAAAACTTAAATAAATTAGAAAAAGTGGACATATTAGGTATTGCCACGTCCGTAACGATCTGCTCTATAAAAAAGTCACATGACCTAATCCCTCGGGTAAACGCTGTAAAAATAAATAAAAACTGCACCAAAACAACAAATTTTTTGGTCACCTTGCCCCATAAAGTGTAATAATTAATGATCAAAAAATCATATGTACCCAAAAATGGTACCAATAAAAACATAAACTCTTCCTACAAAAAACGAACACCTGCACAAGACAATCAGCAGAAAAATAAAAAAAAATAGGGTGCTCAGAAAATGGAGATACAAAAACCAAATTTTTGTTTTCAAAAATGCTTTATTCTATTTTATGCTTTTACATCATAGAAAGTAGACCTATTTGATAAAATTGCGTCCATAACAACCTGCTCAATAAAAATAGCACGTGATCTAACCTGTCAGATGAATGTTAAAAATAAAAAATAAAAACGGTGCCAAAACATCAATTTTTTGGTTACCTTGCCTCACAAAAAACAATATAGTGCAATTAAAAATCATATGTACCCCAAAATAGTACCAATAAAACTGGCACCTTATCCCGTAGTTTCCAAAATGTGGTCACTTTTTTGAGTTTCTACTGTAGGAGTGCATCAGGGGGGCTTCAAATGGGACATGGCATCTAAAAACCAGTTCAGCTAAATCTGCCTTCCAAAAACCATATGGCGTTCCATTCCTACTGCGCCCTGCCATGTGCCCGTACAGCAGTTTACGATCACATGTGGGGTGTTTCTGTAAACCACAGAATCAGGGTAATAAATATTAAGTTTTATTTGGCTGTTAACCCTTGCTTTGCTACTGGAAAAAATTGATTAAAATGTCAAATCTGCCAAAAAAGTGAAATTCTGAAATTTCATCTCCATTTTCCATTAATTCTTGTGGAACACCTAAAGGGTTAACAAAGTTTGTAAAATCAGTTTTGTATACCTTGAGGGCTGTAGTTCCTAAAATGGGGTCATTTTTGGGTGGTTTCTATTATGTAAGCCTCACAAAGTGACTTCAGACCTGAACTGGTCCTTAAAAAGTGGGTTTTGGAACTGGTCCCAAAAAATAAAATGTAATTTTTTAAATGATCCAAATATGAAGTAGACATATGGGAAATGTAAAGTAATATAGTAAATGAGATGGACTGTTTGATAAATGACCCCCATAGTTTTTAACCCCTTCCCAACCTGTACAATAGTACATCATGGTGATCGCGTGGACACCGGAGCGGTGCGCGCGCGATCACTGCAGGGGCCCAGCAACTATTATATGAGGTATCACTATCTATTATAAAAGTAGAGAACTTGAAATTTTAAAATTTTTGGGTAAATTTGGGATTTTTTCACAAATAGTGGTGAAATATATTGACTCTCATGAAGTACAATGTGTCACGAGAAAACAATCTCAGAATGGCTTGGATAAGTAAGTGTTCCAAAGCTATTACCACATAAAGTGACACATGTCAGATTTGCAAAAAAATGACCTGGGCAGGAAGGTGAAAACAGGCCCAGAGTTGAAGGGGTCAAACAAAAACGAAAAAGGCAGCAAACAATTGCGTAAGGTAAACACTGTGTGTGAAATGGGCCTAAGGCCTCATGCACACGACATTGCCGTTTTTTGCGGTCCGCAAACCATGGATCGCAAAAAACGGAAGGCGCCCGTGTTGCCTTCCACAATTTGCGGAACGGAACGGGCGCCGGCAATATAAATGCCTATTCTTGTCCGCAAATCACTGGACAAGAATAGGACATGTTATTTTTTTTTTTGCGGGGCCGCGGAACTCCGTGTGCTGTCCGCATCTTTTGCGGCTCCATTGAAATGAATGGGTCCGCATTCGAGCCGCCATAACGGCGGCTCGGATGCGGACCCAAACAACGGCCGTGTGCATGAGGCCTAAGACTTAAATCTCTATGCATTAAAAGGGTGTTCCCATCCAAGAATAAGTCCCCCAACCTGGTCCTGAATGGATGCAGTGACCACAGGTGGTTGGGACTATGGAAACAACTGAGTGGGCTGTAGTTCCTATACAATGGGAAATATGGTAACAATGTATCACTGCAAGTTTCTGCATCTCACAAGTTATAAAAACAGCATAGCTCGAAAAGCTACCCTGTTTCCGTAACTCCCATTCCAAAAGTAAACCCAACCTACTCGCCTGTTTCCATAATTATGGATACGCCTTTTTGTCGCATCCAGGTAGGAGGGGATTAGAATCACTTAAAGGGCCCTTTTAAAGGTAATCTGTCTGCAGTGTTAACCATGACAGCAATATTAGTGGTTGGAGAAAGTAGTACAAACATAGCGTTTTAAAACTTTTATCATGAACAGCGAGGATATGAACTTTTATTCTACCAGATTCTACACTTGCAAGAGCCCAGGAGGTGGTGCTTCACTGTGAAGTGCTCTCAGCATTGAGCGCCTTCACAGCCCTCTGCTCTGAGTGATAGCTGTGGGCTCCAACCAGGAGACCAATCCAGCTGTCATCTGTGAGAAGAGAGGGAGGGGACGTGAAGCCGCACCATGTAGAGAGCACTTCACAGTGAATTTTTTATTGAGCAGACTAGATGGGCCAAACGGTTCTTATCTGCCGACACATTCTATGAATGTCTGCCTCCAGTGCACTTGCAGGAAAAAAATCTGGCAGAATATAAATACATAATCATAAACTCTTGCTGTCTTTAGCCTGGTCTGAACTGCGGACAGATTCCTTTAAGGTTTTCCCCACATCTTTAGATGCTACTGAAACAATACAGATCATGTTTACCCAGCTAAGGCTAGTTTCACATCTGTGGTTTTAACAGCCCCCCGGATTTTACTGTTTTTGGCATAGTCGGATACTGCCATTCACCACCGGAAACCCACTGACTTCAATGCGATCTGGCTGGTTTCCAGCATGAGTGGTGGTTTTCGGGCAGATAAAAACAGGTGCAAGCGTTGGTTTTTGTCAGACTGAAACCCAGCAATTATGCCTAAAACCAGCTGGTTCCCTGTAAGATCCCACTGTAGTCAATAGGATCCGGCAGTGCATGGCAGTATCCGGCTATGCCAGACACAGTGAAATCTAGCTGGCCTCTGCTGGAACGGCCTGCCAGATTTAAAAACTGAAAGTAGCCTAAGGCTTCATGCACACGGCCGTTCCGTGCATTGGGGACCGCAATTCGTGCAGCTGGCCGGACCGTCCATGGTATATCGGCACCGCAAAAAAATATGCCGTGTCATATTTTTTTGCGGTGCGGAACCACGGAAAGAAACACAACGGAAGCACTCCGTAGTGTTTCCGGTGTTCCATTCCGTGACTCCGTTGCGCATCTCCGGAATTGCGGACCCATTCAGCCATGTGCATAAGGCCTAACTTGCCATACAATATATTCAGCCTTATAAGATAAAAACACACTATGACCATGTGATACTTTGTATTATAAATGCAGCATTGAAAAGAAACACGTGCATAAGCCACAAACAGGGTGGCACTGTGATTTATGCATTTATACTTTGTGTGCTCCCCTGGTGAGAATACAGACATCAAAGCGCCGGAGGCCATAAACTGTTCCCACTCCTCTCATTTTATTTGTGACTGATTCCAGAACAGGTAAGTAAGCACAACCCATCTGTTTCTTTACAGGAATGCAGTGCCCACATTAAAACAACTGTGCAGCTTTGTCCCTACCTGCTCTAAAAATGTCCAGCCTGCAGGGGCAAGATCCATGCCGCCCTCTAAAATCCCTCTTTCCTAAGAAGACAGCAACTAATGTCTAACTTGTAACTTGTGTCTTTGTTTCTGTTGCACAATTTTAACTTAGAAGAAAAAGGAAAATAAAAAAGATACAATCTTTTCCAGAAAAGCAAAAGGTAACTCCAGCTGCAATGCCTTGTGGAGCCCAGTTATCTCCTCCTTGGGTTCCGGGCAATGCCTTGTGGAGCCCAGTTATCTCCTCCTTGGGTTCAGGGCAATGCCTTGTGGAGCCCAGTTATCTCCTCCTTGGGTTCAGGGCAATGCCTTGTGGAGCCCAGTTATCTCCTCCTTGGGTTCAGAGCAATGCCTTGTGGAGCCCAGTTATCTCCTCCTTGGGTTCAGGGCAATGCCTTGTGAGCCTAGTTATCTCCTCCTTGGGTTCAGGGCAATGCCTTGTGGAGCCCAGTTATCTCCTCCTTGGGTTCAGGGCAATGCCTTGTGGAGCCCAGTTATCTCCTCCTTGGGTTCAGGGCAATGCCTTGTGGAGCCCAGTTATCTCCTCCTTGGGTTCAGGGAAATGCCTTGTGGAGCCCAGTTATCTCCTCCTTGGGTTCAGGGCAATGCCTTGTGGAGCCCAGTTATCTCCTCCTTGGGTTCAGGGCAATGCCTTGTGGAGCCCAGTTATCTCCTCCTTGGGTTCAGGGCAATGCCTTGTGGAGCCCAGTTATCTCCTCCTTGGGTTCAGGGCAATGCCTTGTGGAGCCCAGTTACTAACACTACGTGTAATTTTCCTGTGCTGCATGCAAGGTGTGAACGCATTAGGGTACATCCACACAGTCAGGTTTCTTGATGCAGTTTTGGAAGCCAAAACTAAGTGAGGATTCAACAAAGAGAAGTAGTTCCTGTCTTTTATACTTTCTCTCTTTTTATAATCTGCCCCTGATTTTGGCTTCCAAAACTGCGTCAGGAAACCTGAATGTGTGGCCGTATCCATACACTGCATGCCTGATGAGGGATGTGGTGCAGCTACCGCCACTAAACCGTAAAGAAAAACTTCAGTAAGAGCAGCGCATTTTATCACGTAAAACATGTGCCGAAATACGCTTCTAAAATGCTTGAAAACAGATTCTCATTATTTTCAATGGGAAGCACCTTCCCTAGTGCACATGGTACACATTTTTACGAAAAGTCACTTCCAGGCGATTTTTTTCTACAATTAATGGGCTGCAGAATAAAACAGCTTTCGCACTGCCAAAAAAAGGCCTGTAAAAATCTGGAGGCAGATTCAGAGGCTGATTTTTCTGCCTTATATCTGTACATCCCCTAAGGCCAATTTTAGATGAATATTACAGGCACATTTAGGTCATGTTCAGATGCCAGATTTCCATAGATATTTTGGTGCGTTCATACTGTGATGCTGGGAGTTTGGGTCAGAAGACCTGCGATCAGGACGGGACCCTCATCTATAATATTCTCCTGTAATATGTTCATCTGAAGCCAGCCTACAGCAGTTACCCACAGTGTGAACTGTGTGACAATGGGTGTAATTGCACTGATTAATCTGTCTTTGTACCAAAGTGTCCATATAGATGGGGCTTTAGGGTAAAGTGTACTCTGCTTTGAGATACTTCACAGAGTGAACACTGTAGTGGCCTCCTGGTTGGATGCAACATTTATCACTTAGCACAGAGGAGAGGGGCTGTGAAGGAGATCAATGCAGAGAGCACTTCACAGTGAAGCTCCACCTCCTGGGCACTTGCAGGAGCAGAATCCGGCAGAATAAAACTTCATATTCCCACTACACCAACTCTGCAAAATATATGTTTGTACTGCTTTTCCCAGCCCCTACCCAGTGCTGTCAGTAGTGTAGCATGGGCAATGGTGCTGGTAGACTCCCTTTAAATGAATACAGTCCAACTGGCCAAATCTCTCAAAGTCTGATATAAAGCAAATACATGCATTACCCTTGTTCTGCATAGTGAAGAAACTCAATATCCACTTTCCTTCTACTGACATGAAGCAAATTGCTGATGATATTTCCTGTAGCTCTGCAGTATTTGATGACTTCATAGCACTTGCATAGTTTATATGCCAGGAAGGGTTAAAGGTGGTTAGTTCATTATTACGCACATAATCACCACGTGTTCTGCATTCCAGCACTGGAAATACAATATGCAGAGGTTCTGCTGGAATTCCTCGCATACAGCTTCAATCCTATTTCCTGGCAGTCAGCTCTGCCTCCTATTATATAAACTATTATATCCAGCTTCAGCCGCTAACATACTATAAGGGGTGATATTTTCTAAAGTAAACATTTATTTCCAATAGAAACCATTTATACAAATTCACTTTGTCTCACCATACATATGTATCCAATGTGAAGCTCCCACGTCAAAATATGTAGTAATGACAATACTCTAATACACTGTTATTATAAGAATCACTTATTGCAATTATATCCTGCAGAGCGTGTATACCATGGACGGTCCGGCCAGCTGCACGAATTGCGGTCCCCAATGCACGGAACGGCCGTGTGCATGAAGCCTTAGGCTACTTTCAGTTTTTAAATCTGGCAGGCCGTTCCAGCAGAAGCTGCTACCACCCTATACAACACCACAATAAGTACAGCTCTGGACACTGTTGCCCCCCTCACACATAACAAAATCCGGAAAATCAACAGACAACCCTGGCACACCAACCTGACCAAGAAACTCAGACAAGCTTCCAGGGCTGCTGAGCGACAATGGAAAAAATCCCCTTCTATAGATCATCTCACTGCATACAAGCAATCCCTTCTCATATTCAAATCCTCACTCGCTGATGCAAAACAGGCCTACTTCTCATCTCTCATATCTTCCCTGTCACACAGCCCTAAACAACTTTTTAGCACTTTTAACTCCCTTCTCCGCCCCCCAGCGCCCCCACCCTCTCCTCTCTTCTCAGCTGAGGACTTTGCCAAATATTTCAAACAAAAGATAGTCCACATCAGAGAAAGCTTTACTACACAGTCCCCACAGACCCTCTACACAACTGCTCGGTCCTCTACCCCCAAAACCCGCTTCTCCACCATTACAGAAGAAAAACTCTCCACTCTACTCTCCAGATCACATCTCACCACCTGTGCACTTGACCCGATCCCATCCCACCTCATCCCTAACCTCACCACAGTGTTTATCCCAGCCCTAACTCATCTCTTCAATCTATCACTAAACTCTGGTGTCTTCCCCTCTGCTTTTAAACATGCTACCATTACACCCATCCTCAAAAAGCCTTCACTTGACCCATCTTCCCTGTCCAGTTATCGCCCCATATCACTTCTTCCGTATGCCTCAAAGCTACTTGAACAACATGTCCATTCTGAACTGTCCTCCCACCTCTCCTCTTGCTCCCTCTTTGACCGCCTACAATCTGGCTTCCGACCCCACCACTCAACTGAGACTGCCCTTACCAAAGTCACCAATGACCTACTGACAGCCAAAACCAAGAAACAATACTCTGTCCTCCTTCTCCTTGACCTGTCCTCTGCCTTCGACACTGTTGACCACACCCTTCTGTTGCAAACTCTCTCATCTCTTGGCATCACTGACCTGGCTCTCTCCTGGATCACATCATACCTCACAGACCGGACGTTTAGCGTCTCCCACTCCCGCACCACCTCCTCGTCTCATGCCCTCTCTGTTGGTGTCCCGCAAGGCTCTGTCCTAGGACCCCTGCTCTTCTCAATCTACACTTTTGGCCTGGGACAGCTCATAGAGTCCCATGGCTTTCAGTATCACTCCTATGCTGATGACACACAAATCTACCTTTCTGGTCCAGACATCACCACCTTACTATCAAGAATCCCACAATGTCTATCTTCTATATCATCCTTCTTCGCCTCTCGCTTTCTTAAACTTAACATGGATAAGACAGAATTCATAATCTTTCCCCCATCTTGTTCAACCCCCCCAACAGACCTATCTATCACGATCAATGGCTGCACATTATCCCCAGTCAAAAAAGCCCGCTGCCTTGGAGTGACCTTAGATTCTGCCCTTTCCTTCCGACCGCACATCCAAGCCCTTTCCACCACCTGCCGCCTCCAACTCAAAAACATCTCCCGCATCCGTGCTTTCCTTAACTTTGAATCTGCGAAAATGCTCGTACATGCCCTCATTATCTCCCGCCTAGACTACTGCAACATTCTCCTCTGCTGGCCTTCCATCTAGCACCCTCGCACCCCTCCAATCTATCCTCAACTCCGCTGCCCGACTAATCCACCTCTCACCTTATTACTCCTCTGCCTCTCCCCTCTGCCAATCCCTTCACTGGCTCCCCATTGCCCAACGAATCCACTTCAAAGTACTGACAAACACATACAAGGCCGTCCATAACCTGTCCCCTCCCTACATCTCTGAGCTACTTTCCCGATACATCCCCACACGCACTCTCCGATCCTCGCAAGACCTCCTTCTCTCCTCTCCTCTTATCGCCTCTTCCCACAATCGACTCCAAGATTTCTCCCGTGCATCCCCCATACTCTGGAACTCGCTACCCCAACATATCAGACTCTCGCCTACAGTGGAATCCTACAAAAGAAACCTGAAAACCCACCTCTTCAGAAAAGCCTACAACCAATGACCCTGCTGCCTCTATACCGCCATGACCAACTCAACCCGCACCTACTGTGTCCTTCTCCCATACCATGTAGATTGTAAGCCCTCACGGGCAGGGCCCTCTCTCCTTCTGTACCAGTTTGTAACTCATCTTGTTTATGATTAGTACAATTGTCTGTTATGTATGTGCACCGCTTATCTATGTACAGCGCTATGGAATGAATGGCGCTTAAATAATAAATAATAATAATAATAATAAGTGCATGAGCGTATTACAGCTCTGTAAAGGTTGTGTGCTGCTATAATACGTCACCCATAGAGATCTATGAGGCCCTTGGGGAGAATAATTCAGTAATACAGACGTGGATGGAGGTACCATACAGTGGCCAAAAGAGTGTCTACATAATAAGGAGCCATAACAGCAGGGGTGTACTCAGAAATTTCAAGGCCTCATAGCAAAATGCCCCCAATTAATGCCTATCAGTGGGGTATAGTTGGATCTAGCAGTGTTTTCTGTCACTTGTCTAAGGTTTCCTTCACCCATAGTGACTTGGTGGTGGCTTTTTGGCCATACCAGCAGCCTGATGGATTTTGAAAAAATAAATAAATATATATATATATATATATATATATATATATACTGTATATCACTGACTAACATGCACTGATTGTGGAACATTTTATATTTCTCTAACTTCTCTATATTTAAATATTTGGCCACAGCTGCTTAAAAAAAGCTAGAAAAAATGCTGCAGAAATGTGGATTTTTTTTAAAAAATGTTACATTAAACCACAATTATTGTGAA
The DNA here is from genome assembly GCF_014858855.1 of Bufo gargarizans. NCBI lineage: Eukaryota > Metazoa > Chordata > Amphibia > Anura > Bufonidae > Bufo > Bufo gargarizans. The sequence continues at coordinate 299,882,067 of NC_058082.1, read as the reverse complement.
AGAAATTAAGACTCTGATCTGTGTGACACAGTTGCACGTCAGAGAAAGTATGATACCCATCTCAATGTCAATGTATTTATACTATAAAACGGTCATAAATATACTGATTAATCTCCATATATCATATTAAATGATAAAGCTCTGACTTCCTGCTGCCACCACTAGGGGGAGCTCAGTACATATGACTTCATACAGCTACACTAGAACTCAATAGGACCTGTATAAATCTCTATATAGTAAGTTCCCCCTAGAAGCAGATGTCTGGAAGCCAAGCAGTGAAAGCAGCTCACTGCCAGGCCTACCTTCCACCACGACCCCCTAGCAGTCATATGGCCTGCTTTCATGTAAGGTACACCACTGCAAGAGTATTTAAGTGTATAGTACAAGTAAAGGGCCCTAAAAAATCAAGAAAAAACTAACATTTTTTTTATAAATGTAAGAAAATACCCTTCCCCTACATTTACTGTATTTTTCAGATTATAAAATGCACTTTTCTTCCCCCAAAAAATCAGGGGGGGGGGGGGGAATGGCAGCTCATCTTATAGTCCGAATGCTAATGACCGCTTCTATAGTGTGTGCCAAAAGAAGACAGGGAGCGGGAGCGGTGAGTCCTGGATCTGCAGAGTGGCAGCGCTGTCTAAAGCAAGCAAGATTAGTTTTGTTTTTTTGTTTTTTTTAAGGTCTGATCTAATGTCTGATGGGGGTCTGATCTGAGGCTCATGGGGGTCTGATCTGAGGCTGATGTACATGGGAATCTGATGAGGATTTGATCTAAGGTCTAATGGAGCGTGGGGTCTGATTTTGGGGTCTGATATGAGGTCAAAGGAAGAATGGGGGTCTGATGAATTTTTTTTTTCTTATCTTCCTCCTCCAAATCCTAGGTGCATCTTATAGTCCGATGCATCTTATATTCTGAAAAATATAGTATATATATATATATATATATATATATACAGTACAGACCAAAAGTTTGGACACACCTTCTCATTCAAAGATTCACACCGAAGGCATCAAAACTATGAAATAGCACATGTGGAATTATATACAAAACAAAAAAGTGTGAAACAACTGAAAATATGTCATATTCTAGGTTCTTCAAAGTAGCCACCTTTTGCTTTGATTACTGCTTTGCACACTCTTGGCATTCTCTTGATGAGCTTCAAGAGGTAGTCACCTGAAATGGTCTTCCAACAGTCTTGAAGGAGTTCCCAGAGATGCTTAGCACTTGTTGGCCCTTTTGCCTTCACTCTGCGGTCCAGCTCACCCCAAACCATCTCGATTGGGTTCAGGTCCGGTGACTGTGGTGGCCAGGTCATCTGGCACAGCACCCTATCACTCTCCTTCATGGTCAAATAGCCCTTACACAGCCTGGAGGTGTGTTTGGGGTCAATGTCCTGTTGAAAAATGAATGATGGTTCAACTAAACGCAAACCGGATGGAATAGCATGCCGCTGCAAGATGCTGTGGTAGCCATGCTGGTTCAGTATGCCTTCAATTTTGAATAAATCCCCAACAGTGTCACCAGCAAAGCACCCCACACCTCCTCCTCCATGCTTCACGGTGGGAACCAGGCATGTAGAGTCCATCCGTTCACCTTTTCTGCGTCGCACAAAGACACAGTGGTTGGAACCAAAGATCTCAAATTTGGACTCATCAGACCAAAGCACAGATTTCCACTAGTCTAATGTCCATTCCTTGTGTTCTTTAGCCCAAACAAGTCTCTTCTGCTTGTTGCCTGTCCTTATCAGTGGTTTCCTAGCAGATATTCTACCATGAAGGCCTGATTCACACAGTCTCCTCTTAACAGTTGTTCTAGAGATGTGTTTGCTGCTAGAACTCTGTGTGGCATTGACCTGGTCTCTAATCTGAGCTGCTGTTAACCTGCGATTTCTGAGGCTGGTGACCCGGATGAACTTATCCTCCGCAGCAGAGGTGACTCTTGGTCTTCCTTTCCTGGGGCGGTCCGCATGTGAGCCAGTTTCTTTGTAGCGCTTGATGGTTTTTGTGACTGCACTTGGGGACACTTTCAAAGTTTTCCCAATTTTTCAGACTGACTGACCTTCATTTCTTAAAGTAAGGATGGCCACTCTTTTTTCTTTACTTAGCTGCTTTTTTCTTGCCATAATACAAATTCTAACAGTCTATTCTGTAGGACTATCAGCTGTGTATCCACCTGACTTCTCCACAATGCAACTGATGGTCCCAACCCCATTTATAAGGCAAGAAATCCCACTTATTAAACCTGACAGGGCACACCTGTGAAGTGAAAACCATTTCAGATGACTACCTCTTGAAGCTCATCAAGAGAATGCCAAGAGTGTGCAAAGCAGTAATCAAAGCAAAAGGTGGCTACTTTGAAGAACCTAGAATATGACATATTTTCAGTTGTTTCACACTTTTTTGTTATGTATATAATTCCACATGTGTTAATTCATAGTTTTGATGCCTTCAGTGTGAATCTACAATTTTCATAGTCATGAAAATAAAGAAAACTCTTTGAATGAGAAGGTGTGTCCAAACTTTTGGTCTGTACTGTATATACGTATGAAATCGGACAGCACTCCAAGACTTGAAAAAACGTGGTGTCTTTATTCACCCATCTGGAATAAATTGCAACGTTTCAGCTTACAACTGAGCCTTTCTCAAGCAAAGGACATACAAGCTTGTGCCTACATTAAATAGTACTCAAATAATCTAGTGACCAATAAACATTCAGATACAAAGTCATGTGACAAATTAGCATACCCAAATCATGTGATTCATTAGCATATCCGCATCATGTGACCAATTACATATACAAGTATTAATACACATTGTGCGCAAGATTAAACCTGTTAAAATGTATCCAACCACTTTACATATGATAATATATTTAAAAAGTGATAATAATATATCCATCACAACAGTGAGCTATATCCTTATAGTGATAATGAATAGTATATAAATCATTAAAATGTACGTCCATGTAGATAGGAGGCAAAAGAGGGCGTTACCAAGAGACATGACATTGCCAATCAATATCGCGCATCCATGTGAATAATGGCCAAAGCTGGCATCTCTTTTTACTAACAGGGCAGGCGCCACAAAGTGTCAAAGAACAAACCTCACAATCAGGATTGCGCTTACAGCACGGCTCCACTCTGTCGCCCGCAGCACAGCTCCGCTATACCACGTATGTGGAAACCAGCGCATGCGCATAATCCGGCATCCTTTTAAAGGTGCCATCATTGTTTCTGGAGGCATGCCATTATTCCCAATATATCGATATAACTATCATGACCAATCGGAGAGGGATCCATCCTCCCGGGTGGATCAACCCCTCCAAAGTTGCGATCCGGTTATGGGGACTCCACGCGTCAGTGCGGTGTACCCTAAACCATCTCACCATTACGGTACATGAATAGTCTAATAGGGGATCTCCCATATATGTGTACTAATGAAAACTGAGGTTGATTTGACACCAAGTGGAAAAGTTAAAACAACTCAATAAAGCCGATTGTTTCTAAACGCATGGAGCACCGCTCACTGTAGCATATGTTCAAGCTTCTTTATTCACCTTCTTCGCATCAATCTACATGGTATCTAAAAGGCGAAAGAAAGAGAGAAAGCAAAATTACTTATGTGCTTGTAATTCCAGATACCACCTACATTACAAAAATTATGATCGAAAGCATCAATGATGAAATGTCTGGCAAACCGCTATTGAATACCTCCAGGGTTGTATTCTATATTCAACCCCTTCAGTTTTAGACTCTCTAAGGTGCATATCCACCACATTTTCTTGTTTTTTTTTAGTCTGTTACCTCCTCTCCCAGGGGGAGGCACATGGTCTACAATCCAACATTTTAGTTCACGTTCCACATGTTTATGTTCAGTAAAATGACTAGGTACCGGTAAATCCCGCCGTTTCTGATGTATGGAGAATCTATGGTTGTTCAGTCTGGTTTTTAAATCAGTGGAAGTTTCTCCCACATATAGAATATTGCAAGGGCATACCAAAACATAAATCACAAAATTAGAGTTGCACGTCAAATGAAAATTAATAGGATATGTTTTCCCAGTGACAGGGTGTATGAAGCGGTGTCCTTTGCTAATATACTTGCAATTCACACAGTTCAGACAGGGAAAACTGCCCAGACCACGTTGTGTAAATTTCACTTGATGTGTTTTTTGCTTGGGGCCACATTCTGCCCTCACTAATTGGTCTTTCAGTTCAGACTGCTAGCTCTCCGGTATGATATAAATATAATTCCTAAATCAAAACCCCATCTATTAAATTATCCCAATGCCAGGATTGTCATTTTTTGTCACCTTGCCTCTCCAAAAATGGAATGAACAATTATCAAACAGTCACATGTACAGTACAGACCAAAGGTTTGGACACACCTTCTCATTCAAAGAGTTTTCTTTATTTTCATGACTATGAAAATTGTAGATTCACACTGAAGGCATCAAAACTATGAATTAACACATGTGGAATTATATACATAACAAAAAAGTGTGAAACAACTGAAAATATGTCATATTTTAGGTTCTTTAAAGTAGCCACCTTTTGCTTTGATTACTGCTTTGCATACTCTTGGCATTCTCTTGATGAGCTTCAAGAGGTAGTCACCTGAAATGGTCTTCCAACAGTCTTGAAGGTGTTCCCAGAGATGCTTAGCACTTGTTGGCCCTTTTGCCTTTACTCTGCGGTCCAGCTCACCCCAAACCATCTCGATTGGGTTCAGGTCCAGTGACTGTCGAGGCCAGTGAGGCCAGGTTATCTGGCGCAGCACCCCATCACTCTCCTTCATGGTCAAATAGCCCTTACACAATCTGGAGTTGTGTTTGGGGTCATTGTCCTGTTGAAAAATAAATGATGGTCCAACTAAACGCAAATCGGATGGAATAGCATGCCGCTGCAAGATGCTGTGGTAGCCATGCTGGTTCAGTATGCCTTCAATTTTTAATAAATCCCCAACAGTGTCACCAGCAAAGCACCCCCACACCATCACACCTCCTCCTCCATGCTTCACGGTGGGAACCAGGCATGTAGAGTCCATCCGTTCACCTTTTCTGCGTCGCACAAAGACACGGTGGTTGGAACTAAAGATCTCAAATTTGGACTCATCAGACCAAAGCACAGATTTCCACTGGTCTAATGTCCATTCCTTGTGTTCTTTAGCCCAAACAAGTCTCTTCTGCTTGTTGCCTGTCCTTATGAGTGGTTTTCTAGCAGATATTCTACCATGAAGGCCTGATTCACACAGTCTCCTCTTAACAGTTGTTCTAGAGATGTGTCTGCTGTTAGAACTCTGTGTGGCATTGACCTGGTTTCTAATCTGAGCTGCTGTTAACCTGCGATTTCTGAGGCTGGTGACTCGGATGAACTTATCCTCTGCAGCAGAGGTGACTCTTGGTCTTCCTTTCCTGGGGCAGGCCGCATGTGAGCCAGTTTCTTTGTAGCGCTTGATGGTTTTTGTGACTGCACTTGGGGACACTTTCAAAGTTTTCCCAATTTTTCGGACTGACTGACCTTCATTTCTTAAAGTAATGATGGCCACTCGTTTTTCTTTACTTAGCTGCTTTTTTCTTGCCATAATACAAATTCTAACAGTCTATTCAGTAGGACTATCAGCTGTGTATCCACCTGACTTCTCCACAACGCAACTGATGGTCCCAACCCCATTTATAAGGCAAGAAATCCCACTTATTAAACCTGACAGGGCACACCTGTGAAGTGAAAACCATTTCAGGTGACTACCTCTTGAAGCTCATCAAGAGAATGCCAAGTTTCACACTTTTTGTTATGTATATAATTCCACATGTTTTAATTCATAGTTTGATGTCTTCAGTGTGAATCTACAAATAGAAAGAAAGTAGAGTGGATCTACAAATTGGAAACTTTGTACCCCGATGGTGAATTTGACATAAAGGCCTGCATAATAGATAAATAAAATATAGGTTTGTCATTAATATGCAGTGCATTTAAAAATCTGTGACTGTAAATATAAACCTTTGGTAATAAGATGGGCAAGTTGGTTCAAGATTTTTTAATTTGCAAAATAGATATTATAGTTGGGTGTATTTTATACAATGAAGTAAGAAAATGGGGTTATACAGATTTTGATATCTATAGATAGAGAAGGATCTAAATTTGAAGGGGAAGAGTGTAATAAAATGTAAAAACTAAAGTCTATATTGATGCTGGTGCGATAATCGATAAGTGGAGCTGAAATAATGGTGGGGGAGGGTAGGTAAAAACTTTGTGGTGTAGGAGAGAATAATGGAGGAGAAGAGGAATGGGTTAAATCAGTCATACGATTAAAAGAGGAGGAGACAGGAGTAATTTATGAATTTTGAGGTTATTTTGAACAAAAGGTTTTTTACTAAATGAAGTATCTGCATTTTATGTATGTGAATATTATTGTATTGGAATTTTTGTAATTGGTATGGGAAATGAAGAAGTTTGTTATGTTATAACTATGTGAATAGAAGTTGTGGTAACGCCCACATCACCTTGAAAAGCAAGCAACTTAGTTGAGTCCACAGGTGCCACTGACGAAGCGTGCACATTTTATATGACTGTTGTTTTATGGATCTTGTGAGTAGAATAAATCCTTTTATTTAAACTCAGTTGGCGTTACTTCACTATGTCGGGCCATTCCTTCTGTTCTTTAGGAGATTAGAGCATCTACCTTTGTGATAATCCATGCAAAATACTGAGGAATAACATCACAAAAATACTCCTTTTTGACTCCTAATGTGAACCTAAACTTATTCTAAGCAGCGTGGTTTTCCCTTTTTGTTTGAATTTCAGTTAGTTGTGAAAGGTACCCACCCCACAACAAAGACCGCAGCACAACAAGGGAACATTGATTCAGGACTGTGATTTTATGTTAGTGTCTTTTAGTTTTTGTTTTGGTGTTTATTTTAGTGTTTTTTTCTTTTTGTTTGTTTAGTTAGGATTGGGTTGTATCTGTTTATTTGTCACTGTATTTAATTTGCAAGGAAATTTCCCTGTAGAGTCATGGCCAGTCCGCCCTTAGGCCCCTTTCACACGATCGAGTTTTCCGCGCGGGTGCAATGCATGATGTGAACGCATTTCGCCCGCAAGGAATCCGGACCCATTCATTTCAATGGGTCTGTGTAAACATTTTTCACGCATCACTTCTGCGCTGCGCGAAAATCTCAGCATGTTCTATATTCTGCATTTTTCACGCAGCCCTGGCCCCATAGAAGTGAATGGGGCTGCATGAAAAACGCTAAGCATCCCGAGCAAATGCGGATGCAATGTGTTTTTCACTTATGGTTGCTAAGAGATGTTGCTTGTAAACCTTATCACGAGCGTGATAAAACGCATTGCACCCGCGTGGAAAAAACTGAAAGCTATCGCTGACAAAACGAACTGAACTTGCTTTCAAAATGGTGCGAGTTTCCCTGAACGTACCCTGAATGCATTCAGAGCCAATCCGCCACGCTCGTGTGAAAGAGGCCTTACGGTAGTCTCCTAAGCTCTCCTAAGGCCCCTTTCACACGAGCGTGACGGATTAGGTTTGGATGCGTTCAGGGAAACTCGCACCATTTTGCAAGCAAGTTCAGTCAGCTTTGTCTGCAAATGCGTTCAGTTTTTTCCACGCGGGGCAATGCGTTTTGATGCGTTTTTCACACGCGTGATAAAAAATTGAAGGTTTACAAACAACATCTCAGCAACCATCAGTGAAAAACGCATCCCACCCGCACTTGCTTGCGGATGTGATGCGTTTTTCATGCAGCCCCATTCACTTCTATGGGACTAGGGCTGCGTGAAAAACGCAGAATATAGAACATGCTGCAATTTTCACGCAGAAGTGATGTGTGAAAAACAACGCTCATGTACACAGACCCATTGAAATGAATGGGTCAGGATTCAGTGCGGGTGCTATGCGTTCACGTCACGCATTGCACCCACGCGGAAAACGTGTGAAAGGTGGCTTCAGGCAGTCACAATTTTATTAATTTTTTTTCTTCTTTAGAATCTACTATTGGACAATATGGTATTTTACATATCTCTGAATTACTGTACCACAAGGTTACATTGATAATCATATAGCTTGTTCGGATGTAGAAGAGTTAACAGTCACAATTGGTGAGTTACCACATCTAGTTAACACGTTATAACTGTGACAGTTAACTCTGCTGAATCTGTACATTCAAATGTCTCTAAAAATGCAATATTGGCTCCAGGTGCACTCTCAACATAACAAAATTTCATACTGGGCCTACGGTTACAGAATGGCCTGATCAGGTCACACCAAAATAATGTAAAGAAACAAGCTCTAACATAAGGGATCACTCAAGAAGGCATATCCTATTATATATACGGTAGGATAATTAGAACATCCCCTCCTGGAACAGTGATGCCTTTTACAATGGCTATACATTGTAGGAAGGTGCAGGGGTCCGCCATTGACGGAAGGTACGTGTCACAGAGGTTCCTGTAATTTTGTGTGTCAGCGGCAGCTAGTGCTCTCTGACACTGTTGTACTTAGTATGGCTGTAAAGCCAATCCGGGCCGGTTCTTATTGGGAGCAGTCAAAGAGCAGGGTGGGTGGCTGTTCCCCACATCCAGGCCAGGTTTTGGGCTGGGGTTTAAAAACCCGGCCAGCAGCTCAGCTGGGTGGTGATGTGATTCTCCAAGTGATACTGGAGCTGTGGAATCTCTGTGTTTTGGGAGCTGAGGGGACCCGCCACGCTGCCAGGCTGAGAGCTGCATTAGAGCAGCCTGCTGTGGACAGCCAGGTGGTTTGTGGAATCTTGCTGTGTGAATTAACACCAAGACCCTGTAAAGTGTTTTTCCTTTTCTGCTTGTTTTGGTGTGAATAAACACTGAACTTTTGTTTTTCAACCGTGGTGTTGCCTCTGTGTTGCGTCCGCTTACCCTGCCTACCAGAGCAAATCCCTACAACATAAACAGAAAACCTAGAATGTCAGAAGAATGTCGTACACTCACAGATTAATGGATTAATCCAGTACTTGCTAGGACAGGAATGGAAAGGAGCAATGAGGCTACAGTACCTACTGAGGTGAGCCCTTGGATAAAAAATGTTCACTGCAATAACAAACAAAAATAGCTGCCCGAACAGTGAAATGATGGGATGAAAAAGTGTTATCTAAATCACAACTCTTTTCTGTAATGTTGGCAAGTATGTTTGTGTCCATAAATATGTGATAGGGATGGAATGTAGAGGAGGCCAATACACGTTGGCTTAAACCTATATCACGCTTTCTAAAACCGTTTCTTACTCGTTTTGGTAAAAGAGTTTGTCTCTGATAAGATGTTTGTGTTTTTGCTTCAAGAAGGAATTTTCTCCTTTTTCACATTAAAGTTGATATTCTTTTTCTCAAGTCCAGGACCTCCAAGGTAGTGTTTTCATTCTTTTTCAGTGGAGGTGCAGGTTTATTTATAACCTGATTATCTGAACAATAGGTAAGTGTGGGTAATAATCTAGTCTCAGACATATATACACTCTATAGTCGTAAGAAGCTAATCAACCTGTAGTTAATTAAAACAGCTGCTGAAATATCTATCTTCTTGTATTTAGGGGTTAGGTTATGGACTATTGAAACAGTTTGGATACTTGCTTGTTTTATACACTTGCGTCACACTGCTCAGACACTGCATAGTAGAAACATCCTGCTCCCTGCGTGTACCACCAGACACACACACAGCTTTCCCACTATCTTGAAGATGGGAGGGGGGTAGGAGCGCATTCCAAAGCCCTAGGTACATGTCAGTGAAAGGGGGCTGCGGGGCTGCGCTGTTAGCTGATTTCTTAAGTCAGCCTGATGGAAGGGAAGTGTAAGATTAACCCATTGAATGCTTGCTATTGTTTCCCAGTAACCAATAAAATGCACCACACTTAGTCACCTCCCACCGGGAGGGTATATTCTTTGTGAACACCTACAATAAAGTAGAGTTTTTTCTTTGACTCCAATGGGTGTGTCAGAGTTTGATTTCTCTGTGCACGTTAATACAATTTTCTACTAATTTGGAGCAGTACATCAACCTATCTTGTACCTTGATCAGATCCAAAACTGTTATAACCTCCCTCCAATCCAGGAGTGGTGGCCGTGCTTGCTCACTATAGAAAAAAAAACACTAGCCTATGTTCACTCCTCTTGTCCCAGCCACCAGAAAGGCCAGCGCCTCTCTATAGCATGCAAACATGGTAACCACTACTGGATAGTTGTAACCCCTGGATACGAGCTGTATATAATATAATGAAATAAATGAATCAAGCCTGCAAAGGAGGCAATATGAACAATCACAATAAATTAGTAAGTGCCTTGTATAAAATTTTCTACATGATGAATGCCATTTGCTGAAGTAAGACAATACCTTTAACATAAGCTAATGTGAGAAAGGCCTTTAGTTGCTTAGATGTTACATTAGGTTCCTGTGTGACCTCATAGACTATTACACACCTTGATCTTGGCAAGATCTCTGTTGGTGGACCATTCCTAGGGAGGGTAATAATGGTCTTGAATTACCTCAATTTGTACACAGTCTGTCTGACTATGGATTGGTGGAGTCCTAACTCTTTAGAGATAGTTTTATAACCTTTTCCAGCCTGATGAGACATGTGATATTGGATTATTTTCCTCAACAAATAAATGACCATGTCTAATATTTTACTCGCTCTACCTGGGCTTGCTGTACTAAGTGGGCTTGTGAATAAGTGGAGTCTAAATAACCAGAGTTTAAGACAAGGAGCAATAAAGGTTTGCTAGATTTTCCTTGTGGGTTGTTGGCTTGATTCTAGCTAGTCCTCCAACTACAGCATACAGGGTCTAATTCTAACTCATATTTACTGTTTTCCTTCTTTACTGTTCATCCCCATTTAAACATGTGCTCCATGGATAATGCTACTAAGTGTGTGTCCTGTGCAATGTATGCGTGCCCAGGGGAGCACCCAGGAATTTTGTCTAGGGGGGGTCAGAAAGGCAAAAAAATGTGGGATGTGTAGTGCGCTGTGCTAATTCAATTTTTCAAAGCCCCCTTTATATTTAAAACTGCAGGGACGGGGTGTAGTGTGCTGCGCTGATTCTTTTACTTGGCGATTGTAAAAGCTCTGTAGGAAAATAACAATGCAATGCGCTTAATTTTTTGGCCCCACCCATTATTAAAAGCCCCTCCTACATATAATAGGCCACTCCCAACAAACACTGTACAGCTGACATTCTATAGTTGCGGCCTGTCTCTACACATCATACGGAGAGGGGAGGCCCGTCCTGGCTGCACTGCCTGCTTCACATCATACAATAAACAGCAGACTACAGCCAGGAAGCTCCTCCGCTCTCCTCCCTCCCCAGATCCTGCTCAAGGCCTGTGGTTCCCCCCACCATCTGCCTGCTGCCCCCTTTGGCTGTCCTCACCCAGCTCTGAATCCTCCTTCTGCAAATGGCAGGGGGAGGACCCGGAGCATCTCCTCTCCTACATAGCACCTCCAATACTGTGCCCGCTGTGCCCCCAATAGAAACAGTCCCCCTGGAAATACTACTACCACACAGATAGTGCCCTAATACTGTGCCTGCTGTGCCCCCAATACTATACTGCAGAAACAGTCCCCCTGGAAATACTGCTACCACACAGATAGTGCCCCAATACTGTGCCCGCTGTGCCCCAATACTATACTGCAGAAACAGTCCCCCTGGAAATACTACTACCACACAGATAGTGCCCCAATACTGTGCCCGCTGTGCCCCCAATACTATACTGCAGAAACAGTCCCCCTGGAAATACTGCTACCACACAGATAGTGCCCCAGTACTGTGCCCGCTGTGCCCCCAATACTATACTGCAGAAACAGTCCCCCTGGAAATTCTAATACCACACAGATAGTTCCCCCTTCAACAATTATTGGCACACAGTGCTCTAAAAAAAATAACTGCGCCCAGACACTAATAGTATAAAGATAATGTCCCCCAAAAAGTCCAGGACCTCAAGGTAGTGTTTTCAAAAATACTACCAGTGTCACGAGCGTCATTAGAGAGACAACGGGAGCTTAGGAAGTTAAATAAGTGGCTCAGAAGCTGGTGCAGGAAGGAAGGGTTTGGGTTCACGGAGAACTGGGCTGACATCTCGGTCAGTTGCAGGCTCTACAGTAGGGACAGGCTGCACCTTAATGGTGAGTGTGCAACTGCCCTGGCTGAAAAAATGGTTAGATGGCTGGACGAGCTTTTAAACTAGGATCTGGGGGAAGGGTGGGAGGTCATAATAATAAAGGGTAGATAGTGTAGATAGAGTGGGATATAGCAGGGGACAGTGGGGATTTAGTGGGGTCTGGGGTTAGTGAGAAAAGTAGGGAGAAGACTGGGCAGAACTATACACTGATGAAAAATAGAACTGCTGGTAACAAGAACCTGTTACATACAAACATCAACCAAGGTAACCTAAAAATCTCAAATATGCATTTTACAGGTAATAGTAATTTAAAATGTATTTTCACAAATGCCCGAAGTCTAGCTAGCAAAATGGGGAGCTGGAGGCTATGGTACTAGAAGAACACATAGATGTAGTTGGTGTGGCTGAGACATGGTTGGACTCTTCGCATGACTGGGCTGTTAATATTGAGGGCTTTACACTATTTAGGAAAGACAGGGTCAATAGAAAAGGTGGTGGCGTGTGCCTGTATGTGAGGGGTGATCTGAAGACAAGGGAGAAAGAGGCAATTGTGGGTGCGGATGGTAAGGATATGGAAACCTTATGGGTGGAAGTCCAAAAGGATATAAACACAGAAAAAATAATACTTGGTGTAATCTATAGACCCCCTAACATCACAGTGGGAATAGAAACGCAACTGTATAACCAAATAGAGCGAGCTGCACAGGCTGGTACAGTGGTCATAATGAAAGATTTTAGCTTCCCAGACATTGACTGGGGTCATAGTTCTGCCTCAACCGCAACGGGGAGAAGATTCCTGAACTTGCTGCAGGACCACTTTATGGGCCAGTTTGTAGAAGCTCCCACTAGGGGCCATGCTCTGTTGGATCTGGTAATTTTTAATGATCCAGAGCTTGTTGGAAATGTTACTGTTCGAGAAACACTACGTAAAAGTGACCACAATAAAATGATATTCCCCCTAAACTATAAGAAGCAAACTCTGTAAGGCAGAGCAAAGACACTGATTTTTAAAAAGGCTAATTTCCCCTGGTTGAGGACAGCATTTCAGGGCATAGACTGGGAGCAGCTACTGTCACATAATAATACTGATGATAAATAGGAGAGATTTAAATCCACATTGAGTAATTGCACTAAAAAATTTATTCCTTTAGGTAACAAGTATAAACAGCTAAAATTAAACCCCCCATGGTTTACAGTTACTGTAAAAAGGGCAATAAAAGACAAAAAAGGGCATTTAAAAAATACAAATCTGAGGGGTCAGCTGTAGCGTTTGAAGGGCTTAAAAAAATCTGTAAAAAGGAGATAAAATTAGCAAAAATACTAAACGAACAACAGGTGGCAAAAGAGAGCAAAACAAGTCCCAAAAATTATTTAAATGTATAAATGCTATAAAACCAAGGTCCGAGCAGGTAGGTCCCCTGAATAATGGTAAAGGGGGGGGGGGGGGGGGGTGTAGTCACTAAAGATAAGGAAAAGGCAGAGTTACTAAATGATTTTATTTAGCTTTTTAGCTCTGTATATACAAAAGAAGAAAAAGGAGCTGATATCTGTGGTGCTGGCTGTTAGTACATGCAGTGATATACTCAATTTGCTAACTGTAGATATGGTCCAACATAAGTTAAATAAGGCAAATGTGAACAAGGCTCCAGTTCCAGATGGATTACACCCAAGAGTGCTTAAAGAGCTCAGTTCAGTCATTGCTGTGCCCCTGTTTTAAATGTTTTAAGATTCTCTAGGTACTGGTACAGTGTCAAAGGATTGGCGCAAGGCAAATGTGGTGCCCATATTGAAAAAAGGATCTAGGTCCTCCACTGGTAATTATAGAACAGTTAGTTTAACTTCTGTTATAGGACTATATACAGGAGTATGTGACTGTAAATAATATTATACTGTAAGTGATAACCAACATGGGTTTACCAAGGATAGAAGTTGTCAGACTATAACATGATCTGTTTTTATAGACGTTTAATAGGTATAGTAAGGTCTATTGGATTGGAAAGTATAGTCTGTAATTGGATTGAAAACTGGCTGAAGGATCGTGTCCAGAGAGTTGTGTTCAATGATTCCTATTCAGAATGGTCCCGAGTTATAAGTGGTGACCCCGGGTTCAGTGCTGGGCCCTCTATTATTTAATTTATTTATTAATGATATAGAGGACGGGATAAATAGCACCATTTCTATTTTTGCAGATGACACTAAGCTGTGCAGTACTGTGCAGTCTATGGAAGATGTCGATATACTACAAGCTGACTTGGACACTGAGTGATTGGGCATCAACTTGGCAAATGAGGTTCAATGTGGACAAATGTAAAGTTATGCATCTTGGTAGTAATAATCTCTGTGCTTCATATGTCCTAGGGGATGTAACATTGTAGATGGTAGAATAAATTACAGCATACAATGTCAATCAGCTGCTTCTAAGGCCACCGGGATATTGTCATGCATTAAACGAGGTATGGACTCGTTGGGCAGGGATGTGATATTACCACTTTACAAAGCGTTGGTGCGGCCTCATCTGGAATATGCAGTTCAGTTCTGGGCACCAGTCCATAGAAAGGACGCTCTGCAGCTGGAAAAAGTACAGAGGAGAGCGACTAAGCTAATAAGGGGCATGGAGGGTCTTAGTTATGAAGAAAGATTGCGGACAAGAATAGGACATGTTATATTTTTTCCGGAGCCGCAGAGTTTTCCGCGCGGGTGCAATGCGTGAGTTGAACGCATTGCACCCGCACTGAATCAGGACCCATTCATTTCTATGGGGTTGTTCACACGAGCGGTGATTTTCACGCATCACTTGTGCATTGCGTAAAAAATCGCAGCATGCTCCTCTGCGTTTTTCACGTAACGCAGGCCCCAAGCAAATGCGGATGCGGTGCGATTTTCACGCACTGTTGCTAGGTAACGATCGGGATGGGGACCCGATCATTATTATTTTCCCTTATAACATGGTTTCTGAATACAGAATGCATAGTACAATAGGGCTGGAGGGGTTAAAAAATAAATAAAAAAAATTTAAGTCACCTTAATCCACTTGCTCGCACAGCCCGGCATCTCTTCTGTCTTCCTCTTTGCTGTGTGCAGGAAAAGGACCTGTGATGACGTCACTCCGGTCATCACATGATCCATCACCATGGTAAAAGATCATGTGACGGACCATGTGATGACTTGAGTGACGTCACCACAGGTCCTTTTCCTGCACACAGCAAAGAAGAAGACAGAAGAGAAGCCGGGCTGCGCGATCAAGTGGAATAAGGTGAGTTAAATTATTATTATTATTTTTTAACCCCTCCAGCGCAATTGTACTATGCATTATGTATTCAGAATGCTATTATTTTCCCTTATAACCATGTTATAAGGGAAAATAATACAATCTACAGAACACCGATAGCAAGCCCGAACTTCTGTGAAGAAGTTCGGGTTTGGGTACCAAACATGCCGATTTTTCTCACACGCGTGCAAAACGCATTACAATGTTTTGCACTCTCGCAGAAAAATCGTGCATGTTCCCGCAACGCAATTGCACTTTTTCCCACAACGCCCGTGTGAAAGAGGCCTAACAGTGAGCATACTATAAGGATTATTATTAAATACCTGTTGCCTCACTGTTACCACATGGGACGCAGGGTCGGTTCCCACTATACTAACAACAGTGTATATAACATATGGATCATTACTAAGCTCCTACTATCAAGGAAGGACCAACAAAGGAGAACTTTGAACTGAATATACTAACAAACGCTAAGTCAGATTTATTAATGGTCCTTTAATACTGTGATAGATGTGGTTTGATGGTAAGCAGTTTAACCTTTACAAAAGTCGCATGTCTTTACGAAAAAGTTGCATGTTCTATTAACCTTCTCCCGACCGCCTAACGCAGGGATACCTCCTGCGGGCGGCCGGGTTGTTCCTCATTGACGCGCTGGCGCGTCATCCCGTGCTCCTCGGAAGTTATACTACAGCCTGCCAACGATGATCATTCGCTAGCAGGCTGTCGATGTTAAAATAATCGCATCAGAAAGGTATATTAGACGCTGTTTTGTTAACAGCATCTAATATACCTTCTACCTGGTCCTCTTGTGGTCCCTTTTGCTTGGATCGACCACCAGAGGACACAGGCAGCTCTGTAAGTAGCACCAAGCACCACACTACACTACACCCCCCCGTCACTTATTAACCCCTTATAAACCCCTGATCACCCCATATAGACTCCCTGATCACCCCCCTGTCATTGATCACCCCCCTGGAAGGTTCCATTCAGACGTCCGTATGTGTTTTGCGGATCCACGGATCCGCAAAACACGGACACCGACAATGTGCTTTCCGCATTTTGTGGATCTGCACGTTGCCAGAACTATATAGAAAATGCCTTTTCTTGCCTGCAATTGCGGACAAGAATAAGACATGTTCTATAGGCTCTACAAAAAACGCAGTGTTCGCCCGATCAGGCCTGATCTTGTGCGCACACTTGCGTTCAGTCCGCCCCACCGCATTGACAGAATTTTTTTTTCTGATCACTGCAAAAACACCATAAAATCGCTGCAGCACTGTAAAGATCACTTTTGAGGGGCATGGCGAGTTCATTTTGGCACAAGTTAGCGGAAATTGATTTATTTTCATTTTTTTGTTTTTTCTTACAAAGTCTCATATTCCACTAAATAAAATCTTACATGAACTCACCATACCCCTCACGGAATCGAAATGCGTAAAAATGCTCTGTGAAATCCTAAAGGTACTCATTGGAATTTGGGCCCCTTTGCGCATCTTGGCTGCAAAAAAGTGTCACACATGTGGTATCGCCGTACTCAGGAGAAGTAGGGCAATGTGTTTTGGGGTGTATATTTACATATACCCATGCTAGGGTGAGAGAAATATCTCAGTAAATTGACAACTTTATATAAAAAAAATGGGAAAAGTTGTCTTTTACAGAGATATTTCTCACACACAGTATGGGTATATGTGAAAATACACCCCAAAACACATTGCCCTACTTCTCCGGAGTACAGCGATACCACATTTGTGACACTTTTTTGCAGCCTAGGTGCGCAAAGGGGCCCAAATTCCAATGAGTACTTTTAGGATTTCACAGGGCATTTTTTAAGCATTTGGATTCCAAACTACTTCTCACGCTTTAGGTCCCCTAAAATGCCAGGGCAGTATAAATACCCCACAAGTGACCCCATTTTGGAAAGAAGACACCCCAAGGTATTTCGTGAGGGGCATGGCGAGTTCATGTAAAATTTTATTTTTTGTCACAAGTTAGTGGAATGTGAGACTTTGTAAGAAAAAATAATAATAATAATTCCAGTGGAATATGAGACCTTGCAAGAAACCCCAAGGTATTTCGTGAGGGGCATGGCGAGTTCATGTAAAATTTTATTTTTTGTCACAAGTTAGTGGAATGTGAGACTTTGTAAGAAAAAATAATAATAATAATTCCAGTGGAATATGAGACCTTGCAAGAAAAAAAGAAAAAATTCAATATCCGCTTACTTGTGACAAAACTTCCATGAACTCACTATGCCCATTAGCGAATACCTTAGGGTGTCTACTTTCCAAAATGGGGTCATTTGTGGGGTGTTTCTACTGTATGGGCATTGTAGAACCTCAGGAAACATGACAGGTGCTCAGAAAGTCAAAGTGCGTAAATTTCTTTTACCCAAACCAATAAATATACACTTATTGCATTTTTTTTTATCAAAGACATGTAGAACAATACATTTAGAGAAAAATGTATAGAAATGTAGTTTTATTTGAAAAATGTTACAACAGAAAGTGAAAAATTTAATTTTTGGGCAAAAATTTCGGGCAAATTTGATTAATATCAAAAAAAGTAAAAATGTCAGCAGCAATGAAATATCCACCAAATGAAAGTTCTATTAGTGAGAAGAAAAGGAGGTAAAATTAATTTGGGTGGTAAGTTGTATGACCGAGCAATAAACCGTGAAAGTAGTGTAGTGTAGAATTGTAAAAAGTGGTCTGGTCATTAAGGGGGTTTAAGCTAGGGGGGCTGAAGTGGTTAAAAAGTCACATAAGATAAGCATGGTCCTCACTGGAGTCAAATTGCACAATTTTTTGCCACTTTTTTAAAATGTCGCAATAGTAAATCTGTCTAGTGATTCACTTAAATAAGAAAACACGGCCACTTTCAGAAAACTGGTGATCATAGCACAGAGCCAATAAGTCGCAAATTTTTGCGCAGTTTTAGCGATTGCGCAAAAATTCGCAACTTTTTCGCTCCATTATTTTGACTTGAGCTAATGATAATTCTGGCCCATAGTGTATTAATCTACCATACTGAGATTACCAAGTCATATCCTTTCACTCTTTACTTTGTGTGAGACCAGAATAAAGTATTGGTATTAAGTCCCACTATTATTGCCATATTGGTTGTATGGCCGACAGACATTGTGATTTTATTGGATGTATCATTGATACAACCTACTGTTAATGTGATATAATCTTTGACCATTTTTTTATATATTTTATTCTATACTTTTGGTTTGATATCTTTATTTATACATGTCTTTGGAGATGTGTTAGTAAATAGTTCAATGATACCCGCAGTGCCGTAGCAAAGAGGGAGAGAAGGTACTCAGTGGAGTGCGTCGCTGCTTGATCTAGAGAGGGTTAATTGTCTAAACCCTCAGTTTAAGGCTACTTGCACACAAATGTTGTTTGTGCCCGTGTCCGTTCCTTTTTTTTGCGGATAGGATGCGTACCCATTCATTTCAATGTGTCCGCAAAAAATGCGGACAGCATACCGTGTGCTGTCTGCACCAGTATGTCCGTTCTGTAGCCTGGCAAAAAAAATAGAACATGTCCTATTCTTGTCCGCTTTAGGCATTGTTACAATGGATCCACAAAAAAACATAGAAATAAATGAGAGAGGCGGGGAGAAGCGGGGAGCTGCGTCTGGTGGTGGGTGGACCCCGGGAAATCCGGGGTCCTCAAGTCACAACTCTCCCCGGCTCCGTTCTCCTTGTAGGTGTGGGTCCCTAAGGAGATACAATTTAGAACAGTCCACGTGGACCAGCAGACAAAGTTAACCCCTTCATGACCAAGGGTCATTGATGCCCCCATGACCACGATCTGACAAGTGTCACTTTATGTGTCAAAAACTTTGGAACGCTTTTACTTATCCAAACCATTCTGAGACTGTTTTCTCATGACACATTGTACTTCATGATAGTCATAAATTTGAGTCACAATTTACTAGAAATTTAGAAAATTAGCAATTTTACAAATTTCAATTTCTCTGCTATTAAAACAGAAAGGCCTCTTTCACACGGGTGCTCCGGAAGCGTCGCGTGTGCAATGCTGGAAAACCGCACGAATAGGCATGCAATTGCAGTCAGTTTTGACTGCGATTGTGTTCCGATGTTCAGTTTTTTCTGCGTGAATGCAATGCATTTTGCACGCGTGTGAGAAAAAAATGCATGTGGTACCCTGACCCAAACCCAGACTTCTTCACTAAAGTTCCGGTTTCGGTTAGGTGTCTGTAGATTTTAATATTTTCCCTTATAACATGGTTCTATCTTCATTCAGCAGGACCTGCGCTGACGTCATCTCGCTCACCACGTGGTGAGCATGATTACGTCATCAAAGGTCATTTTTCAGGTCCTGAAAGATGAAGAAAGAAGACCTGCCGGCTGCGCGAACAGGAGGATGTGAGTTAATTATTTTTATTTATTTTTTAACCCCTCAAGCCACATTTTAGTAAGCATTCTGTATTAAGAATGCTATTATTTTCCTTTATAACCATGTTATAAGGGAAAATAATACAGTAAATTGACTTTTATCAATTTACTAACATCATCTCCTAGCAACCATGTGTGAAAATCACATTGCATCCGCACTTGCTTGCGAATGCTATGCGATTTTCACGCATACCCACTCATTTCTATGGGGCCTGCGTTGTGTGAAAAACGCAGAATACAGAACATGCTGCGATTTTTCACGCAACGAACAAGTGATGCGTGAAAATCACTGCTGATCTGAACAGCCCCATTGAAATGAATGGGTCCGGATTCATGTGCGGGTGCAATGCGTTCACCTCACACCGCACCCGCGCGGAAAACTCGCCTGTGTGAAAGGGGCCAAAGTGATACCTCATAAAATATTTATTACTTAACATTCCCCATATGTCTACTTTATGTTGGCATCATTTTGTAAATATATATTTTTTTTTTTAGGACGTTAGAAAGCTTAGAATTTTAGAAACAATTCCTAAAATTTTAAAGAAAATTTCTAAAACCGACTTTTTAAGGACCAGATCAGTTCTGAAGTCACTTTGTGGGGCTTACATAGTGGAAGCCCCCATAAATGACCCCATTGCAGAAACTACACCCCTCAAGTTACTTAAAACTGATTTTACAAACTTTGTTAACCCTTTAAAGAAAAGGGTTTTTTGGATTTTTTTTCTTTAACACATCGATGGTTAACATCCAAACAAAACTCAATATTTATTACCCTGATTCTGTGGTTTACAGAAGCACCCCAAATGTGGTCGTAAACTGATGTAAGGGCACACATCAGGGCGCAGAAGAAAAGGAGTGCTATATGGTTTTTGGAAGGCAGATTTTACTGGACTGGTTTTTAGATGCCATGTCCTATTTGAAGCCCCCCTGATGCACCCTTACAGTAGGAACTCCCAAAAAGTGACCCCATTTTGGAAACTAGGGGATAAGGTGCCAGATTTTTGCATACTATTTTGGGGTACATATGATTTTTATTTGCTCTATATTAAATTTTTTGCAAGGCAAGGTAGCCCAAAAATGTCTGTTTTGGCACAGTTTTTATTTTTTCACAAGATTCATTTGACAGGGTAGATCATGTGCTATTTTTATAGAGCAAGTTGTTACGAACGCAATGATATAAAATATGTCTACTTTGTTTCAGTTTTACATAATAAAGCATTTAAAAAAAAAATGTTTTTGTATCTCCATTTTCTGAACGCCTTATTTTTTATTTTTTTCTGCCGATATTCTTGTGCAGGGGCTCGTTTTTTGCAGAAAGAGTTGACGTTTTTATTGGTACAATTTTTGATCATTCATTATTAAACTTTATGGGGCAAGGTGACCAAAAAATTGGTTGTTTTGGAACCGTTTTTATTTATTTATTTTTACAGCGTTCACCTGAGGGATTAGGTTATGTGAAATTTTTATAGAGCAGATCGTTATGGACGTGGCAATACCTAATATGTATACTTTTTCTTATTTAAGTTTTACACAATAATAGCATTTTTGAAACAAAAAAAATATGTTTTAGTGTCTCCATAGTCTGAGAGCCATAGCTTTTTTATTTTTTGACCAATCGTCTTAGGTAGGGTCTCATTTTTTGTGAGATAAGGTGTCGGTTAGATTGGTACTATTTTGGGGGGCATACACCTTTCTGATCGCTTGGTGTTGCAATTTTCGTGATGTAATGTGACAAAAAAAGGGTTTTTTTGGCACTGTTTTTTTTGTTTTTTACGGTGTTCATCTGAGGGGTTAGGTCATGTGATATTTGTATAGATCTGGTTGTTACGGATGTGGCGATACCTAAGATGTCTACTTTTTAAAATGTATTTTATGGGCAGCATAAAGTTGATGACAGGTTCCCTTTAAGGACAAAGTATACATTTAAATTTATTTTTTATGTCTGTTTCCTTATGTGGGGTGTTAATATATCCCAGTAAAGCATTAATCGTGTTTTCTGAATACTGGAATGTATTTCATTCTTATTGCTTTCTACACTAGACCTTTGCAATACCCATGTGTTTGAATCTTTAGATTAATAAACAGGTGAACTGGAAAGTTTTCTCTTTTGTTCTAATATATTACAGGCACCTGAATGCACGCACAGTGCAGCATGTTTGCATGCTAATCAAAATAGAAGAATCTGTCCCTCTGGACCATGCCATTTGCTCCTCCACTCTGGAGTTAGCCAGTTTGCTTACAAAGGCCTCATGCACACGACTGTTGTTTCATTCCGTGTCCGTTGTTCCATTTTTCGTGATTTTCTGCGGACCCATTGACTTTCAATGGGTCAGTTGAAAACTCGGCTAATGCACCGTTTGTCATCCGCATCCGTGATCCGTGGTTCCAGTCCGTCAAAAAAAATAAAACCTGTCCTATTTTTTTCACGGAAAACGGTTCGTGGACCCATTTAATGGGTCCGTGAAAAAACACGGAGGCGCACAAGATTGTCATCCGGGTCCGTTTTTTTCCTATAATTTACATGGCAAACTTGACTTCGACTTTTTTTTACTTTCCTTCATGTCTGGTGATCCTCCAAAAATAAAGGAAGACACACGGAAACAAAAACGGAAACGGATCACTGAACAACGGAACCCCATTTTGCGGAATGGAACACAACAATGGTTGTGTGCATGAGGCCAAAGAGATAGAAAAGACTGCCTCTGTCACACCAATGGTTTCCTACATGTGCCTCTTGGTCTCTCCAATGTCGTAGCAACTTTCCAGAGACCTGTGTATCTTCTCTGCCATCTTCACTGACTGCTTGGAGAAATTGAACTTGGTGTTAACCTGGCTGGAGGAGCACTGACTAAAGCTGAAATCCTGAAAATGTTATCTGTTCAGGAGAAGAGTAACTGGGTTGTCCAGGGAGGGAATCCAGCCCATGGATTTGAAGGTCCAAGGCAGTGCAAAAGGGGCAGGTACTACAAATAAAACTGAGGTTTAAACTCAAAACCTATATTCTCTTCTTTTTCTCTGCTGATCAGGCTAAGAAACCATAGTTGTCATCCCTTTTTTGAAAACTTTGTTTTGCATTCATTTTTTTTGCTTATTAAAGGTAGTTTTGTATTTTATTTTATTTTTTGCTGTAGTCTTCTGGGATTGTATCTTAATTAATATATGTGTATATTCTGTTCTTCATAAAGTAATAGGCAAATTAGTTTTATATAATTTGTTCTACTTTCCATTATGCATAATTAGGCTAACCATTAATTCACCACAATGTTGTCCAATGTACATTATGCAACATATACACTAATTGTTTCCCTTATTCTCAAATGTAACATTAAAAGTTTTAAAGTTTGCTTACATTTAAAATGCAGCAGATACCCTAGCTGTCTTTGTCAACCAGTGATTCTCCTAATAAAATAACACTAATGATTAGTGCGACTCCAGAAATCCCTATATTAGATCATACCAAGCAATTACTTCAACATGCTAAAAGCAATGTAGTCCAAGTAACCAATAATCGTCCAGATTATTGGGAACGAACGTTCCTGTGAACGCTCATTCTCGATAATCTGTCCATCTAAATGTGCCTACGATCACCCAATGAACGTTCATGCAGGCACATCAGTCATCGTTTCTGGGCAGCAGATTATGCTGTCTAAACAGTGATCTGCTGCCCAGAAACAATGATTCTGTATGGGGCTGAGCGATAGCAGTAGCCATCCCTCGTCATCATACTATGGTCATTTACATGCAGCGATCTTCACTGAGTGAGCAGCTGACTGTCGGGAAGGAATGCTTCCTTCCCGACAATCGACAGCTCCATCGGCCCCTCTTAACCCACCGTTAATAAGGAAATAGTGAGTCATGTGAGGTCATAGTCTTCTCCGTCAATGTTTCTAGTTGCGCTGGTTTCACAGACTTTGCTCACATTTTAGAACCAACTTTGTTATTCTGATTCAAACAAATCACCATACTATGATGACAGTAATCAAACCCTTGCGGTTCTACTGAATCACTTGCTAATCTTAAGTTTTGTTTGTTGATCAAGATTTAGTCCTGTTGAGGTCATACTAAAGACCCTAAAATATAGCTCTACGAAGGCAACTTAAAGGGGTTGTTCCATGAAATACTTTTGTAATAGCATCTACAGTCGTGGCCAAGAGTTTTGAGAATTACACAAATATTAGTTTTCACAAAGTTTGCTGCTAAACTGCTTTTAGATCTTTGTTTCAGTTGTTTCTGTGATGTAGTGAAATATAATTACACGCACTTCATACGTTTCAAAGGCTTTTATCGACAATTACATGACATTTATGCAAAGAGTCAGTATTTGCAGTGTTGGCCCTTCTTTTTCAGGACCTCTGCAATTCGACTGGGCATGCTCTCAATCAACTTCTGGGCCAATTCCTGACTGATAGCAACCCATTCTTTCATAATCACTTCTTGGAGTTTGTCAGAATTAGTGGGTTTTTGTTTGTCCACCCGCCTCTTGAGGATTGACCACAAGTTCTCAATGGGATTAAGATCTGGGGAGTTTCCAGGCCATGGACCCAAAATGTTAACGTTTTGGTCCCCGAGCCACTTAGTTATCACTTTTGCCTTATGGCACGGTGCTCCATCGTGCTGGAAAATGCATTGTTCTTCACCAAACTGTTGTTGGATTGTTGGAAGAAGTTGCTGTTGGAGGGTGTTTTGGTACCATTCTTTATTCATGGCTGTGTTTTTGGGCAAAATTGTGAGTGAGCCCACTCCCTTGGATGAGAAGCAACCCCACACATGAATGGTCTCAGGATGCCTTACTGTTGGCATGACACAGGACTGATGGTAGCGCTCACCTTTTCTTCTCCAGACAAACCTTTTTCCTGATGCCCCAAACAATCTGAAAGAGGCTTCATTGGAGAATATGACTTTGCCCCAGTCCTCAGCAGTCCATTCACCATATTGTCTGCAGAAGATCAATCTGTCCCTGATGTTTTTTTTGGAGCGAAGTGCCTTCTTTGCTGCCCTTCTTGACACCAGGCCATCTTCCAAAAGTCTGCGCCTCACTGTGCATGCAGATGCACTCACACCTGCCTGCTGCCATTCCTGAGAAAGCTCTGCACTGGTGGCACTCCGATCCCGCAGCTGAATCCTTTTTAGGAGACGATACTGGCGCTTGCTGGACTTTCTTGGACGCCCTGAAGCCTTCTTAAGAAGAATTGAACCTCTTTCCTTTAAGTTCTTGATGATCCTATAAATTGTTGATTGAGGTGCAATGTTAGTAGCCACAATATCCTTGCTTGTGAAGCCATTTTTGGGCTGCACGCGTTTCTTTGCAGGTCTCCATGGTTAACAATGGAAGAACAATGATTTCAAGCATCACCCTCCTTTTAACAGGTCAAGTCTGCCATTTTAACTCAATCAGCCTGACATAATGATCTCCAACCTTGTGCTCGTCAACATTCTCACCTGAGTTAACAAGACGATTACTGAAATGATCTCAGCAGGTCCTTTAATGACAGCAATGAAATGCAGTGGAAAGTTTTTTTGGAGATTAAGTTAATTTTCATGGCAAAGAAGGACTATGCAATTCATCTGATCACTCTTCATAACATTCTGGAGTATATGCAAATTGCTATTATAAAAACTTAAGCAGCAACTTTTCCAATTTCCAATATTTATGTAATTCTCAAAACTTTTGGCCACGACTGTACATTACAATTTAGTGCAGCCACTGAGCTATTCAATTAAAAGTATCCACCTGTTGTTCTTCTTTTTTATTATTTCTTGTCCACCTCACTGAGGTGGTCACACATGCTCAATTTAAATCTTCAACTGTCAACATCCATATCTAGAGCAGAAAAGGACATGCCCCCGAGAAAGGACAACCCCCTAAGTTACCAGCCTGGTTCTAGCTTTGTTAGAAAGAGGTTGTCATGTACTATATAATGTCTGTTTTTTTATATCAGTTATGGCATAACCTCTATGTTGTCACTGCTGTACTGAAATTAATACATAGAGGGCATTAAACTTACAGAAGATGCTTTACTTGTCACTATGACTTACTTCCAAACGTACATTGTTAAGTTTAAAAAAGCAAAATGTACTTTGTAGTGACCAATATCTAATGTTGATCTTACTGTCGCGGTGCCTGGCAAGAGAAGAATCGTTCCTCATAAAGAAGGTCTAATCTGGTTGGCCTATGTGATGTCACTTGTTTTCACTTTCTGTCATCCCACAGTGGCACAACAGACACTGAACATTGTGTTCACCAAGGCTGGGGCCAAGAACTGACACATTTTTTGGAAAAGTTAATATAACAGAAATGTTGCTAGCAAGCAGCCATTTGGAAATAGCTATTGGAGATTTCCAAAGGCAAGGACAGTCGAATATCCCAAATGTAATTTATAAATAAAGTCTTCTTTAGCTGGACACTGTTAAGAAAATGCAACAAAGTATCTAGTCAAGGCGACACATCTTAAATGGCTTTCTTGGGACTACTATGGTGTATAACAAATATGCTCATGTCATTGCTTACCTCTTGTGCATCTTCCCTATGCCTTTGTTTTTCCAATTTAGACTCTCCTGATCTGTTTTCACCATGTTTACAAATCCCTCTGGTTTGTTTCCATCCTGTATGTAGAACTTCCTGTTGCTGTATCCAACCAAACCCATGATGCACTTCTCCTTTCTCCTGTACAGCTCCAGCACCACCCCTAAAAACACCCAGCTAGTTTATAGCTCCTCCCATCCAGATAGTTACCTAGACACTCCCCTATCACTGCCTCTAACATCACCCAGTTAGTTTATAGCTCCTCCCACCCAGATAGTTACATAGACACCATTATCACTGCCCCTAACATCACCCAGCTAGTTTATAGCTCCTCTTACCCAGTTACTTACATAGACACTACCCTATCACTCCCTCTAAGAACATCTAGCTAGTTTATAGCTCCTTCCCACCCAGTTTATTACATAGACACTCCCCTATCACTGCCTCTAAGAGCACCCAGCTAGTTTATAGCTCCTCCCACTAAGCTGGTTACATAGACACTCCCCTATCACTGCCTCTAAGAGCACCCAGCTAGTTTATAGCTCCTACCACTAAGCTGGTTACATAGACACTCGCCTATAACTGCCCCAAACTACCAGCTAGTTTATAGCTCCTCCCACCCAGCTAGTTACATAGACACTTCCCTATCATTGCCCCTAACTACCAGCTAGTTTATAGCCCCTCCCACCAGCTTGTTACATAGACACTCGCCTATCACTGCCTCTAAACTACCTAGCTAGTTTATAGGCTCCTCCCACCAGCTAGTTACATAGACACTCCCCTATCACTGCCTCTAAGAACACCTAGCTAGTTTATAGGTCCTCCCACCAGCTAGTTACATAGACACTCCCCTATCACTGACACGCCCATGAACGTAACAACACAGGTGATAAGAAAGAGCTGCATGGACATGGTCATGTGACCACAGCCCAGAACAGCAGAAAGGAACAATAAAGGGAAAAACAGCTACCTTCATAAGTGATTATTTTAAAAGATGTTGCATGTATGCAAACCCCTATAAGGTGCTGTATGCAGTTTTTGAAGCTACATCACCTATTGTTTTTAAAACCACTCTTGGGTATCACTCCATACAGGATCATACAGAAATGTTGATTAATGGCTTCTGCATGAACGACAGGATCAGCTCATGAACAAGCGTTTTGCTCGTTTATCAGGTGATCGGCAGCACGATTAGAGGGGCAGATTATGAGGAACAAGCGTTTCCCAGGAACGGTCATTCCCAATAGTCTGGACGATTATTGGTGCATCTAAATCCACCTTAAACCTAGCCTTACACATTCTCTTGTATGACTGTATCCTCATTACACATACTTATGGGAGGGGGAGGCAGGAGTTGGACCCCCTCTGATTAAATATTGATGAATCCTGATGATAGGTCATCAATACCCAGACAACCACTTCTTTTTTTCTTCTTACAAACAAATATACCTGAAGGAACTATTGCAATATACTCACCTCCCCTTTGACAGACATTCCCTGTGTGCACAGTGCACCCCACCCGCACTTTCATTCTTATGTGATTATGCATCATTCATTCCCATCTTCTAAATATAACAAATGCGTAACTGTATGTGTCTCTGAGATAAGCCATTTGTATGTCACAAACATGAGTCTACAGTATGTAGTTGAAATTTGTTCCATCCGGACATTCCCCAAATACAAGGGGCAGCTTTGTGTTGGCAGCTGTGTACTTTCCATATAGAGATGTGTGAAGGAACAATGACATCATGTGACAGACTGAATTATATAATTGTAATTTATGAGGAATTATGAAGAAAACATCTTGCCCTGCTGGATGTTTATTCCGAGAAGTAAACACTTCTGCTGTCTGTACATATCTGTGTGTGACGAGTAGGACCAGAGTACTATGACATTAGTGAGTGCATGCAAAGGGAAATACTTAAATTTCCTTCTAAAGTGTGGTTTTCTAGGAAAACATCTATTTCAGTAACTAGGGAACCTGTGAAAATGCAAAGGCAGCAGGTTATAGAGCAGGAGGAGCTGAGCAGATTGATATATACTTTTGTAGGAAAAGATTCTGCAACATTTGTCATTGATTCATTTAATTTCCTTCTCATTCTGGGCTTTGAAGTCCAGGAGGCGGTCCTATTAGTGATTGACAGATCCCCTCTATGACTGTGTATACAGAGATAGCTGTCAATCACTGATAGGACCGCCTCCATGACTTCAAAGTCCTGAATCAGCAGGAATATAAATGAATAAAATACAATTAAGGCCTCATGCACACGACCATATGTATTTTGCTGTCTGCAAAAAACGAATCCGCAAAAAATACATCCGTGTGCATTCCATATTTTGCGGAACGAAACAGCTGGCCCCTAATAGAACAGTACTATCCTTGTCCGTAATGAGGATAATAATGACATGTTCTATTTTTTTGCAGAACGGAAATACGGACATACGGAAACGAAATGCACACGGAGTACCTTCCATTTTTTTTTGCGGACCCATTGAAATGAATGTTTCCATATTCGGTCCGCCCAAAAAAATGGAACAGACACAGAATGAAAATACATTTGTGTGCATGAGCCCTAACACTGAATCTATCCCTAAAAACCTATATCAATCTTCTCAGCTCATCCTGCTCTATAATATGCTGCTTGTACCTTACATTTGCATTTTCATGGTGACAAGATCCCTAGTCACCTACAACAGCAAACTATAGCTGGGTTCACACTTGTGGGTTTTGCAGTTTTTTTTTATTGTAGTATTTTTATATGCTTCAACTGATCTAAACTGTGAGTGTATGAAGACTCTTAGGCCCCTTGCAGACGAGCATTCCTCCTGCAGCGAGTCCGCATCGCAGCTGCGTTATATTGATTTATAATGCTATGTAACCCTTAGGCCGAATGCACACGGCCGTTGTTCACGGCCGTGAGCGGTCCGTGGAACCGCGGCCTGGATTCCTGCTGAGTGCAGGAGCGCACGGAGTCACTGGTTGCTATGACGCCGTGCACTCCCTGCTGCCACCGCAATACAGTAATACACTGGTATGATCTATAGCAGTGTATTACTGTACTGTGGCGGCAGCAGGGAGTGCACGGCGTCATAGCAACCAATGACACCGTGCATTCCTGCACTCAGCAGGAATCCAGGCCGCGGTTCCACGGACCGCTCACGGCCGTGAACAACGGCCATGTGCATTCGTCCTTACAGTTCTGGAATGTATTAGATAACACTGGTATGATGCTGCCAGTGTTTTCCAATACATTCCAGAACTGTAAGGCCTCTTTCACACGGGCGTCATGTTTTTTAGCCGGATGCGTTCAGGGTGCATTCAGTTAAAAGCTTGCGATTTTTCAGGCGAGTGCTGTCAGTTCATTATACGTTTGGCTCGCGTTCCGACGTTTTTCCCGTGCGTGTGACATCCGGATGGCATGCGTTTTTTTCAACGCGCGTTAAAAAAAACTGATCAATCCACTACATTCACCTGTAACTGCAAACACCATATAAATACCCCCAGCATGCATTGTTTTGTTGGACAGCTCCATTTTTTGGTGGAGTGGTTTGTGTGTTGATTGGTGTGTGTGTTTGTTAGTGGATTATCCTTTGCAGGATGTCCACTTTCACCCTGTCATCCACTGACCATGTGTTTTTGCACTGGCTGGTCTCCCGCTGTTTTGGAGAGCAGCCAGAAATTATTGAGGAGGAGCCGCGGAGGAAGCGCCTGTGGGTGCATCCCATACTTTCGCAGCGTGCCAGCAAAGGTATCTTTGTTGGCTTGTACGCTGAGCTCCGTGCGCACCCTCCAAAGTTCTTCAATTATTGCCGCATGTCGGTGTCTACTTTTGATCGTCTGTTGGAGGAGTTGAGGCCTTCCTTAACTTTTCAGGACACCAATATGCGGCGGAGCGTGTCACCTGTAGAACGGCTTATTATTACTTTAAGGTAAGACTATATATATTTTCAGACTAAATACTTTAATGCCACCCTGTTTTCCAATACATAGTTGTTAGGTCAATGGCCTATGTATTTTAATTTTTTACTATTATATGCCTGAGTGCGTAAATGAAGTAGACCTGTATTTAAACTCCCTTATTTTTAGTGATAAACTGTGTGTGGTTAGATTAGTCACACCAGAATCCAGTTCCGCAGGGGTTAATTATTCAAATGCAGCCTGTAATGATGAGGACACTTCACCTGTGTGTATATGTTAATTGTCTTGAACTTTTTGAAGGTTTCAATGCTATTCCTTATTTAGTTTGATATCAGAATATAAATCATATTTTAGTCAAAATATACCACTATCTGCTTGTTTCATATATTTATCAGCTACTTTTCCATTAAATAATGTCAAATAATGTGCTAGATTTAAAAACATATGCTCTGAAAGTATCTAATTCTATTTTTTTCTATTTTTTTTCAGATATCTGGCGACTGGTAATTCTTTTTCGTCTTTGCATTTTGTTTTTCGAATGGGCACTTCCACAATTGCTGGCGTGGTACGGGCTACATGTGCCGCCATTTGGTTGACACTGAAGGCTTCAGTGCTGCCACAACCAACCAGGCAGCAGTGGCTTGATATAGCCCATGGCCTCCAGGAAAGGGCTCAATTTCCTAATTGTCTTGGTGCCCTTGACGGGAAGCACATACGGGTTAAGAAGCCACCGAACTCAGGGTCCTAATACTATAATTATAAGCAGTTTTTCTCTGTAGTTTTGTTGGCCTTGGCTGACACAAACTACAGGTTTATAATTGTAGATATTGGGTCCTATGGAAGTTCTGCAGATGCTCGCATCTTCAGGGCTTCCAGAATGGGTCGCTGGCTTCAGTCCAACCAACTGGACGTACCACAGCCAGCAAACCTTCCTGGCTCTACTGGCCCACCTGCGCCTTATGTGGTCGTAGGGGACGAGGGATTTGCCCTTTCTAGCCACCTGATGCGTCCTTATCCTCGACGCGGTTTGGATGCCAAGAAGCGCAATTTTAATTATCGGTTAAGTAGAGCCAGAAGGTTTGTGGAGTGCACATTCGGCATTTTTTCAAATAAATGGCGGGTTTTCCAGTCGTCAATACAGCTGGCACCACAAAATGTCAATGTGGTCATCAAGGCATGTGTAGTGCTGCATAACTACATACGCACCTATGAGGCCACACCTGATGAAGACGCCCAAGTGTACAGTACACCATCACCCAGAGACACTTTACTACTTGGACGATCTGGATATGCTGGACTCAGAGTGCGGGATTTTTATTCGGATTATTTTATGTCCCCTATTGGTTCTTTTCCTTTTCAACAGTAGTCCTCAATGCATGGACTTTTGTGTTTGCCACTCTATTTTCATAACCAGGATGGTTTGAGCTTAGTTAAGTTTGGATTTTTGTTAGTTAGGGACTCGCAAGATTATGAGGACCCTTGACGTGGGTTGCGAGCTTACATATTTTGCAAATAAATAGTCTAATCTACATGGTATGTGAAATATGTACTAATACCTCATTTCTCTATTACCTACAAAATGTGGCTAAATTACTCAAAATTGTAAAAATGTTTTTCGGTATAATACAGAGTTAAACAAATGTCTTAATATTGATTATATGGTGTTGGAGGAGTATAGATTTGTTGGTCTAACATGTTTTGTATGTATGTGTAATAAAACAAACTAATTTAAATTGATTATGACCTCCATTTTGATGTAAGAACCCCTAAAAATAAAAACTATTGAACGTCAGTGTTTGTGTGCAAAATTTACATTTCATATGTGTCCTATGTGGTTACTAATGTCTAGTACAAATGTACTATCTATATATTGTGTTATGTGTATGCACAATAAAATAAAATCAGACACATTCGAAGCTTGAAAACAAAAATGTGTTTTATTGCACACATTAAAATAAAATAAAATCTCTGGGATATGAAAATAAATACATTTTTATGGCCAAATGACTACAAATTAACATATTGCCTTGACGGCGAAGAAGATCCCTGATAAGGAGGGGCCGAATATTGTGAGGGTCCAGGCTGATTTTGACCTTGTCCCTCATAAGGAGCTCTTGAATATTGGCCCTGTGAAGGGGGGCCGGAATATTGGCCCTGGGATGGGGGGCCGGAATATTGGCCCTGTGAAGGGGGGCCGGAATATTGGCCCTGGGATGGGGGCCCGGAATATTGGCCCTGGGATGGGGGCCTGGAATATTGGCCCTGGGAAGGAGGCCTTGAAAATTGTGCCTGGGAAGGGGGGCCAAGGCATTGTGGTGGCCCAGCTCGACTGGGCGAGGGTCCCGGAGGCCCATAGCTGGGTTCACCCAGAATCTGTGGAACATATGGTGCCATTGGTGGCCCATAATGATCCCTGGGGGGGGGCATTTGTGGTTGGTCGGGGATTGGCTGGGAAACAGTGGGGTGTTTGGGGACAATTAGTTGCCCATAGCGGCGTAAATTTTCAAGGGCGTCATGCATGACCGAGGGATCAGGAAGGGAATTCGCTAGCTCCAGAACGATTTCTACGGAAGTTCTTGTCCGTAATAATCGTTCTGGAGGTAGCTGCCGCATATAATGGGCCAGACTACGGGCAAACATATCGTGATGATCCTCCTGCCGAGCCCGAGATAAATAATCCAAAACTTGAACATTCACATTGGACTCGGCAGGAGGATTTGCCCGTCGTCTGGACCTGATGGGTAGAGCCAGGGGGGGAGGGGGGGAATCAGCTCCTGATGCTGCGGGAGGCTCGGAAGGTGCTGGTGTTGGTCCTGGAACAGTCTCCTGCTGCCCAGCTGTCGTCTCCTCCTCGCAAGCACTCGACAATTGTGGTGCCGATTCTTCTCCTTCCTCCTCTAGGTTGTCCTCCGTTCTACAAAATGAGTAAAATATATAAACATGAGGAATCAAAAAATTATATTATTAACATGTTCCTGTCATGAGCTACACAATCTACATTTGTCACATAGTACTAACAGGTCCAACAAACCGAGGTTTCATTATGGCAAAACATTCGGGGCTTGTGCCCCATATGTTTGGTCCAGTGCCCTGAATGTTATGCTGGATTGCTGATAGAATGTTAAGGAAATATTCAAGTGAATTTTTCCATTGATTGGAACTGGGCAACCCCCTGATCACCCCCCTGATCACCCCCCTGATCACCCCCCTTGTACTAGTTCCGCTACTTATTTGCTGCGATTGAGCACCGATGGCACAGAAGTGACTGAACTCATGCCAGCGCAACAGATAAGTAGCGGAACTAGTACAAGGGGGGATGGGGGGTGATCTGGGGGTTGCCCAGATGGCTAGTCCCTTCGTAGTAGTTATTAAACCACTTTCAGCACTCCCCCATTCACTGAAGGGGGGGGGCTGCTGAAAGGGGTTAATAACTACTGTGAAGCCCCCCCGGGGATGGCGACATAGCTTCATGGGTGTAACTTGGATTCACGGGGGCGTTGTACAGTGGCCTTGTGCCCCAGATGTTTTCACACACTAGCAACTCCCCTGCCAACCAAAAATAGACATATGTGGTAATTGTGGTAGTATAGATGTAGCAGGGATAACCCACACACTCAGAAATATAAGGTGTATACTCGTGTATACTATCGTGTTAACTTTAACCAAAACGAGTAAACCAAATTAAAAAAAAAACATTTATTAGACATCTATGTACCATTGAGCATGTGGGTTAATCCTGCTACATTATTTACGTACCATCAATCTTTACTCAACTTATCATTTTAATCTCCTACTTTGGGTTAAGAAAGGAGCAATGTGAATGTTTGCTATTGCAAAATATGACATTTCACATTGATCCATTCAAAACATTTACAGTATGTAACAATTCGCCATACAGTGCGTATAGCTTATTGTGTAGAATGGACTTACGGACGCAGATCCATGACAGCGCGGAGGAACATTAGCTGCTCCCGGAAGAGGTAAGGCCTTTTCTTGTGGAGACCAGCCCCGCTCAGCCCCTGCTTTCTCATTTCCTTCCGGAATTGGTCACGGCAGCTCCGCCAACGATTCTTGACCTCTTCAACTGGTAATAGAAAGGCAAGAAAGGAACAGGGATCAATTTCTAAAGTGATAGGTAAACTAACGTATAACAAGGCATATAGACTAGGGAGGACAACATAGATCAAACATGTATACATTGTTTTAACTTACTTAAATTCCTGCGACTTTGGCCTTTGGTCGTTTGCCATATGGCTGCAAACAGATCCTGGGTAACCTCCTCCCAGGCAGCGTCCTTTTTCTATCGGTCCTGGTATTCAGAACAACGGAGATCCCAGAGGCAGGGCCTATCCTGCACCAGGACTATCAGCCTCTCCACATCCATGGCACGTGGATTTTTGGGCATTCTGACAACTATTCGCTCCGCGAGGGCTTGAAACAGCTGCAGAAAACTGATCCCTCATGTGCTGCCACAAACCACATGCAGACAGACACAGAGAAAAAAAACGCCTACTTCCTGTATTATATAGCCCAGGAGTGTTGCTAAGTGACTTCCGTCAAAAAAAACTGAACGCAACGCATGGTATCCGGATGCCATCCGATTTTCACGCACCCCATTCACTTCTATAACATCAACTCCTGGCAACCATGCGTGAAAATCCAAGTGCATTGCGGGAAAACCGCATGAGTAGGAATGCAATTGCAGTCAGTTGTGACTGCGATTGTGTACCGATGTTCAGTTTTCATCGCGCGGGTGCAATGCGTTTTGCATGCGCGTGATAAAAAACAGAATGTGGTACCCAAACCCGGACTTCTTCACTGAAGTTCAGGTTTGGGTTAGGTGTTCTGTAGATTTTATTATTTTCCCTTATAACATGGTAAGGGCCCTTTCACACTTGCGTTGGCCGGTTCCGGCATAGAGTTCCGTCGTCGGGGCTCTATGCCGGAACAATCCTGATCAGGATTATCCTAATGCATTCTGAATGGAGAGAAATCCGTTCAGGATGCATCAGGATGTCTTCCGTTCCGGAACGGAACGTTTTTTGGCCGGAGAAAATACCGCAGCATGCAGTACTTTTTGCTCCGGCCAAAAATCCTGAACACTTGCCGCAAGGCCGGATCTGGAATGAATGCCCATTGAAAGGCATTGATCCGGATCCGGCCTTAAGCTAAACGTCGTTTCGGCGCATTGCCGGATACGACGTTTAGCTTTTTCTGAATGGTTACCATGGCTGCCGGGACGCTAAAGTCCTGGCAGCCATGGTAAAGTGTAGCGGGGAACGGGGGAGCAGCATACTTACAGTCCGTGCGGCTCCCGGGGCGCTCCAGAGTGACGTCAGGGCGCCCCAGGCGCATGGATGACGTGATCGCATGTACACGTCATCCATGCGCCT
The DNA here is from genome assembly GCF_014858855.1 of Bufo gargarizans. Lineage (NCBI taxonomy): Eukaryota > Metazoa > Chordata > Amphibia > Anura > Bufonidae > Bufo > Bufo gargarizans. Next base: position 299,846,387 of record NC_058082.1, on the reverse strand, counting down.
GGGGCGCTCTGACGTCATTCTGGAGCGCCCCGGGAGAAGCACGGACTGTAAGTATGCCGCTCCCCTGCTCCCCCGCTCCTACTATGGCAACCAGGACTTTAATAGCGTCCTGGCTGCCATAGTAACACTGAAAGCATTTTGAAGACGGATCCGTCTTCAAATGCTTTCCGTACACTTGCGCTTTTCCGGATCCGGCGTGTACCTCCGGCAAGTGGAGGACACGCCGGATCCGGACAACGCAAGTATGAAAGGGCCCTTATACAGAATGCTTAGTAAAATGTTGTGCAAGTCCTGCTGAATAAAGACAGAAGATCCTTCTATCTTCATTCAGCAGGACCTGCACTGACGTCACCGTGCTCACCACGTGGTTAAGTAATCAAAGGACAAGTGGATAAGATGAGTTCATATTTTTTTATTTTTTAACCCCTTAAGCAACATTTTAGTAAGCATTCTGTATTAAGAATGCTATTCGTTACCCTTATAACCATATTATAAGGGAAAATAATACTGTAAATGGACTTGAATTTACTAACATCATCTGGCAACCATGCATGAAAATCGCACCGCATCCGCACTTCCTTGTGGATGCGATGCGATTTTCACGCAGACCCATTCATTTCTATGGGGCCTGCATTGCGAGAAAAACGCAGAATATAGAACATGCTGTGATTTTCACGCAACTCACAAGTGATGCGTGAAAATCACCGCTGATCTGAACAGCCCCATTGAAGTGAATGGGTCCGGATTCAGTGCGGGTGCAATGCGTTCACCTCACGCCTTGCACCCGCATGGAAGTCTCACCCGTGTGAAAGGGGCCTAAAGAGTTTTTCCAGTAATGAATGACCACCAGCCACCTGTCCTAGAATGTGAGCAGGACTGGCTGCCTCCCCTTGCAAAGCTGCCTAGGGGGGTAGGGAGGACTGGCTGCACCTCTCCCCCCCCCCCCCCCACTTTCACACGAACACACCCCACCCCCTTCTCCAAGGCTGGCTCTGCAAGTGGAGGCATGGAGGCAGCAAATCCTGCTCACATTCTAGGACAGGTTGCTAGTTGCCATTTTAAATCATTCCCGGAGAACCTCTTTAATTTACAAACTGTTGGCAACCTTGCTGTGCAGTGTCCATAAATACAGCATAAGAGCAGATACTGAGTATTTACACACAGTATATAAAGTTGGAGAAGTGCTAGTACTATACAGGACAGGTAAAGTGCTACTGTGCATTATCCATATGTACAGTATATGAGCAGATACTGAGAATTACACCAAGTATACAGGACAGGAAAAGTGGTACTGTGCAGTGTCCATATATACAGAATAAGACCAGATACTGAGAATTAAACACAGTGTATAGGACAGGAGAAGTGGTACTGTGCAGTGTCCATATATATACAGAATAAGATCAGATACTGAGAATTACACCCAGTATACAGGACAAGAGAAGTGGTACTGTGCAGTGTCCATATATACAGAATAAGATCAGATACTGAGAATTAAACACAGTGTATAGGACAGGAGAAGTGGTGGGAGGAGCTGCTGTTCCTTCCTGTTTCCTGTTTCCTGTTGTTTGTGGGTGTGTGAGGTCCGGGAGGCTTACCAGCGCTTTGTTTGCCGGGGGAATCGCTACCCTTTCCCCAGGGGGTGGCAGTTTCTCGCGGTATGGATCCCCGGGCCTCCGGCTGCCGGCGTTCATCACCACGTGTCGGCAGCCGCGGCGGAGATGCGCGAGTGGAGAGGAGGGCCTCCAGGACTGGAGACCTGGGCTTGGATACGTCGGCGCTACTGGAGTTGGACGACGATGCGGATATAAAGACACCGCAGCAAGCGGCTGCAAGGTCGCAGGTGATGGAGGGCAGCCCCGCAAGTGCCGCGGGCAGGAGGGGCCCTGCTGCTAGGAGCGGCTGTGATCCCTGCAGTGAGCCCAAAGGAGTACTAGGTGGGGTCCGGAGGGGTCCCAGGAGAGCAGCCAGCTTGGGATCCTCTCTAGACAATTTGAGTCAGCACCCGAGAAAGCAGGATGCTGTGGAAAGGCCCGCTGCTGCAGAAGCAGCGGGTGAAAAAATTAAAGGTACAGTGGCTGGACAAGCTGCTGGATGGGATACAGGGAAGGCCGTGGAGAAGGTGACGAGGCCAGAGGCTGAGGTAGGTGATTCAGCATGTGGTATGTCTGTGTCGGTGCCTCAGCCCGGCGACAAAGTTCCTGTAAAGAAGCCTGGTGTTGGGGGTTCTTCCTGCCCAGCGGCTGAGAGACTGCATAATTGGGGTATTTTGGGCTCTAAGGAGTCCTCAAAAACCTTTTCCTCCCGAGTAGCATATTTTCTGAACATGCATGAGTAGGTCAAGAGGGAATTAAAAAGACTTAATGTGGAGTTTAAAAATGTAAAAATGCAACAGAAAATGGCTCCTAAGACAAAGAAGGCAATCCTCTCCTCCAGACTGGTGAAGTTGGAGGAGATAATCGAGGTTTTGGAGGAGAAGAGGGCCGCCATTGAGGAAAATAGCGTCCCATTCTTGGAGAAATTCAGGAATGACTGCAGATTTGAGGGCATGTCTGGACTGTCTGGTATGCCTGGCCCCAGTCTGTCAGGGCAGCAGGCTGGGAGCCAGGGGAAGGTGGTTCCTGGAACAAAGGATTCGGAGGCGGACTCTCTGCCTTGTGGCCAGGGGGACCCCTCAGACCTGGTTGCGGCTGCCTCTGGGGATGAAAGAGGGTCTGGGGGAAGGCTAATGGTGGAAGTCAGGCAGCTGGAGTGCCCGGTGAGCAGACTGTATTTTGGGGATCAGGAGGTCCCTGAGGATGAGCTGGTGAATATCAGAAAGGAGAAAAATAAAACTGTAATGGAAGAAGTGCTTCGATTTGTGCCTTTTGAATCCGCTGCTGTGCCCAGCCCGGTTCCTGTAGTGGAATCGGGTCAAACAGTGCGGGAGATTAATTCTAAGATGGTGACGGGTGGTGCCCCCCCTTCCTGTAGTGGTAGGGTGGTCACAAGAAGCGCAGGGAGTAAAACCCCAAACAGTGTGGCGAACAAGGATGTGATGATTGTGGACAAGGTTCAAGGTGGTGGTGCTGAGAAAGAGGAGAAGAAAGCATTAGAAGCTGATAAAACTGTTGATATTGTGAAAAGACCATTAAAATCAATGGAAGGTGTAAAGACTTTGGAACCTGGGGAGAACACTATGGTCGATTATCCCAGGACTGTTCGGGCCGTGGGGGGTGCGGGAGGTGGGGAGTCCCCTGCAGGTTTTGCGGGGGGCTCCTCAGGGCCCGCCCCCAGTGATTCTCCGGTCTCTGTAGGGAATCCGACCAGTCCAGGGGGAGTGAAAGGTGATGCAAAAACAAATATGGATGCAAATATGGTTGATAATGGGATTGTGGGTAATGACGTGCAGGTGGCTGTCGGGGTGAATGAGAACGTAAATGAGGTTATAAATGAGGATACAAATGAACTGGTGAATGGGATTGTGGATGAGGAAGAAATTGAGATGGTGGATGAGGATGCTTTGAAGGAAGCAATGAGGAAGGATGTGAGAGAGAGCATGGCAAAAACAAAGACGTATGCGGGTGTTGTTTCGGGTGACTCTTTGCCCAAGGTTTCGGGCGGGGGTGACTTGCAACGGCGCCTTCTGGAGGCCCTAAAAAAAGGACCGGGGACTTCCATACAGGTAGAGGGAGGGTCGGTTGACCTAGCTTTTTGGACAGAAAGGCATGGTTTTAGGGCCTTCCGAGAACAAAGGAGGGGTGAGATCGTATGGACTCACCCCACACCGGGGAGGGACCGTAGGAATGTGGCCCGTCTCTATTGGAGGAGTAAGGAAGCAGCAGTTCCTTCTAGGAAGACTGTTGTGGAACTTCTTCTGGGGGCGGGGTTTGTCGCGAATGACATCTTTGCGCTCATACATCCCTACGGCACCGCTATGTTCGACGTCAGCTTTGTTAGGCCGGAGGGTTTGGAGCTTTTCTGGTCTAAATATGAGCTGATGAAGAACACCCCGGAGTGGCGGGGTTTTGCCGTCGAGGCCATCACCCGTCAAACGACTGTGAAGACAGTGACCGTTTTGACCTGTAATGAATCACTGTCTAGTGTAGACATCATGACTTAGCTTAGTCGATATGGTAGGGTGGGGCAGTTCCCCGCCAAGGTGCTCGATGAGCATGGCATCTGGTCAGGTGCCTGGACCTTCAGCGTGGAGCTGTTTGATCGGGGCAATTCTGTTGCTCATATTCCCTCCTCTGCCTTCATAGGATTATGGTGTTCTATAAGGGCCAGCCAAAGGTCTGTCACAAGTGCGGCAGTCCCACCCACTTCAGCGCACAATGCGATGTTAGCATGTGTGCGAAGTGTGGGGACACTGGTCATCTTGCCGCATCTTGTAGGCGGATCTGGTGCAACCTCTGTGGGGACCTAGGTCACCCGTTTAGTCGCTGTCCGCTTGCCTTCGCCAACAGGGTTCAGGGCCGGGCTCAAGATCAGGCAGGCACTAGCCACGAGGCTGGGTCTGTGGTTGGGGAGGAGCCTGATGCCGGGACTGAATCAGTTGGTGAGGGGACAAGCGCTGGAACTACTAGCGCTGGAAGAAGCAGGCAGGATCCGAAGAAGAAAAGGCCGTCCAAGATCAGGCGGCTAGAACAACGCCGCAAGGATAGGGAACAGGTGGCAGCTGACCCTTCAGCTGGTCTTTCGGCTGGTCTGGCTGAGGATCCCGGTTGTAGTGACCCGGGGTACAGCGACGATGGGGAACCAGAGGCCCAACCTGTGGAGGCTAACCCATCTGCCAACCCTGTCTCCTCGTACGGCGAAAGCTTGGACGAGGGTGGCAGAGCGTGGTTGGAGGGTAAGAGGAACAAGCAGAGTAAGAAGAAGAAGAAAGGAGAGGGTCGTAAGCCTTCTCTGGAGTGGGACCCATCTGTCCCACTCATCCTTGACCAGAGGCCTAAGGAAGGATCAACTGGGTCCCCTCTGGTGGAAGTCTCTAATCGGTACCAGGCCCTTGACGAGGATCCCCCAACTGCTTCAGCTGGGGGGGGGGAGGGTGTGGTGCCAGAAGGCATGGGGGCCTCCTCGCAGGCTGCCGGGCTCTGTCCTTTGGGGGGTAAATTACCTTCTGGAGGGGGGGCCAAGCCTGGAACCTTGGGCAAAAAGGATGGTATGGATGTCTCTGTATGTTTGAAAAGACAGAAGGAGTGTGATGGTTCAGATGAAAATGCTGATGGTGGTGGGGTGGGAAAAAAGAAGGCTATCTAACTCGATCATCAATGATGGCGGAACTCACCCCGTTGACACTGGCAAGCATTAACGTTGCCAGTATTAAGTCAGACGCAGCTCATTTCCTGGCCTTTGATTTTTTCAGCCGTATTGAAGCTGATATTTTGTTTTTACAAGAGACCTGGTTAACAAGTACAACTCTGCTGGCAAAAGCCAAGCGAGAATGGCGGCTAGGTCTGTCTTTCTGGTCTCTTGCGGCCGAGCCACGTAGCGGGGTGGCGGTACTTTTTAAAACCGCCGAAAGAGTGGAATGCAGGACGATAATCGAGTTAGAAATGGGAAGGTGCCTGATTTTAGATGTCCTCATGGGGAGACAAGAATTGCGACTAATAAACATCTACGGCCCACAGAGTAAGTGGGACCGCAAGTGTCTCCTCATGAGGATTAAGCCTTTTCTTTTTACCAGCCGGCAAGTGATCTTTGGAGGGGACTTCAACAATGTGATGAGGGCCTGTGATAGGGGAGGCTCCAAAGGTGGGCTGGATGCTGATAGCGTTGTGTTGTCTAGGATAGTTGAGGATACTCGTCTGGTGGACGCCCATTTACAGCATAAGCCAGACCACGTGGATTTCACCTTTCATCAGGGAAATCGTAGGTCTAGAATAGATAGGTTTTATTTAAAGGAGGAGGCTGTTTTCTCGGCTTTAGAAGCCGTGGAAGTGGAATTCTCCGACCACTGTTTGATTATTTTCTCTTTGAATGTTGCAGAGACTCCCTGTATGGGCAGAGGTATATGGAAGCTGAATTCATCTCTCCTGGAAGAAGTGACAATAAGACAGTGCTTTGAGGATTTCCTTCAGAGCCAGGAACCCTTGGTGGACCTCTGCAACAGTAAATCGGAGTGGTGGGAGATATTCAAAAAAGGACGGCGAGGTTTTTCCGTGAGCTTTCTAACCTCAGGAGCTAGGACAGATACTGTCTGTACCAGGAACTGAGGAAGAAACTTGAAAGACTGGTTTCGACGGGGGGTAGCCGTGAGGATATCTTTCATGTGAAATCCTTGCTCAAGAGGTGTCAGTATGATAGATACGTCTCTTTGGTAGTTGAAAGGGATTTCGGGAAGTACCGCTCACCCGACCCCTTTGGAAACTGTAAAATGGCAGTAAAAAGTTAATTTGTCGTAGGCCTGGTTGACAGTACGGGTTCCTTGAATAGGTCCAAATCAGGGATCCTGGAGGTCGTCAGGTCTTTCTACTCTCACCTCTTGGGTAGGAAAGAACTAAATCGGGACAGTTTTTCAGCTTTCTTGGCTGAAGCTGTTCCCAAGGCAGAAATAGACCCCTCTCTTGATGTTTTGGCAGATCCTATCAGGCAAGAGGAAGTGGGACTGGCCATTGATGGGCTTAGGCCCAAGAAATCGCTAGGTCCGGATGGCTTAACATCCGAGTGGTACAAGGCTTTCAAGGAACAATTAGTTCCTCTCTTGACCGAGGTGTTTAACGAGTGTCTTTCCTCGGGCACTCTGCCAAAGTCAATGGGTAAGTTAGCCCTGATTATTCTGTCAAAGGGTAAAGATCCATCCCGCATTGAGAACTGGAGACCCATATCGCTTCTCAATGTGGACAGGAAGATTCTGGCAAAAATACTTTTCTGCAGATTGGTGAAGTTTGCACCAAGACTTCTTTCTGAGGCTCAGCACTGCTCTGTTCCCGGTCGGAGCACTTTTAGCGCCGTTCTCTGTGTCCGAGAAGCCGTGGAGCGGGGCAGGGCGGGCCTTTGGAAAGGGTTTCTGTTATCTTTGGACCAGGCGAAGGCTTTTGACTGGGTGAACCATGAGTACCTGTGGTCCGTTCTCTTGTGGTATGGTCTACCCGGGAGGTTTGTAGACTGGTTAAAAACTTTTTACAAAGGGGCGGAGAGTTTCCCGTTGATTAACGGTTGGTCGGGTCGACCTTTTGAGGTGGCTTCTGGTGTCCGCCAGGGATGTCCTTTAAGCCCTTTGCTGTATGTGTTTTGCGATTGATCCCTTCATTAGAAGGATAGATCGTGGACCATTGGCGGGGGTGGGGATGGAACTGGCGGTGCGGGGGCCATCTCTGAAGGTGGTGGTGTATGCCGATGATGTCTCCATTCTTGCCTCTTCGGAAGAGGAGGTGAGCTGGGTGATGTCGGAGGTGGACCGCTATTCAGAGGTTTCTGGGTCCCAGATCAACCGGGACAAATGTGAGACTCTCTGGCTGGGGGAAGGGGATCCTGTCTTCAATCTCCAGGGCACTCTTTCAGAACCCCAGAAGTCTGTAAAGATCTTAGGCATCAATTTTGGCCAGGATGGAGATTATCATCAGCAAAATTGGGAGAGTAGACTAAAAGATGTCGCCCAAAAGGTGGACCGTTGGAAGGGATGGTCTTTATCCCTCAGGGAAAGGGTTCACCTGTGCAAAGCCTACCTGATTCCCATGCTTTTGTATCTAAGCAGTGTTTGTGTTTTACCAGGGTCTCTCTGGGGTACGGTCTACAGCCTCTTTTTCCAGATGTTGTGGGGAAACAGGCTGAACCTAATCAGGAGAGAGGTTACTTACCGCACAAGGAGACTAGGCGGGTTGGATATGGTCAACCCGGTGGTATTCTTAACAAATACCTTTTTGAAAATTAATATTGCAAACCTCTGGAAAGAGAGGGCTCCTCTGTGGGTAATTTCCTGTAGGGAGTGGTTTCGGCCCTTCTTCCAGGAATGGGAGACAGGAGGGCGAGTGAAAGACCTACGTGCGTCACATGGATATCTCCCGGCTTATGTTGCCCCGGTTCTGAGAATCCTGAGACGGTGGGGTCTGGGGAAGGTAGAGGTGGAGACCATGTCGAGGTTTTCCCTTGACAGGAAGGTTCTATCTTACCTTTTTCAGGCCCCACTGGCCTTGAGGGACTGCCCAAGTCAGGATCTGGAGGGTGGGCTGTCTTTTTTGAATTCAGAAAGGATCCCTAAGAAAGTTTGGGATGTGACTTGGCGTTGCTTCCACGGTAAACTATATGTAAGGGACAATGTGAAGTGTAGAAACTCCAAGGAAAGGGGTTGTCCCCGGGAGGAGTGTGGTAACCTGCTGGAAACCATGGACCACTTCTTACTTCATTGTCTCTTTAATATAGAGGCAGGGCCGTTTGAAGGAATTTGGGGGCCCCAAGCAAAATAGACATGGAGGCCCCCCCCCCCCTCCACGCCCTCCCCACCTTACGCACGCAAAGCCTACAGGAACCACAGTATAGTCATACAGTTTAAGTTCACCCACGCTTTATATAAATAAAAAAGGAGGTTTACAGTGCAAATACTGTGGATGGCACTGTTTAGGGGGTATCTGTGGATGGCACTGTTTAGGGGGGAGATCTGTGGATGGCACTGTTTAGGGGGGAGATCTGTGGATGGCACTGTTTAGGGGGGATCTGTGGATGGCACTGTTTAGGGGAGGTCTGTGGATGGCACTGTTTAGGGGAGGGGAGATCTGTGGATGGCACTGTTTAGGGGAGGGGGGGATCTGTGGATGGCACTGTTTAGGGGGATCTGTGGATGGCACTGTTTAGGGGGGATCTGTGGATGGCACTGTTTAGGGGGGAGATCTGTGGGTGGCACTGTTTAGGGGAGGGGGGATCTGTGGATGGCACTGTTTAGGGGAGGGGGATCTGTGGATGGCACTGTTAGGGGGGATCTGTGGATGGCACTGTTTAGGGGGGGATCTGTGGATGGCACTGTTTAGGGGGGAGATCTGTGGGTGGCACTGTTAGGGGAGGGGGATCTGTGGATGGCACTGTTTAGGGGAGGGGGGATCTGTGGATGGCACTGTAGGGGGATCTGTGGATGGCACTGTAGGGGGATCTGTGGATGGCACTGTTTAGGGGGGATCTGTGGATGGCACTGTTTAGGGGAGGGGGGATCTGTGGATGGCACTGTAGGGGGATCTGTGGATGGCACTGTTTAGGGGAGGGGGGTCCCCCTCCCCTAAACAGTGCCATCCACAGATCCCCCTACAGTGCCATCCACAGATCCCCCCTCCCCTAAACAGTGCCATCCACAGATCCCCCCCTAAACAGTGCCATCCACAGATCCCCCTACAGTGCCATCCACAGATCCCCCTCCCCGACGCTCACAGCAGTATATTTATAAACTAATCAGTAACTACTTTAACTTTATTCATTGCTCATTGCTGAGCTCTTAACTTGGATTATTTGGATATCTCTTACTTTGTCTTCGCTCCGGTAACTAACAGCAGGCAGTGCATGCGGCGCTCACTCACTGACGTCACGCGCCTGCGCCGCCTAGTGGGAGGAGCAGGCGCCTGACGTCAGTGACAGTGAGTGAGCGCCGCCCCCCGCTGCCTGCTGTTAGTTACCGGAGCGAAGACAAAGTAAGAGATATCCAAATAATCCAAGTTAAGAGCTCAGCAATGAGCAATGAATAAAGTTAAAGTAGTTACTGATTGGTTTAAAATATACTGCTGTGAGCGGCGTGGCCCTGTATATTCTAACCCCCAGGCAAGCGTCCCCGTCACCATGGGAACGCCTGGGGGTTAGAATATACCATTGGATTTGAGTTTTTGCGATCTCACTGAGCTCGTAAAACTCAGATCCGATGGTATATTCTAACCCCCAGGCAAGGGGTTAGAATATACCATCGAATCTTCTGAGTTACTCTGTTTGGCCCCGTCCAGCTCGGGGCCCCAACCAGCTCGGGGCCCCAAGCAATTGCTTGTTTTGACTGTCTCTTAGCGACGGGCCTGTATAGAGGTATACAAAAGGGTGGGAGCTTCCATCGGTTGGCCTAGTCTGGCCGCCCTGTCCTATGCGGAGTGGGCCTATGGGGCTTTTTAAAGACCTTGGTGGGAGGGACCGTCACACTTTATTCGTAGTTAGTGCAGTGGTTAGGCACCACATTTGGTGTGCACGGTGTCTAGTGTCAACGAAGAGTCACAAAATCCTCCCGGTGGAGACGGTATATAGGAACATCATGGGTGACCTGGTGAAGGTACGCTCTTATGAGTACGAAAGGTGGGGGGACCCCAAGGCCTCTCGTCTGTGGAGGGGCTTCTGTTTTGGGGTTCCTTAGCTGAGTAGTACTCTTTTCCTGGTGGTGGGCTGATATAGCACACTTATAGGTTTTTGTTATGTTTTGTAGTAATGTAAGTATGGAAAGGCTTACAGGTACCGAACCATAGCTGGTTTAGGTGTAATAGTATTACGGTGTCTATATTGTATCTATATTGTATTTATAGTGTATTATATAGGTATGTTTTGTATTATGTTAGTATTGTGATAATATATTATTATATTAGTATTATATTAGTATTGTTAAGTTTATAGTAGGGAGGAGGGAGTGTATATATTTTTCTTTTCTATTGTATATTATGTGCATGTGTGTGTATGTATATATATATATATATATATATATATATGTGTGTGTATGTATATGTATATATATGTGTATATATGTATATATATATAAAAAAAAATATATATATATATATATATATATATATAAAATTATAAAAATAAAAAAAAGGGGGGTTTTTGTTTGTTGCAAACTGACTGACCCCAGTCCGACTGGGGAAAGAATAGGACTTCTCAAAGCTCGGGGTTTATCCCCTTGGAACTTTGGGGGTTATCAGTTTGCATATTTGCTGTGGACTGGTGGTGGGTTAGTTAGATCTAGTTCTATAAGTTGTATATAATTTGTATATAGTTTGTGTATAGTTTATGTATATTGTGTATATATTTTATGGATTTTATATATACGTGTAAGATGTAAATATGTATAGTATGGGGTTATGAAAGTGTTTTAAGTGTGAATAGTATTGTAGGTTCTAGTGGGGTGGTGGACTGGTCGGAGTGGGTTTAGTAATGTGTTTTCAAATTAAAAGAGTCCATATATACAGAATAAGAGCAGATACTGAGAATTACACCCAATATACAGGGCAAGAGAAGTGGTACTGTGCAGTGTCCATATATACAGAATAAGAGCAGATACTGAGAATTACACCCAATATACAGGGCAAGAGAAGTGGTACTGTGCAGTGTCCATATATACAGAATAAGATTAGATACTGAGAATTACACCCAATATACAGGACAAGAGAAGTGGTACTGTGCAGTGTCCATATATACAGAATAAGAGCAGATACTGAGAATTACACCCAGTTCACTAGTTAAGAGTATTGTAGTTTTCCTATATGCAGAATAAGCACATGTATTGACACACAGACAGACACACACACAGACACGTATACACCAGTGATGGAGAACCTTTTAGAGATTGAGTGCCCAAACTACAACCCAAAACCCACTAATTTATCATAAAGTGCCAACACGACAATTTACCCTGAATACCAATATAGTATATCTTCCATGCACTTTATCATTTAGCTATAATAGCTTGCCTACATTCAGTGAGCTGCCTGTGCTGTTCAGCACCAAAAACTGTAATAAAAATGTGATGCACAATAATCCATAAAGACAGAGATGTGTGCAGGACTTTGCAGTAGTGCAGAGCTGTAGGCTAAATTGCCATGGTGCCACCCCATGCACTCCTAACAGGGCACCACATGAGGCCAGAAGCCCAATCTGCCTCATGAATGGTGCACCCTGTAGGTAGCAGTCAAATAGTTGGTGAAAACACACAACCTTAACAGCTTAGCTGGGCTATTAAATATATTTATATACTGTATTACAATCACCACCCATATTGCCCTATACCTCTGAGTGTATATAACAATGGAAAATTAAGCAATGGTAAAAAAAAAAAAAACTTCTCTACTGCATATAGGGTTTTCAATACACAATGGGCAGAACTGCTCTATTAGATGCACCCGGCTTCTCCAGCATCATCGTTACTGGCTCAGAAATCTCAAGAATTGTCAATGAAATAAGAAAGGAGATGCCAGTCTTCATTACTGATGGAGTAATAGTGCACCAGAGTGGCCCAGCCCACAATGCACTGAAAACCTTATTTGCAGAAAAATAACTGAGAAACATTTCTCAGATTGGAGAAACTGCCTACCCAACATGGCAGTATGCTTAAAAGCTGATGTCATGGGGCGCCGCCTGTACAGGAGCGAGGACTCATGCAGCGTTCTCATCTCCTAGGTGATGGGGGGGGCGGGACGGACCCGGCCGCGTACGTCTCCTCAGAGCGGCCAGTGTCCTCGGTCCCCCCAGCAACCAGATGAAGCCTGAGCACCGAGCTGGGCTCAGCCTTTTGCAGCAGGGCGGGTCATGTGACGCTGGCCACGTCACATGACCCCTGTTACTCAATATTTAAACAGGCACCCTGCTGCCCACAGGTTTCCTGTTATTTAGGTCCCTGCTGTGAATTTGCATTACCTGGGGAATTTACCTTCTGCCTGCTCCTCTGCCTGCTCCTTGTGTACTTTGCTGCTCGCCTGGTATTCTAACCCCGGCTTCCTCCTGACGATCCTCTGCTGACTCATTTGGTACTTCACAACTCTCCTGGTATTTATGACCCTGGCTTCTCCTGACAACTCTCTGCTTGCTCCATTTGTACTTTGTTGCTCTCCTGGTATTGACTTGGTCCGATCACATCTGTTGTTTGTCTGGTCTGTCCTCCCAGCACTTATTCCAAGCTAGGGACTGCCGTCCAGTTGTCGCCTGTCATTAGGACTTGCGAGGCAAGTAGGCAGGGCCAGGGGTGAGGGTGGAGAGCAGTGGTCACCTTCCTCCCCCTGTGTATGTGTGTGTACGTGACCGTTACAGCTGATTTTAGAGGTGACAGACTCCATTTAAAGGGAATCTGTCACACAGATTTTGGGCTATTATCTACAGTCATACATGTTTAGTGCTGCAGATATGGAGTCCAGATCACTAGTCTGACATTTAGTAATGCCTAAATGTCTAAAACATAGACAACGTAATCTTTGTCAGGCAGTCTAAAAATGTGACACATTTATCACAGTGGCTAATGCTACAGTAGATGAAGTATTTGGAGGATGGTTAGATACTTTTATGTAACTTTACATCACCTGTTGGTTGGCTTACATTACAGCAACATTTTGTGCCAAAATGTTGGTGCACTTTGTTGCATCTTATTCCACACCCCCTTCCACTTTCTGCTAAACCACAACCCCTCACTAAGCATGGCGCAGTGGATTAGTCTTTTTGGCCATTTGCTTTATAAATAGGTGTTTTGTTTGATAAAATACAAAACTGATGAAAACAAAATAAGAGCCTCTCAGGGTTAAAAAAAACTATGCAAAACAGAAATGTAATAGAGGATTAGATAATTCTCTCCATGTCAATTCTTCAGACACAAGAAGCCATGAATTCTCCCCAAAGAAGGACTCTGCAGACTCCAGGCTATTATCATTTAGAGGGAGTGGGACAAGAGTGAATGCACTGTCCTTAAACACGTACACACACACACTATAACATCTAATGTACAATGAAGATGATGGGGCCCCATCCTCATGGCTAATTATATAACCATTGTAATATTTTAGAAATAAACATATACTGTGAATAGGTGGTCCAAGTGTGATAGAAGGTTGGACCACAATAAAGTCTCATGATCCTCCCCACCCAAAACCTTTGTCAGACATCTCTGCCAGCATAGAAAGAGAATAACAACCCTATTGTAGACGTGTTTGCAAAGTCCATGAGGTGGGGCACATCTTGAAATATGCTTAAAAGCCATGAATTATCCCCAAAGAAGGACTCTGCAGACTCCAGGCTATTATCATTTAGAGGGAGTGGGACAAGAGTGAATGCACTGTCCTTAAACACGTACACACACACACACTATATCATCTAATGTACAATGAAGATGATGGGGCCCCATCCTCATGGCTAATTATATAACCATTGTAATATTTTAGAAGTAAACATATACAGTGAATAGGTGGTCCAAGTGTGATAGAAGGTTGGACCACAATGAAGTCTCATGATTCTTCCCACCCAAAACCTTTATCAGACATCTCTGCCAGCATAGAAAGAGAATAACAACCCTATTGTAGACGTGTTTGCAAAGTCCATGAGGTGGGGCACATCTTGAAATATGCTTAAAAGACAAGGAGTACTGGCATATAAAGAACAATTGTGGGATTTTATTTGTGGGATTTGTACTTTGCAACGAATGGCTCTATTGGGACCAGAAAAGTAAAGAAAACAAAAAAGAATGTGACGTTCAGTTTTCCCTGTTCCAGCCATTTACTATTGTGCTGGCATGTTGTCATCAATAACATTTTTAACATGTAGCTTAGTTTGCATACATAAAACATTGTAATAGAATGCTTCATAGTACAGCCCTTCAGATTCCATATATCCTTATTTAAGTGAATGGGAACTAAGCTGTAGTAATATGGTGAAGACACTACACAGTGGACAGTGGATGAGGTGTGCTTCCGACGCCGATGGCCACAGGTAACAGCTGGACAGCAGGGGTGCTGATCTCCTCTGAACTGATATTAACGCCCTATCCTAATGATACATCATTATCTATACACTGTAAAACTCCTTTAATGACAACTCTATTGACTGATGGAAGCCTAGATAGAATAGCATTTTTGCATCGCCCCTGGTCTATTCAAGGGCCTTATCCCATTACTTGCCATTTTTCTCGCCAACGTGGACATGTGTGTGCGTGGAAGCGATGGTTGCCATGGCAGCCCTGATGCCTTCCACAGGCATCGGAGACTGCCAGCTGTGAAAGCCCAGGAGATCCAGCCTGAGGGCTGGATATCCTAGGCAACTGTCAGCGTCTTAGGGCCCTTTCACACCTGCGTTATAGTCTTCCGGCATAGAGTTCCGTCGTCGGGGCTCTATGCCGGAAGAATACTGATCAGGATTATCCTAATGCATTCTGAATGGACAGTCCGTCCTTCAGGATGCATCAGGATGTCTTCCGTTCCGGAACGGAACGTTTTTTGGCCGCAGCAAATAGCGCAGCATGCTGCGCTTTTTGCTCCGGCCAAAAATCCGGAACACTTGCCGCAAGGCCGGATCCGGAATGAATGCCCATTGAAAGGCATTGATCCGGATCCGGCCTTAAGCTAAACGTCGTTTCGGCGCATTGCCGGATGCGACGTTTAGCTTTTTCTCAATGGTTACCATGGCTGCCGGGACGCTAAAGTCCTGGCAGCCATGGTAAACTGTAGTGCGGAGCGGGGAGCAGCATACTTACCATCCGTGCGGCTCCCGGGGCGCTCCAGAGTGACATCAGGGCGCCCCAGGCGCATGGATGACGTGATCGCATGGATCACATGATCCATGCGCATGGGGCGCTCTGACGTCATTCTGGAGCGCCCCGGGAGCCGCACGGATGGTAAGTATGCTGCTCCCCCGCTCCCCACTACTACTATGGCAACCAGGACTTTAATAGCGTCCTGGGTGCCATAGTAACACTGAAAGCATTTTGAAGACGGATCCGTCTTCAAATGCTTTCAGTACACTTGCGTTTTTCCGGATCCGGCGTGTAATTCCGGCAAGTGGAGTACACGCCGGATCCGGACAACGCAAGTGTGAAAGAGGCCTTACTGTGTAAGACGCTGACAGTTCAATTCAGTACAATACATAATGTATTGTACTGAATTGAAACAGGGATCAAACCCTGAAAATGTGAAGTCCCACAGTGGGACAAATATAAAAAGTAAAAAACAATGTTTTTTATAATAAAAAAATGAAGTTTCAAGTAAAAAAAAATAAAGCGTCCTTTTCCCAAAATAAAGTTAAAAAATAAAAATAGGAAAAATTAAAAAAGTTGACATATTAGGTATCACCGCGTCCGTATTGACTGGCTCTATAAAAATATCACATGACCCAACCCCTTAGGTAAACACCGTCAAAAAAATTAAAATTGTGCTAAAGAAAAACTTTTTTTTGCCACCTTACATCACTAAAAGTGATTAAAAAGGCTTATGCCTCCCAGAATAGTACCAATCTAACCATCACCTCATCCTGCAAAAAATTAGCCCATACCTAAGGCAATCGCCCCAAAAAAACACAAAAAACTATGGCTCTCAGACTATGGAGACACTAAAACATGATTTTATTGTGTTAAAGGATTTTATTGTGTTAAATGTAAAACAAAATAAAAAAGTAGACATATTAGGTATTGCCGCATCCGTAACAACCTGCTATATAAAAATACTACATGACCTAACACCTCAGGTGAACACCGTAAAAAATATAAAATAAGTACGTTGCAAAAAAAGCCATTTTTGTCACCTTACATCACAAAAAGTGTAATACCAAGCAATCAAAAAGTCATATGCACCCCAAAATCATACCAATCAAACAGTCATCTCATCCAGCAAAAAATGAGACCCTACCTAGGAAAATCGCCCAAAAAATAAAAAAAACTATGGCTCTCAGAATATGGAGATAAATATGGTGTTAATTACTTTACAGTTTAGTGTTATCTGCAAAAAATTATATTTTACTGTGCAAGCCTTCTACAAGATCATTAATAAATATATTGAAGAGAATAGGGCCCAATATTGACCCCTGAGGTACTCCGCTAGTAATAGTGACCCAATCTGAGTGTGTACCATTAATAACCACCCTCTGTTTTCTATCATTGAGCCAGTTACTTACCCACATACAGATGTTTTCTCCCAGTCCGAGCATTCTCATTTTATATACTAACCTTTTGTGTTACAGTGTCAAATGCTTTGGAGAAGTCCAGATATACGACATCCATTGATTTACCACTGTCAAGTCTAGAACTTACCTCCTCATAGAAACTGATTAATTTAATTTGACATGACCAATCCCTCATGAAGCCATGCTGATATGATGTTATTTGCTTGTTTTCATTGAGATCCTCCAAGATAGCATCTCTTAGAAAACCTTCAGTTTACCCAAAACAGATGTTAAACTTACCAGTCTATAATTTCCAGGGTCTGTTTTTGCACCCTTTTTGAATATTGGCGTATGCAATGCGCCAATCCTGTGGAACACTCCCTGTCAGTATAGAGTCTGTAAATATCAGAAATAAGGGTCTGGCTATGACATTACTTTATTCTCTTAGGATACGGGGGTGTATGCCATCTGGTCCTGACGATTTGTCTATTTTAATCTTTTAAAGTCGCTGCTGTACTTTTTCCTGGGTCAGACAGGTCACTTTTAATAGGGAATTTACTTTTACATTCTGCATTTCATCTGACAGTTTATTTTCCTCACTGAATACAGTGGAGAAAAAAATATTTAATAGCTTTGCTTTCTCCTCGTCACTCTCTGCAACATCCCCCTCATTGCTCTGTAGGGGGCCGACCCCTTCAGATATATACTTTTTACCATTTATATAATTGAAAAACATTTCAGGGTTAGTTTTGCTCTATTTGGCAATTAATATCTTGGTCTCTAGTTTGGCGGCTTTTATTTGTTTTTTACATATTCATTATTTTTTCCTTATAGTTTTTCAGTGCTTCCTCGATACCCTCCTGTTTTAGTGATTTAAATGCTTTCTTTTTGTCATTTATTGCTTTCTTTACAGTTCAATTTATCCACTTTGATTTCTTCTTGTTCCTTAACCCTTTATTCCTATAAGGTATGTACTGTACCTCTCACAATTAGATTTCAGGATGCTTTTAAAAATATCCCATTTTGTCGCAGTATCTTTATTTTTGAGGACTTTGTCCCAGTTAGTTAGGCCTATGGCCTCTCTTAGTTGGCTAAATTTTGCTTTTTTGAAGTTTGGAATTTTTGTTCCTACCTGTAGAAATGCTTGTTTGAAGGATAATTGGAAGGTTATTACTTTATGGTCCCTATTTCCCAGGTGTACCCTGACCTGCACATCTGTTGTTCTGTCAGGTCTATTTGTTAATACTAAGTCCAGTATGGCCGTCCCTCTAGTCGGGTCCTAAACCAGTTGGGTAAGGTAATTGTCTTTGGTTATTGCCAAGAACCTGTTTCCTTTATGAGATGTACAGCTTTCAATTTCCCAGTCTATATCTGGGTAGTTGAAGTCCCCCATAATAACCACCTCATTATGATTTGCTGCCTCGTCTATCTCGTTTAGTAGTAGATTTTCTGTGGACTCTGGTATATTAGGTGGTTTATACTAAACTCATATTACTAATTTATTATTATTGTTGCCTCCATGTATTTCAACCCACAGTGACTCCACATGTTTATGTTGCTCACTTATATCTTCTCGGACTGTGGGCTTTAGAAAGGACTTTACATAAAGGCAGACCTCTCCCCCTCTCCGGTTTTGACGATGCTTTCTAAACAGACTGTAACCTTGTACATTGACTGCCCAGTCATAGCTATCATCCAGCCATGTCTCAGTTATTCCCACTATGTCATAGTCCTCCTCACACATCACTAATTCCAGTTCCCCAGTTTTATTAGTCAGGCTTCTGGTATTAGTATCCATACAATTAAGAGGTTTATGTATATTTTTTTACCCTACAACTTTGCCTCACAAAAAGTGTAATATAGAGCAAACAAAAATCATATGTACCCTAAAATAGTACCAAGAAAACTGCCACCTTATCCCGTAGTTTCCAAACTGGGGTAAATTTTTGGGAGTTTCTACTCTAGGGGTGCATCAGGTGGTCTTCAAATGTGACATGGCAACTTAAAATTATCCCAGTGAAATCTGCCTTCCAAAAATCATATAGCGTTCCTTTCCTACTGCACCCTGCCCGTACAGCAGTTTACGACCACATATGGGGTGTTTCTGTAAACTACAGAATCAGGGCAATAAATATTGGTGTTGTTTGGCTGTTAACCCTTGCTTTGTTACTGGAAAAAATGGATTAAAATGGAAAATCTGCCAAAAAAGTTAAATTCTGAAATTTCATCTACATTTTCCTTTAATTCTTGTGGAACACCTAAAGGGTTAACAAAGTTTGTGAAATCAGTTTTAAATACTTTGAGGGTTGTAGTTTCTAAAATGGGGTGATTTATGGGTGGTTTCTAATATGTAAGCCCCAGAAAGTGACTTCATAACTGAACTGGTCCTGATAAAATTGGGTTTTGAAAATTTTCTTAAAAATTTTAAGATTTGCTTTTAAACTTTTAAGCCTTCTAATGTCCCAAAAAATAAAATGTAAATATTAAAATGATCCAAACATTAAGTAGACATATGGGGAATGTAAAATAATAACTATTTGGGGAGGTATTACTATCTATTATAAAAGTAGAGAAATTGAAATTTTGACATTTTTCAAAATTTTTGGTAAATTTTTTTTAAAAATAAAAATGAAATATTTTGACTCAATTTTGCCACTGTCATGAAGTATATTATGTGACGAGAAAACAATCTCAGAATGACCTGGATAAGTAAAAGCGTTTTAAAGTTATTACCACATAAAGCGACACATATCAGATTTGCTAAATTAGGCTGCATCCTGAACGTGAAAAATGTCTGTGTCCTAAAGGGGTTAATATTAAAACACTTTTTAAATTAATGAAATGGAGAAATGTGCCTTGCTATCTAGTACCCATCCCCCATTGTGCTGATAAGAATACACTCCTGAGTGATCTCAGAGACATGCGTGCTGCACACTGGAGGAGGGTCTAAAAGTTAAAAAGCTTTAACACACATTCATTCAGGGGTCTCCATTGAAGACTTAATTTGAGGTAGGATGTAAGTATTGATTTGCCCTATCTCTTGTACACCCTGGTGTCCCTGTTCATGTGCTACAACATGGCGATCGGAGTTCCACCCCATATTGCATGGCCAGTGATGATTATTTACTTTTACTATTCTGTATGTGATTTCTCTGTTTTATCTTATATTTAATCAAACTTAGTAAACATATCTATTCACTTTTCCTGTGTAAGCTTATTCATAATCAATTAAATACAATAAAATAATAAAACAATATGCATACAAATCAATAATCTTATATATATAAATATGCTAATATTTGCCCTAAAGTCAATTTAAATAGTGGTTGTTATCCTTCCAGGTGGGTTATTTAACCCAATCAGTGCCCCAATAGATGAAGTGGGGAGTAAATCCGCTGTTTGGATAAAGTCTTTTCTTATTTAGTCACTTGTAACAGATATTGCGACTCAATAGTCGCTGCGCCTATGTGAGCGCTACACTGTTGCTGCCCGCTAATAAAGAGAGCCGAAGCTGTTGTACTCACAGTTTGTAGTGAAATAATGTCGGCTTGCTGCGTCACAGGTGGCGTCCCACGTGTGGTCAGCAGTGATGATACAGGTTACAGCAAATAAAACTGACGCGGCTTCGGGATCTTCAGTGTTTTTATATGGACGTGCTGTCTCGGAGATCAGTCGATGAGCATTTAAGCGAATCTTTTTCCAAGAGTGGATTTGACCACAAGGTCGACTCTCCCAATACGCCAATTTCCTGCTTATCTTTACTTTTTTAAGATAGAGGAAGTCACCGATCCCTTGCGTCTTTACTTTCCTTTAGCGCTTCCAGTCCTCCGGTATTGTGTTCTGTTCCATAGGATAGTTACCAAACGCGTTTTGGAGTTAACTGCGACTCCTTCTTCAGTGGCTCAGTGAGGCGCAGCGACTATTGAGTCGCAATATCTGTTACAAGTGACTAAATAAGAAAAGACTTTATCCAAACAGCGGATTTACTCCCCACTTCATCTATTGGGGCACTGATTGGGTTAAATAACCCACCTGGAAGGATAACAACCACTATTTAAATTGACTTTAGGGCAAATATTAGCATATTTATATATATAAGATTATTGATTTGTATGCATATTGTTTTATTATTTTATTGTATTTAATAGTTTTATAATTTTTACGTGTGCTATTCAACAGTGTATGTCACTTAATAATAAAATATTGATATTATCCTTGTAATTCCGAATATTGGTGTGCCCTACCATTCTTTCTTCTGATCCTGCCATTTTTTACCTTAGAGGATTGGGTGAATCCTCCTGGTAGGTGCACCCACTTCCACTCTTGATTATACAGGTGAGCCCTCTCTGAATATTCATATTTTTATTCATAATCAAATCTTTTTAATTCACATTATGTTACATAAAAAACCCAGCAATTTTTACATCATTTTGTGGAATTTATTTACGGCGTTGCCTGTGTGGTACAACCAACATAATATTATTATGTGGGTCAGTACAATGATGATAATGGCACATTTCTATATATTTTTTACAACTTTTTCTCTCCCCCTGTAGGCTGTCAGCTTTGCCACTGCTCCCCCTCCTCCTCGAGACTGAAAGGGGGAGGCTGCTTTAGCTGCTCATATCTCTGGATTGGTAGCAGCTAGAGATTATTTGTATTGTTTTAAAGGTGGCATTCCAAGCTTTCAAAGAAAATACCAGAATTACAGCAATATCTTCAGTACATAGGAAGATATCGCTGTTAGAAATTGGGATGCAGTGAATGCAGCTGAAAGAGAAAACAAAGGCAGGTTTTATTGTGTTTATTCCCAATTTGATTTCTAACAGCGATATCTCCTGATGATGTTCTGTTAATGCTGGAATCTTGGAATGCCAGCTTTCAAACAAGCCAGGCCTATGTCTCTAGCTCCTACCAATCAGGACCTATGAGCAGCTAAAGCAGCCCCATCCCTTCTGCTCGAGCTAGACTTGGGCAAAACAGTCAAGTGTTTTTCCCACAGTCCAAGCTGAGCTCGGGCAAAACAGTTAGGTGGTTAATAGAAAGTTGAGTGGAAGGAAAAAGTATGGTAGAAAAAAGCACAAGTAACAGGGATAACTGACGCCTTGAAAGGATTGTCAAGAAAAGGCCTTTCAAACATTTGATGGAGATTCACAAGGAGTGGACTGTGGCTGGAGTCAGGTTCTTCAACAGACACCACAAACAGATGTATCCAGGATATGGGCTACAACGGTCACATTCCTTGTGTCAAGCCACTCCTGATCCAGAGACAAGATTAGAAACATCTTACTTGGGATAAGGAGAAAAAAGGACTGGACTGTTGCTGAGTGGTCCAAAGTTCTGTTTTCAGATGAAAGTAAACTTTGCATTTCATTTGGAAATCAAGGTCAGTGGTGTACTGTTGTTGCCATTCTTATTGGTTACCACTGTTATTTGTGATCTGTGGCTGTCACCTTTAGTGGGGGTCCTTCAGCTATCACTGTAGTTTTGAGGCCTCCACGTTATAATTTTGTAGTCTTACTTACATTGGGGCTACACGGGGCATAAAATAATGGTAAATCACAGTCATACTGTAACTAATCATATAATTTGAAATAGTCGCTCTTCAACTTTAATCTTCATAGTAAATCATTGAGAGTTTGAATTTTACTGAGACAAATTCAATTTTAAAAAGTGTCAAAAGCAAAAAGATAAATGAGAATGAATTAAAATATACATATTAAATGACAAGGTTATTGTGAGAATCCTGACCGATGGCATTCGATGTTTAATTTCTGCTTCCTATGTTTTCCATTAGTTATTTACCAGGACGAGTGCTGTGACTGTGAGCACGAAGACAAATGAGGGAATGCATGAGACCTATTTTGATCAGTGCAAGAGCAATGTTTCTGCATGACTAAATTGTATCCCCTAGTTCTGCACACCAAACACTCCCCCCGTTTGTTTGCTTGTTATAATGCTCAGTCAGCAAATTCTGTGGGAACAACTCTGCACGGACTTATATAGTGGACAAGATTCCGGATTTGTTTTTTCCGTCCCCGGAGGCAGAAGATCAAAGTGCATCAATATGTGAAGCAATGTTTGATTTATCCATTATTTATTATACATTTTGCATTGGAACATGAAGCATAATTTCACTCGTGCTCTTTTTACTAGACTTTCCCTGTATTGCACAGACTGTCTTATCTTCAGTTTTATATCTGCTCTTCCACAATCTTTTATTGCTTTGGTATGCAATTACCAGATTAGCAAGAAGTGGGGCATAGGGCTCCAATAGGAGGTACAGGGCACCCAGGCGGACTGTGGGTACTATAAAAAATTGTTAGGAAGTTGCCAAACTCCTTTTTTGAAGGGTTAACACAGAAGCTGTATATGCAGAATAGTGGGAAATTAGTCATAAACACTTACACCGACAGCAGCTTCGCTCCTTCACCTCCAGTGGAGGTGCTGGCGGCTTCAGACACAGCAGAGGAGCACAACTGCCGGCAGGATGGAAAGGTTAGTATTCTCTGCTTCCCATACAGAGCTCACTCCCGTCTGCAGAGGCTCTACTGCCACCAATGATTGCATACAGATAAGCAAATTTTGATAAAACCCACTGCCACCAATGACTTGCTATAACATATTAACACTGGACCACCAATGATTATAAGGCTAGTTTCACACTAGAATTAAGAGATTCAGCAGGCTGTTCTAGCAGGAAACATCCTGCCTGAGTTCTCTGGATCCGGCATTGCCAGACTGTACCTGAATACCCGCTGGCCTTATTAAAGGGAGTCTGTCACCTCCATATGGCCATATACAGTGGTTACATGGCTCTGTAGCACACCTATACAGGATTATAACGGTACCTTTGTCTTTTCTTTAGACTTGCACCAGCAGGAAAAACGAAGTTTAATTCATATGCAAATGAGCACTCGCAAGTGCCCAGGGGCGGCATTCAGTGTATAGGTGCCAAGGCTGCTCTGCCTTCTTTTCACTTTACTCCTCCCCAGCCTCTGCCTTTGCCCGCCCTCCAATTCCGGACTTATTGATGAGGCAAGAGACTTGGAGGGCGGGCAAAGACAGAGACTGGGGAGGAGTAAAGTGAAAAGAAGGCAGAGCAGCCTGGGCACCTACACACTGAACTCCGCCCCTGGGCACTTGCGAGTGCTCATTTGGCATATGAATTAAACTTCGTTTTTCCTGCTGGTGCAAGTCTAAAGAAAAGAACAAAGGTACCGTTACAATCCTGTATAGGTGTGCTACAGAGCCATGGAAGCACTGTATATGGCCATATGGAGGTGACAGACTCCCTTTAACTATAATGGGGTCAGCCGGAGACCTGCCCGTAACTATGCTGAGAATTGGTCGGGAAAAAAAGCCCTTGCAAGCATATTTACAGGGTTGCTGATGCATCTCTGTCGGACCCCATTATAGATAATATGGTCAGCAGGCATTCAGGTACCGCCTTGCAATACCAGAACCAGAGAGCTCCAGCAGGCTGTTCCCTGCCCGATCTCTTAATGCTAGTATGACACTAGCCTTAGTGAGTCACAGTGCGGGCACCATTACATGGGGCTGTCTAACCCTGAAAATCAAAAGGGAGGGGATAGTGTACTGAGGGTGCAGCGCTCAAAATGCTTAATTTGCATGAAGATAAAAGTAATGATATCTAGGTAGCTATGTAAGCTATGAAGAAAAAAAGATATTGTTTAAATCATCATGACCAACCCTCCCAGGCAATATGTCTGATTTAATAGGGTTGATCATGTTGACAGAGGCTCTTCAAGTAAAGATGCTACTGAATTGTTATTTTATAGGAAGTGTATCTACAGGGAGTGCAGAATTATTAGGCAAGTTGTATTTTTGAGGATTAATTTTATTATTGAACAACAACCATGTTCTCAATGAACCCAAAAAACTCATTAATATCAAAGCTGAATATTTTTGGAAGTAGTTTTTAGTTTGTTTTTAGTTTTAGCTATTTTAGGGGGATATCTGTGTGTGCAGGTGACTATTACTGTGCATAATTATTAGGCAACTTAACAAAAAACAAATATATACCCAATTTAATTATTTATTTTTACCAGTTTAACCAATATAACATCTCAACATTCACAAATATACATTTCTGACATTTAAAAACAAAACAAAAACAAATCAGTGACCAATATAGCCACCTTTCTTTGCAAGGACACTCAAAAGCCTGCCATCCATGGATTCTGTCAGTGTTTTGATCTGTTCACCATCAACATTGCGTGCAGCAGCAACCACAGCCTCCCAGACACTGTTCAGAGAGGTGTACTGTTTTCCCTCCTTGTAAATCTCACATTTGATGATGGACCATAGGTTCTCAATGGGGTTCAGATCAGGTGAACAAGGAGGCCATGTCATTAGATTTTCTTCTTTTATACCCTTTCTTGCCAGCCACGCTGTGGAGTACTTGGACGCGTATGATGGAGCATTGTCCTGCATGAAAATCATGTTTTTCTTGAAGGATGCAGACTTCTTCCTGTACCACTGCTTGAAGAAGGTGTCTTCCAGAAACTGGCAGTAGGACTGGGAGTTGAGCTTGACTCCATCCTCAACCCGAAAAGGCCCCACAAGCTCATCTTTGATGATACCAGCCCAAACCAGTACTCCACCTCCACCTTGCTGGCATCTGAGTCGGACTGGAGCTCTCTGCCCTTTACCAATCCAGCCACGGGCCCATCCATTTGGCCCATCAAGACTCACTCTCATTTCATCAGTCCATAAAACCTTTGAAAAATCAGTCTTGAGATATTTCTTGGCCCAGTCTTGACGTTTCAGCTTGTGTGTCTTGTTCAGTGGTGGTCGTCTTTCAGCCTTTCTTACCTTGGCCATGTCTCTGAGTATTGCACACCTTGTGCTTTTGGGTACTCCAGTGATGTTGCAGCTCTGAAATATGGCCAAACTGATGGCAAGTGGCATCTTGGCAGCTGCACGCTTGACTTTTCTCAGTTCATGGGCAGTTATTTTGCGCCTTGGTTTTTCCACACGCTTCTTGCGACCCTGTTGACTATTTTGAATGAAACGCTTGATTGTTCGATGATCACGCTTCAGAAGCTTTGCAATTTTAAGAGTGCTGCATCCCTCTGCAAGATATCTCACTATTTTTGACTTTTCTGAGCCTGTCAAGTCCTTCTTTTGACCCATTTTGCCAAAGGAAAGGAAGTTGCCTAATAATTATGCACACCTGATATAGGGTGTTGATGTCATTAGACCACACCCCTTCTCATTACAGAGATGCACATCACCTAATATGCTTAATTGGTAGTAGGCTTTCGAGCCTATACAGCTTGGAGTAAGACAACATGCATAAAGAGGATGATGTGGTCAAAATACTCATTTGTCTAATAATTCTGCACTCCCTGTATTTACTAAAATAGCCATCTGAAGAGGTAACAGGGAAGGCCTCTTTCACACTTGCGTTGTCCGGATCCGTCGTGTACTCCATTTGCCGGAATTACACGCCGGATCCGGAAAAACGCAAGTGAACTGAAAGCATTTGAAGACGGATCAGTCTTCAAAATGCGTTCAGTGTTACTATGGCAGCCAGGACGCTATTAAAGTCCTGGTTGCCATAGTAGTAGTGGGCAGCGGGGGAGCAGTATACTTACCGTCTGTGCGGCTCCCAGGGCGCTCCAGAATGACGTCAGAGCGCCCCATGCGCATGGATGACGTGTCCATGCGATCACGTCATCCATGCGCGTGGGGCGCCCTGACGTCACTCTGGAGCGTACGGATGGTAAGGATACTGCTCCCCCGCTCCCCACTACACTTTACCATGGCTGCCAGGACTTTAGCGTCCTGGCAGCAATGGTAACTATTCAGACAAAGCTAAACGTCGGATCCGGCAATGCGCCAAAACGACGTTTAGCTTAAGGACGGATCCGGATTAATGCCTTTCAATGCCCGGATCCGGCCTTGCGGCAAGTGTTCAGGATTTTTGGCCGGAGCAAAAAGCGCAGCATGCTGCGGTATTTTCTCCGGCCAAAAAACGTTCCGGTCCTGAACTGAAGACATCCTGATGCATCTTGAACGGATTTCTCTCCATTCAGAATACATCGGAATAATCCTGATCAGGATTCTTCCGGCATAGAGCACCGACGACGGAACTCTATGCCGGAAGAAAAGAACGCAAGTGTGAAAGAGCCCTAAGTCAGGCATTCATTGAAATAAGCTACTGGACCCTACGGGGGGCACAATCTGAAGTTGAAAAGCTAAAATTTTATGGTATTACAAAACAAGGCTCAGACCAGGGCTGTGAAGAGACAAAGAATCACAGTAAATGACCAAAAAATCCAACTCCACTGTTTAACCCAGATAAGGAAGGGGTCAGGGTATGTTCACTGGACTAAAACTGAATCCTCCTAATCAAGTCATAGATATTTATTATTAATGGAAAAGATCCTTTAAAAAGATACAAACCAGCAATAATTTCATGATGACTGCAGATCTGCATTGTGACATGTATAGATGCACTGAATCAGTCTAAAATTTTACTCATGTATGTGGTAACTATGTTGTAACCTAGATTATTGGTGTGAGTGATTAGAGTGTGTTATGTTCTGAAGATTCATGTGAGTTGAAATGAAAAGTACTGGTACCAGAAATATGTCACATGGACTAAGAGGTTCTGCACTGAAGGGAGTTTCTGGCTTCATTTCTTTCAATAAACAAGAAGGGTCCATGGCACCAGAGCTAAATTCTGAAGACATTCTTTCTCTTAGATACATTGGAACATTAAAAATAAAATGCTGGTAACTGGCGTTCAACTGAGAGTCTTCAGAGAATTACATGGGTGACAGCTCTAGGTCAGCTGGTTTGCATCGAAGAACTAGGCGCGGAGGACCACAGTACAGGATCTGTTCACACAAAAATATGGGAGCCTTGGCGGCGGTTCCGCACATCCTCTAATTTCTCAGATTGGTTATCCAATGGAGTGGTCACGTCATTTTATAATCTACCGGTCACGTTTTTTGGTCCACAGATGGTCTCCCCATGCTTTCCCTGATCTTACACTCCCTTATCCTCTCCTACAAGCCTATTGTGTCTGTCCTGTCTCTCATGTATGTCCACCAGCCTATTAATTGTTAGGATAATATACAGTATCTTCAATCATTAATCTCACGTGAACCATAAAAATAAAATGCTGGTTTATTAAAGGGTTTATCCAAGAGTATAAAGTGTCCCCCCATGTGCCGTGCCCCTCACATGGAATATACTTACCCTGCTCCCTGCGCCGATTATGGTCCCTGCACCCCCGCTGCTGCTTCTCCCCGTGTCTGGATGAATACATCCGGTGTCAGGGGGGAGCAGCCAATGGCAGGCGGGGATGGGGGGGAGCCTCCCTAGCATCGCGAGTGACGCTAGGGAGGCTCGTCCCCATCTGCCATTGGCTGCTCCCCCCCCCCCCCCCGACACCGGATGGAGAAAAATTGGTGACCTATTTGTCTTAATGGCTTCAAGTCCTTAAGGATTTGCTCTTTTGTAATCCATTCTGCATTTTATAATTAGATTATGGATTACAGAGTGAGCAGATTATCCCCTTGGCTAATATATTTTCCAGTGTTATATGATTTCACTCTCTCCAGCAGGTAGGGCGTGGAAGGAATGGGGGTTGAACCCTGGATTGATTACAACCATGTCATCTGTATTTTTGACCACTAGAACCAACACCGATCACGAGAATGGGGGTTCCCTGTGTGAATGGAGCAGGGGTGCATGTGTGACCACTGTACTTTAGAACTCTGGCTTCGCAAAGTAGAGATTTGTGACTTTGAGTTCATTTGCTCATAAAATGAAGCAACATTTAGCATTTTACACCATTTACTCCAATTTTGAAAAGTGGGTGGACAGGTAGGTACAGTTAGCTATGTTAATTAGTTTCACTCCAGGTTTATCAACTGAGACTTTTTAAAAATCCACAATCGTACTCCATTGAAGGGGTGGCATAGAAAGTGAAGTAACCTCTCAAGACAGACTCCTGAAAACTGACTTAAAGACCCTCCTGATGATAAATTTCCCATAATAGTTAATAACTTAGCATTACCAATCAAAGATCTTTCTACACTGCTTATTGTAGCAAAAACATATTTTTTATAGAATTGAAAAAACAGCCAATACTAAAAATTTCAAGCATACAATCTCTAGCACAGTGCAGGTGAATGCTAGGGTGCAACCGTCATCACTCCTCACAATTGAGCCTTAAGATCCTGTATTTCTGATTACTCTTGAGGTAGCCTTGTTTGTTTTTCCTAAGCTTTTTCTTACATGTACAATTACTGTCACATTAATCAAAGAGGACTAATAAACATTCCTCCTGTTGACCGAGTATATTTCATTGTACAGGTTGGTTGATTAAGCTAGAGGTCTACAGCAGATGTATGTGAATGTGTGTTACACAATAGAGTCCACGCTGACAGAAAACCAAAGCAGGGAGGTCACAGGAAGCACATTTTATCGCAGTGCAGCTTAATGTGACAATGACCATGTAAAAAATTGTCAGTAGGGGAAGTTGATGACATTACCCAAATAGGCTGCATTGGCATTAGGTTCTTGCATACTATTTATGGTATGAAATTGTGTCAAGAAAATTCAAGATGATTTCTTTCTACCTTTGTTAGAACAGGAGGCTGATTGTTTCCAATAATGCACACCAGAAGAAGAATACTAGACCAATACATTAATAAACCTAATCAGGGAGATTTATTAATGCTTTAGTGTCCTTTTTCAGGCAATAAAAGGTTGCAAGGTTTGGCACATGCCATATTTGCACCCTAAATTGTGACTTTCTGAGCTTCTTGCCACTTTTCTAAACTACCTATAACAAGGGTGAGGTTTAACAGGAGGGACAGAGTTTTACACAGACTGCCAGCATTTGCTATGACTTGCTCCACAAACTGGCGTACGTTATAGCCGAAGTCTGTGCCTGTGCCAAGCTGGCATAGCTTTAAGCTTCTGGCACACAGAGGCATCTATTTTAGAGGCATTTACCTTATAATAAATTGGTGTATCTCACTCTGGCACACAGAGGATCAAGACTGGTGCATGGGAATCTCACCCATTGACTTTTTTTTTCAAAATTATTAGCCAAATACAAGATAAAGAACTGGAAGTTGAGCCAAAGTACTGGTAGTTCAAAAAACATCACATACCAAAAGGGAAGGTAAGTTACAAGTTCAACTTTCAAAGCAGAGCAACACAGCCCATAGATGCTGTAAATTGCATCTAACAATACATGTAAAAGTGCCAGTGCAGACAGAGAAAACAAGACGCCAGGTTCACCCACCATACCCGATGCCTGTTTTGCAGCAAAACGATGAATGCAGATCTGGACTATAATACAGGATGCAATTTAGTACAAGATATTGTAATTGAATGACTGTTCAACCTTATGTAGACAGTATCTATCTATAAACTATAAAATGATGTTGGAAGCTGGACACACCATTTTAAAGAGGACCTTTCACTAGAATAAAACTTCTAAACTAACTATACATACATGTCAAGCGGCGCCCAGGGATCCCCCTGCACTTACTGTCATACCTGGGCGCTGCTCCGTTCTCCCGGTATAGGCTCCGGTATCTTCATAGTTAGGCTCCATCCAGTGGAACCTGCCGGTGTCTCCTTCTCCCATGCTGTAGCGCTGGCCAATCGCAGCGCTCAGCTCATAGCCCGGGAGAACGGAGCGGCGCCCAGGTATAACAGTAAGTGCAGGGGGATCCCTGGGCGCCGCTCTCCATGTCTGTATAGTTAGTTTAGAAGTTTTATTCTAGTGAAAGGTCCTCTTTAAATAATTTCCTAGTGGACTCTCTTCCAACAAGTGGGCACGATCTCATATCCTGGGGTCATGCACCTAAATTTAACCATTCAGGCAAGAAGTCAATTTCTTAGACCATCAAGTTTCTGGTAAATAGCTAAACCTCACAGCAATTTTAGTTTTCTTCAGGACTGACTAACCTTTGTTCTTAATAAGAATGAATTAACAAATCAACTGTCCACAGTAGTAAGCGCTTGACCCCTTGATTGATTTGAGGAGTTAACTAGTTGGGAATATGCCACCTATGAGAAATTGCAATCCATCTGGCAATTATGCTGAATGCTCGGCTGCTCCATACCAAGCACCTCATAATAATCATTGTAGCACATACAGTATATTGGAATTAAGATGATATTAGAATACGCCACTATACCTAATATACCTCTCTGACCATAGGTCCTAACCCATAAAAGATTTCCCCTCCTGCTGCCCCCTACCTATTTGTTTTGATCCCCTTAGCAATATATCAGATGCATAGTCTTTTACCTCTTACAGTCAATACCATTAACTGTTTTTGAATAGGTCTGCATACCTGTTTTCTCCATGTGATGTTGCAACCATTTGCTCTGTTATTTACCTTATTGAACTTTAATAAAACAATAATTAAGAAAATAATATCATGATGATTAGAAAAAAAATATGCTTTTATAATTTTTTTTTTATCATTTCTCAACTACTATTTTGTAATATTTTTTACACAATTTTTCTTCAAGGTTTTTGTTCCAGTAAACAAACAACACTCTTCATTGACTGGAGAATAAGGATGGGAAGCAGCCCAATTTTATTCAATGCATTAGGAAAATGTACTGTTCATGCAGTTTGGAATTCACAACACAAAGCCCATTTCCTAAAATGCTGTGTGCCCCGTTACAATATAAAACAAGACTTAAGGCCTCTTCAGGGGTGCATTTTACAGAGATGCCCATTTTGATGGTAGATTCCGCTACACTACATGTCAGCTAGCCAACGCTGATGAAGTTTATGTTATGTAAACCTTAACTTGCCCAGAACAGTAAGGATGCCCATACCAAAGCCAAGTCTGATAAGCCTTTGGCAGGGCAGAATTAAAGCAAACATCAAAACGTTTAAAAGCTTAATACAATAAAGTTTGCCAGACAAACATTCCACACGTACAGTATACAGACAGCCCAAATACCAAAGTAGAATCAGGCATGCTGGATTTACAGTAACTTACTGCTGAAATCAGTGGGACAGGGGCACATCTGGGGGCCACTGGGACATGTACTCCTATTGCTAGATGCCAGGTGGGGTACCAGCAAGGAATTTGCCTGTTCTAGAGTATTCAGCAACAGATCTAGGGCATGGAGCTGAACCTTTTCCTTGGTGAAGGAAAGTGTAGCCACA
Source organism: Bufo gargarizans (assembly GCF_014858855.1). Taxonomy (NCBI): domain Eukaryota; kingdom Metazoa; phylum Chordata; class Amphibia; order Anura; family Bufonidae; genus Bufo; species Bufo gargarizans. The sequence continues at coordinate 299,814,421 of NC_058082.1, read as the reverse complement.
GCTTAGGTCTAGGAGTTATGGAAGTTGCTGAATTACAGTGTACTTTGGTGGAAGGCGCTTTTAACATATGTTATAATATTAGACATATGAAATCAGATCAATACATCTCAATTTGTATATAAGCAATATCACCCATGCCATAATTACCTATGGAGCGAAGCTCTTTTACATAGCACTTACCCTCACCCAATACCGCTGTCTTTGCTGCACTGTCACACACTGCGGAGTCTTCTGCTTTGGTCCCTACCGGATTTGGCCGAACAGTAAAAGAAGCAGCCACATCCAGTCGGGACCAAAGCGGAACAGCCCGCAGACCAGGATAGTGCAGCGGAGAAGGCGGCATCTTATTCTCTATATTTAAAGGTAAACACTGGAGAAATAATTAGTAAGCACACACTAGGGTCATTTAAATACCAGAGCCTTCCATTCATTTAAACTAGTTACTTAAATGCAGGTTTTCAAGTTGAATTGTACACTATAGGTCCTTAAGACTGTGGTCAATAACTGCTGCATGTTACTGGGAAGAAGTAGTAATGGTATTGCCAAAATAATGATCCACGCCATACTCTGAAGCTGTTGGCACACGTCTTTAGGAAGTTATCCCTTGACCTGTCCTCTCCTTGGAGCTACCATCCCATCTGCCTCAAAGTTACTTGAACAACACATACTGTACACTTTGAACTGTCCTTCTACCTCTTTTCCAAGTTGCTCCTCAGTCACTTACAATTTGGCCTCCAAATCCACCAACCCATTGAAGCTAGGTTAACCAATGTTGCACTGTGCCATACTACTCTTTAAATCCTCCTTTAGATCTGTCCTCAGACTTTGACTCAAGTGTTGAGCGAAGCAAAGCATTAGATGTGGAATTTGGTCTCAAGTTTAGGAAAACTTTGATTCGTAACAAATGTGAATTTCCTTGTGCTTCATGGTAGCAAATCAGTTTTTTTCTAAAATGGTGTCTGCATGTGTTACAAAGTAAAAGTAAGAAGCCCAGGAATAAGAGATCACCCATAATGCTATGCAGCCAGCCAATACGCAGATAGCCATCTCCTATGATGTCACTGCCCTATAAAGCCTCATCCCGCGGGATCTCTGCCATTGCCCTGTGAGCTAAGCTTTAGGGAGAGAGACGTGGCAAGCTATCATGAGTTAGGGACAATGTTGCTGAAAATGATTAATAGAAGAATATTGGAGAGGGAGACTGCAGGGTCAGTTTTACCAGCAGTGTGGTGGATGCACTCCATATCTCTTCCTATATTTTTGACTCTACAGTTTGAGGGAGATGCAGCAGCTTAGTTTATGTACATTCTATTCCCTATACTGGAGTTGTGCCCATTGGTTGCACAATCACTAAAGGCGAACACTCAGTTATTGGACAAATACGTGAGTCGCATGTGGTGAACTGTTTCATTTTATTCATACTATAATGGGGTATCTCAGGTTTCTGCTATGGATTTGGCATTCTGCATGCAGTGGTATCTTGTCCTTTATTTTGGGCAGATGTGAACCTAGCCTTACATATCTATCATCTAGCCCCATCTCCAAGGTTTCATCAGTGGATCTCCTCCATCCTGGAACTCAAAACATCAGTCTCTATTGCACCATTGAAATTTTCAAAGGCAACAGAAACACATACTTCTTCAGAAACACTTATAGTGTGAAATAACTGCCACTGCTACACAACTGTATAATCTGCTTTTGTCTCTTTTCCTTTGTAGATTTTAAGCCTTTGTGGACAGCAGCCTACTTCTATACCAATCAGTTACTTTGTAATTTCATGTACTTGCTTACTTTTGTGTGTTTGTACACTATGTATGCAAATGTCTCTGTATTTCATATGTACAGTGTCCTGAACTTTAATCAAAATATTATGAATCTGTGATTAAGAGAAAGTTAGGATCATATTTCTGTTGATATTAACAAATATGCATTTTCTAAAATCTAAAATACAGTAACATTTACATAGTTTTGGTAAAAATTAACCTTCTGACTTGCTGACTGTGCATACACATGTATGAGTCATACAAGGGGCTAGCTGTCTCTGACCTCCACAACCGTTCCACTTTCCCTCTGAGTCATATTTGGTGGGTGGGAGATACAGTGTCTTACAGTGTCTTTTCTATAATAAACTAAGGACACTCTCGTGACTGATGACAAAAATTAATTTAGTAATTTCCTGAAACATTAAATAACTGCACTGGGGCCCTGAACTAAGAAAATGCTGATGTTTCTGAGGGGGCATTTTTAAGGGCTTCCTGGAACATATGGGATGGCAGAAGGAAAACTCCTACACTACCATTTCTGGGAAACCCTAGTTTTTTCTAGAGTTTGCCATTAATGCTTCTCTGAAAACTGCACTTTTAACTTTTCAGATAATTATGAACTACCTAGTAACAAAGCAACTTAAGGATGTCCTGGAACAAAAAAAAAAAAAAACACTATAATTGCTTTACTCTCAGTGCAGGCCAATTTTCATGTAAAAAACAATAGTTTTAAACAATCCTAGAATTTAATGCCTAGTCCACAGACTGGAAAAAATGAATGAAAAATCATAAAACTTTCCTTTATCAAAAATCATCCGTGATGTTTGTGTTAGTTGTCAGAGCTGTAAGTATGACTTTACATTTAAAATATGTATGCTGCTATGATCAAACATGCATTGAGAAATGGTGGCATATGTAGTATCCAGAGTAGAAGATCAAGTGGATTCTAAACAAATCGGATTTCGCAAAACAAATCTGAATGTTTTGAGAATCGTTCAAAATGAACCGTATAAAAATGGCAACGAGCGCTGTTTTACTGTGAAAATTGATGGGGAAAATAACAGGAAGGGAGAAGATGGAAGATCATGTGACACTGGGAGGGAGGGGTGGGCTAGACCTGATTGGCTCAAAAGCTGGCAGAAAGCCTGATCAGCCAATCAGGGGGCAATATTCAGCTAGGTTCTTGGGGTGAGAAGGAAAAAATGCCATTCTGCTTGCAGCTGGGGTTGTGATAGGATGTGTTGTGGCTGTAACATAGTTTATAAGTAGGGAAGAGCGAATCGGCATTGTGGTACCTTGGAACCGAACCCGAGTTTGGGAAATGTTTTTTTACAGCATAAATCAATTTCTGAAGTTATTATGCAAAGTCTCGCAAGACTTCGCAAAATAATAACTTTGGCTTATCGGAGTCAATACATTCTAATACTGTATGGAGCGCTCGCTCCGTACAGTATTGAAACAATATTTTATGCGAATCGACTTCGGATGTTTTATCTGAAGTCGATTCGCTCATTCCTATTTATAAGGCTGAAAAAAGACATCTGTCCATCCAGTTAAGACTGTTATCCTGCAAGTTGATCCAGAGGAAGTCACAGAAACTAATGCACTATAACAATAGATGCAAACATAACATATGGACTAAGCCCTCACTCTCATGATAAAATCTGAGACTCTTAGCCAATACATTTTGATCAAAACATATCTGTGCCCACCTACCCAGTGCCACGGTGGTCTCAGGTCAGGCAGGTAGTACTCTAAACCTACCTATGCCATTGTGCATCTATGTTCAGGAGCTCTGTACAGTATTAGAATGTCTCACGAGACTTCGCACAATAACTTCATGGTACCTTGGAACTGAACCCGAGTTCGGGAAATTGTTTTTTACAGTACAAATTAATTTATGAAGTTATGGCGTGAAGTCTCACGGCCTTCTCTCAACTTTCTTTAGGCCAGTGTTCTCTAGCATACATTCTACTGCAAACACAGTTCCAATCATGTAGATTGTAAGCCCTCACAGGCAGGGCCCTCTCTTCTTCTGTACCAGTTTGTAACTCATTTTGTTTATGATTAGTGCAATTGTCTGTATTATGTATGTGCACCCCTTATAATATGTACAGCGCTATGGAATGAATGGCGCTTTAATAATAAATAATAATAATAATTTACCATTTGTAATTGGGCATTTCAGTGCATTATACCCATGTTAGTGAACACATGGTTTTATTACTTCAAGAAACCATTCAGTGTTATACCAAAAGCAAAGTGGCAATAATGTAATTTTAATACCCATGTTAGTGAACACGTTATAAATAATTTTAAGATACCGACCTTATTTTCCGTCCAGCTTGCCTATAGACTTCTATGATGATGGCTCAAAATGGAATGCCTCTTAAAGGCTTTAGTTTTGCCTTCCATTCTGGAATTCCGTTATATTCCATTAGAAACAGAACCTGTAACAGAATACCCTAATGCAAGTGCGAACCCACCCTAACTTCTTCTCCTGCTCATACTCCTCCTTATCCTCTGCTCTGTCATCAGCTTTCGATAACAGAATGTGTGCCAGGAAATAGCTCTATGTGTACTATCAGCTGGTGCACAAGATTTTCTCCCATCTCCATAAGTTGCTGATGGGGCAGTCATTGCCGTACCACTTAGTGGATTCTGCTGCTTTTAGGGAACTGATGGCTTGCACTAAGCCTTGCTGCTGTAAGATACCTAGCCGCCATTACTTCTCCAAAAAGCCATTCCTGACTTGTACTGTAACGTATTGGGGAATGTGGGTCACACCTTTGAATTTTCACTGTGAAGCAAAGTGCTAGCCACTGTTGACACCTGGATCAGCTATTATGGGCAAGGACAGTATATGTTTTGCACAGCCGACTAGGTAAGTGTTTTTCACAGCAGCCGCAAGGCAGAAATGCAACAACAAGGCCAGGTCCTATTGTACACCTCCACAATTGTGTCGGTCTGGTCCCCATACCTGACACATATCTGCCTCCTCCTTATTCTCCTCCATGGACATCCTCCCGTCCCCAAGAGAAGCATGGCAGAGTGTTGCTCCAGCAACCCTTCCTCCTATCATATATGTAGAGTGAAGCACTGCCATGCAGTGTTAGAGCTGATAGCTTGGGCAAGAGTAGCCACACAGACGATTAGTTTCTAAAGCGCATCAAGTAGCAACCATCCCGCTGGCTGTCTCTCTGCCAACTCAAACTGGGCAAGGTGATCAGCAATAATGACAGGAACATTCTTGCCTGCAGTTGGGGGAAATAACACATGCTCCCTCATTGGCGCATGTGATAAACGTATTTGAATTTCAGTCATTCATATGTGGCAAGGAATGTCCTCCTGGACTTGCAATGACAGAACAGCCTGCCATTGCACTGCTTGATCCGCGACATCCCAACTCGCTGGAATTCCACCTTGCATTCGCTACAGCATATGTACTAGCAGCATAAAGCGGTGAATGATTTTGCCATGCACCTGATCAACTTAGCAGGGAGCATGTGTTGTTTTGAGGTCAGGCAGTGGCAGCTAATCAGAAGTGCGTGTCACATGCTCAGGCCCTTCAAAAAAGCCACCAAATTTTTTAGTAGGGACAACTGCGGCATGAACAATGACATGCCCAGATATTTATCTTAGAGCAGATGCTCAAGTTGATGCAGCAATGGAGGTGAAAGAAGAACTGCTTACACATCTTGCTAACAGCCCTGCAGCTGATGGGGACCCACAGGGAGAAAGTACCATGAAGGAGGAAGTGGAGAATAAGGGTGAAGAGCTACCACTGGAGTAGAAGAAGCAGGAGGAGGAGGAATCACTTGCGCAGGAGGACGAGGCTGATGATACTGATGACGACAATACTGGCAATGATATCCAATCATCTCAGTTTGTCTTCGGGCACACTAGCGAGAATGGCAAGTTATATGTTTGCTTGCTTGCTTATGTAATGACAGGTGTATCCTTACCATCAAACAATTTCCTGGTTTCTTGATAACCTTGCTATAAAAGCAAAATAGGACAATATTTTCCAGTTGCCAAAAGAGAGGTGAAATTGTTTTATTACTAGGATACACTGTGTGCAGCTTGTCTGTCAGGATCAGGGAGGGGGGGACTCCACACTGAACATAGGAGGGAAGGGGAACAGTAACTGGGCCTGGAAACTGGGGAAGAAACAGGTCACCTCCTAGATAACCTTAATCCGGGCCCTGACTACCTATCAATATGAATAGACCTTGAAGGTAGGAATATTCATATGCAGGATACCTAGGCCCTGATTTCCCTATAAGGCCCTAGAATAGGTTTAGGACCAGAGACAACCCATTCCTCTCCAGATGAACGAATGAAAGTCTCTGTCTCAGGCCGAGATACAACAGGGAATATAACAAATACAAACAAATGCGACACTTAAAGGGGTTATCTTATCTTAGACAATGGGGGCATATCGCTAGGATATGCCCCCATTGTCTGATAGGTGTGTGTCCCTACAAGGAGTGTCCCTATAAGGAGAACGGGCCAGGGAAAGTTGTGGCTGGAGGACCCTGGGTTTCCTGGGGTCCGTCCATCACCCGGTGCAGCTCCCCGCCTCCCCCAATAAATTTCTATGGGGCCGACGTAAATAGCCGAGCCAGCACTCGGCTATTTGCGGCGGCTCCATAGAAATTAATGGAGGGCGGCTGCGCATGCGCAGTGCACCCTCCTCAACTTTCTCCGCTCCGTTGTAGGTGCGGGTCCCAGAGGTTCTAGCGATATGTCCCCATTGTCTAAGATGGGATAACCCCTTTAACTTCTGTAGAGATGGAAGAACATGAACACCAGAGATGACTTCACACCAGCTCAGCCAAACCCAAATGAAGCTATCTACCGCATAGTCAGAAGGGTGTGGTCAAACTATAAAGGGTAGAAGTGATGACCACTGAGCAACAGCTGAGAAAAGGGAAGTGGTCATTAACCCTATCAGCACTGAATAAAAATAAATCAAGGAGACTGTTAGATTCCTCCACGCTCAGCCATTCTCTCTGATCTCCTGACACCAGTCACCTGAGGAACCATGACATTGTCGCAGCTTTTAGCGACCAGATGCCTGCCACCCATGTGTCTGACCAGGAGAACCATCTCCACCCCCACTGAGTCACCCACCATCTCTACTACCATCAAGATGGTGGAGCATTTTTTCCATGTGCCGTGCCAGGTTGATGCAAATCAGCAAACAGAGGCATACTGCCAGAAAAACCTGGTATAGTCCTACCTGGACTGCGGCTTTTCTCCGCTGCATACTAGACTCCCTGACGCCATAGACTTCTGGGCAGGTAGATTAGAACTGGCCCAATTTGCTCTCACTGTATTGTCTTGTCCAGCCTCTAGTGTCATCTCAGAAAGGGTTTTTAGTGTGGCAGGTGGCATCGTCACACCCAAATGGACAAACTTGTCCTAAGCCAGTGTACAAAACATCAGTTTTGTCAAATGAGGCAAAGCATGGATCTGTGAGGATTTTCACACACCTCCGACTGGGGTGCCACTACTGCCATATGCCTGACTACCATAATTTTCTGTACGATATGGCTGCTGCCACCAACGTCACAGCTGCTATTCCCCTTTATTAATCACCCTACTGCCAATTCCATTATGTTTATGTATTCTGGTGCATTCTGTTCTGTTCAGTTTTGTCCTCATTGACAATAAATGGGGACAAAACTGAAGTGTTTTCTTCCAGTATTTAAATCCTATGACGGATCTCGATGCCGGAAAGGAAAACGCAGATGTAAATGTAGCCTAACACTTGTCTGTGTATAAATACGGGAAGGCATTCTGCCCCCTTTACACATAATTTTCGGACGCTGATGCACGTGTGTGTGTGTGTATAAACTGCAGCAGGGATTTGCCCCTGTTAAAGGGAACCTGTCATCTGGATTTTGGGTATAGAGCTGAGGACATGGGTTGCTAGATGGCCGCTAGCACATCCGCAATATCCAGTCCCCATAGCTCTGTGTGCTTTTATTGTGTAAAAAAACAGATTTGATACATATGCAAATTAACCTGAGATGAGTCAGAGCTTGAAAATATGACTCTTCTCTGGTCACACAAGTAAGATATGACCTTTTATGTTAATTTGCATATGTATCAAATCGTTTTTTTACGGACCGCAAAACACTGAAAAAGGCCTAAGAATGAGTGGAATAATGGTGATTGACACTCAAGTAGTCATGAAACTTTAGTTAGTATAGCCATGTATATAAGTGGAAAAGTACTGAGGGTACTGGAGTTCAGGAAAACAGAGCAGATTCTCAGGCATTGTCGCGAGTCAGGAAAACAAGTTATTGTGTACGAACACATGAAGTGTTCATAATAAGACTTTTCTCATAATAAGACTTTTTCTATTCACTTTCACTTTTCTCCATTCACACGTCTGTGTCTGTTTTGCTGATCCACGGATCCGCAAAACACGGACACCGGCAATGTGCATTCCGCATTTTGCGGACCGCATATCGCCGGGACTTAATAGAAAATGCCTAATCTTGTCCGCAATTGCAGGCAAGAATAGGACATGTTCTATTTTTTTCGGGAACGGAATTGCGGACTTGGAAGTTCGGATCCACAATTCCGCACTCGGACATAGAAATGAATGGGTCTGCAATTCCGTTCCGCAAAATGCGGAACAGAATTGCGGACGTGTGAATGGATCCTTAGACTTTTCTCATAATAAGACTTTTTTCTCTGCGCATGATCAAGAAAATATGATCACGCGCTTACATGCCCAATGACGAGTTTATGAAATCATATTTGCTTATAAAATTATGGGGGTTTCCACGGGGAAGGTGGGATTCGTGGAATATGCGGCAGACGTGCCTTGCGCTGTTCCCAGATTCTTCCCTGTGCTAATTGTTGGAATCCCCCAATCTGTGAGCAATTGATGCTACAATATCTGGTGATGTATTGATGCTTTACTCTTACTTACTCATGATAGTCAAGATAACTGTAGTTTTATAATTACGATAACTCTTATTGTTAACCATAATTTTATTATCATTAATCATAAATAAAATATTTGTTTTCAGACCTGACCCGGACATACCATTATTTTCACCCAGGCAGCCCCCCTGAGGCTAGCATCGGAGCATCTCATGCTCTGATGCGCTCCCTTGCCCTGCGCTAAATTGCGCAGGAAAAGGTCTCTTTTGTTTTCAATAACACACTGCCGGGCGGAAACTTCTGCCCGGCAGTGTGTTCGGTGACGTCACCGGCTCTGTTGGGCGGGATTTAGAGCCATTTTACTGGCTAGGGCAGCGCTAAATCCCGCCCATCAGTGCCGGTGACGTCACCGGGGTTCCTGGCAGCCCCATGGAGAGACCCGATACGTCATCGGATCTCCCAAAAATGCCTTTTTCCTGCGCGTTTTAGCGCAGGGCAAAAGAGAGCATTGGATCATGAACTGCTCCGATGCTCCTGTCAGGGGGGCTGCCTGGGTGAAAATAGAGGTATGTCTGGGTTCAGCTCTGAACTCGGACAACCCCTTTAACCTCTTCCGGACACAGGGCGTACAGGTACGCCCTGATGTCCTGGCACTTAAGGACACAGGGCGTACCTGTACCCCCCCATGTCGGCGATCGCCGCAAACCGCAGGTCAATTCAGACCTGCGGTTTGCGGCTTTTTATGGTGCAGGCGGCGGTGCCATCGGGTCCCCATGGGGCTGTAGGGGGGACCCGATGGCATGGAAGGCAGCACTATGCCTTCCTGAGGCATCGCCGCTGCCTTCCTGTGACGTGCCTGTGAGATTCAGCCCCCTGGATCTCACAGGCTGTAAGCTGTATGAGTAATACACACAGTATTACTCATACAGCCAATGCATTCCAATACAGAAGTATTGGAATGCATTGTAAAGGATTAGACCCCCAAAAGTTGAAGTCCCAAAGTGAAAAATAAAGTTGAAAAAAAAAAGTTTCCCCCCCCCAAAATTAAAAGTTTCAAGTAAAAATAAACAAAAACTTAATTTTCCCCAAATAAAGTTAAAAAAAATGGTAAAAAATAGGGCAAAAAAAATAATTGACATATTAGGTATCGCCGCGTGCTTATCGACCGGCTCTATAAACATATCCCATGTCCTAACCCCTCAGATGAACACCAAAAAAAAAAAAAATATAGAAACTGTGCTAAATAAACCATTTTTTGTCACCTTACATCACAAAAAGTACAACAGCAAGCGATCAAAAAGGCGTGCGCCAACCAACATAGTACCAATCTAACCGTCTCCTCATCCCTCAAACAATGAGCCCGTACCTAGGACAATCGCCCCAAAAAATAAAAAAACTATGGCTCAGAATATGGAGACACTAAAACATTTTTTTATTTGTTTTAAAAAAGCTGTTATTGTGTAAAACTTACATAAATAAAAAAAAGTATACCTATTAGGTATTGCCGCGTCCACATCGACCGGCTCTATAAAAATATCACATGACCTAACCCCTCAGATGAACACCGTAAAAAAAAAAAAGCTAAATAAACCATTTTTTGTCACCTTACATCACAAAAAGTATAATAGCAAGCGATCAAAAAGTCATATGTCATATGAATTAAACCGTCATCTCATCCCGCAAAAAATGAGACCCTACTTAAGATAATTTCCCAAAAACTGAAAAAACTATGGCTCTTAGAATATGGAGACACTAAAACAAGATAATCGCCCAAAAACTGAAAAAACTATGGATCTCAGACTATGGAAACACTAAAACATTATTTTCTTTTGTTTCAAAAATGAAATCATTGTGTAAAACTTACATAAATTTAAAAAAAGTATACATATTAGGTATCGCCGCACCCGTAATAAGTTACTCTATAAAAATATCACATGAACTAACCCCTCAGATGAACACCGTACCCAAAAAAAAAAAGAAAACGGTGTAAAAAAATACACTTTTTACATCACAAAAAGTGTAATAGCATGTGATCAAAAGGTCATATGCACCCCAAAATAGTGCCAATAAAACCGTAATCTCATCCCACAAAAAATGAGACCCTAACTAAGATAATCGCCCAAAAACTGAAAAAACTATGGCTCTCAGACTATGGAGACATTAAAACATGATTTTTTTTGTTTCAAAAATAAAATCATTGTGTAAAACTTACATAAATAAAAAAATTGTATACATATTAGGTATCGCCGCGTCCGTGACAACCGGCTCTATAAAAATACCACATGATCTAACCTGTCAGATGAATGTTGTAAATAACAAAAAAAAATGCCAAAACAGCTAATATAGTGTAATATAGAGCAACCAAAAATCATATGTACCCTATCCCGCAGTTTCTAAAATGGAGTAACTTTTTGGGAGTTTCTACTCTAGGGGTTCATCAGGGGGGCTTCAAATGGGACACGGTGTCAAAAAACCAGTCCAGCAAAATCTGCCTTCCAAAAACCGTATGACATCCCTTTCCTTCTGTGCCCTGCCGTGTGCTGGTAAAACAGTTTACGACCACATATGGGGTGTTTCTGTAAACTACAGAATCAGGGCCATAAATATTTAGTTTTGTTTGGCTGTTAACCCTTGCTTTGTAACTGGAAAAAAAAAATTAACATTGAAAATCTTCCATTAATTCTTGTGGAACACCTAAAGGGTTAACAACGTTTGTAAAATCAGGTGAAATAAGGCTGTGTCCTTAAGGAGTTACGGTCCTAGTCTGTGTGCTAGTGAGCGCTCTGTAGTAGTGTTAGCAACACTTTTATCACGCAAAACAATATCTTCTTCAAGTGAGGCCGGGAGCTCTCCTCCTCGCCGACATGATATGGTATGTCAAGTTGTGTAGCATTCCCAACTGTAATATTGTGTCATTATTCTATATTTTCTTTTTTTTCTAAGTCATCATTTCTGGAGGAGATGCCTCCCGGCCAAGAAAGTCAGACAGAGGAGGAAGTTGGGATTGGAGGACAGCAAACGGTAGGTGTTTAATTTTTATGTTATTGTATGTTCTTAAATTATAAAAAAAAAAAATAGTATTTTACAACCATCTCGTCCTGTTGCCTCTGAGGTCATCGAGCCCCTGGCAAAGGAAGTCGGGGAGCACACGGCGGTCGGGGTCTGAGTATTTTCAATCAAAGTCTTTGTAATTTTAAACGTTTAAAACATTATGTTCATTTTTTTATTTTTTTATTTTAGGGTTCCTGAGTCTCCACCAGAATAGATGATAAGGACGTCGGCAGTTTTTTTATTGAAAATTAACTCCTCATCCAGATGGTGGAGGAACAACCAACATTGTGGGACCACTCCAGCTGCCACCATGCACACCACCAAGCAACCCGGCTCCTCTGGCGTGAGATATGTGATGCCATTGTACCAAATTGGGACGACATCAGAGACTGGCAACGGGATCAGTGCCGTAAGTATACAGTACTTCATTTGTAGATAGCATACACGTACTGTATATTTTATTGCTCAAAAGTGGTTTACCGTCTAGTTGATGTGGGTCTCTGCCACCGATAGTTTAACAACAAATTTGTTTTTATTGTGGCTGGTTCAATTAAATAGTAAACCATTTTTTATGTCAACAAATCATGTATTTTAAAGACTAACCTTTTATTTTTTTTTATTTTTGTTCCCGAGTCGACAATCGTGGTTCGTGGCAGTCAATCAGGGATCGCTACAAGAAAGACTTTAATGAGGAACTTCGGCACCCGAGTGGTTCGGGAGGAACCTCAAGGCGGGCATATCGCTATTCTGCTGCCTTGGGGTTCCTACAAAGAACCCTAGAGCTGCGAAGGTGAGATATTATGTTTATAGAGATTATGAATTATGTTATCCAATCTATGTGTATGGCCAAGGCAGACTATCATTTGGCACTCTGTCTTGGACATCCACATAGTATTTTGGATTTTTGAGCAGAGATGAGCAAAGCCTGCTTCAGATTATACATCTGAAGTTGCTTTCCCCCCAAAAAATCATACTATACATCGGCACTGTTCTGTACACTAATAGAATGTATTACATTTTTTTGCAATGTAACTTCCAATGTAGCATCAGAAGTCGCTTTGCTCCCCTCTATCCAGAGGTTCTCCACTGAAATACAATTGCTAATTGTGTGGTTTTTTTCTTTGCTTTACAGAACAGCAAGCAGTACTCAGCTGCCCGAAGTTCCCCAGGAGGCGGACTCTGAAATGCCGGCCACTGCGGGTCCCTCTCGTCCTGCTCAAGCAACTGGTCAGGACCTCAATGTTCCCCTACTTGTGCCCTCTGGCGACACAACGATGGCCACATTAGCCCCACTTTTTGAGGCCCTCATGCGTCGCAGAGGACAGGTAGGAACCTTCAGGCGGACTACGAGGATCTCACAAAGCTCGTTTATGAGTCCTTGATGGGATTCACAAATAGAGTTGCTTCTTTGGAGGATAATTTGCGGTGTTTTCAGGAGGGGGCAGTGTTGACATCACAAATGAGTCTGGTGCATCACTATTTGATATCGTTACTCCCCGTGATTGAACAGTTCACTCCCGACCAGCTGTTTGAGGCCAGAAAACAAGTGGACTGCGTATTGTGGCAAGTGCAACACCGCCCCACATCCTTTCCCCCGCCCCAGGCCTATCCCCTGCCCCAGCCCTATCTGCCACACCAGCCCTATCCCCCATTCCACACCTATTCCCCATGCCACATCTATCCCCATCCCACACCTATCCCCCAGAGCCAACCTCCCCATCCTCCTTCCCAGCCTCCCCACCCCCCTTCCCAGCCTCCCCACCCCCCTCCCAGCTGCCCCATCCACCTTCCCAGCCACCCCATCCCACTTCCCATACCCCATCCCAGTCCCACACCCCAAACTATTTTCTCACCACTTTTCTCTCTCTCCTCCTCATTACTATCCTCCAACCTCTTTCACCACTCCCCCTACTCTAGCTTGGGAAAATCCATCTCCTGCCCAATCCTCAACCTTAAATACTCCCTCTGTTGCACTTCCCCCAACACGCACTTATTTGTCCACAGTGGCAGAAGAACAGGACGGAGGGGTCCCAAACCGTGAACTGCCCTCCATCCATCTACTTCCCCCAGGCCTGTATACAAGCAACTGTAAAAAAGTTTTTAAAAATGTTATGTTTTTTTAATATATTTTTTTAAAATGTTATTCTTAATAAATGTTATTTGTATTCAAAATGTATTTGTTTTTGTCTTCTGTTTAAAGGGTTTTTAAACAAGTGGATTCAAAATGGGTTATTTGTCGCTCCTCCAGCATGGGGAGATTATGTTGACAAGGAACAGTGTGTAGAACAGAGTCCTGACATAATCTCCCAGCACTGGCGGAGCGACACAAGTATTTGTCGCTCATACAGTGTGTGGAGATTATGTTGACAAGGAGTAGTGTGTAGATTAGAGGCCTGACATTATATCCCAGCGCTGGCAGAGCGACACAGGTATTTGTCGCTACTTCAGTGTGGGGAGATCAATATATGCAACAAGACTTAATTTATGGTTTTAAAAAAAAGTTTAAGAAACAAACTTGTATATCTGGACTTCTCCAAAGCATTTGACACTGTACCACATAAAAGGTTAGTATATAAAGGACTGGGAGAAAATGTCTGTATGTGGGTAATTAACTGGCTGAGTGATAGAAAACAGAGGGTGGTTATTAACGGTACACACTCAGATTGGGTCACTGTCACTAGTGGAGTACCTCAGGGGTCAGTATTGGGCCCTATTCTCTTCAATATATTTATTAATGATCTTGTAGAAGGCTTGCATAGTAAAATATCAAATTTCGCAGATGACACTAAACTGTGTAAAGTAATTAACACTGAAGAGGACAGTATACCACTACAGAGGGATCTGGATAGATTGCAGGCTTGGGCAGATAAGTGGCAGATGAGGTTTAACACTGACAAATGTAAAGTTATGCACATGGGAAGGAATAATGCAAGTCACCCGTACATACTAAATTGTAAAACACTCGATAACACTGACATGGAAAAGCATCTAGGAATTTTAATAAACAGCAAACTAAGCTGCCAAGGCCAATAAGATAATGGGTTGCATCAAAAGGGGCATAGATGCCCGTGATAAGAACATAGTCCTACCACTTTAAAATTACTAGTCAGACCACACATGGAGTACTGTGTACAGTTCTGGGCTCCTGTGAACAAGGCAGACATAGCCAGTGACGGGGTGACAGCACCCTGCCTGTGTCACAACTACGAATGCCTGGCATAGTCATCTGTATTGCCATTCTCAAGAAAGGATGTGTCTGGGATTCAAACCCACAACCTTCTGTATCAGAGTCAAAGCACTTACCCTCACAGATATAAGAGCTGCATACTGACTGACTGACTGACAAAATATGAGACTCCTACTGTTATAGCTGGCTAAGTGTACATCTATACACATGACAGCTGCCCCAACACACCCAGCACTACTATATCTCTATATGACAGCTGTCCCAGCAGTCAGCTCTGCTATATCTCTATATATGATAGCTGCCCCAGTACACCTAGCTCTGCTACATCTAATACACATGACAGCTGCACCAGCACACTCAGCACTGCTACATCTATACACATGACAGCTCCCCCAGCACACTCAGCTCTGCTATATCTCTATATACCTATCTACTGCATAGCAATACTTAGAGATATATAGATATAGCAGAGCTGAGTGTGCAGGGGCAGTTGTCATGTGTATAGATATAGCAGAACTGGGTGTGCTGGGGCAGCTGTCATATATAGAGATATAATAGAGCTGAGTGTGCTGGTGCAGCTGTCATGTGTATTAGATGTAGCAGAGCTGGGTGTGCTGCGGCAGCTATCATATATACAGTGGGATGCGAAAGTTTGGGCAACCTTGTTCATTGTCATGATTTTCCTGTATAAATCGTTGGTTGTTACGATAAAAAATGGCAGTTAAATATATCATATAGGAGACACACACAGTGATATTTGAGAAGTGAAATGAAGTTTATTGGATTTACAGAAAGTGCGCTATAATTGTTTAAACAAAATTAGGCAGGTGCATAAATTTGGGCACTGTTGTCATTTTATGGATTCCAAAACCTTTAGAACGAATTATTGGAACTCAAATTGGCTTGGTAAGCTCAGTGACCCCTGACCTACATACACAGGTGAATCCAATTAGGAGAAAGAGTATTTAAGGGGGTCAATTGTAAGTTTCCCTCCTCTTTTAATTTTCTTTGAACTGTAGCAACATGGGGGTCTCAAAACAACTCTCAAATGACCTGAAGACAAAGATTGTTCACCATGATGGTTTAGGGGAAGGATACAGAAAGCTGTCTCAGAGATGTCAGCTGTCTGTTTCCACAGTTAGGAACATATTGAGGAAATGGAAGACCACAGGCTCAGTTCAAGTTAAGGCTCGAAGTGGCAGACCAAGAAAAATCTCAGATAGACAGAAGCGACGAATGGTGAGAACAGTCAGAGTCAACCCACAGACCAGCACCAAAGACCTACAACATCATCTTGCTGCAGATGGAGTCACTGTGCATCGTTCAACCATTTGGCGCACTTTACACAAGGAGATGCTGTATGCGAGAGTGATGCAGAGGAAGCCTTTTCTCCGCCCACAGCACACAAAGTGCCGCTTGAGGTGGGCTAAAGCACATTTGGACAAGCCAGCTTCATTATGGAATAAGGTGCTGTGGACTGGTGAAACTAAAATTTTGCTATTTGGCCATAACAAGGGGCGTTATGCAGGCGTTATGCATGGAGGAAAAAGAACACAGCATTCCAAGAAAAACACCTGCTACCTACAGTAAAATAAGGTGGTGGTTCCATCATGCTGTGGGGCTGTGTGGCCAGTGCAGGGACTGGGAATCTTGTCAAAGTTGAGGGACACATGGATTCCACTCAGTATCAGCAGATTCTGGAGACCAATGTCCAGGAATCAGTGACAAAGCTGAATCTGTGCCAGGGCTGGATCTTTCAACAAGACAACAACCCTAAACACTGCTCAAAATCCACTAAGGCATTTATGCAGAGGAACAAGTACAACGTTCTGGAATGGCCATCTCAGTCCCTAGACCTGAATATAATTGAAAATCTATGGTGTGACTTAAAGAGGGCTGTCCATGCTCGGAAGCCATCAAATCTGAATGAACTAAAGATGTTTTGTAAAGAGGAATGGTCCAAAATACCTTCAACCAGAATCCAGACTCTCATTGGAGCCTACAGGAAGCGTTTAGAGGCTGTAATTTCTGCAAAAGGAGGATCTACTAAATATTGATTTCATTTCTTTTTTGTGGTGCCCAAATTTATGCACCTGCCTAATTTTGTTTAAACAATTATAGCACACTTTCTGTAAATCCAATGAACTTCATTTCACTTCTCAAATATCGCTGTGTGTGTCTCCTATATGATATATTTAACTGACATTTTTTATCATAACAACCAACGATTTATACAGGAAAATCATGACGATGAACAAGGTTGCCCAAACTTTCGCATCCCACTGTAGAGATATAGCAGAGCTGAGTGTGCTGGGACAGCTGTCATACAGAGATATATCTGTGCTGGGTGTGTTAGGGCAGATGTCATGTGTATAGATGTACACTTAGCCAACTATAACAGTAGAAGTCTCATATTTTTTCAGTCAGTTGCAATGCAGCTCTTATAGCTGTGTGGGTAAGTGCTTTGCCTCTGATACAGAAGGTTGTGGGTTTGAATCCCAGCAGAAGCTTTTCTGAAATACAGGCTAAATTAGATGACACAAGCACTGACTCTATATATGGACATACAGGAAGAGGCTGCATCGCATCGCTGACATGGAGGTAAGTATAAGTGATTTTTTTTTATACCTGACTGTCACTGCCATGGGGGGAGCGGGAGAGACCTGATACTGGCACATGGGGGGGGGGGGGTTTGGCACTATGTTACTGGCATATGGGGCGGAAGGAGAGAGGCACCTGATACTGGCACATGGGGGAGGGGGGTTGGCACCTGATACTGACACATGGGGGGGTTGGCACTATGATACTGGCACATGGGGGGAAGGAGAGAGGCACCTGATACTGGCACATGGGGGGGAGGGGGGTTGGCACCTGATACTGGCACATGGGGGGGTTGGCACTATGATACTGGCACATGGGGGGTGGGAAAGAGAGAGACACTTGATACTGGCACTTTTTTAGGGGGGGGGAGATGGCACTATGATACTGGCACATGGGGGGATGGGAGAGAGGCACTTAATACTGGCACATTGGGGGGCAGATGGCACTATGATACTGGCACATGGGGGGAAGGCACTTGATACTGGCACTTTTTTTGGGGTGGGAGATGGCACTATGATACTGGGATATGGGGGGTTTGGCACTATGATACTGGCACATGGGGGGGAGAGAGGCACTTGATACTGGCACTTTTTTTGGGGGGGTTGGCACTATGATACTGGGACATGGGGGGGAGGAGAGAGGCACTTGATACTGGTACATGATGGGGGGGCATCTATGGGGACACTTACTGGCACATTATTGGGGGGCATTATGGGGGACACTAGGCCGGCAGACTATCAAAGGCCGGACACTGAGGGCATCTACTGGGGCACTATATATAGGGCATTTTATATTGGTACATTATGGGGGGCACTAGCAGGAAAGGGGAAGAGTATCACTATGGGGTAATTTACTGGGGGCACTATATAGGGGTATTTTATACTGGGACATTATGGGGGCACTATAGGGACATTAGCTCAACTGGGGGCATTACAAGGGGGTATTTTTTGCATTGTCACATTATTAGGAGAATTATTTCTACTAGGGGGGGCATTATGGTGGGCTTTATTACTCCCCCATGGTATGACCCCCTTGTAGCAGCACCAGTCTCTCCCTGCTCTGCTATCCCTCTGCCCCTTCTCCAAATCCTGATTATGAAATCTTTCTCATTAGGCTAAAACACAACATCAGCTCCACCAAGCCCCCGGCCAAAGTGTTGAAGTGGTGTCCGAGATCCCCAAGGGCCAAGCCAAGTAATTGTAAGTTTTCATATGAAATATGTTTGTTATACACATATAGCCTACACTGTGTCACACAATATACAGTATACTGCTACACTGTGTAGTCTGTTCTATAAGCACCATTGTTTTGTGGCGGCGGACAGAAAATAATCTGGAAGTGCCCCTCCCGAGACCAGGCTCTGACTGCTAGGAGGGGTCTGCTGAGCTAACGGATGCCCCCTATGGCAGTAGCACCACCATAGCCCCCATATATGGCTAAAAAATTATTGCTTCAGGAGGGGTGGGGGAGTGACACAATTTTCTACTGCACCGGGTGACACCAGCCCTAGCAACGCCACTGGACATAGCAGAGCTGGAGAGGGTCCAGAGGAGGGCAACTAAAGTAATAACTGGAATGGGGCAACTACAGTACCCCGAAAGATTATCAAAATTAGGGTTATTCCCTTTAGAAAAAAGACGACTGAGGGGAGATCTAATTACTATGTATAAATATATCAGGGGTCAGTACAGAGATCTATCCCATCATCTATTTATCCCCAGGACTGTGACTGTGACGAGGGGACATCCTCTGCGGCTGGAGGAAAGAAGGTTAGTACACAAACATAGAAGAGGATTCTTTACAGTAAGTATGGAACTCTCTGCCTGAGGAGGTGGTGATCGTGAGTACAATAAAGGAATTCAAGAGGAGCCTGGATGTATTTCTGGAGTGTAATAATATTACAGGCTATAGCTACTAGAGAGGGGTTGTTGATCCAGGGAGTTATACTGATTGCCTGATTGGAGTCGGGAAGGAATTTTTTATTCCCCTAAAGTGGGAAAAATTGGCTTCTACCTCACAGGGTTTTTTTTTTTGCCTTCCTCTGGATCAACTTGCAGGATGACAGGCCGAACTGGATGGACAAATGTCTTTTTTTGGCCTTATGTACTATGTTACTATGTAAACTAATTTTACAAAACAGGTTTTGAAAATCAATACACACTACTGTATCCACCCACATAACCACGCAACCAAACTGCAAAAAGAATAAATTCAAATTAGATTAATTTTTCCAGAAAAAACCCCCCACAAATCATTTAAATCATTTGGTCCTGCCAGTCCACTCTTCCTGCATAGGAGCAGAAATATTCAGCAAAGGAGTCTCTCATCCTTGAAACTGCTACACTGGTCCATGGTCCAAAACTTTCAATACTGGCCAACTCGCTGTCTTCAGGTATCTGCTCGACATGTAGCGGATCTTTTATGAGGAGGTAGTTATGTAACAGCTGCCTTTACTACCTCATCGACAGTTTCTATTTTCAGTTGAATTGGTTTGGTGAAAATTCGCCATTTGGCCACCAGAATGCCGAATGTGCATTCAACCATTCTTCGAGCCCTGGTCAGGCAGTAGTTAAATACGTGTTTGCTCCGGTTTAATCCACGGCTGGAATATGGTTTAATTAGATTGCCACACATCTGAAAGGCCTCATCAGCAACCAACACAAAGGGCATGGGTGGAGCATCTGTACCTGGTAGTGGTTGAGGTGGTGGAAAATCAAATTGTCTATTGTATAGCCTTCGCCCCATGTCAGAATTTGTAAAGACCATGGAATCATTGGTTTGGCCGCAAGCCCCAACATCGATTGCCACAAAACAGTAGTGGGCATCAGCGATGGCCATTAATATTATTGCGAAATATTTTTTTGTAGTTACTGTAAATGTCACGATGCGCTCTGTGCGTAGTTCCAGGAAGCAGGGACGGCTGAGGCGCGCTCGCGTCATCAGCGTGCCCGGCGTCACCCGTTCCCGTGGTAACCACACTGGGGCTGAGCGCCGAGCTGATCACTCGGCGCTCGGCTTTATTGGAACTCAGGAGTCATGACTCCACTAGCACCCTATTTAAACAGGCTGGTCACAGATTGCCTGTTATTGAGGTCCTTACTGCGATATTACTTACCTGGTTTGTTGTTCCTGCTTGGCTTCTGATTACCCATCCATCTCATCCCTTGGTCTTGGTGTTTCCTCCTGGTTCTGACTTTGGCTTCTCCTGACGATCCTCTGCTTGCTCCTCTGGTACCGTGCTGCTCTCTTGGTTTTTGACTCGGCTTGTTTGACTTTTCTGTTGCATGTTTTGTCTGTCTACCCTGCACTTATCCTAGCTGAGGGTTTGTCAACCAGTTGTCCCTTGTCGCTAGGACTTGCGAGGCAAGTAGGCAGGGGTGCAGGTTGAGCTCAGTGGTCACTTCCCCACCCCCTGTGTATGTGACAGTAAGATACTCTGAACCAGTGCCTTGATAATACAGATATGCTTCCCGTCTACTGCCCCAAGACAGTTTGGAAACTGGCACACCTCCCCAAATTTTTCAGAAATTTCAATCCACTGTTGCCTACTTGGATGTGGGATCAATTCTGCATGCAACTGCTCCCACAAAGCATGGCACGTATACTTAACAATCGAGGAAATTGTGAATATTCTAAGACGAAACTGAATCAGAAGAAAAAAAATGTGTAAATAAAAATGAGCAAATATGTCAAATAAATTACCGAAAAAAAATCAATACAAGCTATATAATTTGGATGACCTTGTTTGGTACCTTAAACTGGACATTCCAAAGCCCTTGGCCTACGTAATCAAGAGCTGCGCTAGGTAGAGTACTGTAGTATCAAGTAAAGGAAATTTTCGCAATTTGGGGTAGGGAAATATGTCTGGTTTCAGCTTTGAACCAGGAAAAGCAACGTAAAAAAATTATACAAAACTAAAATAGCAAAATATATATATTTTTAAAAAATTACCTTATGGTAAGCATTAGGCATTCTGCAGATGAAACACTTCGATGGAAAGTGGTGTTCTGTCTTTCGATGCGATATGACACCCTTTGTAGCAGATCATCAAAACTGTCGACGCTCATCCGTAAGTAGTTATGAAACTTGTCCGGATAATTCCGCAGTTCGGGAAACAAAACCTTAAATGCTTCCCTTTTTATTCTGGCAGAAGTAATCAGATACACCCAATAGCGACGACACTGTCTGGCTCAAAGACGTCTTCTCCAGTGGGAAACAAGGATTAGAGCCTGAAATCCAAAGCGAATGTGGTCAAGCATCATCTCAGCATCTGAGGGGTATGTGACCTTCGGTTGTCTTTTATAGCCACTGTAAAATTTGCATATTAAATTGTTTCTTTTGATCTTTGAAAATGTAAATACCGGATCCGTTATTCAGTTTGAAACTGGATGATAATGGATGAGACTGATCCATCATTTCATCGGATCCGTCAGACGGACCCAGTATAAAAATATGCCCGTTTATACCGGCAGGTATTTCTGGCAACAGACTAACGAATCCGGGGGGGGGGGGGGGGAATATCCGTTTATACACTACGTGCAGAATTATTAGGCAAATGAGTATTTTGACCACATCATCCTCTTTATGCATGTTGTCTTACTCCAAGCTGTATAGGCTCGAAAGCCTACTACCAATTAAGCATATTAGGTGATGTGCATCTCTGTAATGAGAAGGGGTGTGGTCTAATGACATCAACACCCTATATCAGGTGTGCATAATTATTAGGCAACTTCCTTTCCTTTGGCAAAATGGGTCAAAAGAAGGACTTGACAGGCTCAGAAAAGTCAAAAATAGTGAGATATCTTGCAGAGGGATGCAGCGCTCTTAAAATTGCAAAGCTTCTGAAGCGTGATCATCGAACAATCAAGCGTTTCATTCAAAATAGTCAACAGGGTCGCAAGAAGCGTGTGGAAAAACCAAGGCGCAAAATAACTGCCCATGAACTGAGAAAAGTCAAGCGTGCAGCTGCCAAGATGCCACTTGCCACCAGTTTGGCCATATTTCAGACCTGCAACATCACTGGAGTGCCCAAAAGCACAAGGTGTGCAATACTCAGAGACATGGCCAAGGTAAGAAAGGCTGAAAGACGACCACCACTGAACAAGACACACAAGCTGAAACGTCAAGACTGGGCCAAGAAATATCTCAAGACTGATTTTTCTAAGGTTTTATGGACTGATGAAATGAGAGTGAGTCTTGATGGGCCAGATGGCTGGATTGGTAAAGGGCAGAGAGCTCCAGTCCGACTCTGACGCCAGCAAGGTGGAGGTGGAGTACTGGTTTGGGCTGGTATCATCAAAGATGAGCTTGTGGGGCCTTTTTGGGTTGAGGATGGAGTCAAGCTCAACTCCCAGTCCTACTGCCAGTTTCTGGAAGACACCTTCTTCAAGCAGTGGTACGGGAAGAAGTCTGCAAGGTAAGAAAAACATGATTTTCATGCAGGACAATGCTCCATCACACGCGTCCAAGTACTCCACAACGTGGCTGGCAAGAAAGGGTATAAAAGAAGAAAATCTAATGACATGGCCTCCTTGTTCACCTGATCTGAACCCCATTGAGAACCTGTGGTCCATCATCAAATGTGAGATTTACAAGGAGGGAAAACAGTACACCTCTCTGAACAGTGTCTGGGAGGCTGTGGTTGCTGCTGCACGCAATGTTGATGGTGAACAGATCAAAACACTGACGGAATCCATGGATGGCAGGCTTTTGAGTGTCCTTGCAAAGAAAGGTGGCTATATTGGTCACTGATTTGTTTTTGTTTTGTTTTTGAATGTCAGAAATGTATATTTGTGAATGTTGAGATGTTATATTGGTTTCACTGGTAAAAATAAATAATTGAAATGGGTATATATTTGTTTTTTGTTAAGTTGCCTAATAATTATGTACAGTAATAGTCACCTGCACACACAGATATCCCCCTAAAATAGCTAAAACTAAAAACAAACTAAAAACTACTTCCAAAAATATTCAGCTTTGATATTAATGAGTTTTTTGGGTTCATTGAGAACATGGTTGTTGTTCAATAATAAAATTAATCCTCAAAAATACAACTTGCCTAATAATTCTGCACTCCCTGTATACAGTTTGACGGATCCGGCAGGCATTTCCGGCAACGGAACTGCCTGCTGGAATCCAACAACACTAGTGTGAAAGTACCCTAAAAGTGTGTCTTTTCTTATAAAAAACTTAAAAAAACTGTAATACCATGCATTTTTTCTTCTATTATGGGAGTCGGGGAGTTGCATTCCAACGCCTTATAAGAACTGACGTTAATCCATACTTTGCTGCACTTTAAGTAAACTTTGAATTGTAAGCATTCATGTCCTATCTATCACGTTTTCCAATATAAAATGACCTGTATACACGTCACAATTGGTTTACCAGCACATGCTGAGTTGATTCATTAGTATTGCATAGAAAATAGGGAACCATACGTGAATGAACGTCATAATTATGATATACTTTCCTCTTTCTGCGTACTTTCCTCTTTTTAACCTTGTTAATGTCAGCTTTCTTTGGGTAGCTAAAATGTCAAGTTCAAATGGAGTTGTAAGGGGCGTAGCTATAGGAAGTGCTGAGGCAGCAATCACTACATATATTAAATATTGGAATAATAGTAACATTCCTTAATTTTCCTTTAGTTATTTAAAGGGGTTTATTGTGACTTTAATATTGATGACCTATACTTAGGATAGGTCATCAATATGAGATTGGCATGGGCAAGACTCCTGGCACCCCACTGATCAGCTGGTACAGCTCTATAGGCTGTGTAGTGTCTGTGCCTGGTTACTGTAGCTCAGTCGCATACCAGTGAATGGGAGAGAGCTACAGTAACCAGGCCCAGACACTACACAGTACCTGGTTCCAATGTGCTGGGGCCCCTGCAATCAGCTGATCAGTGGGGTGCTAGGAGTTGAAACTCTGCCAATATGATATTGATGACCTATGCCAAAGATAGGTCATTAATATGAAACCCCTTTAATCTTCTTTATTCACTTTAGGCATTATTTTTTCAATGTGTTTTGCCTATTGGCATTGTGACACCTACCATTTTGTTCTTTTTTTCCATCATTGATGGATGAAGCCTTGTGAAACGTGTTATCATATTTTTTGTCACCATAATTTGGTTAGATCATTATATGATAGAGGTACTCTAACTTATCTTGTGCCTACCTGAGACATTTCATAATGAATAAAACAGTGGCTTTAAGGGCTCATTTACACGATGGTATGGTCGCAAATAGCGGTCTGCAATACATGGGCACTCGCTGTGTACATCTCATATTCCGGTGCGGACCCATTGACTTGAATGGTGACTTGAAAGCACAGACCAAAAAGCCCAGGGATGCGCTTCTGAGTGTTTACATGGGCTTCCGATCCAGGCAATACAAAAAGGGAGAGTTGTCCCTCCAAGGGAGAATGGTGCGGCCGCACCTCTCAACAAAATACTGCTCAAAAAACTTTAATATTTGAAAATCAAAGGGGCAGTAACATATTAAAATATAACTTTTAATGGTAAAAATTACAATATCCCAAAAACAGGGAAGGATGACCCCTTACAAACAAACAGACAGACACAGTCGGGACCCTAGACACGTGTATCCCGTGGTCACGCTTGGTTGGGCCCTACAGTCAGACTCTTATGGGGGTGTTGGGTCTGACTAGACACCTAAAAAGATGAGAAATGCAAAACCTAAGATGTGTGGAACCCAAGAGTCAAATGGAGCCACACGTAATGGTGAAGACTAACGTCAGAGTCCTGTGAATTTATGCAAGGACTAGGACGGTGCCTTATGTGGGTAAGATAACAAGGAAAGATCTTACCGGTAAAGATTCATAGGCAGCGCTATTCACCAAGCACAGGATGTCGCTGGAAAGGATGGTCTTTTCCAGATCGTAGATTCTAAGTAAGGTGTCCTTTTTAGGGGAAGGTCTTTGGGTAGTCGGTCATATGTCACAAAGAGCCTCAAGGAGGTAACCTGCCCCTGTTGCACCCTACTTGACCTGTTAAGACCCTAGTGCCCTAACAGGGGATCCATGCCCCGCAAGAGGGGGTCCCGTCTTACAGGGACCCTTGTCTAAGGTCCCTGTAAGACCCTGCCGGGGTGATTGGATCGTGGATAGACACCTGGTTTAGTGGTAGTAAAACTGTAACGTAATGAAGTGGGTATATTCACCTGTGGGTTAGTCACAATAAACCCCATGAATCATCAGGGGACAAGGGGTGACACTACTGGAGCTGACCTCAACTGCAAAGTGTAAATAGTGTATTGCTAAGCAGGAGGGGGCAGACTGGTTCAGGCCACTTGATAGTATGTGGCGTACTTTCACTGGAGCCGACCTCAGCTGCAAAGAATAAATAGAGTATTGCTAAGCAGTAGGCGGCAAACTGATTCAGACCACTTAATAGTATGTGGCGTACTTTCACAGTATACCTGGTGCGCGTATGGCAAATAACCAGGAGCACATTCTACCTAGAGTGCGTGTGGCTATAGTCTAGGTGAGCCGGCGTGAGAAGAGATGTGTCATGCCAGCAGAGTAGCGTCTGGACTATTGACTATGAACTATTGACTAAAAACATGGCAACATGGCTGCAGCAGTGGAGATGATTGGAGCGCAGTCACTGGAGGAACAGTAAGGGGGCATAGTAGTGTTTTGCACATCCGCAAAACACGGATACCGGCCCGTGTGTGTTGCGCAATTTGCGGACCACACATGGCTGCCACTATTATAGAAAATGCCTATGTCATGCCTTGTCAGCAATTGAGGACAAGAATAGGACATGCTCTATCTTTTTTTTACAGGGCAATGGAAAGGAACTTCGGACAGTCTGCTGTCTGCGTGTTTTGCGGCCCCATTGAAATGAATGGGGCCGTATCCATTCCCCAAAATTGCGGAAGGGATGCTGACCCATTCAAGCGGTCGTCTGAATGAGCCCTAAGTATAACTTTTCTTGTTTTAATATTTTCCATGCCTTTTATGATTAAGTAACTGTAAGATGTTTCTTATTTATCAGGAGCATCCTTCTCAATAAATTGGAACATCTTTGGGCTGTCCGTATGCCATAAACTGAGACCTACAGCTGCTAGCTGGGGTAGATTTCCATGATACTTTATAGCAATTTCTGGCATATTTTATAATAAATGTGTCCTGCTAAGCCCTGTCTGCTTTTTTTTTAGAAAAGTGGCAAGAATGGTAGAAACTTTTACATTTTACTGCAAGTGTGGCTTGAGCATACATTTCCAAGGAGATGTAGTAAAGTTGCATTTTTCCTAGACTTTTATTTCTGGTGGAATTATGTTGATGCTGATGGTTCACTTTCTATGCCGTCCAGGATAAAATTTTAGGTAGTTTATTACCACGATACCTTCAGAAGAAAATCTGGAAACATAGTTTGATAGGATTTTTCTCTTCTAATGAGGTAACATTACATTCCCATTAATGACAGTGGGAAAATCTGTCAACAGAGCCCAGAGATCCCGAAACTTCCAACCGGAAGCATTGGTATTTGGCCAGTATGGCTGATTTGCATATTTTTTTTTTTCATTTACTCTTTCACTAAAAAATACTAGTCCATAAATTATATACAGTACACCCTAAAATGGGACCAACTCAACCCGCAAAAATCAACCCCTCACATAGCTGCATAAAAAGTTATAGTTCATACAAGGATGACAAATGAATTGGTCATTACAGTTATTCCCATCTTATAGAGTAATGGTATAGACTTCACTTGATGGTCGGTGAGAGCCTAATCTCTAGGATCCTGAGAACGCCCTGTCCCCATTACTATTTTCTCCCTGCGCAGCCACATATGTAACGACCAGGCCGCAGGGGCAACATGTGAGGCTACGGTGGGGCGATAGGGTAGTAGTAGTTAATTTACTCACGGTTAGCAGAGCCTTCCTGGGCCGGCATGCAGTGATGAGGAAGATAGCACAAATCCTCCGGGGCACTCTCGATTGCAGGAACACCAGCCAGATGGAAGCTGAGGTGCCCTTAAAGGCGTAGGTGTTTAAGATGCTTTGGTGGCTGGACCCCTGTGTTTGCGGCACCAGCACCGTTAGGTGCAAATGTTAAGTGTAGTAGTGGAAAGGATGAGGAGGCAGTTGTAATCAAACAGTTGAACATTTACTAAATCAATTGTCTTCAGGTAGTCAGTACCGATACAGTTCATTTGTATGGCATGAGTGATAACTCAGAAATAGGTTCAGTAATATTCCTATTATCAGGTTTAGGCAGTTGTCAGTTGAGTTCTCTAGTACTTTAGCTTTACAGGCGAAGAATAATTCGATTTACTTTAAGCCCACTTTCTATAGCACTCTGGTACTAAATATACTGTTTTCTACTTATCTTGATCTATCCAATAAGGGTGTTTCTCCCTCGTGGCAGGCAAACTCTCTGCGATATTATTTGCAGGATGTTCTCCTGAAGTATTCAGGTTCCCTATATCCCGGAAGGCTTCTAGTGAATAAGGACAACTTGGCGCCTTGGTCATCCGGCTGTGTCCAGGAACTTGGAAAGTTACTCTTGGTCACTTCTGCTTGTGAAGTCCAATGGCCAGATTCAGCTCTAACCTTCACTAGGCTTGTTTTATATTTAGACGTACTGTCCAATGCTAAGCTGCTGTAACTACTCTTGGTTTGTCCTCTCCAGGCAGGGCCGGTGCAAGGATTTTTGCCGCCCTAGGCAAGATAAAAATTGCCGCCCCCCCTTATCAGATGATCTGCCCATATCATGTTCCACCCCTTTCTCAGCATTAAAATTAAAAGAACTGCTATGTTTCCTTTAGGCCCCTTTCACACGGGCGAGTATTCTGCGCGGATGCGATGCGTGAATTGAACCTATTGCACCTGCACTGAATCCTGACCCATTCATTTCTATGGGGCTGTTCACATGAGCGGTGATTTTCACGCATCACTTGTGCGTTGTGTGAAAATCCCAGCATGCTCTATATTCTGTGTTTTTCACGTAACGCAGGCCCCATAGAAATGAATGGGGTTGTGTGAAAATCGCAAGCATCCGCAAGCAAGTGCGGATGCGGTGCGATTTTCACGCATGGTTGCTAGGAGACGATTGGGATGGAGACCCGATCATTATTATTTTCCCTTATAACATGGTTATAAGGGAAAATAATAGTATTCTGAATACAGAATGCATAGTAAAATAGCGCTGGAGGGGTTAAAAAAATATAAATAAAATTTTACTCACCTTAATTCACTTGATCGCCCAGCCGGCATCTCCTTCTGTCTTCATCTTAGCTGTCTGCAGTAACAGGACCTGTGGTGACGTCACTCCGGTCATCACATGGTCCATCACATGGTCCATCACATGATGCATCACCATGGTAAAAGATCATGTGATGGATCATGTGATGACCAGAGTGACGTCACCACAGGTCCTGTTACTGCACACAGCTAAGATGAAGATGAAGGAGATGCCGGCTGCGCGATCAAGTGGATTAAGGTGAGTTAAATTATTTTTTTAACCCCTCCAGCGCTATTTTACTATGCATTCTGTATTCAGAATACTATTATTTTCCCTTATAACCATGTTATAAGGGAAAATAATACAATCTACAGAACACCGATCCCAAGCACGAACTTCTGTGAAGAAGTTCGGGTTTGGGTACCAAACATGCGCGATTTTTCTCACGCGAGTGCAAAACGCATTACAATGTTTTGCACTCGCCCGGAAAAATCGCGTGTGTTCCCGCAACGCACCCGCACATTTTCCCGCAACGCCCGTGTGAAACCAGCCTTAGGGTTAATCAAGCTTCTTGTAGCTGTCTCCCTGACAGCCGCTAGAGGTGCTTCCGCGATTCTCACTGTGAAAATTGCAGTGGGAAGACGCGGAACATAGTTTTGAATGCGTGCGCATGCGCATTCGCAGCTGAGAGGAGGATCAGGGAGAAGAGTTCCCAGTGCCGGCGCTGGAGAAAGGTAAGTGGCTGAAGGGGTTTTAACCCCTTCAGCCCAGTGGGAGGGGGACACGAGGGTGCCCCACTCCTAACAACTATATAGTGCCAGGAAAATTTGTTTGTTTTCCTGGCACTATAGTGCCCATTTACCACCAGTACTGCACAGTGTGTGTTCTCTGCAGGAACAGGCTATAGACACCAGTACCACTACATTAAACTGTACTGGTTCTGGGACTATAGTGTCCTTTTAGGCTCCATTCACACATCCGCAATTTCGTTCTGTATTTTGCGGAACGGAATTGCGGACCCATTCATTCCTATGGGGCAGCAAGATGTGCTGCCTGGACACGAAATTGCGGATCCGCACTTCCATTCCGCAAAAAAATAGAACATGTCCCATTCTTGTCCGCAATTGCCGCTTTCCGTGTTTTTTGCGGCTCCGTGTATCCGCAAAACACTTGAGGACATGTGAATGGAGCCTTAATGTGAGGTAAATTAGTTTCCAATGTAGTATTAATAACTAAACAATTACATAATAAACATATTGCATTGTCTACGTACCACCAGGACAATAAGATGATCTGGTCTCTGGCTGCAGTCTGGCTCTGGGGACTCCCTTGTCACTCTCTTCTCCCCCCCTCCCTTGTCACTCTCTTCTCCCCCCCCCCCTCCCTTGTCACTCTCATTCCTCCCCTCCCTTGTCACTCTCATCATTCCCCCCCTCCCTTGTCACTCTCATTCTTCCTCCCACTCCCTTGTCACTCTCATCATTCCCCCCCCCACTCCCTTGTCCCTCTCATTCCCCCCCTCCCTTGTCCCTCTCATTCTTCCCCCCACTCCCTTGTCACTCTCATTCTTCCCCCCACTCCCTTGTCACTCTCATCATTCCCCCCCACTCCCTTGTCACTCTCATCATTCCCCCCACTCCCTTGTCACTCTCATCATTCCCCCCCCACTCCCTTGTCACTCTCATCATTCCCCCCACTCCCTTGTCACTCTCATCATTCCCCCCCACTCCCTTGTCACTCTCATCATTTCCTCCCCCCCTTCCTTGTCACTCTCATTCTTCCCCCCACTCTCTTGTCACTCTCATCATTTCCCCCCACTCCCTTGTCACTCTCATCATTTCCCCCCACTCCCTTGTCACTCTCATCATTTCCCCCCCTCCCTTGTCACTCTCATTCCCCCCCCCACTCCCTTGTCACTCTCATCATCCCCCCCACTACCTTGCCACTCTCATCATTTCCCCCCACTCCCTTGTCACTCGCATTCCCCCCCACTCCCTTGTCACTCTCATCATTCCCCCCCACTCCCTTGTCACTCTCATCATTCCCGCACACTCCCTTGTCACTCTCATCATTCCCCCCCACTCCCTTGTCACTCATCATTCCCCCCCCCCACTCCCTTGTCACTCATCATTCCCCCTCCCCCACTCCCTTGTCACTCATCATTCCCCCCCACTCCCTTGTCACTCTTATCATTCCCCCCCCCCCACTCCCTTGTCACTCATCATTCCCCCCCACTCCCTTGTCACTCATCATCTCCCCCCACTCCCTTGTCACTCATCATCCCCCCCACTCCATTGTCACTCTCATTTCCCCCCACTCCCTTGTCACTCTCATCATTCCCACCCACTCCCTTGTCACTCTCATCATTCCCCCCCCCCCCCCACTCCCTTGTCACTCCGTGTATCCGCAAAACACGTTGCGGACGTGTAAATGGAGCCTTAATGTGAGGTAAATTAGTTTCCAATGTAGCACTAATAACTAAACAATTACATAATAAACATATTGCATTGTCTACGTACCACCAGGACAATAAGATGATCTGGTCTCTGGCTGCAGTCTGGCTCTGGGGACTCCCTTGTCACTCTCTTCTCCCCCCTCCCTTGTCACTCTCTCCCACCCTTGTCACTCTCATTGCCCCCTCCCTTGTCACTCTCCCCCCCCCCCTCCCTTGTCACTCCCCCCCCTCCCTTGTCACTCTCATTCCCCCCCTCCCTTGTCACTCTCATCATTCCCACCCACTCCCTTGTCACTCTCATCATTCCCCCCCCACTCCCTTGTCACTCATCATTCCCCCCCCACTCCCTTGTCACTCATCATTCCCCCCACTCCCTTTTTACTCTTATCATTCCCCCCACTCCCTTGTCACTCATCATCCCCCCCACTCCCTTGTCACTCATCATCCCCCCACTCCATTGTCACTCATCACCCCCCCCCCACTCCATTGTCACTCTCATTCCCCCCACTCCCTTGTCACTCTCATCATTCCCCCCACTCCCTTGTCACTCTCATCATTCCCCCCCCCACTCCCTTGTCACTCTCATCATTTCCTCCTCCCCTTCCTTGTCACTCTCATTCTTCCCCCCACTCTCTTGTCACTCTCATCATTCCCCCCCACTCCCTTGTCACTCTCATCATCCCCCCCCTTGTCACTCTCATTTCCTCCCCCCTCCCTTGTCACTCTCATTCCCCCCCTTGTCACTCTCATCATTCCCCCCACTCCCTTGTGACTCTCATTCCCCCCCCACTCCCTTGTCACGCTCATCATTCCCCCCCACTCCCTTGTCACTCATAATTCCCCCCCCCCCCCTCCCTTGTCACTCTCATCATTCCCCCCCCCCCCCCCACCTCTAATGTAGCGTGGCTGAGCTCTGTTCGGTCTGCGGTACAGGAGCATTTGTTTCCTGTACCCGGCCGGACTGAAAGGAAGTGCACACTAAGTGCTCGGCCACGCTACAATAGAGGTGCTTCCCTCCTCCTGTCAGTCCTCTCTGGGCAGTGCGGCAGCCGCCCGATGCGAGAGAGGGCCCGCCGCCGCCCGCCGTACTTAGAAAAAAACAACTTGGGGCAACGCTTTTTTTTAAACCGCCCGGCCGGCGCCCCCTGCTAAATTGATCCCTAGGCGGCTGCCTAGGTCGCCTTACAGGTGGCGCCGGCCCTGTCTCCAGGATTGATCAGGTCCCGGAGGAAGGAAATTGCAGCTACATAGTGGATAAGGCCTGTCTCTGTTATCCATACACTTGTTTTCCTCTCTCACTACAATACACTACACTGGAATTCCCTGAGCTAGACACACCCCAAGCTATATAAATGAGTGGCGCCATCACCACCTAGGGGCAAATGGGTGCAATGACATTGCCAGCCTGATAATTGGAAATACCATGCATTGCAAATACACAGATATTTAAAGTGTCCCTTTTTACACACGTATGTGGGACGCTGCAGACACGGTCCCCCTCTGTGCAGGGAACTGCAGTGCAGCTCTGTTCCAGCAAATGGGGCTGGTTGCAGTTCTCTGCGCAGTCGCCCAGTTGGAAGGAAAATGCAGAAAGGACGTAGTGCTGACCCAGTGCTGCTACCTTTTTTTCCTCAGAATCGGTGAGGGGTCAATTCAAGATCCTCATGACCTTAGGCATAGGTCATCACTGTAGAAGATGGGAACACACTATAATAAATGTCAGAGCTTCCTGACTATATACTGTATATAAGGACACAGGGAGGCATTTAGCAACCCATGTACCCCAGAACACTGGCATCAAAGAGTCTCAAATTTTGTCCAGCTTGTGCAAAACTTTGTGACCTTTTGGGGGTCTTATGTCCCGCTCCCCACAAAAATGTGGATGTGTGGGGTAGGCAGTGGGTGGCATAGCCAGCCCTTCCGTTGTTGGCGTAGATTTCAGCTCTGGCATAAGGACTTGCAGAGATGTGCCACAATTTCCCCTCCCAGTAATGACGGTACACATCACCCAAGCGGGACTCAGAGTGAGACCACTGTAAAAAAACAAACTGTTAATAAATGCATATATTTTGACCCCCAAACTGCGCAAGTTTAAATGGCGTATCTGGGATTAGAAAACGGCCAGCTTTTTTCCCCAGAAATAGCGCCCCCTTTGTCCACTGGTGGGGTCCAGTATTTCACCTCATCACCATCAGGGCTCATGCACATGACTATAGCCTGTTTTCCGATCTGCAAACTGCGGATCCCCAAAACACGGATATCATCCGTTTGCGTTCTGCGGAACAGAACATCCTGCCCTCTACAGAAACGGACAAGCCTAGGATATGTTCTATTTCTCAGATGCGGACATATAGATGCAGTCAGTACACAATATGCTGTCTGCATCTGGTCCCAATGAAGGAATGGGTCCTCTAAACAGATATATCCAGTCGTGTCTATGAGCCCTCAGGTAAATTCCACAGTCCATGGATAAGAGTGGCGCTGGACAACCACTTAATACAGAACAGAATGGCTGCCGTGGACTAATTGTCACACATGAAGTATATTCATCATGCACTGGAATCACGCTCGGCGCGCCGGACTGAGGGGGCGTTAGGGTCACCGTCTGTGGCGAGAAGTGACAGAGTATAACGGTGACAGGGAGGGGAGGGCGCGCCTGGCACTGAGGCATTGTGGGAGTTACCGAGCCTGATACATAAGGACAGTCCTGGACAACTCCCGACAAGTGCGCAGCTTACCTCAGCGACCGCCGGGTGTGCTCCGAGAAACCTCCAGGTAAGGCTGTCACCTGTATGTCGTCTTCTAGTAACCCTTTCACTACTCGGGCAGCAGGTGACCACAGGTGGCCGTACAGTATCCCTGGTCGCCAGCTTTTCTTTCACAATGATTCCTTTTTAGCAATGGAGATAATTCCAGAAAAGCCTTCCCCTCACCCAGTGCCATATAGGACAGGTTTGTAAAATGATGTCTTGAGGGGTCCCGGGAGGACAAATCGCAGTGGTCGCCACCGATTTGTCACCGCGTACAGGTAGGACAACTTTGACTAGTAGGTTGTCCGGTTACAAATACATTATTATTTCACCTTTTATTATGTGTTTGATAAATCACCATATCCTGAGCTATCCGTCACCTATGTCTCCACATGTACTGGACTTTTGCGGTTTTAGTGGTGTTTTTTTTTTTTTTGCAAGCGCCATTTTGCGTGTTTTCGCAGCAGAATCACCATTCCAGATGTTAGCTGAAACGCAAGACACACAAATGTTTATTTTTTATTTGATATTGGCGCTTTTGTTAATTAGGTGGCGTTTTTATTTTATAATTTAATTTCAAAAAGGCATCTCTTGGCGTTTTTTCAGGAGTCTTCACATCACCTCTATAGGGGGAACAACAACGCCATGAAGAAATTGCTAGTAGATGAACACACTCACTAGTGTGTCTGCGCCAAGCTTCTGTCTCAAAAGTGGCACAATTTGGCGCATCTAGGGTTTGTACACTTTTTTCTGACATGCTTGTCCAGGGGGTGGGGCTTTGTGGGAACGGGGCAGGTCCTAAGATGCGCAATTTTGCACTAAAATTGCCCCACAATTGTGGTGTAAAAATCTGCATCATAACAGTTGATATAGAGTCAGAGAAAATCGTCTACCCCTGTGATTTATCACCCACCCGGAGGCTGTGTAACGGTATGCCGTCTTTAGACATAGATTTAGATTTTTATACAGGGTGACCCATGAAAAAGTAGCCCGCCTCCAATATCTCCGAACCAAACTGCCTGATAGTAAATCAGTCTTAGTTGTCCATAGCAACCAATCAGAGCTCAGCTTTCATTTTATCAGAGCCCTGTAGGAACTGAAAGCTGAGCGCTGATTGGTTGCTATGGGCAACTAAAACAGATTTATTATTAGGCAGTTTGATTTGGTGAGATTGAAGGCAGGCTACTTTTTCGTGGGTCACCCTGTGTGTATACATACACTGCCTGTCCCAAAAAAAAGTCGCCACAAAAAAAAAAAAAAAAAAAAAAAAAAAAAAAGATTCTCAATGGGGTTAAGGTCTGGACTCTGTGGTGGCCAATCCATGTGTGAAAATGATGCCTCATGCTCCCTGAACCACTCTTTCACAATTTGAGCCCGATGAATGCTGGCATTGTCATCTTGGAATATGCCCGTGCCATCAGGGAAGAAAAAATCCATTGATGGAATAACCTGGTCATTCAGTATGTTCAGGTAATCAGCTGACCTCATTCTTGGAGCACATACTGTTGCTAAACCTAGACCTGACCAACTGCAGCAACCCCAGATCATATCACTGACCCCACAGGCTTGTACAGTAGGCACTAGGCATGATGGGTGCATCACTTCATCTGCCTCTCTTCTTACCCTGATGCCCCCATGACTCTGGAACAGGGTAAATCTGGACTCATCAGACCACATGACCTTCTTCCATTGCTCCAGAGACCAATCTTTATGCTCTCTAGCAAACTGAAGCCTTTTTTTCTGGTTTGCCTCACTGATTAGTGGTTTTCTTACGGCTACACAGTTGCTCAGTCCCAATCCCTTGAGTTCCCTTCACATTGTGATTGTGGAAATGCTCTTACTTTCACTATTAAACATAGCCCTGAGTTCTACTGTTGTTTGTCTTCGATTTGATTTCACCAAACGTTTAAGTGATCGCCGATCACGATCATTCAGAATTTTTTTCCCGCCACATTTCTTCCTCGAATATGATGGGTCCCCACTATCCTTCCAGTTTTTAATAATGCGTTGGACAGTTCTTAACCCAATTTTAGTAGTTTCTGCAATCTCCTTAGATGTTTTCTCTGCTTGATGCATGCCAATGATTTGACCCTTGTCAAACAGACTGATATCTTTTCCACGACCACCAGATGTGTCTTTCGACATGGTTGTTTAATAAATGAGAAGCAACTCATTGCACCAGTGGGGGTTAAATAACTTGTTGCCAGCTGAAAGATAATCGCCCATGCAGTAATTATCCAATAGGAGGCTCATAACTATTTGCTTAGTTAAATCCAGGTGGCGACTTTCTTTTTGGACAGGCAGTGTAGTACAACAACCATTGGCCACACGGTTTTAAACTTGGCTTCTGCGCCTGGGCGTGACTTGCACATTGTGGGGTCATAGTACCCTATGTATTCCAGTCATTCGCCCATATTTAACCCATGCATCTAAGGAATGCGGCATCTTGATTACTTCAGCTTGGACCTGACCTCAACCTGACTGAGAATTATCTTTACTGTAATTATACTGTAGTTATAAAACATGATGTTATCGGGTTATTACAGCTTATAATTTACTTCTATTTCATGGTATTTCATAACTGCTTTTTAAAATATGTCGGATGGAATCAATAAGTACAGGCACAATGGTGATGTCCGCTCACGTTGGTGATTAGTGTGATTCGTGTCTTGCACGTTCAACAGTTTTATGGCTCAGAATTACAGGACTCAAATTGATTGCATTGTTTCCAGTCACTGATGTTGAACTATGAAGGGCTGGTCCAGGTTTTTTCTTTTAAACTTTGCCCCCCAACCAGCGTTACCAGTGAAATCCATACTCTCCTCCCTCTGACACGTCGTTCTGACTCCCTGGCTTTGTTCACTGGTCAATTTCTCCATGGGCACGGTCACATTTGCCACTGCAGCCAATGAGTGGCCTCAGCAGTGACGTGTCCCCAAGTGGCATGTGATCCAATAGTGACGGACATGTCACTGCTGAGGCCAGTTATTGCATGTGCACATGCACCCCGTCCGTGCCTGAGTTGACAGATGGGGATCGGAAGTCCACTGAAGAAGGCAGCCATGTTTTTCTAATCTCATACAACTTCAACAATGTTTGTCATATGTGGAAACATGGCACAACCAAATGTAAAGCGTAATCGCCTGTAGTATGCAATTCATTTTAGTAATTTGGTGATGAACATTAAATGACGTGCCCCTAGACAGGCCGGTGAAGATGTGGCCAAGCTAGGGGCATGTCAGTAAGATGGGTGGGCTCCAGGCCCAACATTTAGCTCATATCAGGCACAGTTACAAAGTGTGAGAGCTCTACTGAAAAAAGCATTGATGTGATGACAGGTTCATTACTTGCTCTTAGCTTTTTGGAAGAGATTGTGCATCTGGAAATGTAATAAATGACCTAAGATCATCCCATGTTGGGTGGGACCTTCGACTGTCATTACAACACTTTTTTTTATGACCCTGAAGTACTTGACATGAAGTACACTGATTTCCAATCCGTTATCAGTTCCTGTTTTCAGCAACAATGTCATCCTTCGGCTGCAGATAAGAAGTAAAGAATGCAAAACACTGTCTATAGTCTTCATGGAGTTTTGTGGGGAACTAGAACTTGTCATGTCTGGTCACAACAGACAAAAATGGATGCATACTATTTATATTGGTGGCACATGCAAAACTATTAGTGATAGGGCTGTATTTCTGGTTGATGCTGTCCTAGGCACGTTTGGTGCTTACATCTCCTATTAGTTCAGCTAAAGTTGCCTTTTGAGGGTATATAGTAGCTACATAAAATGATTCTGACCATACGGTAAAAAACGCTGTTGAAAACGCATTTGGTTTCACCGTGATTTCTGTGGTTTTGTGACGCGGTTATTGGCCATGCAGTTTACACATGTGGAATTCAGTTACCGTATTTTTCGGACTATAAGACGCACCTAGGATTTTGAGGAAAATAAGAAAAAAAAAAATTCTATCAGACCTTCAAATCAGACCCCCAAGCTCCTTCAGCCTCAGTCAAACCCCTTAACCCCCATCAGCCTCAAATCAGACCTCTCAGCCCTCCATCCTCCCAATAGCCTCAGATCAGCCTCCAATGAGACGCCTCAGCCCCCATCAGACTTAGATCATACCCCCAATCAGCTTCAAATCAGACTCCCCAGTCCTAATCAGATGGACCCCACAGCCCCCATCAGCCTCAGATCAACTCCTATAAGATCCCCAGTCCCGAT
Source organism: Bufo gargarizans (assembly GCF_014858855.1). Taxonomy (NCBI): domain Eukaryota; kingdom Metazoa; phylum Chordata; class Amphibia; order Anura; family Bufonidae; genus Bufo; species Bufo gargarizans. The sequence goes on along the minus strand of NC_058082.1, from coordinate 299,776,269 downwards.
CAGACTCAGATCATACCCCTTACTGGCCGAGATCCCACCGGCGCATGCGCACTGTGATGGCCATTGTGGGCAGCAGCATTGTTCAATGCAGTGCGCATGCGCCGTCGGGATCTCAGCCAGTACACTGGATGACGCGGAAGGCTTACAGGGCGGGCCAAGCAACCCGCTGGGGAGGGGTTATGTGAGAAGAAGGCAGAGCGGCCTGGGCACTTACAGCCCGAACGCTGCCCTTGGGCACTTGCAAGCCCTCATTTACATATGAATAAAACAGCGTTTTTGCCCCTGGTGAACATCCAAACAAAAGGACAAAGATACATTTGACTCATCTATAGTTATGCTACAGTACTATGTAAGCAGTGTATAAGGGCAAATTCTGGTGACAGACTCCCTTTAAGTTTTACACAGTGAAAGCCTTTTTGAACTGAATAAAATATTGTTTTTGTGTTGCCATATATTTTTTTATTTTTTGGGCGATTGTCTTAGGTAATGGCTCATTTTTTGCGGGATAAAATGACGGTTTGATTGGTACCATTTTGGGATACATACACCTTTTTGATCACTTGGTATTACACTTTTTGTAGGGCAAGACGACCAGAAAATGGCTGTTTTGGCCCTTTTTTTTCCTTTTTTTTTATGTTCGCCTGATGGGGTTGATCATGCAATATTTTTATAGAGGTGGTCGATACGGACGCAGCGATACCTAATATGTCTTCTCTTTTTTTCCCTATTTTTTAAAATAATTGTGCTAAAAGGATGCTTTTTTTCATTGTGTAAAAATTAACTTTTTAACTTTTTTTTTGTACTTTTTTTTTGTCCCACCCTGGGACTTCAACTTTTGGGGGTCTGATCCCCTGTGCAATGCATTACAATACATCTGTATTGTCATGCATTGGCTGTAAGTGTGTTACACTTAGTAATACACGTACAGCTTGCTGCCTATGAGATCCAGGGGGCTAGATCTCCCAGGCTGACACGGATGGCACTCACGATGCCTATGGAAGGCATCGGGCTGCCGTCCAAGCCATCGGATTCCCATCACAGCAGCGCGGGGACCCAATGGCACCTCCCTCCACAGACATCGCACGTGCCACGGTCAGCGCTGACTGCGGCACATCTAGGGTTAATGCGCCGGCATCTGTGTTTTCACCAATGGCAGCGCATACAGCAGGGGTCCGGCTGCCGGACCCCTGCAGCTGATCGGGCGGGCACAGGAGCTGGTACTGTATGGGTTAAAAAATGAAATAAACTTGCCTTGCTTGCTACGAATGGCGGCGCATATCCAGGACTCGCAGCTCCGTCGCTTCTTCCAGGTTCCGCTGTGTATTGTGACCTGACGGAGTACAGCGTCAGGTCATAGTGTGCGCCTACGTGTGCCTACCATAGCGGACCAGGGAAAAGACCAGGGGAGGTGAGTACAGCCAGCGCTGCCCTTACCTCGCTGTGCCTCCTGCATGCTAATGACCACTTCCATAATGGCAGCGGTCATTAGCATTCAGACTATAAGACGCACTGCCACTTTCCCCCCATTTTTGTTTAGTTTCAGTTCACATCCAATAAGCATTTTTTATGGATTGGATGCGGGCCCATTCATCTCAAGGGGGCTGCAAATAGAGATGAGTGAAAAGATTCTACAGAATTGATTTTGATGTCCTTATGCAAATAAAGACTGGACCCCTGCTGATTGGACAAATCAATTCTGTAGAATCTTTTCACTCATCTCAACTGAAAAAAGATGCTGTCCGCCTCTGTAAGTCCTTTCTGCTGCCCCGCAAAAGAATGTCCTATTCTTGTCCATTCTGCAGACAAGGGTAGTACATTTCCACAGGATCAAAAAAAATTGGCAGCATGCACTCAGCCGGTATCCGTGTTTTGCTGATCCGCAATTTGCGAACCGCAAAACCTTTACGGTCGTGTGCATGAGCCCTGATAGTGAAGAGCTTTACTGCCTTGGTGTCGGTGGGTGGATTATGGGATGGTCTTCTGCTAGTTGGCAGTATACATATGGGTCATATACAGGCCTGATGTCTGATCTCCTTATCACTTACTTTTGTGGATTTAACCCTTACACCGTCTTCCTGAAGAGATGACTGTTCCATTAGCTGTAGGTAAGCAGTATCAGGGATACATCTCCTGACTTGTAGCTACGATAAACAAAAGGAGACCTCATTGCTGCCAGATAAACCATGAGAAGCAGCACTAAGGTGATAGAATGAACAGAAAACATCAGTTCTTTTTCTGTAATGCCCCCTCCTTCCTGATGCCCTAGGGGCACATGCCCTCATGTGCCTTGTTGTAAATATAGCCCTGGATATACCCCTATTGTTTGCATAGTACCTAGTTCTACTACTAGAACATTTTACTAAAGCTCCCCATTCGCTTTAGATAGCTGTCAGCCGAATGCTATTCCTCCTGACCCCCCCCATACGCATGAATGAGGAGAGGGACAACTGTGGTGGCGGGTTACCTCCTCCTAAAAACAAAAGAATAGTGCATATTGAACTCCAGCACCCTCATACTGTACACATTAGATGGTCGGCTGGTCCCACCAACCTCTATGAAAATAGGAAGCACAAACTTCTAGAATTTGGGTAAGCTGACATCTAACTTTGGGCTGTTTCTCATGTATGTACTCCATGGGCCAGATTTATCATTACTCTGACAGCTCACTCCACTTTCACATATGGCTAAAGTCAGTTTAAGGGCTCTTTCACACTTGCGTTCTTTTCTTCCGGCATAGAGTTCCGTTGTCGGGGCTCTATGCCGGAAGAATCCTGATCAGTTTTATCCTAATGCATTCTGAATGGAGTGAAATCCGTTCAGGATGGATCAGGATGTCTTCAGTTCTGGAACGGAACGTTTTTTGGCCAGGAGAAAATACCGCAGCATGCTGCACTTTTTGCTCCAGCCAAAAATCCTGAAGACTTGCCGCAAGGCCGGATCCGGAATTAATGCCCATTGAAAGGCATTGATCCGGATCCGGCCTTAAGCTAAACGTCGTTTCAGCGCATTGCCGGATACGACGTTTAGCTTTTTCTGAATGGTTACCATGGCTGCCGGGACGCTAAAGTCCTGGCAGCCATGGTAAAGTGTAGTGGGGAGCGTGGGAGCAGCATACTTACCGTCCGTGCGGCTCCCGGGGCGCTCCAGAGTGACGTCAGGGCGCCCCAAGCGCATGGATCACGTGATCGCATGGCACGTGATCCATGCGCATGGGGCGCTCTGACGTCATTCTGGAGCGCCCCGGGAGCCGCGTGGACTGTAAGTATGCCGCTCCCCGCTCCTACTATGGCACCCAGGACTTTAATAGCATCCTGGGTGCCATAGTAACACTGAAAGCATTTTGAAGACGGATCCGTCTTCAAATGCTTTCAGCACACTTGCGTTTTTCCGGATCCGGCGTGTAATTCCGGCAAGTGGAGTACACGCCGGATCCGGACAACGCAAGTGTGAAAGAGGCCTTAGCCAAGTCAGATTTATGATCGGCCCTTTAGGACTGTAATAAATGTGGTTTGACAGTTGCAGTTTATCCGTCAGTAAGCGGCTTTACAAAAGTCACGCGTCTTTTCCGAAAAAGTCGCATGTTCCAATAAAAAGTCGCATAAAATAAGCACGGTCCTCACTGGAGTGAAATTGCGCAATTTTTTGTGACTTTTTAATTTGTCGCAATAGTAAATCTGTCTAGAGATTCATTTACATAAGAAAACACACCCACTTTCAGAAAACTGGCAAGCATAGCGCAGAGCTGAAAAAAGTCGATTGCGCAAAAAAAAATTGAGAATTTTTTACTCCATTATTCTGACTTGAGCTAATGATAAATCTGGCCCCATGTGGCTGCCTATTGGAGTGACCTACCTTGTCCTAAAAAATGTACCGTTATTAAAGAGAAATAGTGCAGGAGTATGAGGACAGTGAAGAATAATGTTCTCCTCTCCGACGCTTTTTACCACTTCTATCACTATTCCAGTCCACTAGGTATCTCAGTAGGTTGGCACATCCTGGCAGAGATGACATTGTACCTGTGGGCAGTAGGCAAGCCGGCCAGGTCAGGCATGGTTTATGTTGGGCCTGGGTGGCATAGCCGTATGCATCAAGTGCACCAAACGAGGCAGTGTTTTATCCGGCTATTTGCTTTTTATTGGCATTGTCTTCTGATTCCAGATGCTAGAGACTGGCATGATATATTTGTATTTATACAGTACTGTACAATGACTGTTACAGTGCGCAACCATCAATCCTAATATTTGTAATGTAATGGAAACCCTGTAAGAATCTTTCCCTTTGTTTGTTCAGTGAAGGAACCATAATCCTCCCAAGTGTTAATGTGTAACATGCACATGGGGCAAGGAGCGCTTTACTGCGAAGGTGCCAGACATTCCTGGAATAAGATGTCAGTCTTGTCATCTAGTCACCTCCTGACTGTAGAAATGGTTTTACCGCATGTTTGTATGTTTACTTAGCTAATCCTGAAACCACAGCCTTGAGGGGATCTCTGAATCCTCCGCAACGCTTGCACAGGTATATCTCCTACACAGATACGTCACTACAGAGCTGGATGCTTTTTTAAGCCACCCACTCACGTCAAAATAAAGAATTTCTTAAATACCTTCTTACTGTAATCAATTTCCTGGCAGATACAATCAGTAAATAGTCCTGCCTGCTGAAACACATCTCACTAGTATTTCCCAGTCTGTGACTGGTGAAACTGGTGGACACATTTCTTGTACTTGGCTAAGGATTTTCTAGATCAGGCATTAGCAGGTTAGATCTGCCTGCACATGGCTGTGTTACTGCTCCTTACAATTAGGCTGGCCATACACATGAGACAAAAGTTGGTCATTTTGGCTCTAGTTTAGTCTGGCATGTTGCTGGTGGGATCCATCCTACGAACAATCCTGTGGATGACTGATTGGCCACAATGCGGCCGATCATTGTCTCAAGTGTATGGCCCGCTTTTTATTGTCACACAGATGTTTTTTTTCTGTTGCATTCATATGAATCTAACTTAAAAAAAAAAAAAAGTAATTCTCCATCAGATGTGCATGTACCGAGGTATTTATCCCTAGACGTATTGCTGACACCAAGAAGGCAGAGCATGGGTTCTCTTTAGGATGTTACAATTGTCCTCTTTGGCAATCTCTTTTTGTTAAAGAGGTCCCCAGAGGGAAAGTTGATGACAGGGTTTCCCGCTGTTGGGAGCCCCGGAAACTTGCTGTAATCTGTGGGGGGAAGTGTTCAGTTAGACAGTCCTCATTGAAATCAGTTACGTGGTGCCAGGGTACAGCGAGAGGCACTCTTTGTAGCTATATGATGGTCCTGAATAGGAGGGTGCCTAAAGGACCTTCAAGTACATTGTGCAGCAAGGACCACTAGAGGTCCAGGTGCAGTATGCAGAGCTGACGGAGTATGCTAAGATATAGTTCTGATAATATGTACTGGCTAAAATGCTGAAACGCTTGTATGTGTACCCGAGGAATTCATGTGTAGTCCTGCCGCATAATCTTTTGAAGAAACCAGCCAAGAAAGTATTCTTTGATTCAAAACCCAGGACCTTAATTAAGCAAATAACTTTCAGTTTCTCATTTGAAAGGGCCATTGGAAGTAATTGAACTTTCACTGGCATATCTTATATAATTCTGGCAAAACAAAAGTCAAGTACCGTATATTATTGTTCCATTGCTACTAGAGGAAAATCTCAAGAAATGAACTAATTTGTTTCTCTTCTGATCCTCGATCCTTAAACAGGTGCTTTGATCAACCAGTTGTGTGATGTGAATGTGCACGCCAGAGTAAGAAGAAAGGCCTTTCAAACTATTTTTTCATTGCTGGTTTCAAGTTTTTCCTCGACTGCTACTGGTTATGTTTCATTTAGTAACTTAAAGGGACTGTGCACAGTTTTTATATTGATGACCTATCCTCACCCTAGCGTTGCCGTGACTCCGCCTCTGCGCAGTGGCGACTCTAAGAACAATATATAGGGGGGGCACATAAGATACCACAGTCAAAAATGGGGGGGGGGGGGGGGGGGCACTAATAATTTTCACCACTTAATCATACTACTGAAAAAAACTAAATAAGTAAATATAAATAAGATTACAAAATACGAGAGTATTGTGATACGCAGAGATACCTTGTTATTGTACTATCCTAATACTTAAAAGACAAGCTTTCAAGAGTTTTCCTTTCTTCCTCGGTATTGCTTCAGACCTGAGAAAGAGAGAAACACACTCCAAAACTTTTCTTCAGAGTTTAAAGGGAACCTGTTACCGGGATTTTGTGTATAGAGCTGAGGACATGGGTTGTTAGATCGCCGCTAGCACATCCACAATACCCAGTCCCTATAGCTCTGAGTGCTTTTATTGTTTAATACATATGCAAATTAACCTGAGATGAGTCCTGTCCCTGACTCATCTCAGAGACAGGATTCATCTCAGGTTAATTTGCATATATATCAAATCAGTTTTTTAAACAATAAAAGCACACAGAGCTATAGGGACTGGATATTGTGGATGTGCTAGTGGCGATCTAGTAACCCATGTCCTCAGTTCTATACACAAAATCCCAGTGACAGGTTTCCTTTAAAGCAGTTTCAGCACAATAATAAAATAATTTACTTACAAAAGAAGCTATTCAGTCGTCTGCTGTGCTGTCCTCTGCTTGTTATGGGGGATCTGTGGATGACACATTGTTATGGGGGATCTGTGGATGACACACTGTTATGGGGGAATCTGTGGATGACACAGAGATGGGGGAATCTGTGGATGACACACTGTTATGGGGGATCTGTGGATGACACACTGTTATGGGGATCTGTGGATGACACACTGATATGAGGGCATCTGTGGATGACATACTGTTATGGGGGACCTGTTGATGACTTATGACATTATACAGGGGGTAATATAACTGAGGGGTATCAGGGTAAATTATACAGGGGGTAATATAACTAAGGGGTATCAGAGTACATTATACAGGGGTAATATAACTGAGGAGGGCTATCAAGGACATTATACAGGGGTAATATAATGTCCCCTGATAGCCCTCTTCAGTTATATTACCCCTGTATAATAATGTCCCCTGATACTCCTTAGTTATTTTACCCTTGTATAATACAGGGGACAACAGAGGAGGCGTAGCACTGTGGGACAGGGGGGTACATTGGTACATACTTCTTTTTTTATATGCCCTCACCAGCTAGCAGGCGCGCAAGGCACACAGATGCAGCGTGACGTCAACTCCGCCTGCGCCGCATGGCACTTACCGTACGGCTCCCTCTCTGCCTCCGCTGGGTCCAGGGCGGACTCCGCCCCCCCTATGTGAATACTAGCCGCCAGCAGCCCACAGCCAGGTATTGTAAATGTATTTACAGTGCGGTGGGAGGCAGCAGCCAGCATAACCGACAGGGGAATCGGGCAGTGCGCACGTCTATGCTAGAAGTTATGAATTAATTGCTAGCAGTCTGTAGTAAGGGTACAGAGGGGTGATAATAAGTTGGGGGGTGTACTTGCACCATCTGACAATGGCAGCACTGACTGGATAGAGTGAGTCTGTGCAGGGACACCCCCCAACTTGTTAAAACCCCTCTGTACCCTTTTTGCAGACTGCTAGCAATTTACTTATAACTTCTAGTAAAAATAATATAGGAATGGCACAACATAGAGTCATAAGAATAGATGCTCCAGAATTGTTATTACATGGGGGATGCATGTAGTTAATAAAACAGGCAAACAGGTCCTGTTTAAAGTGAAAGCTGTAGAAGAAAATTAAAAATATATATTTTTAGTCCAAAATAAGTAAACTGCAATAAAAAGAACTGCCCCAAGGTGTTCATAGTCTTAAAGGACCACACAGGCATTCACCTAATTAAAAATATTGTACAATTTCCAAACCAGCACCTGGATCTGAATACTTTTGTAATTGCATGTAATTAAACATTTAGTATAGCCACTGAGTTATTCGATAAAATGTATCTGTATAGCGCCACCTGCTGTTTGTTTTTTGATTATTTCTTTGTCCTACATACTGAGATGGCCGCACATGCTCAGTTTCATCCTTTAACTGCCTCCTGAGCTTTGATTGGGAGAGCATGGACACGCCTCTGGAGCTGTGATAGGAGAGCAGCTACAAAGAAAGACACGCCCTCTGAGAAAGTACACTCCCCTTGTGCAGAACAATGAATGGAGAGATCTCTGGGTCCATGTGAAGTACAGGACTGGTTCTAGCTTTGTGAGAAAGAGATTGCTATGTCCTATATGATGTCTGATTTTCATTGGAATAACCTCTTTAAGTTACAAAATAACATGAATGTCGTAAAAATAATTTATGGACGCAGAACACTTGCCAGGTTACAAACAATAACCCTTTCACACAACTTGGCATTCCAGGGGAGAGTAATGTGTCAGGTGGTTGCCCTTGTATCTCACCAGCCCATTCACTCTGGGAATCTTCACAGCCTACAGTGTGGCGGTACATAATGTCATTGTATAATACTGTTGAGCTTTTAGTCTTCCTCCTGAGTCTGAACCCCAAAGCAGCCGCTTCCTATAGCTACACCCCTGAGCAGGTCCCTTCTATGTGAGCACGCAGTCAGAGCCTTACTTCTCCTACTGCCTCATAATATACCCTCTCTGACTCCTTATGATAGCGCCAGGGAGTAGTGCATGATTTCACAATGCTGCCCCTATCAATGTCTTGCCAACAAGGATCACTGCAGATGTTTGCCTATAACCCCGTTTGCAGCAGCTCGCCAAACACAACACATTAAAAAGAGGAACAGGCAAGAATGGGGAGGACTAAGTGAAATGTGGTAAGGGTTAATTTCAGGTGCTTGTTTATTTATGCCACATTTAAGTTTCAGCCGGAAGGGTTAAATAGCTGGGCACGTGAATCTGTAATTTCCCTATAAAATGTCACCATCCGCTTCCTTCAAGGTCACGTTGCACTAAAATAAATATTGCCGGTGTTCACCTACAATATAAGCACATTCTTCTGCCTAGGAAACATCCAGCTTCTTATCTCCGCACTTTCCTGTCCACCCAGGTCTGTGCTCAGGCTCACAGCGTGCAGAGCTCTATCTCACACGAAAAACTGGACCAACATGACGGCTCATTTTTGTTATATTTCTGTTATTTCCCAGATAGGGTCTTGATAGTGCCCAGCCTACAGATCTCTGGCCATGGTGCACAGTGGAACCTCTTTGAGACAACCATGTCAGATGGTGAAAATGGTCTTCTAGAGGGGGGATCGAGAGGCTAATATACGGGGGGGTCTCATTGAAGAGGAATTTTCATTGTAGTATTCATTTATAGTGGAAATTACATTATGCAAGTTAAAATATGTCATGTGACCAAACTAACAAAAAGAGGGGACGGTGTCGGAATGTGACGTGTTTCATACCTGCTTAGGTGCAGTGACCTGAGTTGCCTGTACATGCCACTTTCTACTGAAGGTCCTGCCCTGCAGCCTTCTAAGACCTCTCCTGTGACATCCACATGTACTGCATGCCTTTATCCGATCTGTCTGCATTCTGCTCAGGGGAACTTTCTGCAGAAATAAGATTTACGCTTCAGAAATCAAAATGCGCAATCTAAAGTAGAAATCTGCAATCTACATTGACATGCAGTGGATTTAAAATCTGAACCACAAATTGATTTCTGCTGCAGTTTTTTTTTGAAGCATGGGGAAGAGATTCCTTTGTCGTTTTTCAGTCCCGGGTGGACTTCTTTTTGAAGTGACATACTTTTGCACCCATGCTAAAATGATGTCTTGGGTTCCTGGACAAATTCATGAAAGAGGGAGTATTTATGACACTGTGCTTTTTATCCTCTTCAGGTATACAGAGGGAATGTGTCTGGTACTGCTTGATAACCTTAAAGATATCGTTCCGAGACGCTACAAACGATGTGACTGATGATAGCGATGGTCACAACTTCATAAATTCCTCAGGAGAGCAATGACCACTTTGTCAACCGCTCCACTTTTATCTGTCCATCTAGTACAGTGAAATATATCCTTGAGCTACTGAACTGATAATAATGTCAGATTATTGAAAAGATGAGCAGCAGTTTATGTGGTAGATGTCAGTTAGCATGGCTTATATTACCAAGTCTTGTAGCAAACATTAGACATGTTAATTGCCGTGTTCGGCCACCATTTATCTCATGTGTCACGCCAGCTTCAAATACAGTTAGCTGATAACTTAATAATACAACATTGACATTCATGTCTCACCACCTGCAGAGTTTGCCACTGAAAAGGTGCAATATACCAGACCATAGGCTGCTACTATAGCATACGAATGCAGTTTAGTGCTAGTTACATTCTATTCCAGACAGTATTATTAATGTAACCTTCCTGTCAATCATGTCTTTACAGGACCTTCCACAGCACTATCCAAGGATGAAGCTGATTCTGCTGGCTCTAGTTTTCTCCTTCTTAGGGGTGAGCAGCAATGTCTCTGCTCTGAGGTCTCGTACAAAACGTGAGCTGGCTCCAGGGCTGCACACCCTTGGCATAAGAGACGCAGCGGGTTCATATTGCCAGCAGAGAGATTCTTGTTGCCCAGGCAGAGATGACGCCTGCACTGTGCCATACTTGGATACTATCTGCTACTGTGATCTCTTCTGCAACAGAACTGTGTCAGATTGCTGTCCTGACTTCTGGGGCTTCTGCTTGGGTATTAGCCCCCCAGTAAACTTCGACAGAGGTGAGTGACACATCCAGGAATATCGTTCAGTGTGAAAACAAATTGAATTTGGATATATGTGTTTAAAATGGTGGACTATAAATCATTGAGAGGGAGATTATAGCTCACATTATAATTCTGAGATACTGATCATTTTAAAACCCACATTCATTGCTAAGGGGCCTAAAAGTGTCATGACACATTACTAGGAGAAGCTATGACACGTGGAGGCCATCCTCTGGGATTGCCTCCGATCACAAGAATGAAGGGACTAGGATCCCTTTGGCTTCAATGACGGACCCTCGCGCCTTCCTACAACATTTAAAGGGATTGTACGGTTTCATGATATTGATGATCTAGCCTGACGATAAGTCATCAATATCAACGGCTGGACAATCCCTTTAAGCCATATCCCTGTGGCAGGCTAGACACAGTGGAATTCTCTAAAACTAGATGAGCCAAATTGCACCAAAATGCTCTAATTTGCACAAAATGTTGAAGCAATTTGTGACAACGTCTAGGTGCGCTCTCTTAATAAATCTGAACTATTTTGTCACACCATAATTAGTAATTCACACAAAAATGCTGGATTCCAATTACTAGAGGTAAATGCATTGTGCGATATTACATATCTGTAATTCCGCATACAGGTATGTATAGGAATGAAGGGAACAATATGTAACAGTGAAGCAGTGAAATTACTCAACTTTTTACATTGAAATAATGAAATTGTAAGAAAAAGGGTGATGGGCCTGCTATTGTAATACATCTTAAAGACAGTTCTTCACGATTATGAATTCTTGAGCTAGGCATGTACCAGCATGTATGCTGAGGAGCTGACCAGAGCTAAGAATGATATTAATGGACAAGGTGTCCCCTGTCTGCACTTGCATTCCTCTTTGAATCGTTATTTGTTGAGTATGTACCTGTCAAATGTCTTAGGCCAATGCATTTAGGCCCCTGCAATGCTGACCTTCCAGCGCTGGTTGTCTGACCAGGGCTAATTAATCATCCTGTCCCTGGACACTGAGTATAGGGATGGGAATGTAAAATACCATGCAAGTTAGAGGGTACTCCAAGATGTAACAATTGTCGAGCTATCACTGTCCCTAAGATAGGTCATCAGGATCAGCGGGACCCCCCACATGCCTGCCAATCTGCTATCGATGACCTATACTAGGCATAGGTCATGAATTGTTGAAAAAAAAACTCTTTAAGGCCTTATTGAACTCATTACAGTTTAATGCCAAGAAGCGGGTACAAAAACTCCTCAGGATAGGTCATCAATATCAGATCGGAGGGGATCTGACACCGGGCACCTGTATGGGCAGATGCACATGACATCTCACTGCGCGTGCTGTCTCCTCATACAGCTGATCCGACACCCGCCACCCCCACCGATCTGATATTGAAGACCTGTTCTGAGGATAGGTCATCAATATTAAAAGCCCGGAGAACCTCTTTAAAGGGGATTTTTGGCTTTATGTAAATGACTCTTACTCAATATAGTATAGTGAAAGTGTATGCAACTGTCAAACTACTTTATGTTTCAATTACTCATCAGTTTCTAATCCATTCACCATATTTACTGCTAGAAATATATATTATTGTACTGCAACTGTTGTGTCTTCACACTAACTGTACTCCATCAGTACTTGGTACAGACAAGGCGTGGCACTCTTGTCTAATATTATGGTGGTGCTTGGTGTGCTGGCTTCCCAGCCAGAATCATATAATAACAGAAAAAACAGCACTCTAATGAAAAAGTTCTGTTCAGGCTTTTTTATTTCAGGGCAACTCCACAAAATGTAACGTTTTGGTCGTAAGACCTTTATCAAACACTGTGTGACAATAAAACAAAAATAATATATAATTCCAGGTATATATGACAACATCAAAGTAGTATATACCCAATATGAACATATTTTATTGAGACCTTACATACTGTACATAGTACAAGACATTAGTTGATATTACAAAATATTGAGGTATATGGTGATACACTCTACCATCTCTAAAGTGAAAGCAACAACAGCTACTTCAACTATAACAGCATCTGTGCCAGCGCGCATAATGGCCGGAAAAGACGAATATGAGAGTTTCAAATGCATAAACAAAAGTAAGAAAAAAATTAAATAAAGTGAAATAAAACGGAACCGGGTGCCCCCATAATGCCAAAACACTTACCAAGTTGCCATTAAGGAGATGTCTGGAGACTAGATGAAGCTATGTAGAGCTATATGGTGTATCCACACCCATGTGATTGCTTCATAGTGAAAAAGAATGGCACTGTTTAAATAGTGTGGGCCTAAAAGAGTATGGCCGGAAACCGGAAGTGCGTGTGCACTCCAAGTTGGATCGCACACCCTCCTCCGTATACTAGAACTAAAATTGTCGGCTAAAATATGGACATTCTCTAATGTACTCGACTATTAGGGTGTGAGTCTAAGGCCTCATTCACACTTCAGTGTTTGGTCAGTGATTTCCATCAGTGATTTGTGAGCCAAAACCAGAAGTGGAGCCTCCACAGACATGAGATAAAAGGGAAAGATCTGCTCCTGTTCTGTGTTTAGAGTTGCACCTGGTTTTGGCTCACAAATCACTGATGGAAATCACTGACCAAACACTGAAGTGTGAACGAGGCCTAAAGGAGAGAAATCTAGATAGAGGGGACATAAGGATAATACTACATCCCCAATTGCGCTTAAGTCTGGAGCATAACCGGAAGTAAAGCATAATGGCCGGAAGGAGCCGATGCGTTCCAGCTTGGAGCGCATCGGATCGTGGAACTAAAGCTTACTTAAAACAGAGTCAGAGGGAGGAGTGACTGGCTATCTTAAGACTTAGCAGGCGTATATTTATAAAAAAAAAAAAATTGGTAAATTGACTAAAGGAATGTCATACTAGTAAGTTCCTGGTTGCGTTTCACACTGGAACGCAACCAGAAGTCCGTTACCTTATCCGAAAATGACCGATGCGTTCCAGCTTGGAGCGCATCGGATCGCAGGACTGTACTTCCTCCATCTGTGACAGAGGAAGGAGTGGCTAGTAATATTGTATAAAATAGAAGAAGTAGAAGTAGTGCTAGTTTTATCACTAACTCGTGTAATAGGAAATACAATGATGTTCAAGCTATTATCCAATAGCTATAAGATAGAAGATGAAAAAGAAAAGAAAACAAAGGGAAATCAGATGTCACAGAGTATCTGGACAGACAAGACCCTTATTGGCTATGACCAACAACAAAAGAAATAAATAAGAAAAGTGTATAAAAAATGTGAAAGAAAAATGTGTTTAAGAAATGAACAGCACCCAATAAAGGATACAGAGAGAAAGTGGCAAACATGGTGGGGGTCCGGTTCTTAATGCAGCTGAAAAAAATGGAGACAAATAGTTAGTAATTTGTAATTATACACCAATACAGTCACTCTCAAATTAAGGCTACTTTCACACGACTGTGCCGTTTTTTGCGGTCCGCAAACCGCGGATCTGCAAAAAACAGAATCCGCCCGTGTGCCTTTCGCAATTTACGGAACGGGCGGCCATTGATATAACTGCCAATTCGTGTCCGTTTTGCGGACAAGAATAGGACATGTTATATTTTTTTGGCGGGGCCGCGGAACGGAGCAGCGGATGCAGACAGCACATGGAGTGCTGTCCGCATCTTTGCGGGCACATTGAAGTGAATGGGTCCGCATCCGAGCCGCCAAAACGGTGGCTCGGATGCGGACCCAAACAACGGCCGTGTGCATGAGGCCTAAATAAAAGTCTGGAACCAAAGGGACTCAATAGGGACTATGAACTGTCTTCCTTTATTTAATTTGAGAAAAAAATACGGAACCGAACAACTGGCCCCTAATAGAACAGTACTATCCTTGGACGTAATGCAGACAGAAATGGGACATGTTCTTTTTTTTTTTGCGGAACGGAAATACGGACATACGGAAATGGAATGCACACGGAGTACCTTCCGGTTTTTTTTTTTGCGGACCCATTGAAATGACTGGTTCTGTATACGGTCCGCAAAAAAAAGAGAGCGGACACGGAAAGAAAATACGTTTGTGTGCATGAGCCCTGAGGCAGATTAAGGCTACATGCACACGACCGTATGTGTTTTGCTGTCCGCATAACATATTCTTGCCCTTTTATTAATATCTTCATGGAAACTTTAAAAAGGTTGTGAAAATGAAATTCTATCGTAGATTAAATGGGCACCAGATCGCTACGCATGCAGGTGGCAATGATAGATATTTGGTTTGACTGGAATACTATGGATTCAGTGCCACAATCTGACATCAAGTTAGGTGAACGGGTAGTCAAAAGGAATGTAAACCAAAGAAGTTTGATTTCTAAGTATCTGTGATCTTTATTTTTTTTGCATACACAGCTTATTTAGGTAAATAGTTCTCTAGAACATGTAGTAAAGCCATTTACCTTGTCTAAAGTTTTAAAATGCTTGGTAAGCGGAATACAAAACTAATTAGCATTTTGGATACATGTGCAGGTTTTAGAAAGAACACAGGATAAATTCCTAATCACGCTTTACCTTTCATATTCCGTTACATATAAAGGTGTATTCCAGGACAAGCGTTCTAAGAAAATAACAATAAATGTGTAATTTACCTTTCTAATTCTTCCTTTGTGTTTCTCAAGTTCACTTAACCCTTTCACCCTTGGAGTTTTTTTGTTTGTTTTTTGTGTTTACATTTCGCACTCCCTGCCTTCCCAGAGCCATAACTTTTTTATGGGACAAGTTATACTTTCCAACGCCACCATTTATTATTGCATATGATGTAGTGGGAAGCGGGAAGAAAATTCCAAATGAAATTGCAAAAAAAAAAAAAAAGCAACTCCACCACAGTTTTACGGGTTTTTTATGTACAACGTTCGATTTGCGATAAAAGTGAGCGGTTACTTTTATTCTACAGGTCATTACGAATCTGACGATACCTCATATGTATATCGTTTTTCTTGCGTTTTGATAGTGCTAACATTTTTTTTTTTTAAAGTGGGAAAAAAATCAATTTCATTTTTTTGTCGCCATATTTTGACCCCTATAACTTTTTGGTAATTATGTGTACAGAGAATTATGTGTATGGGGAATATATTTTTAGATTTTTATACTATGGGCGTTTTCACACATTGCAACACCCATGATGTGTATTTTTAAACCTTTTTTTTTTACACTTTATTATAGTTCCCATAGGGAACTATAACAATCAATCATCTAATTTCTATTATCATAGACTCCAGTGCACTTGGATTGGAATCTTTGATGATTTTACTAGTTTCCTATAGAGCCCTATTACAGGCAAGGGCTCCAAAGGAAATACTATGCAGCAGCCTCCTTTCATTCACAAAGACAGGGGCTGCTGCATACATGCTCTTGCTCCTCCGATCGCCCCACAGCGTGCTCAGATGCTGTGGTCAGGATTGACCACAGCATCTGAGGGGTTAAATGTCCATGATCGGCATTACTGCTGGTTGTGGACATTAGCTGCAGATGTCTGCTATAGGAAGCAGGCGGCCACCCGCGGCTATGGCGCCCGTACTATTACAGCGCTGGTCGGGAATGGGTTTAAACAAGTCTGTTTTGGAAACAATTGATTTCTGCAACTAGAAAATCGGTTCCAATTGGTTGTTTTGGTGGCAGACACATGGAATTCTGTTGCATGTTTAAATACGTTTGTGCCCTTTAAAAAAAAAAAAAAAAAAAAGTCAATATTTTTGGTGAATCCTTGCTTGTTTTATAAAAAAGATTTGATGGCATTGTCTGAAAAAAAGGCTAAGTTTACTGGATTGAAACGTAATGTACATTTCCAACTATCTCTCGTTAAATACAAATTTTAAAAAAAGGTATATATTGCTTTTAATCAGAGTATTCCAAAGCTAGATCCTACATTGCCCTGAAATTTGGAAATTTGTAGGGCAAAAGCCCAGGAGAGGCAAGACTGATAGTGTAGGTCCCATCTGTTAGAAGCCACCTTGTCGCTGGTAGATGGGCCTGACATTATTATTATTGTTATTATGCCATTCATTCCATGGCGCTGTACATATGATAAGGGATTTACATACATAATATAGACAATTGCACTAAGCATGAACAAGACAAATTACAGACCGGTACAGAAGGAGAGACGGCCCTGTCAGCGAGGGCTTACAATCTACGTGGTATGGTGGAAGGACACAGTAGGTGAGCGTAAAGCTAGTCATTGCGGTATAGCAGCAGCAGGGTCACTGTAGGTTGTAGGCTTGTCTGAAGAAGTGGGTTTTCAGGTTTTGAAGGATTCCACTGTAGGTGAGAGTCTGGTATGTTGGGGTAGAGACTTTGAGAGTATGGGGGATGCACAAGAGAAATCCTGGAGGCGGTCGTAGGAAGAGATGATGAGAGGAGAAAGAGAGGTCTTGTCAGTATCAGAGATTATGTGTGGGGATGTATTGGGAAAGTAGCTCAGAGATGTAGGGAGGGGACAGGTTGTGGACGGTCTTGTATGTATTTGTTAGGGTACTTTCACACTAGGGTACTTTCACACTAGCAGTGCTGCGCCTGTCGGATCCGTCCTACCGCTATTTCGCCGGACCGCCGCTTCGTCCCCATTGAATATAATGGGGACAGGGGCGGAGCTCCGGCTCAGCACGGCAGTACTTTTAGTCCGGCGGCCTTTCTCCGTGCACTGCAGTGCTGCGCCAGAGCTCCGTCCCCATCCCCATTATAGTCAATGGGGGCGGTCCGGCGGCATGGCGAAATAGTGGCAGGACAGATCCGACAAGGTGAACAGCCTGTCGGATCCGTCCTGCCGCTAGTGTGAAAGTACCCTTAGTATTATGAACTAAATTCGCTGGGCAATGGGGAGCCAGTTAAGGGATTGGCAGAGGGGAGAGGCAGAGGAGTAACATGGTGAGAGGTGGATTAGTAAGGCAGCAGAGTTGAGGACAGTCTAGGCAGGAGATGATGAGGGCATATTACATATTACAAAGAGCTTCTAATCTTCACATAGTAAGTAGAGCAGTAATGCAATGGGACCGCAAAAAAAAAACGGAATGTACTCCATATGCCTTCCGTTTCTGTATTTCCATTTTGTTCAAAGATAGAACATGTCCTATTATTTTCCGCATTACGGACTGTTCTATTAACGGCCAGCTGTTCCGTTCTGCAAAATACGGAATGCACACGGACGTCATCTGTATTTTTTGTGGATCCGTTTTTTGCAGACTGCAAAATACATACGGTCGTGTACATGAGCTCTTATGCAGTATATCTATCTATCTATCTACATTGCTTGTTAATACGCATTGTAAAAATGGCTGTGCTTTTCATTACAGTGAAATAAACAGTATGTCGGCACATACAACTTGAACTTGGTGCACCAAATAGGCCACTTGTGGAATACCTCAAGCCTATTATACCTTATGGGAATATAAAATAATATTCATTATTATTTCAGACAGTGTAAAAAAGTCTAAATCTTTTCAACAACAAAAAAATACTTTTTATTCAATAAAAGTCCCCAGAAGCAATGAAACATATACCATACATATTTGGTATCTATACAACTAGTATAATACAACATGGTGACCAGCTTAAAAAAGCAGAGAAGTCTTAAGCTAGTTTTACACTTCCGTTCATAGTTCTGGCAAAACACAGCCCGCCAGAGCTCATTGGATGTTACCCGAATGCCTGCCGACCCCGTTGATTTTAATGGGGTCCGGCAGAGATTTGGCCGCTACCTTAAATATGGCAGGATTCAGCTGGACAAAACTGCTGCCTGCATTAGTCAATGAGGGTTGGTGGGCATTCCGGCATCATCCAGAGAGCCCTGGCAGGCTGTGCTCTGCCGGAACTACGAACAGAAGTGTGAAAGAAACCTAAAATTGTTAATGTATTCATAAAATAAAAAAACTATGGCTGAAGAAGAGACATTGCAGTCATTCCTTAATGAGAGAAAGGGCTTGGTTCTAAGGGGTTAAATCACTGTAACTGTATGATAAAGAAAATTTACAAATCTGTCATCAAACCAGTTTCCAAAACGGATATTTTCTTTAAGTAAAAGTGTGTTGTCAGCCACATAACAGGATACAATATCAGGAAAGGTTAATTATGACCCTGCCGCCCAAACTACGGTATATACATATATACTGCCGGCCAGGATATGCCGAAACCCAGAATAAGTCTAGACAAACATTACCTGAAATCCAGAGCTTTCTGCTCTTTCCTTGAGAATCTGGAAGGAGATGTTTGAAAGAAACTGATGTTGATAAGCAGACAAATCAATAATGTAAAACCTTGGCATCACACCATTACTGGTCAGAAAGAGGAAGAGGTTCATCTCATCCAAAAGATTGATCCAGAGGGGAAAAGAGTGATTTTCCCAAGGCAGAGGTGTTAGGCTACTTTCACACTAGCGTTTTTGCAGGATCCGGCAGGGTTCAGCAAAAACGCTTCTGTTACTGATAATACAACCATCTGCATCCGTTCAGAAGGGATCCGGTTGTATTATCTGTAACATAGCCAAGACGGATCCATCATGAACTCCATTGAAAGTCAATGGGGGACGGATCCGTTTTCTATTGTGTCAGAGAAAACGGATCCGTCCCCATTGACTCGCATTGCAGGTCATGACAGATCCATCTTGCTCTGCATCCCATGACGGAAATAAAACCGTGGCATGCTGCTATTTGCTCTCCGGTATGAGAACGCAACCAAACGGTACGGAATGCATTTTGGAGCACTCCGTTCTGTTCAGTTACATTTTGTCCCCATTGACAATGAATGAGGACAAAACAGAAGCGTTTTTTTCCGGTATTGAGCCCCTATGACGGATCACAATACCGGAAAATATTAACGCTAGTGTGAAAGTACCCTTACTTTTCAATATTGAACTAGTAAGGACCATATGTATAATTTCCTCTAGTAAGACCCCCTAAAACAAATTTGTGGCCCCCTTCTGTTTGCAGTTGTCTGTTCAGCAAGGCCTAGGGTCAGGGGTGGTGAGGGCGTTCATGGTATAGTCTGAGTGGTCAGGGATATCGCTAAAGTCTGAAAACACCTGGGAAGCTCAGAGTTCCTCTTGATAGAAGAGTGTTTCTGGGCAGCATTTTCTTTAGCTTTGCATAAAATGTCTGCATTATTAGTATCCTACTTTAACCCTGCTGAAAATAATTAGACTCATATAGCAGAGCATACATTTAAATTATAGGCATATAGTGATCAAATAACTCTCCACTTTGATGTACTATTGCCATAAGTATTAATTAAGGATCAGTCCCCAGAACCTATTGATTTCAATAGGACAAACTGATGGCAAAGTACATCAGCTTCTAGTCAACAAACATTCTGCAAATAAACTCTTGTATGGATGCTTCATACCATGACCAAATATTAGCGCCATCCTGTGACTGAATGGCTGCCTTAACTACCTTAACCCCTTAGGGACACAGCCTTTTTACACCTTAGGACCAGGCCATTTTTTGCAAATCTGACCAGTGTCACTTTAAGTGCTCATAACTTTAAAACGCTTTGACTTATCCAGGCCGTTCTGAGATTGTTTTTTCGTCACATATTGTACTTCATGACACTGGTGAAATGAAGTCAAAAAAATATTTTTTTTTGCACCAAAAAATACCTAATTTAACAAATTTTTGGAAAAATTAGCAAATTTCAAAGTTTCAGTTTCTCTACTTCTGTAATACATAGTAATACCCCCAAAAATTGTGATGACTTTACATTCCCCATATGTCTACTTTATGTTTGAATTGTTTTGGGAATGATATTTTATTTTTTGGGGATGTTATAAGGCTTAGAAGTTTAGAAGCAAATCTTGAAATTTTTCAGCAATTTACAAAAACGACATTTTTAGGGACCAGTTCAGGTCTGAAGTCACTTTGCGAGGCTTACATAATAGAAACCACCCAAAAATGACCCCATCTAAGAAACTACACCCCTCAAGGTATTCAAAACTGATTTTACATACGTTGTTAACCCTTTAGGTGTTGCACAAGAGTTATTGGCAAATGGGGATGAAATTTGAGAATTTCTTTTTTTTGTCAAATTTTTTATTTTAACCCATTTTTTCCACTAACAAAGCAAGGGTTAACAGCCAAACAAGACTGTATCTTTATTACCCTGACTCTGCCGTTTACAGAAACACCCAATATGTGGCCGTAAACTACTGTACGGCCACACAGCGGGGCGTAGAGTGAAAGGTGCGCCGTTTGGTTTTTGGAGGGCTGATTTTTATGGACTGGTTTATTTACACCATGTCCCATTTGAAGACCCCTGATGCACCCCTAGAGTAGAAACTCCCTAAAAGTGACCCCATCTAAGAAACTACACCCCTCAAGGTATTCAAAACTGATTTTACATTCGTCGTTAACCTTTTAGGTGTTGCGCAAGAGTTATTGGCAAATGGGGATGAAATTGGAAAATTTCATTTTTTTGTCTAATTTTCCATTTTAACCCATTTTTTCCACTAACAAATCAAGGGTTAACAGCCAAACAAGACTGTATCTTTATTACCCTGACTCTGCCGTTTACAGAAACACCCAATATGTGGCCGTAAACTACTGTACGGCCACACAGCGGGGCATAGAGTGAAAGGTGCGCCGTTTGGTTTTTGGAGGGCTGATTTTTATGGACTGGTTTATTTACACCATGTCCCATTTGAAGACCCCTGATGCACCCCTAGAGTAGAAACTCCCTAAAAGTGACCCCATCTAAGAAACTACACCCCTCAAGGTATTCAAAACTGATTTTACATTCGTCGTTAACCCTTTAGGTGTTGCGCAAGAGTTATTGGCAAATGGGGATGAAATTGGAAAATTTCATTTTTTTGCCTTATTTTCCATTTTAACCCATGTTTTCTACTAACAAAGCAAGGGTTAACAGCCAAACAAGACTGTATCTTTATTACCCTGACTCTGCCGTTTACAGAAATACCCAATATGTGGCCGTACACTACTGTACGGCCACACAGCGGGGCGTAGAGTGAAAGGTGCGCCGTTTGGTTTTTGGAGGGCTGATTTTTATGGACTGGTTTATTTACACCATGTCCCATTTGAAGACCCCTGATGCACCCCTAGAGTAGAAACTCCCTAAAAGTGACCCCATCTAAGAAACTACACCCCTCAAGGTATTCAAAACTGATTTTACATTCGTCGTTAACCCTTTAGGTGTTGCGCAAGAGTTATTGGCAAATGGGGATGAAATTTGCAAATTTCATTTTTTTGTCTAATTTTCCATTTTAACCCATTTTTTCCACTAACAAATCAAGGGTTAACAGCCAAACAAGACTGTATCTTTATTACCCTGACTCTGCCGTTTACAGAAACACCCAATATGTGGCCGTAAACTACTGTACGGCCACACAGCGGGGCATAGAGTGAAAGGTGCGCCGTTTGGTTTTTGGAGGGCTGATTTTTATGGACTGGTTTATTTACACCATGTCCCATTTGAAGACCCCTGATGCACCCCTAGAGTAGAAACTCCCTAAAAGTGACCCCATCTAAGAAACTACACCCCTCAAGGTATTCAAAACTGATTTTACATTCGTCGTTAACCCTTTAGGTGTTGCGCAAGAGTTATTGGCAAATGGGGATGAAATTGGAAAATTTCATTTTTTTGCCTTATTTTCCATTTTAACCCATGTTTTCTACTAACAAAGCAAGGGTTAACAGCCAAACAAGACTGTATCTTTATTACCCTGACTCTGCCGTTTACAGAAATACCCAATATGTGGCCGTACACTACTGTACGGCCACACAGCGGGGCGTAGAGTGAAAGGTGCGCCGTTTGGTTTTTGGAGGGCTGATTTTTATGGACCGGTTTATTTACACCGTGTCCTGTTTCAACCCCCCTGATGCACCCCTGGAGTCGAAACTCCCTAAAAGTGACCCCATTTTGGAAACTACGGGATAAGGTGGCATTTTTTGGGGGAGTATTTTTAGGGTAAATATAATTTTTGGTTGCTCTATATTACATTTTTGTGAGGTAAGGTTACCAAAAATTGAAATTCTGATATTTCATCTCCATTTGCCATTAACTGTTGAGGAACACCTAAAGGGTTAATAAAGTTTGTATAATCATTTTTGAATACCTTGAGGGGTGTAGTTTCTTAGATGGGGTCAATTTTAGGGAGTTTTTACTCTAGGGGGGCATCAGGGGGGCTTCAAAAGGGATATGGTGTCAATAAAAAAGGCCATCAAAATCGGCCTTCCAGAAACCATGTCGGTCCTTTCCTTTTGCAGCCTCCCTTTTACGGATACAGCAGTTTACGACCACAAATGTGGCGTTTCTGTAAACTGCAGTATCAGGGTAATAAATTTTAACTTTTGTTTGGTTGTTAACCCTTGTTTTCTTACCGGAAAAAACGGACTGAAATGGAAAAGTGCCAAAAATAGCGGTTTTGGCACCGTTTTTTTGTTTTTTTTTTAACCGTGTTAATCTGGGTAGTTAGGTCATGGGATATTGTTATAGAGGAGATTCTTACGGACGCGGCAATATCTAATAAGTCTACTTTTTTTTACAATTATTTAGGTTTTTGACTATATTATCTTTTTTGATACAACTTTTTTTTTTGGGTATCTCTAAAGTCTAAGTGTAATTTTTTTAATTTTCTTTTAGCCAATTATCTTATGTGGGGGCTCATTTTTTGCGGGATGAGCGGACGGTTTTATTGGCACTATTTTGGGGGCTATATGACTTTTTGATCGCTTGCTATGAAACTTTTTGTTATGTAAGGTGACAAAAAAAAATTTTTTGCACCTATTTTTTTTTTTTTTTTTTACTGTGTTAATCTGGGGGGTTGGGTCATGGGGTATTTTTATAGAGGAGATTCTTACGGACGTGGCGATACCTAATAAGTCAACTTTTTTTTTACAATAATTTAGGTTTTAGACTATATTATCCTTTTTGATTCCCTAAAAAAAAATTTGTATCTCTAAAGTCTAAGAGTCATTTTCAATTTTTTTTTTTATCTGATTATCTTATGTGGGGGCTCATTTTTTGCGGGATGAGATGACGGTTGTATTGGCACTAATTTGGGGGCTATATGACTTTTTGATCGCTTGCTTTTTATTATGTAAGGTGACAAAAAAAAACTTTTTTTGCACCTTTTTTTTTTTCTGGACCGTGTTAGGCTACTTTCACACTAGCGTTCGGGCGGATCCGTTCAGAACGGATCCGCCCATAATAATGCAGACGGAGGCTCCGTTCAGTACGGATCCGTCTGCATTATTTTAGCAAAAAAAAGCTAAGTGTGAAAATAGCCTAGTACGGATCCGTCCAGACTTTCAATGTAAAGTCAATGGGGGACGGATCCGCTTGAAGATTGAGCCACATTGTGGCATCTTCAAACGGATCCGTCCCCATTGACTTACATTGAAAGTCTGGACGGATCCGTACGGATCCGCACGCCTCCGCACGGCCAGGCGGACACCCGAACGCTGCAAGCAGCGTTCAGCTGTCCGCCTGTCCGTGCGGAGGCGAGCGGAGCGGAGGCTGAACGCCGCCAGACTGATGCAGTCTGAGCGGATCCGCCTCCATTCAGACTGCATCAGGGCTGGACGGCTGCGTTCGGGTCCGCTCGTGAGCTCCTTCAAACGGAGCTCACGAACGGAATACCGAACGCTAGTGTGAAAGCAGCCTTAATCTGGGGGGTTAGGTCATGGGGCATTTTTATAGAGGAGATTATTACAGACGCGGCAATACCTATGTCTACTTTTAATAAATTATTTTAGTTTTTTTGGGTGTCTCAAGTCTGAGAACCATTTTTTTTTTTTATCCCATGTCAGTCCTAAATTGGGATATAAATTTAGTACTCCATGGAAGTGTGATACTCCCTGAAGCAACCGTCAATGCAGAGGCCCGGATGATCGGGGCATGTGTCGCACTGAGTAGTCGTGTCCTTCCGTATCCCCCTCCTGCGACACACTCTGCACTTTTTTTGGGTTCGTCCCTTCTTTCCAGTATGGGGGACCACACCTGGAAAGTGTTGGCCAGGGACGATCCGGGCGCCTACAGTTCCCGAGGTACTCCGGCCTGCTCTTTCCCGGTCCGAAAAGATCAGGGCCTTGAGGACTGCCTCATAGAACTGGAGGAATGTCCCTGTGCTGCCAGCGCTTCGGGATAGTACAAAAGAGTTGTACATGGCAACCTGCACCAAGTAGACCGCAACTTTTTTGTACCATGCCCGGGTTTTGCGCATGGCGTTATATGGCTTGAGGACTTGATCCGAGAGATCAACTCCTCCCATATACCGATTGTAGGCGACGATACAATCGGGCTTGAGGACCGTTGCCGCGGTACCTCGCACAGGGACAGGGGTGATGCCGTTACCATGAATTGTGGACAGCATAAGGACATCCCTCTTGTCCTTATACCTGACCAGCAACAGGTTTCCAGTGGTAAGGGCACGGGTCTCACCCCTGGGGATGGGTACCTGGAGGGGGTGGGCAGGGAGGCCGCGTTGATTTTTCCGCACGGTCCCACAAGCGGACGTGGATCTGGCGGCAAGGGACTGGAACAAGGGGATACTGGTATAAAAGTTATCCACGTACAAGTGGTAACCCTTATCCAGCAGTGGGTACATAAGGTCCCACACGAGTTTCCCGGTAACACCCAGAGTGGGGGGACATTCTGGTGGTTGAATCCGGGAATCTCGCCCCTCGTACACACGAAATTTGTAAGTGTACCCTGAGGTACTCTCACAAATTTTGTATAGCTTCACGCCATACCTCGCCCGCTTGGAAGGCACATACTGGCGGAAAATGAGTCTCCCCTTGAACGCAATGAGAGACTCATCAACCACGACCTCCCTTCCAGGTACATAGGCCTCCATGAATTTGGCCCCAAAGTGATCGATGACCGGCCGTATCTTGTACAGACGGTCATGGGCAGGATCACCTCGGGGTGGACATGCTGCATTATCGGAATAATGCAGACATTTCCTGATGGCCTCAAACCGGGAGCGTGTCATAACCGTACTGTAAAGTGGGGTCTGATATAGGACGTCCCCACTCCAGTACAGCCTGGCACTGGGTTTCTTGACCAGGCCCATATGCAGCACGAGGCCCCAAAATGTCCTCATTTCGGCTGCACTGACCGGCGTCCAGCCACCGGGCCTGGCCAAAAAGGAGCCCGGGTGTTGAGCGACGAACTGTTGGGCGTACAGATTCGTCTGCTCCACCATCAGATTTACCAGTGAGTCACTGAAAAAATGACAAAAAAAGTCATATTCAGTGTAGCCCACTGTGGAAATCTGGATTCCTGATTGGCCTACAAAATCAGGAATCACGGGCTCGTATCGCTCTGGGCTACACCAGACAAGTTCACCGGCAGGGTGCTCCGGTGGATTTAACTGGTGGGCCGGGAAACCAGTACGAGCCCCAGAGCTGCTCGTACTAGTGTGGGCCACAGGGTCCCTAACATGGCGGTCCCCTTGCTCCGCCTGGCGGCGTCTCCGCCGCCTTGGGGGCTCATCATCATCGCTAGATGATGAGGAGGATGCGGATGACAACAGGAATGTGGGGTCATCCTCATCCTCACTGGGACTCTCGGACTCGGAGGCAAGCTGGGCGTATGCCTCCTCGGCCGAGAACGTCCGGCGGGCCATAGGGGAGTGTGTGTCTGCGTGTATATGTGCGTGTGTGTAACTCTTTATTTGGTGTGCGTGTGTGAGGGGGCACGGGTGTTCACGAACTCACCCTAAAACTAACAGAAAAAAATAAATAAAACTAACTAAAAAAAGGGCAAAAAAGTGAGGAAAAAAAATTCAAAACTGCTGATCAACCGTCCGAAGTTGATCAGCGGTGGGGTGTGCGATGCGCTTACAGTGGCCGGACGCTAAGTGCCGGTCACAGTCAGCGAACTCAAAAAAAAAAAAAAAAAAAAAAAGCACCCCAAAAAAGGTGGGGGGGGGGGGGGGCAAGTGGCAGGGGGAGGGGGGCAAGTGGCAGCACCCCTGGGGGGTCTAGGGTCACACAGCTGTGCTGTGGACCCCAGACACCCTAACTAGGGTGATGCAATAAAAAGTAAAAAAAAACTAACTTTCCCTTTTTTTTCCCTGCCTATCCCAAACTTTCCCTAGCTGTCCCTATGTACCTGATGGGGTGCTGGGGCACAGATCGGGTCCTGGGGGCACAGATCAGGGGTGCTGGCAGCGATGGTGGACACAAGCAGGCAGCTCCTCTCTCCTCCGGCGCTGGAACACAAAAGGAGGAGGAGAGGGGCGCCTGCCTCTTTTGAATCTGCCGCCGCACCGCCCCCTGACCAATCAGAAAGCGATCCTGAGTGGTGATGTCACCATCACCACTCAGGATCGCTGGATGGTGATTGGTGGAGTGAAATCACACCACCATCACCATCCTGTTCCGGGTTATCGGGTCTTCAGAGACCCGAATAACCCGGAAACGCAGAAAACCGCAGGTCTGAATTGACCTGCGGTTTTTTGCGATCGCATACATGGGGGGGTCACCGGACCCCCCGACGCATTTGCCCCAAGTGCCTGCTCAATGATTTGAGCAGGCACGGGGTTCCGATCGCCGCCGGCCGCGCGGCGGTGATTGAAAATGCACAGGGCGTACATGTACGCCCTGTGTCCTTAAGTACCAGGGCACAAGGGCGTACCTGTACGCCCTGTGTCCTTAAGGGGTTAAAGAGGTTGTCCCACAAAAAATATTCTACAGTTTTAAAACAAGCACCTGGGTCTAAATTCTTTTATAATTGCATGAAATTAAACATTTTGTATGGCCACTGAGTTATTCAATAAAATGTATCTGTATAGCGCCACCTGCTGTTTGTTTTTCTTCTTATTTATTTGTCCTGCTCACTGAGAAGGCCGCACATGCTCAGTTTCATCCTTCAACTGCCTCCTGAGCTGTGATAGGGAGAGAGCTGCAGCAGAAAGGACACGTCTCCTGAGCTGTGATAGGGAGATAGCTGCAGCAGAAAGGACACGCATCCTGAGCTGTGATAGGGAGATAGCTGCAGCAGAAAGGACACGCCTCCTGAGCTGTGATAGGGAGAACTGAGACACTCCCTGAGCTGCAGCAGAAAAGACACACACCCTGAGCTGTGATAGGGAGAACATGGACACGCCTCCTGAGCTGTGATAGGGAGAGCTGAGACACGCCCCCTGAGCTGCAGCAGTAAAGACACTCCCCTTGTGCTGTCAGCTTGATATAAATCTAGTAGAGCAATGAATGGGGAGGTCTCTGGATCCATGTGAGGTACAGGTCTGGTTCTAGCTTTGTTAGAAAGGGATTGTCATGTAATGTAATATATCTGATTATCATTTTTTACATTAGTCATGGGATAACCCCTTCAATCTGGTCAGCGCACCCTGCTTTAGATTCAGGGCATTACCATGTGATGTCAGATAGCTGCTTCTTTTATAAAAGCTGGTAATGCCAGCAAATGATTTGATGAATCTTGCCCTTCATTTTTATTAAATATGTCTAAGTATAAATTTGATTTAATTTCAGACAATGTGAATGTGATTTGTGTAATTCTACTTCTCTCTAATTCTTAATGACTGTGTTCAGTGGAATTAACACTGCCTCTTTTCTTCCAGTATGTATCAAGCATGGCAAGAACTATCCAAATGGAGCAACTTATCAAGAAAATTGCAATAGATGGTAAGCAGAATATACCTGGCGTTATCATGACTGGATGAAAAACTATCCTTATACACATTGAAGCACAATGCAGGCCCATATTTGAGGTCTGTGATCTACAAAATGTTATTATTTCAAAAATACCAGTAAGGGGATAGATCTGACATAAGTAAGTCAGTTATTAAGCAGTGGAAGAACAGCGTAGAGAACAGTGAATACTTGAGCAGAACACGAGCGTAGGAGTCTATCAAGAGACTTAGGATTCCATGGAGACTTTCGGTCAGATGCCAGTTGAGGTAAGATTGCAAACATCACCATATTTGGTGTAATCCAAATGCCATCCGAGAATGCATCTATTGTGAGAATTACATTTTCACATTGACTTTTGAATGCTTGTGGAGGTAGAACGCAGTTGTTTCCCTGCAAGACAATGATCTCCTGAAGCCAGTGGTATGTGTGTGAACGTTCCCAAGAAGCTATTGGGTGGATACTTTCATCAGTTAGGGTTTTTCTGGGCTTTTCTCATCCTGAAGCATAGGACGTCCTTCCTATTACCTTCTTAGGGCACCTAATGGGTACCTCGACATGTAAGCATCAGTGCTTAGGTGTGTACATGGCCCACCATTCTGTCACTGTCTGTTCAATGTTGTGGACACCTATAGACTGCACATGCAGTGTGTCCCCGGTGTAGCCTTGTCATAAATTGTTCTGAGCAAATCAAGGACAGTGAGAGAAAGAGGCCCATGTACTGACCTGCATGCTGCTGCATCCTATCTTTCAGTCTCCCAGCCACTCCTTTAGCAGTTTGATGGACACGCAAGAGAGCAACATAAAATGAGACATTGGTGCATGTGCAGTATTGCTCAGGGTCTTGGCCAGACCGAGGACCATTCTGCTGCGCATGCACTAATGATGATGACTGTGCCTGTCCATCATGCGAGTGCTGTGTGATGAGATAACAGCGAACACACAGAAGAACCATTCTACTGCACATGCGCCGATGATGATGCCTGGCCCTGTCCATCAGGCTGCAAAGGCAAGAACACTTCTCATGTAAGCAATACATATGTGAACTTGGGCTTAGTTTACTAGAGGTGCTGCTGACATGTGCTAACCTGACAGGTATGTGCTTAGACTCAAGACTGTAATTGCTGCCAAAAGATGCTTCTAATCAATACTGATATAAAGGGATCAACATCTTGCCACCTGTGGTGATGACTGAACATGTACAAATTTGATGTAAAATGATTTTTACAATCATTGTATCTGTGGAACTAAAAATAATCAGTTCTGATTTGGATGGAAATCTGCTCCATCAGTCAGAACACGTAGAGTAGAGACAAATGGAGATGCATTTTTACTGCACAACGGTGTGATTTCAAAATGATTGGTAACAGCAGCAAATGCTACATGTGTCCATTCACATGGTGCAGTCATGTCACCTTTTTGATGAAAAAACGCAACTATGCTACGTAAATGGACCCTTAGGTCCCTTTCACACGAGCGTGATTTCCGCTCGGGTGCAATGTGTGACGTGAACGCATAGCACCCGCACTGAATCCTGACCCATTCATTTCCATGGGTCTGTGTACATTAGCGCTGTTTTTCACGCATCAGTTCTGCGTTGTGTGAAAATCGCAGCATGTTCTATATTCTGCGTTTTTCACGCAGCCCTGGCCCCATAGAAGTGAATGGGGCTGCGTGAAAAACGCATCACATGCGCAAGCAAGTGCGGGTGGGATGCGTTTTTCACTGATGGTTGCTAAGAGATGTTGTTTGTAAACCTTCAGTTTTTTTATTACGCGTGTTTTTCACACGCATCAAAACGCATTGCACCCTCGCGGAAAAAACTGAACGCAATCGCAGACAAAACTGACTGAACTTGCTTGCAAAATAGTGCGAGTTTCACTGAACGCATCCTGAACGCATTCGGACCTAATCCGTCCACGCTCGTGTGAAAGGGGCCTTAGGGTTCACACTTGGTAAATGTGTGCAGTTGTATCCTGCATGCGCATGGATTCCTACAAGCCCCATTGAGAGTAAAGGGACAGACCCAGAAATTCTTCAGTGAATCTGCTGTGTACATCAACCGTGTCCAATACCACAGCATTAAATTCCTTCTTCACTTCTACCTCACACTGTGTCACCTAGTTTACAAGTGCTTTCTATGGGATATTTGCCTCTCCCCCAGATAATTTTCTCCAGAGACAGAGATCTAATTTAATTAGGAATTCTGGCAAGCTGACAGCGGAGAAAACTCACAACAATGTTCTTTCTGAAATTAAAGCAAGAAAAGATATTTATTCAGAGCTGCATGCCTTTTCACCCATAACTATAATGTCATCTCTGCCAGCTATGCAGAGTAAAGAGGCTGCATGACAATCCATCCAGTCAACATTTACTGGAGAATTCTGGTCCAATAAATGGTCATTGAAGCCCCTGTGCCACATTTACTGACACATACATGCACAGAGAACTTCTCATTTTTGGAAGAAAGTGTGAGAAAACGCCAGGACTGACCCTAAACATGTCAGTCTTTCTGTTGATAAGTCTGTTGCACACAGCACTTACCCAGTGTTCACATGGTGCCGTATGGTTGTTTCCTCTACGGTACATTTTCTCACCAAAGTAAGGCTCCCTTTAAGTTCTGTTGGAGATTTACATTTGGCAGTCACTTCTGAAGAGTGCTGCCAAATGTAGTACATACACGTATACAGTTGTATGCCTATACAGTAACACATGTGCAGCGAGGAGCCGGTGCAGAGAATGGGAATGGTAGTGGCCCTGATGAGATGATGTCTCATAGTGTACTCCTTTGGGATTGAGGAAGTGAAAGGGTGGTAGAAGGAATCAGGCCAGAAGTAGAAGAATAAAAGTCTCTCTTTAGTGCAAGTTGTAGTAGATCAAGCAGTAGTTGTATACAGTGCAATTTCTCTTCCCAGGTGATGAGGTATGGTGGCTGGCAAAAGAGGAGATAATGACTCCTCCAGTATGCCATCGTGCTGATGTCTTTTTCCCCGAACTCTGGCTAACAGCTGAAAGCTGGCACTTGTGGCTATAGGTATCTACTTTGTAATGCAGACTTTCAGTTGGTCTGGATGTAATCTAGGTAATGGGTGTCTGTGCTGTAGTCCCTCACCTGCAACAGGGTCTGTAAACCAGTGGTTGCTGATCACTCTGCTGACTGTAAACCCTGTAGCTTTTCTGATATCTGGAATTTTGGCATTCTTGCAATCTCTCTGGAGTAGTGGTCTCAAAGATGAGCTGGATCTAAAGCTGGTCCCTAAGACCCTTGGAGCAGGAGCAATAGGTTGGGTTTATTCACTCCTCACCCATCTAGGTAAGACTCCGCTCCTGGCAGAAAGTAGGACCAGCCCACTCTTACCAAGAGAGGAGAAATGGGTTGGTAAGTCCCATTGCTAATGCCAGTCACACCCCATCTGTTGGTGTACAGTGTAAACAGGAATATAGCAAAACATAACATACTAAAGAATTTGCAGATACCCCCGGTATTGGGTACTGCACATGTCTGCCATTTACTATTGAAAAGGAATGTATTTTGTGCAGTATCCTTTTTTTTACAAGATCTCCTTGTATTGAAGTGCAGTCAACTGTGCTTTTATATCCATATACTGGCAACAAGATGCCAAAATGTATGACAAGTAGATAATTTTGGGCAAATGTTGAGCTTCTGATATTCTGTGGGCATATCTGTATATGCAATATGTCAGTAAGTAGTCCCTAGCTTTATTCCAAATTCTGTGGTATGAACAGAGCTTAGGTGCGGCAGTGTTTTATTCCTTTATCTTTCCTTAGGCAGGTGTTCTATGACGGAGGAAAATAATATAACCTGTGACCTAATTAAAATTTTTAAAAAGGTCTTTTTGTTTTTCAATTCCACTTCCACGATCTTAATCCTTGATAATCACTGGTTTTGTCAGTGTACAATGATGTCATGACTGGAGATTTGCTTTAACTACAGTAACCAAGTTCAGCAGGGCCATCCGAACACAAAGGGCATGGACAAAGAATGATCTCGCCGTCCTCTGTACACAGAGTGAACCATCAGCACTTCACAAAACGCACCCACAGGAAGAGAGCATGATGGTACCGGAGAGAGATCTCCGAACTAGAAGAATGAGAACTTCGGTTTAGGAAAGCTGCTATGTGACCCCCACATAAATTTACATGATAACACAAGTGCATGCTTTAATCCAGAGATGTACTACTAGAGCGTATCGGCCCATATCATTGATCTTCACATCTGTATTTGCCGGCTGTGGCCCCTAAAGTTACCTCTCCACCAATGAAGCTTTTCCTGATACCAGTTTTTCAGGTTACACCACCATACAAGGAGGGCAGGTGAATCAGAGAGGCCACTAAAAGCCATTTATGTCATGATTGTAGATACATTGTAATCTTAGAACCAGAGAAATGTCAAACCTGAGGTGCAGTAACTGAACTCTGGCTCATCAGTGATGATGTGAATCAGTGGGAAAATCAGTAAGGCTTAAACGATGAGATTCCCAGGATAATACTCCTGCTAAACTTAGACTTGTGTACGCAGCCTTAAAAGGAAGCTGAAGTCTTGAAATGCATAGCAAAGAACAACTCCTAATCCTTATACCCTGGAGTTTGTCTGCTGCACAGCCAACTGTCTGCATCAAACGTCTATCCACACACCTCCAGCATCTAGGCAGGGTTCCTCTTTCTACTGGTTCTGCTAAGGTAGTACCTCAGAACTATCAGATACGTGAGAGATATATTAGTCAGCAGTGTATGTCTCCCTTATAGTACTCTATTGGTGACTTAATTTGTGGCAGAGGGCCTTGGCACCCGTCCCCCTCAGGCACCAGGGCAGGTTGTAACTGATCGCTTTACACAGTTTGTTGTTGAGATCTTCAATCCCATCAAACTTCTCTGAGATGAATTGTAACCATAGTGGTGAGTCAAGGCTTTTTACCCAGCCTAATGCATCTGTGGCATGAGTCCTAAAGTCGTAAAATATATTGGAAATACTTCCTGGAATACTGGGACTGTCATACAACAACTTCATATTACTGGCCATGGTACTTACATGAGATGTTCAATAAGGAAGAGGATGTGGTGGTCAGGTGTCCATATATTTTTGGCTATGTGGTACATCTTCACACACGCTAACGCTTGCAGTACAACGCCTCTGGTTTATCTTCTGAGTAGTTCTTGTAATAGGACTATTTGCTGCTCTTTTGGGCAGACATTCTGAAAAGGTTAGATGAGTCACGGGCCTGTGATAGTTCTGTAGAGATCTGAGAGAGAGTTTGTCCCGTCTTCCATGAAATGGTACCATTATAGACTCCACCAAAAGTCAATGCCAGATGATTCTTTTTTTTTTTTACCTCTGATTGACATGCCGAACAGGGGGTGAAGGGAACAAGGGGCCGCATAAGGTCTCTGATTCTATTCCAGTAAGTCTCCAAGTGACACATTTGTCTACAGTAGTGAAGTCCATAATCCTAGAGCTACTTATTAATGCAAACAAATCCCTTTATTTTTCCAGCACGTGCACTCCTGATGGTAACTGGCGCTGTGAGCAGAACTCCTGCCTTATAAACATGAGAATCATTGATGCTGTCAATCAAGGCTCCTATGGGTAAGATAGCTACCATACTCATTGTGTATGTTTTAGAACCTGTCTCCTAACATAATAAACATAATCAATTTAACCCTTTGAGGACATGGTGATTTTGTTTATTTCTGCATTTTTTACTTCTGACCTTCCCGGAGCCATAATTTTTTTTAGTTTTATGTTCACATAGCTGTATTAGGGCTTTTTTTTTTTTTTGCAGGACAAGTTTTACTTTCTAAAGGCACTATTTAATATTGCATACAATGTAGTGAGAAGCTGGAAAAAAATTCCAAATGGGGTGGAATTGGGGAAAAAACCACAATTCCGCCATAGTTTTTATTTTGTTTTCCAAATGGGATAAATTAACATTTATATTTTAATAGTTTGGGCATTTTGAATGCGGCAGTGGAAATGATTATTATTTTTTTTTGTCGTTTATTTATTTTCATTCTTTATTATGGGGAAAAGGGAGTGATTTGATTTTTTTTTTACTTACTTTTGCATTTATATTAGGTCCTCTTAGGGGACTTGAACATGCGATTGTTAGATCACTTCTCCCTAAGACTGCAACGAGTTACAATAGACTGCAATGAATTCAGTACATTCCTATGAAGACTTGTCACAGGCAGGGCTCCATATTGCTGTGATAGCTTCAAACCTTCTCAAGGCTCTCGGCTATCACAAAGCACAAATGGCTTCCCCAATCTCTGCACCATTTGAGCCATGGGAGTGCTGCGCTTCTGGCAAAAAGCCTTTCAGATGCTGTGGTCACACTTGACCATGGCATTTAAAAGGTTATACGTCTGTGATTGCCGTTATAGCAGAAACCCGGGATTATGGCGCTTGCTCCTGTCTGTAAATTGCAGACATCTGCCGTACATATTAGGTAGATGTCATAAAATGTCTTTTTTTTTTATCTAAATACATGCATAATCTATCCTGATTATTTTCATAATAAATCTGTATAGGGGTCAGAGCTCAGTTTCCTGCTACAGGCTCCAAATCACTTTTTAACCATTGCGGTCAGCAAAGATGATTTTATGTGCTAAATAAAAGACTGAATCACCCAGTGACTGTGCTCGCTCGTTAGTCGGGTGGCATTGTTAGACTTGGCAATTATCTGGAAATAGTGTTTGCTTGTTGACAGTAACTGCCCCGATTCTCAGCCCATCTAAGAGTCCTGTTAGCCATAGAGTTAAATTATAAAATTATGGTTGCCTGCAGCTACCACTAGCTCACTACATATGATTTTTCAAATTGTGTTCAAAGATAGTTTAAAGCGGTAAACTTTTTAGATAACTATCACCCACGCTTTATCTGTCCTAGAGAGATTTGTTAATTGTAGGGCTGCATACCTTCTAAAATGAACTTTAGAAAACTGAGCGCTGAGTATATAGACGAGTGAAGTATCCTGTTGAATCTTAACAAGGACCTGTCCCCACTTCTGACATGGCCGTTTTAATAGCTTCATGCATTCCCCATTTAATAACTATTCTGGAGCACCTATTCTTATGTCTGTATGTTGTGCCATTCCTGTGTTATTTCTACTAGAAGTTATGAATGAATTTCTAGCAGTCTGCAGTAAGGGTACAGAGGGGAGGTAACCAGTTGGGGGGTGTACCTGCACAGACTGACTCTATCCAATCAGTGCTGCTATTTTCAGACTGTGGAGGTACACCCGCCACCCCCCAAACTGGTTACCTCCCCTCTGTACCCTTACTGCAGACTGCTAGCAATTCATTCATAACTTCTAGTAGAAATAATACAGGAATGGCACAACATACAGACATAAGAATAGGTGCTCCAGAATAGTTACTACATGGGGAATGCATGAAGCTATTAAAACAGGCATTTCAGGAGCGGTAAAAAGTCCTCTTTAGCTCAGTCACTCGCTTGGTCCTTTGACATGGTTGACACTTTAATGTCTTCCCCGGACAACACAAAATATCAATTTTGCGCTGCAGAACTGAAAACCCTTGTGTGAGCACGCTCCAGTTTTACTGAGCTGATTACCTGGGACCAGCCCATGTGCAAAACAAAAATTGTTAGTCATACACTGAACATGCACTATTTGTCAAATGTATCAAGCAAGAGTGAGATTTTCTATGGTCCATGGATGATGTTGAAGTGTCAGCCATGTTACGTCATAGGATTAGGGGATGGCACTTCATTCTTCCAGGTGCACCCAGTGGACTCTGCATACAACGCACCGAAGTCCGCTGTAGAAGGTATGCTGAGCTGCGCTAATCTATAACTTTAGGATGCTCTGTTCAGGTCATACAAGATGATCTTTTTAGGGTTGTATACTGGTGACGGGTTCCCTTTAAACGGGTTTTAGTTTGATGTTGGAGCAAATCACATTGTATCATAGTGATCCTATGTATTGTGAAATTAACCAGCACCAAGCTTTCAAACTAGGTAGATGAAAGAAAAGGCAAAATCATACATAGCATACACTTTCAATCAAATTTAAGGTATGGATTTGACCATTTAAAACTGACATTGCTTCTTTTTCGGTAGATGGAAAGCTGGTAATTATAGTCAGTTTTGGGGTATGACCCTGGAAGAAGGAATCCAATATCGACTTGGAACCACAAAGCCACCTCCATCTGTTATGAACATGAATGAGCTCCATGTGAGTATACTGGTAGGAGTGAGAGAATTGAATGCAGAATTCAGATACTTAGGGGAATGTGTATGTGCATGTGGTTGGTCCATAGTAGATCCAGCTTTTCCATAGTTGTACTATGGTAGTCATAAATGCAATCAAAGTCCTGTCTAGTCAGAAAGGGTAAATATGTGAACATGCTATAGGAACGTGCCAGCTCTCCTTCCTCTAGTCATAGTCCTTTCCTGAGATTGGGGTCAGTGTGTGATTTTTGGCAGATCCCAAGAGGAGAAGCACAATACACATGCGATTAAGCCAGCTTTTTCAAGCAGCTTCCACTCAGGAAGTCCGGAGCCCACTCCACTCTGAATAAAGTGGTCATGAAAAGAAACATTGCTTGCTACTGTTGAGAGACCAACCCTATATTACCATTCCTTAGTAGAAGGAAAGAAGGGGGAGCTTCTGCCAGGGACAAGAGACTGGAACATTCCTTGAGTTGGGACACAGGAGGTCATACAGGACCCAGACCTAATAACAGTCTGCCTATTTAGGAAATCCTTGTGTGTCTCTAAGTATGTACGTCAGTGTAAATAGCTGAAATTGTACTAAAGACTGAGGAAGATGCATCCGTATTCAGTCGTTGGTAGAATGAATGGAGGACTACTGAATTACTGGTTCAAGGTTTTTTTTTTTCTACTGTCAAGCACTGCATTGTCATTTTACACTTGAAACAATCATATTATTTTGGAGTGGATCTATATGCATTTTATTTTTACACTTTTTTGGATTTTACTTTTCCTGTCAAATTGTAGCAAACAGTATTCAGAAATATAAGCCAAAATCTGCAAACTGAATTTTTTCATGTTGAGCACACTGTGTATGAGAAGGAAAGAAGAAAGCAACAAAGTTGCGGCACTCACCAGGATACAAAAAGCCAGTCTTTATTGGGACTTCCTTAGAAGTGGATACATCGGAGGTCCAGGGGCGGACACAGTGTTGCAGCGGCGACGGCCGTTTCGCGCGCAAGATCGCGCTTCCTCAGGCCGCTCAATACATCATGACGCCAGGGCGTCCTTTTATAGGGGCGGGCAGAGGACGGCCGACGCCGTCACCCACAGCTGCGCGCTCCTGGATACAAATGACATATTTAAAAACATGCGTACAGCGATGATCAGGTGCGAATATAATCAGCTAGGGGTACAAAAATTAAAACATGCATTAGTTCATATCATGCATGATCATGAATAAACGGCATGGACATTATTAGAGGATAGTGTATACAAAATTCTATGCATAGCAAAATAATACATGATAATGGGGCTGCAGCCGGTTATTGAGTACATATAGGCACGTTTTATTGAGTCAGAAACGGTTGGCCTATCTGAGTCATAACGGAATATAAATACACCGGGACTAACGGGCACCTGTCCTATTTCGTGCAGCGCTTATCAATATATATCAAATTGCGCTCGACAGGCATCAATCACAGGAAGACGGACATGTCATTCCTGTCATTCATGCCTGCCGGGCCCATGGCGCCCGTCCGCATAATCCACCTTGCCTCCCTCTGCAGGAGTAGGCAATGCCGGTCACCCCCGCGAGCGATGGGACCGACATGCTCCACCCCGGCAAAGGAGAGGCACCGAGGATGCGCGCCGTGGGCGTCACGGACATGGTCCATGAGACGCGGACTGCCTCTGCCCGAGCGTATGGAGCCAACATGCTCGCGAATACGCTCAAACAGAGGACGGGGTGGAGCATGTCGGTCCCATCGCTCGCGGGGGTGACCGGCATCGCCTACTCCTGCAGAGGGAGGCAAGGTGGATTATGCGGACGGGCGCCATGACAGGAATGACATGTCCGTCTTCCTGTGATTGATGCCTGTCGAGCGCAATTTGATATATATTGATAAGCGCTGCACGAAATAGGACAGGTGCCCGTTAGTCCCGGTGTATTTATATTCCGTTATGACTCAGATAGGCCAACCGTTTCTGACTCAATAAAACGTGCCTATATGTACTCAATAACCGGCTGCAGCCCCATTATCATGTATTATTTTGCTATGCATAGAATTTTGTATACACTATCCTCTAATAATGTCCATGCCGTTTATTCATGATCATGCATGATATGAACTAATGCATGTTTTAATTTTTGTACCCCTAGCTGATTATATTCGCACCTGATCATCGCTGTACGCATGTTTTTAAATATGTCATTTGTATCCAGGAGCGC
This sequence comes from Bufo gargarizans, assembly GCF_014858855.1. Classification (NCBI taxonomy): domain Eukaryota; kingdom Metazoa; phylum Chordata; class Amphibia; order Anura; family Bufonidae; genus Bufo; species Bufo gargarizans. Next base: position 299,737,527 of record NC_058082.1, on the reverse strand, counting down.
GCAGCTGTGGGTGACGGCGTCGGCCGTCCTCTGCCCGCCCCTATAAAAGGACGCCCTGGCGTCATGATGTATTGAGCGGCCTGAGGAAGCGCGATCTTGCGCGCGAAACGGCCGTCGCCGCTGCAACACTGTGTCCGCCCCTGGACCTCCGATGTATCCACTTCTAAGGAAGTCTCAATAAAGACTGGCTTTTTGTATCCTGGTGAGTGCTGCAACTTTGTTGCTTTCTTCTTTCCTTCTCGTGCATCTCTGCTTGCTGGCTACCTCTGCTGAGCACCACCGATTGGATACTTTACACCGCAAGCACGTTGATTCGGATACCTTTAGCCATAATTGTGGAGGCAGTGCCGCCTTGTTTTCTTCTCTCCCTGTGTTCATGAGCACACTGTGTATGTTTGACCCTAGAAAGCTATAGTGAGATTACATTACAGGCCTGGACATCACTGTGATTAAAGAAGGTTGAATGGCGCCAAGACCAGTTGGCCAGTGCTGTAAAATTCATAGGGCACTGGATCACTGTTCCTTGCACATACATTGTACTAAAATATATCTACAGTATATAAACCACATTCATTCATTTAGCCAGTGTATACTGCTTGCTTGTTTCCTTTTTGCCAGGATCAAGAAGACGTAAAATTACCTGGTACGCAGTTAAATCTGTTATACCCCTATAACACAATTTTCAAATAAACAAATTAGCACATTCTCTTTGCTATGTGAATGCCCCGCTATAGTTTTCACTGATTTTAACAATAAGGTTGCTTTCACACTGCATTTGCATTGCCCATTTGTTTTATGTGTTGGGAAAGCTCACAGTCAAACATATCCATAGGCCCTAATTCACCTGACTGAGGCCAGAACAGTGTCCTTTAATATGGGAGCCTATTGTAAATGGATGTCACTGTATGCTTATACAAATCTATCTTTTGGAGGTATACGTCGAGTAAGGGTACTTTCACAGTAGCGTTATTCTTTTCCGGCATAGAGTTCCGTCCTAGGGCCTTAATACCGGAAAAGAACTGATCAATTTTATCCTAATGCATTCTAAATGTAGAGCAATCCATTCAGGATGTATCAGGATGTCTTCAGTTCAGTCTTTTTGCCTTTTCAGGACGGAGATAATACCGCAGCATGCTGCGGTTTTATCTCCGTCCAAAATTCCGGAAAACATGGAGGAATGCTGGATCCGGCATTTGATTCCCATTGAAATGCATTAATGCTGGTCCCGAGTGTTCCGACAAAACTGATTCGGCATTGCAGTCTGCACATGCTCGGACCGAAAAAAATAAATGCCGGATCCGTTTTGACACCGGAGAGACGGATCCGGCATGGAGAGACAGATCCGGCATTTCAATGCATTTGTCATATGGATCAGGATCCTGATCCGTCTGACAAATTCCATCAGTTTCCGGCGGGCAGTTCCGGCAACGGAACTGCCTGCCGGAATCCTCTGCCGCAAGTGTGAAAAAGGCCGAATTCTAACAACATATGCCTCTGATGAACAAAGGAAATGCAAAGTGAAAATACTTCGATATAAAATCCAATATCTATAGCAGAAGATATGAATGACATGTGAATTCTGTAATCGGGAAAACAAGAACCGTAATAGATGGCTGCAAACAGAGCTCTTCCTTTTCCAGTTCCCGTTTACTCATTCTCTTGCCTAAGTATGATGTATTCACTATCTCTAATGTGCAGGTGAACATGAACAGTGATGTGCTGCCTACTTTCTTCAACGCTGCTGACAAGTGGCCAGGAATGATCCATGAGCCACTTGATCAAGGCAACTGTGCTGGCTCCTGGGCTTTCTCAACAGCAGGTGAGATACTAAAAATATTTCCCCTCAGCCAACACGACAATGGCTTGTGTGTGGTGATTAGTATTGTTGTGTAGAAATGCAAAGATCATGTCACACTGTTTTTTGTATTGTTTTAGACAGCTTAAACAAAAGGTGTAGGTAGATCAAAAACCATTCAGAAACAACGAAGCCAGTTTTCCTTTACACTAGTTTTGCTAAATCTCCCCCAATGAGTGCATTATTTATCCTGTTGTAGTAATGTCCTTTTTATCTACTTATGAAACCTAGACAGTGTACTGCTTTATGACATAAAAGTAGACAATTCAAAGTGGTGTGATATCTATACAGGTGGCAGAATATGCATCCTAGTTGTACATGACAGTATATTATATTGCCTTGTAGCTTCCGGTATTTAAATTGTATCTACATCTCTTTCTTTACAGCTGTTGCATCTGATAGGCTATCCATTCAGTCTATGGGCCACATGACCCCTGCTCTGTCCCCTCAGAATCTCCTTTCATGTGACACAAAAAATCAGCATGGATGTCGAGGAGGACGTGTGGATGGTGCATGGTGGTATCTAAGAAGGAGAGGGTATGTGAACCAAATATTCCTGTTTTTTATTTGTGCAAAATTCCTATCTCTTGAGAGCCTAATAGATTATTGATATGCTTATCTGATGGTGATCATACTTTACCTGGTCCCCACCCACTGCTGGTTTCCAGCTCCATCACTCCTATTGCCAGCTCTGCAGCTTCAGTCTCTCGCTGCATCAGCATCCTTATCAAAACAGGGAAAAGAGCGGGGGTTGAGGGTTAGGGTGGAAGCGCCAAGGGGCTATTCTATATTAAGAAAGAGTATGGAGAGAAATTTCTCATAAACGGGTGACCCTAGTAATCAGTAGAGGCTGCTAACTAAAAGCCAATTCTAACCACAAGGGTGAACTGGAGAGAACTAGATCATATTAAAAAAAAAAGCATGTGGAGGAGCAGCAATAGTGTTAGAGTCACAAGTTAGCGGAATACCATAAATGTAGAAACAAGAGGGTGTACTATAAAGGGGAACTTTTAGTTAAATAAACATACTGAAAGCAGCGTTTTGGTGTCCGTCTGACAAAACTAAGCCAAACGGATCCGGTCTGACACACAATGTAAGCCAATGCAAGACGGATCCGATTTCTATGACACAATCTGGCACAGAATGGCGTTTAATGGTGTTTAAGACGGATCTGTCTTGGCTATGTTAAAGATAATACAACCTGATCCATTCTGAACGGATGCAGACGTTTGTATTATCAGAACAGATCCGTCTGTGCAGATCCATGACGGATCCGCACCAAACGCGAGTGTGAAAGTAGCCTAACTTGTGACTCTGACGGTATTGGCGCTCAGCATCCTTTTGACAGTGCCACATGACCACTGCAGCCAATCGCTCTCTTGTGGCAAGTGACACGGCACATGGGTGACAGGTCACTGCTGCGGCCAGTGATTGTCTGCAGCTGTCACATGCCCCCTTTCAATAGTATGTTGACGCCGAGACAGATAGGAACGGCAGAGCTAGCAGTGGAGCAATGAAGACAACGGCAGAGACCAGGTTAGTATGATCCCCACCACGGGTCCTGCTATTCAGGGAGGTATGAAAAAAGTTTGATAACCCCCTTTAAACCTAGAAGCTATTTATGAATGTTAAACAATAGTTTCTCAATAAATTCTTCTGCCGTTTGCATAGTTTGGTTACGCAATGTTACTCTCTTCTTCAGGATTGTGACAGAAGATTGTTATCCATTTGTGGGTCAAAATACAAATGGACCTCTTCCCACCTGCATGATGCATAGCCGTTCCACGGGGCGTGGAAAAAGACAAGCCACCAACAGCTGCCCAAACCCATATGCATCCTCCAATGAGATCTACCAGTCTACACCTGCCTTACCGCTTGGCATCCAGTGTAAGTTGACTTTGCAATTGGAAGATGCTTTTTCAAGGTATTAGAATCCAGGCACCATTATATTTTGTATGTACAGTCATGTGAAAAAATTAGGACACCCTTTGAAAGCATGTGGTTTTTTGTAACATTTTTAATAAAAGGTTATTTCATCTCTGTTTCTACAATACAGAGAGATTAAAGTAATCCAACTAAACAAAGAAAACTGAAGAAAAGTCTTTTCAAGATCTTCTGTAAATGTCATTCTACAAAAATGCCTATTCTAACTGAGGAAAAAGATAGGACACCCTCACATGTATTCCCTCTTAAATTGGCTCAGATCTCACACAGGTATATCACACCAGGTGCACATAATTAGTAGATCGTTACTCTGCATGTTGAATGAGGCTTGCCCTATTTAAACCTCAGACATTTAGTTTGGTGTGCTCCTGACTGTTGAAGTGAGAGTGAGCACCATGGTGAGAGCAAAAGAGCTGTCAGAGGACTTCAGAAAAAAGATTGTAGCAGCCTATGAGTCTGGGAAGGGATTTAAAAAGATCTCAAAAGATTTTGAAATCAGCCATTCCACTGTCCGGAAGATAGTCTACAAGTGGAGGGCTTTCAAAACAACTGCCAACATGCCCAGGACTGGTCGCCCCAGCAAGTTCACCCCAAGAGCAGACCGCAAGATGCTAAAAGAGGTCTCTAAAAACCCTAAAGTGTCATCTCGAGAACTACAGCAGGCTCTGGCTACTGTTGATGTAGAAGTACATGCCTCTACAATCAGAAAGAGACTGTACAAGTTTAACTTGCATGGGAGGTGTGCAAGGAGGAAACCTTTGCTTTCCAAGAGAAACATCGAGGCCAGACTGACATTTGCCAGAGATAAAGTTGACAAAGACCAGGACTTCTGGAATAATGTTCTTTGGACAGATGAGTCCAAAATTGAATTATTTGGACACAACAGCAGAGGACATGTTTGGCGTAAACCAAACACAGCATTCCAAGAAAAGAACCTCATACCAACTGTGAAGCATGGAGGTGGAAGTGTCATGGTTTGGGGCTGCTTTGCTGCAGCAGGACCTGGTCAGCTCACCATCATAGAATCCACGATGAATTCTACTGTGTATCAGAAGGTGCTTGAAGAACATGTGAGACCATCAGTTAGAAAATTAAAGCTGAAGCGGAACTGGACCATGCAACATGACAATGACCCAAAACATACTAGTAAATCAACCAAAGATTGGCTGAAAAAGAAGAAATGGAGAGTCCTGGAATGGCCAAGTCAAAGTCCAGATTTGAATCCCATTGAGATGCTGTGGGGTGACTTGAAAAGGGCTGTACGTGCAAGAAACCCCTCAAACATCTCACAGCTGAAAAAGTTCTGCATTGAGGAGTGGGGTAAAATTTCCTCAGACCGATGTCGAAGACTGGTAGATGGCTACAAGAACCGTCTCACTGCAGTTATTTCAGCCAAAGGAGGTAACACTCGCTATTAGGGGCAAGGGTGTCCTATCTTTTTCCTCAGTTAGAATAGGCATTTTTGTAGAATGACATTTACAGAAGATCTTGAAAAGACTTTTCTTCAGTTTTCTTTGTTTAGTCGGATTACTTTAATCTCTCTGTATTGTTGAAACGGAGATGAAATAACCTTTTATTAAAAATGTTACAAAAAACCACATGCTTTCAAAGGGTGTCCTAATTTTTTCACATGACTGTAGATCATTCAACACATCTTAATTGCAGAGTTGCACATTTGTAACCCAGCATGTGGATGGTAGCAAGTAAAGGTTAAGGTTAAGTAAGGTTTGGTCATCAATTTCAAGGCCTGAAAAAATCCCATGAAATGTCTGCTCTTCTTGTTTTATTAATATAGGATTTATCATGCTATACACTATTTCTTATTTAAAGGGGACCCATTCTGTTAAATGTGGTATTTTATCTATGGGTAGCAGGTTATTGAGCAGAAGGAGCTAAGCAGATTGATATATAGTTTTATAGGGAAAGATTAAGTATAACTTATTTCAGTCATTTAAATCCTTGCTCTTTCTAGACTTAGGTGTCCAGTAGATGGTCCAATCAGTGACTGTCTACAGAGTGATATAGGGGAGTCAATCACTGATAGGACCGCTCACAGGACACCTAGAAAGAGCATTGATTTCAATGAGTTATACGAAATCTTTTCCTACAACACTATATTATCTATCTTTTCAGCTCCTCCTGGTCTGTAACCTGCTACCCAAAAATCACATACCATATTCAACATAACAGGTTCCCTTTAAATAAGAAAGAACACTGTATAGCATGCTAAATCCTGTATTATTAGACAAACTGGATCAATAAAACAATAAAATCCTCTCTCCCATTTTTTCTGACAGGAAAAAGAGATAATGAAGGAGATATTTGAGAACGGTCCAGTGCAGGGTAGGTATTTATTGTAAAAGGTCAAATTTACTATACAGTTCAGTAAAATGCTATGGTCCATATTTATTACATTATGTGCAGGTTAATAAATGATGTTTTATGGAATATTAGTATAATCATGGCTTGCTTTGTGGCATTGTGGCTAGCACTTTATGAGACCACTTGTAATGAAAAGGGAATAGCTCACGGTACAATCTTGAAAAGTGGTCCTGCAGCCGATGAGATGTGTTGAATTATTAAGAATATTAGAAGTGACCCCAGAGTTGTATGATAAGTATAAAAAACACTCAGGCTGGTACTCAACAAGTTGTAATATCTATATAATTTACAGAAGGGGTACATTATTTTATATATTCTAGGTCATCAGAGGTTGGGATGGCTCCATTAAGCTACTATTTACTGTAGGCTGTTTACGTTTTATTAGCTGATAATTATATAAAAGATGTATAAAATGCAAAGTTCACCGTAATTATGAAGAATAAATAAAAAATATTATATATATATATATATATATATATATATATATATATATACACATACACACACACACACACCACTGTAAACTTTTACAATTTCTCTGTTTGTGTTTTTCTGCTGTAGCCATAATGGAAGTGCATGAAGACTTCTTTGTGTACAAAAGCGGTATCTATAGACACACACCAGTGATGGCTGGAGAATCTGAGCGATACCGTCGTCATGGTACACATTCAGTTAGAGTCATTGGGTATGTAAAGGGCGTGATCTTTTAGCTCCTAAATATAAAACAGAATTGCTTATTTGTTACAAAACCTACGCTTTGTTTTTATGTCATTTTGATGCAAAAAATGACACTTAGCCTGAGGACACTGCACTAGATTCTGGATGATGGCTGATGATTGAATGTGTCAAGCATTTGGGAAAATGGGAAACTAAACTTGGCAAGGATCCTGCACAGCGCCCCCGCTAAATACACAGGAATGTTTAGCAGGATGTACAACAGTGCAACATCATATATACTTATGGAAATGGTAGAATTCAATTAACTGGGCACTCTCAGGATATCTGAACCACTTGAAATGTATTAGCATATATTACAATAGCAAAGAACAACAATATAAATAAGTGGTAATGATAAAAACTAAATATCAATATATAAACCACACAACGTGCAGTAACATCATGTAAAAACACCTGGAAAATAGAGATCTAAAACATAATAAAATTCGAGGAATAAAATTGGAATGCTCAATAGTAAATGTTCGTATGAATGTTCAGCCGAATATTTATATGGAAAAAGCACTTCAGATAATGGTAGCAATAAACAGTGTCCTCTGGTATTGTCCTATTCGATTTAATAACAGGGGTATCCAAAACTACGGTCCCAATATGCAGTCCACTGAACCAACTTTAAGCGGCGTCCCGCTTATAACATCCACCAGCAGCGTCCCACTGGACTAAAAGTCATATGAATAAAAGTGCTGGATAAAGGGGTAATGTGATACCCCGAAACGCGTCTAGCCTAGACAGGACCCCAGAAACTTGGACCACTTGGGAATCTGGAGAATCAACTGGATTGTCGCTAAGAAGGAATCGTCCGTCACACGAATGGCTCATTTGGAATATAACTTGTAAGGCCTGAGTCCATGGGGAAGGCCTGAATACATGTGCCAAACAATTGCCAGTGTGCAAACTTACTGATGAACTATCGGTCCACAGTAAGACCGTTTGATTTTATCCTGCGATTTTATCCAGCACTTTTATTCATATGACTTTTAGTCCAGTGGGACGCTGCTGGTGGATGTTATAAGCGGGACACCGCTTAAAGTTGGTTCAGTGGACTGCGTATTGGGACCGTAGTTTTGGATACCCCTGTTATTAAATCGAATAGGACAATACCAGAGGACACTGTTTATTGCTACCATTATCTGAAGTGCTTTTTCCATATAAATATTTGGCTGAACATTCATACGAACATTTACTATTGAGCATTCCAATTTTATTCCTCGAATTTTATTATGTTTTAGATCTCTATTTTCCAGGTGTTTTTACATGATGTTACTGCATGTTGTGTGGTTTATATATTGATATTTAGTTTTTATCATTACCGCTTATTTATATTGTGGTTCTTTGCTATTGTAATATATGCTAATACATTTCAAGTGGTTAAGATATCCTGAGAGTGCCCAGTTAATTTAATTCTACTATATTTCTTCTGGGAGTGGACAGGGTGAGTCCATCCGACTGAGTGCACCTCTTGGGGCTGTAGTTACTCTCGTGCGTTACATTTATTTTTCTTATCTACTTATGGAAATGGGTTGTTCATTGGGGACTAAGAAAAAAAAAAAATAATAATAATGATTTGAATAACATGGCATATTGAGACAGTCAAAACTTAACATTTTATGTATACATACATTTGGTCTCCCACCTGCAGTATAGGGTGCACATAGGACTTTAACCTCTGAGTGAACAAAAGCCACATATAACAAAGAAAGACAGCATGGCCCTTTGTTTGCCAGCAATACTTTTTCTGTGGACAGGATGGCCTTTCATAAACTGGTCATATACTTTTGTCAAGTTGTGTACTTGACAAACACACCGATGGATGTTAGCAGGATCGGCTGACCATCTAATGTGTACAGGGGGCTACTAACTTGCAGCAGTGACCTACTTCAGCCTCTGATTGTCTGAGGGGGCCTTTCCTGGTATTTCTTGGATGTCGAGACTGGACTAGGAAGGAGGGAGCAGCAGGACTGGTTTTACATTTAAGACAGCTTCCTTGCTGCCTTAAATTTAGACTATTTTCTATGCCTAAAACAGGCGTAGAAAATGATGAATGAGATGGGCCTGCCGGCCCTTCCCTACCCACATCACGTCCCCTTTTTTAGACTTGGTGTGAGCGGGGAAGAAGTCACAGATTCTGCCGCAACATGGCATGCGATAGAATCTGTGCCAGATATATGCCACAAAAGTTGCGTATATCTGGTAATAAATGATTCCCTTTGTGCCCCAGCGTCTCTAGTATTTTGTGAATCCATTTTTTTAACAATTTGTTGAACTATAAAAAATAAATGATTGTATGAGGATACATATGCTAGTGATCATTGTGTCCCTGAATTTAGAGGAAGGGAGAGGCAGGATAAATGAAAGTGATCTCCTGAGGGGACAAGGGGACATGTAGCGCCTTGTCCTGAACACTTATCTCCACCCAAAGGAGACTCCAACACATCCTGTACTACCCTTTCTGTGCTGGACCAAGCTACTGCCAAGTTTTTGATGTATAGCCAAAAATAGTAGTGACACTATAGGGCATGTAGGGTAAGCAACACAATTAATATGGAAAGAAGTGCAACACAGTGAACAAGATGAGACTTGTGGTGAAAAATGTATGTATGTGAGCTGAGGGGGAGGTATCATTTATACTAGCTGAGCTACAGACGGCACATTTGGTCTGGAGCGACCTTGCTAATTTGCTGCTTCTGCCTCTACATTCCACACGCTCTGATTGCCCAGGAATGCTGCGGCCATGCTGTTCTATAATCTTACCTCTGGCCCAGATCTTGATCATATCTCAAGCTGTGCATGTTACTATGGCAGCCTGGTGCCCCATTCAATCAGCTGTCACCTCTTCACACAACTACTGATAGGAGGTGGAGTAAAACAATATCTATTCCATATGAAGAAAGTTAGATAAAATACGTCAGGTTGAGGGTGATCTCCAGGTCCTGGATATCCACTTGGACTGCCCATAAAAAATGTATCCGTCACCATTAAAATATCTTGGCATGTCCAACGGACAATGGGCCCCTTGTCAGCTTTGGACAAGGTTTGTGGTCCCATGTGGGTTTGGGCATTCCCAGGGCAAGGCTTACATGCCCAGTTTTTAGCAATTATCATGTTGGGTATATGGGTATATTTGTAAATTGCATTACAGGCAGCTATTGAATATACCTTCTGTATCAGAATTATGGGGGGCTATCGAATAGCAGGGCAGCCTGATCGCTGAAGCTCATTGGTGACTTTCCAATCTGAAATGCAAGCTGGGGCAGAGGACAAGATTATGGGACAGATTACAAATCCTGCTTTAAAATAGAGTAGAGTAGACCCCCCTAAAGATGTGCCAAATTTATCACAGTGGCTGACGCTGGATAATAACTTAAGTGCATTTTTTGACTGTATAGTTTAGCCTAAAGAGGGAAAAGTGTATCTAAAACTCTCAGTAAATGTGGTGCAAGTTCTACCAGAATTAGTACATCTCCTCTAATATATTTACATAGGACACAAAGCACACTCTATGCCACTTGTTAAAGGGGGTATTCTGGTTGTTTGAAGTTATCCCTGTTAGATTAGTGGGGGTCCTACTACTGGGACCAGCACCGATCAAGAGAATAGAGGCCCCGTAACCTCTATAGTCCCCCTGAAATGAACAGAGTAGCCGGTCAGCCATGTTTGTGGCCGCTCTATTCATTTCTTTGGAAATTCTGGACATAGCCAAACGCAGTACTCTGCTATCTCTGTAACTTTCATAGAAATGAATGGAGTGGCCACACGCATATGTAAACGGGCGCTCCATTCTTTTCAGGGGGCTGCAGGTGTTATGGGGCCCCGGTTCTCATGATTGTGGGGGTCCCAGCAGTGGGACCCCCCGATCTAATAGTTATACCCTATCCTGTGGATAGGGTATAACGTCAAACAACTGGAATACCCCTTTACACTGATCAATGTTCAGGCAGTTTATCGCCAACAAGCATTTGTACAAATATTCGTTAGAGATAATCTGCCAGTGTAAAGTTGCCACCAATTACCTGATAAATGATTGAAAAGCTTGTTCATCGGGCAATTGGATAGTTCGTGCGGACACTTAATCATTTGCTGGTAGCAGATCGTGCCATCTAAACAGCATTCTGCTGCCAGCAAGCAATGATTCTGTATGGGGACGAGCGATGGCATTAGCGATCACTCCTCCCCATACCACGAGGAGGAGATTATCAGGAAGGAGCGCTTCCCGACAAATTGTAAAGGGGCCTTTAGAATTGGAAAATCACACTGCCACAGCCTTACATCCCTGAGCCTTACTGTTAATTGTGGCTTTTACATATTATGTATTCAGTATATAGGAATTATTGGTAAGAATATTGCACATACTCCATCCTGCAAGGCAAATATATTTGACTGACAATTTTTTATTGTCTTTATTAGGTGGGGAGAAGAGACGGCTCCAAATGGACATGTACAGAAATACTGGGTAATATAAGTAATATCAATTTATTAAGTTAGTACTATATATATTAGTGTGTGCCATCTATTTCTGTAATGTTCTGTGCCCCGTTGTGTAGTTCCCTGAATATTGTGTAAATCTACCAAGCAACCTGCCTTCTGTATAGTACTGGGGATCCTGGATTTACAGCACCTATCCCACACCCAGCTGTGTGTTCCAGTTTCTCTGTACTGACCGTGGAGGCACAGGAAGGAGAACAGGAACCAATGTTAATGAAAGCTGATTTTACTACAACAGGCAATAGTACTGTGATGTATGAGCCTAGGTTACAGTTAGATCCAGCCGGATGCTATGCTAATCACTGGGATCTCAATCAATATTCAGGGACCAACACTATAGAATATAAAATATCACAGAACTGCTAATATTATTTAGTATTATCTTGTGTTGTGTATATTTCTCACTAGTTTCCCTTTTTTTCCTCCTTAGCTGGCAGCTAATTCCTGGGGCAAGGACTGGGGAGAGAATGGCTATTTCCGTATCGCTCGTGGTGAAAATGAGTGTGAAATTGAAACGTTTGTGGTTGGAGTGTGGGGAAGAGTCAGCATGGAAGATGTTTCACACAAGAAATAAGAGAACTGGCAAAACCGCAAGACATTGTGAAATTATAACAAGCAGACGGTGGGGTGTATAACTCTTTACCTCTAGATATTTCCACAGCCAATAAGTGGATGTCCTAGGTGGTTGGGTGTGTATTCAACAAAGAAGGGGATGTATTATCAGGTTGATGTGAATAATTCAATTTCAGGGCATGTTACAACACGAGTCTTCTAAAGAAGCCGTTTCCCCCCAGTAGTCACAGTGTATGATCACTGAAGATATAACATCCTAGCAGTATATCACTGCTTCATTTCTAGATTGGCCAGTCAAGCAGTAGACCACCACCGCCAACACATCCCCTATACACGTGAGGTATATCAACTTGAGAAGCACCTTCCCCATTTGTATTATTTCCTGCTGTTCTACTTGAATTCACCACATCGATTTCCTCATTTTACTATAGATAAATGAAAGCATTGCCACAAGTCAGGCCAGGGACAGGATACTGTAGAGGTCCTTAGTGTAATTAAACTGAGCCTGTGGTGCTGACACAGGGGAGATTCACAGCCTGTGGCTTTAGAGGGGATAACAGTGCACATAATCCTATAATCTCTACAGGGATCAAAGGAGCATTGTTTGGGGCTATATACGAGGGGCACGTAGTCCTGTGAACCTGTCATACACAGACATTCCCCACCATAGTGCCAAAAACTGCGGGAGGATTGGGGCTTCCATCTAGAAGTCAGTCCCACCTAGGACCAAAGTGCACAGCATACTTTATGGAATGACGCTGAATAAAATAAAGCCTGAAGATCTGCTGAGTAGTCACCTATGTCAGATATCAGCTGATCTCTAATGCTTGGTCACCAGTATCATATCAGCCTCACGCAGCTTTTCTGCCATTCCATTAACCCCAAGAGCTCACTTTTATTACAAACCTAAATTGTAATGTATAAAAACCTGAAATGTGAAATATATTTAGCTATTTATTAAATTGTTTCTATATATATTGTTTCTATCATTTATATACCCTACCATACAATTGGATTTCTATGATGTATTAGAAAATGATACATTAAGACATTTTCAACATTCCAGTTTGAATAAAAAAATTGTTTTTGCACCAAACCTGCCACTTTGTGTTTTTAATAAAAAAAAAAAATGAAAAGAAAGCAAAAAAAATAAACTATTTATACTGGTGTCTAACACATTTTATTGGTAAATGCATACACATTTACTTGTGATCCTCTGATACATAAAGGGGTATTCCTGTTGTCATAAGTTACCCCCTATCCACAGATCACGAGAACGTGGACCCCCGTACCCCCCTCAGGGAGTTCCTGAGTACAGAATTCAGCTATTTCCAGAACCCCGACAGTGATGAATGGAGTGGCAGTGCATATACCCAAACAGCCACTCCATTCATTTTGAGGGGCTCCGAGGTGTACGGCGTTATCGTGATCAGCTGGGGTCCCAGTCGTAGGACACCTACCAATCTAATAGTTATCCTCTATCTTGCATGCAGTACTTTTTTTTCCGTCTAAAAAACAGATCTCAGATGGAAATGGCTCAAACGGATGCCAAATGTGCACAACTGATGCACAGGATCCGTTTTTTTTTTTTCTTCTTCTTCTGAAGGATTAGAAGAACAGAAAATGAACAGGTGATGTGAACCCAGCCTTAAAGGGAACCTGTCACCGGGATTTTGGCCATAGAGCTGGGGACATGGGCTGCTAGATGGCCGCTAGCACATCTGCAATACCCAGTCCCCATAGCTCTCTGTGCTTTTATTGTGTTAAAAAACTGTTTTGATCGATATGCAAATGAACCTCATATGTGTCCTGTATCCGGAGATGAGTCCAGCGGAAAGGAGCCCAGCACCGCCCCGCGTCCTCCGAATCTCCTCCTTGCTGGCTGACGTCACAGAGCTGGAGCGGCGAAATCTCGCGATGCGCGAGCTAGCGCATGCGTAGTTCGTTCCCTGTGCTGATGCCAGCACAGGGAATGAACATGATGCCGACACTGCGCATGCGCTAGCTTGCGCATCGCAAGATTTCGGCGCTCCAGCTCTGTGACGTCAGCCAGCAAGGAGGAGATTCGGAGGACGCGGGGCGGTGCTGGGCTCCTTTCCGCTGGACTCATCTCTGGATACAGGACACATATCAGGTTCATTTGCATATCGATCAAAACTGTTTTTTAACACAATAAAAGCACAGAGAGCTATGGGGACTGGGTATTGCAGATGTGCTAGCGGCCATCTAGCAGCCCATGTCCCCAGCTCTATACACACAATCCCGGTGACAGGTTCCCTTTAAACTGGCCAGTTTTATCATGAAAAAGTGCAAAATCAACAAATAAAATCTATTGCATTTACACCTTGATTTGGAGATAACTGGTAGTGCGTGATTGATGGATTTGTATAGATATTTGCCAGTCAGTGGCGCGGCACACACAAGCATGTCTGTGTTCATGTCCTGACCGCTGGTCTGTAAAATATCGACTTTGTTTCATAAACAATTGGTCACTTTGATGAGTAACCTCTGTCTTTGGTGTTAGAAAGTCCAAAAGGTCACATGCCACCTTTGTGCCAACCCACAGCCCATCCTGGCTGTCTTTTATGCAGTACTGTGTTCACACTGTTCTGATGCACACGCATTAACCAACCTGAAACTGGAGCCCTAGTACTGATGCACTGACACTGCTATGGCAAAGGCATGCACAGTTCATGTGGGATCCCTGGAATTTTTGACATAAAATACTAGGCGCTACTTTTCCCAGAAGGTGGCTTGAATAGATTTGAATATTCCTTCATTTAGAAGAACTTTCCCTGTTAGAGAATAGTCAAGATCTTTATGGGTACAGTGTTATAAAAAAATAAAAAAGAGCACACACTATTTTACTTAACGTATTGTACATGTAGATCAGTGATTTACAACATTTTAACCCCTGAACAATTTTTCCTCCCCCAGAGATGCCACTATGTTCTCAAAGAAGGAAGGAGCAGATAGAGTATTCTGTTCTTCTTGCCCAGGACAGTGCTATACTCTGGTTGAGGTGTTCCCTTTGTGCACATCTATGAGCAGACAGATCCACCGTGGCCACTTTAAGGCCTTGTTCGCATTTCTGTGTTAATGTCAGAAAAACGTTTCATCCATGAAGATGTCCGTGAAGGATTCGTGGTAGGTCCAGGTGTGTTTTTACCACGTGTGTTTTTAGAATCTACTATTCGTCCTCAGTGAAAAACGGACACTATATGGATGTGTGTCAGTGATTTTCACGGACCCATAGACTTCTATGGGCATGCTTTGTCTGCATCACAGATCAATATAGTGCATGTCTCCGTGATTTTTTTTTTTAATGACCCAGTGAACAAACTAATTTAAATCAATGGGTACAAGTGCTGTCTGCAGAAGATGCGGACAGCACACGTCAGTGAAAAAAAGGAAATGTGAACGAGGCCTTAGGCCTCTTGCACATGACCGTATGGCTTTTTCAGTATTTTGCGGTCCACTAAAAATGGATCTGCAAAAAATACAGATGACATCCGTGTGTATTCCGTTTTTTGCGGAACAGAACAGCTGGCCCCTGATAGAACAGTACTATCCTTGTAATAGGACATATTCTATATTTGAACGGAAACGGAAGGCATACGGAGTACCTTCCGTTTTCTTTTGCGAATCCATTGAAATGAATGGTTCCGTATACGGAACGCAAAAATGTTTACCTCCATGAGCAACAATCAGTTTGCATAATCAAAGTATTTCGGCACAAACTGTCAGAAACAGAAGCTCATTTGCATGCTCGTCGTCCTCATGGGAGAATGTGGCATAAGATTGATGTTATTAGAATTTATTTTCTTTGGTTCAGTGGCAGCAGCCTAAGGGCTTATGCACACGGCCGTTCTGTGCAGATTCAGACGGAACCAGACCCATTCAACTTTAATGTGTCAGTGATTAGTGTTGGGCGAACTTGTGATTAGCAAGTTTGGCGTTCGGGTTATCTAAGAATTCTTTAATGGATTCTGTTACCATGGACCATAATGGAATTGTTGATGGCATGCACCACGGAAGAGGCATTCTGTATTGCATTCCGTCATAATAGAAATCTATGCTGGCCATAGACTTCTAGACTCTTATAGGCTTCCGTGCTGTATGCCGTAATAGAATTCTGTTATGGTCCGTAGTAATGGAATCCATTATGTAATTCTTAGATAACTCGAATGCCGAACTTGCAAATTCACTCAACACTATTTGTGATCCGTCCGTCTGTCTGCACTGCAAAAAAAGTACCGTAGTGCATGCACTGTGTCAATGTTCTGCGCTGGACCTCCCGGATTGTGGACCCATTCATGTGAATGGGTCCGCATCTGTGTTGTGGTGCAAAAACGGCCAGGGCCTGTATATTGCTGTCTGCGGGCTGCAGTACGGTCATGTGTATGAGCCCTAAGGCTGATGTCAGGCATGTTTTTGGTGGTTTTTGAAGTAATTCTGGCTCATGTACAGAGACCGAGTGCTGTCCACATCTTTTGTGGCCCCATTGAAGTTAATGGGTCCACATCCGAGCCGCAAAATGTGGGACCCAAACAACAGTCATGTGCAGGAGGCGTAACTATCAGTGAAAAACGCATTGCATCCAGATGCCTTCCGTTTTTCATGCAAGCCTCATTCATTTCTATGGTGCCAGACCTGCGTGAAAAATGCAGAATGCATGCAATTTTTCCTGAATGCAAAGATGACACTTGAAAAATGCTGCTCATGTGCACAGACTCATTGAAATTAATAGGTCAGGATTCAGTCCGGAGGCTACCTGTTTACTACACGCATCACATCCAGATGGAAAACTTGCTTGTGCGAAAGAGCCCTTCTGCGGTCTATCGCAGAATATGAAGAAGTATGTTTGTGATTGGACACCGCAATTTACAATTTCAATTATAGAACACGATTTTGTTGCTATCCCAACCGAATACAATAAGAACACTTTCAATACAAACTCAAGACTGCATTTGTGGAAAATTGCTGCATGTAAATATGCATTTCTGCCATGGCTTTTGAGGTCCGCAGTCATCTGCCACAAAACAACTGGTTTGGTACATGTGAATACACCCTAAGGCCTCATGCACACAACTGTTGTTGTGTTCCGTTCTGCAAAATGGGGTTCCGTTGTTCCGTTTTTGTTTCCGTGTGTCTTCCTTTATTTTTGGAGGATCACCAGACATGAAGGAAAGTAAAAAAAAAGTCTAAGTCAAGTTTGCCATGCAATTGATAGGAAAAAAACTGATGCGGATGACAATCTTGTGTGACTCCGCGTTTTTTCACGGTCCCATTGACTTGAATGGGTCCGCGAACCGTTTTCCGTGAAAAAAAATAGGACAGGTTATATTTTTTTGACGGACTGGAACCACGGACGCGGATGACAAACGGTGCATTAGCCGAGTTTTCAACTGACCCATTGAAAGTCAATGGGTCCGCAGAAAATCTCGAAAAACGGAACAACGGTCGTGTGCATGAGGCCTTACTATGTGACATAGAGATGTACCATTATCACATCAGACCCTCCCCAAAAATGTACTTCATGTTTGAAGTGTATACTTACAGGGTGTAATGTTCTTATCAACAGTCAGTGATGGTGACCACTTACCTATATAATTGCAGTATCTAAATATATTAGTCACTGGAAAGCAATGTAATACAGAACCTCCGTGTTAGGCTTCGTTCACACCAGTGTTCAGCCTTTCCGTTCTCCTGCTAAATAAATTGTGCTCCGCATCAACCAATGGACTGTAGCTGTATGCCCATTCGCGATCCTCAAATTTAATATTTTTTTTTTTTTTTAAACACTACTTATCTAGCTAATCCAGTGCATACTTGTAAACAGACCGGCGGCACCGCCTGGCTAACTGCGCAGCGACGTCACGAGATCAAAGAGTGAAGTGGTTTTTGTCTATAAATGCCACAAGTAAACATACCCCTTTGTCTAGGAGCGTGTACACAGTAACTATGCCCTACTTATTACCTTTCCATGCGAATGGAACAGGTCCATCAATGCCGTGGATTTCAACAGGGTTTTATTTGTTTGCATTCATTGCAATTTCTTCTTCGAACATTCCAAATAAGGGCTTGTTCACACTAGTCCTTTACTGTTTTCCTTTCCTCTCATTCCAAACCATATTGGTTGGTGTATGCTTGAAGGCACGTTGTGAATAAAAAAAAAAAAAAAAAGCAGCAAGTCATGTCCAGAACTCATTTCTTACTGAATCAACAGATTACATCCACTGCAATGCAAAAGGTCAAAGCCACGGCAGAATTAGCGGTACAACCTGCACGTAACCGTACGGACCTCAGACCATTTGCATAGTAGAAGCTTGCTTCAGAACGTAAACATGGCATTCGGCAGCATTTACACAGAACTACTCGGATATTCTTTTTTTTCCCAAAAGTGCTATTAGACCCAAAAAAGGAAGCAGTCATTTATAGCTCAGCTCTCTTTAAATATACTCGTTTAGGCAAAAATAAAATATTATGATTTACTTGGCACAGACCTATGGTCCGTGCAGAAAATCGCCCATGTACATACACCCATCTAAGGCCCCATTCACACATCCGCATTTTGCGAAACGGAATTGCGGGCCGGCTCCGGAAATGCGGACCCACACTTCCGGGTCCGCATTTGCGTTCCCGAAAAAAATAGAACATGTCCTATTCTTGTCCGCAATTGCGGACAAGAATAGGCACATTCTATTAGTGCCAGCGATGTGCAGTCTGCAAAATGCTGAATGCACATTGCCGTGTCCGTGTTTTGCGGATCCGCAAAACACAGTACGGACGTGTGATTGGGGCCTAAATGAAGGTGCTGTCCATTGTAAACTCGCATGAGTGAAATTAGCTTAAGGGCTGTTTCACACGAGCGGATGCCGTGCGTGGCATCCGCTCCGTGAAAGAGTGCCAAGACCCGATGCAGACTGCAGAGGCACGGAGCATTAACATGATTGATAATGCTCCGTGCCTCTCAGTGACAACTGTGATTTTGTAGTAAAGAGATCACAGAGAGGCACGGAGCATTATCAGTCATGTTAATGCTCCGTGCCTCTGCAGTCTGCATCGGGTCTTGGCACTCTTTCACAGAGCGGATGCCACGCACGGCATCTGCTCGTGTGAAACAACCCTAAAGGCGGGTTTAGATGCTCTGATGTACAGACGATTGTCAGGAAGGAACCATTCATTCCTCACAGTGAAGGAGACATCTGTATTTACGTGCAGCGATCTCCTCCACAGTATGAGGACAAGGGATCGCTCGTCATTATACAGAATCGTTGTTTCTGGGCGGCAGGTCGCTGCTTAGACACCATGATCCGCTGCCCAGAAAACAATAATTGGCGTTTCTGCACGAACGACAGGATTCACTTATTCATCGGGTGATCAGTAACACATTTAGACGGGCGGATTGTCGGGAACAAGCGTTCGCAGCAATGTTCTGTTCCTGATACTCTGCCTGATTATTATTAGGCAGCGTAAATCCACCTTTAGGCATGTGCATGAAGCCTGCATGGCGACACACAGTCCGCAGAGCTGCAGGTACTTCTGTACTGCTGGAATTTCATCCCATAGGTCACTGTAATAGAGCGTGCATATAGAAGTACCAGTATACACCTGTACAACATGAAGGATCCAGAGGATAGGTCATCAGTATTAAAGTCTCGGAAAACCCTTTTAACTCGCGTGAGGCCTCATGCACACGACCGTATGCGTGTGTATTTTGCAGTCCACAAAGAAACAGATCCGCAAAAAATACAGATGACATCCGTGTGCATTCCGTATTTTGCGGAACAGAACAGCTGGCCCCTAATAGAACAGTACTATCCTTGTCCGTAATGTGGACAATAATAGGACATGTTCTATTTTTTTTTTTTTTTGTGGAATGGAAATACGGACATACGGAAATGGAATGCTCGCAGAGTAACTTCCATTTTTTTTTGCGGACCCATTGAAATGAAAGGTTCCGTATACGGTCCGCAAAAAAAGTAACGGACACGGAATGAAAATACGTTCGTGTGCATGAGGCCTAAGGAACAGACTACTGGAGTTAATGGGCTAGATTTAATCAAGACGACTCCAAGGGAAAACCGGCTTAGTTGTCCATAGCAACCAGATTTTTCAGAACTCCCCTGGAAAACAAAAGATGGAGTCTGATTGGTTGCTATGGGCAACTAAGCCAATTTTCATTTACACCAGTTTGATAAATCTTCCCCCATGGATTCGACAATCACTGGATACCGCCGAATCCCCATTGACTATAATGGGATCCGAGTGAGATCTGGCACCTTACCGTTGCCATATCTGTCTGTCCGAAAGCCGACATTCATGCTGGAAAGAAGATGGATCCCATTATAGTCCATGTAGATTCGGTGGTATCCAGATATGGTCAGAATAGACCACAGGAGTTAAGTGCAGGAAATGTGAACCTACCCTTAGTATTCTCCATCATTTTTACTGAGTGGCTCAAATACAATACCACTGGATCTCAAATAGTACCATGTATGGAGACTGAATCTTCATACAGTAATAGGCTGACAAACCCCACTCTTGACAAATTAAAAATAAACCTTTGACTCTATGGGGTTGTTCACATTAGCCTATGGAATAAGCATGTATTTAACAAAAGCAACATGCAAAACGGTTTTACTAATCCTGTAGACAGCGTAAGCTTAGACCTGCACCACATTTATCCCAGGGGGTCAGGCCGGATGATGCATCTGGTGCAGCGACAGACACTTGTCTCTGACGCTATACCAATTTTTGGTTGGCTTTTTTTGAGAATTATTTTTACGCCAGAATTGTGAAGCAATTTTGACACAAAATAGCGCACCTCAGGCCCCAGTATACCCCATGAATCTCCACTCTGTTTCTGCTAACCCCCACCCTGTTGTCGGGAGAGTCGGAAAAAAAAGTGTACAAACCCTAGATGTGCCAAATTGCGTTGATTTTTAGACAGATTTTTGGCACAGACACATCAGTAAATCTGATCCGTGGACGTGATCTGCTCCATGCTGCTTGAATATGTCAGAAGTATTGCATCCTTTATCCATATTTCAATCATCTCCCTGGAGAGTCAGCCTCTCAGTGGTACAAATCTGTCCACAGTTTGTCCATATTGGGTATCCAAAGACTGTACTGGCCTTCTTCATAAGCCTGCAATCTGTGCTTCCCTCCAAAATACACTTCACGTTCCGGTTTTAATGACAAAAAGACATCTTTTAATCCATATATGTTTATTTTAGCACATTATTATTCACCTGATATCCTCAGGGATTTTATAAAGCTTTGGCAGGTACAAAATATGGCAACTAGAAGGTTCAAAAAAAAGAAAATTGCTGTGGTCAAACATTTTCACTGCATAAAAATATCAGATATGTGCACATTTTTGGCGTATATATTTTGCGTTGATTGCGGCACAAAGGTTATTTGCGCCACAATCAGCATCCTTTGCCCCCTCAAACCAGATCTGAACTAAGGGGGTGGGCCACCATGCCAGTCTCATTCATCATTTTCTATGCCTGTTTTAGGCATAGAAAATGGTCTATATCTACACCAGCAAGGGAGCTACTGTAGATTTAGACAGGTGGTGTATACGCCGACGTTATGTAGAAGCAGACACTACCAGTGCAAAGGGGTATTAAGACCGGCGTCTAAAATGCTGGTCTAAATAAATGACCCCCTCAATCTCCAAGGTACTAAACAAATGTATAAACACAGTGCAGGAACAGCGTGGAATAAAGGGTTAACAACAGGACTATGATATATAAAATGTAATAAGCACATTTGCCAAACCGCCATCCTGTATTTTACAATATCTTTCCTCTACAAATTGGAAAGGATCCTGCAATTGCCCTTGCCCTAGCAGCTTGAAAAGTGTACTGACCTGATGGGCTCCGATGTCCTGTAGAAGGTAGGACGTGTATATAGGATTCCCATAGTGGAACATTATTGACATGCTTGGAATGTAAAAAAATAAAATAAATGGTATGGGGTTTTCCTGGACTGTTATATTGACTGTTCTTAGGATAGGTGATATATATCAGATAGTAGGGGTCGACACTGGGCACCCTCACCGATCAGCTGTTTGAATAGGCGGATGTGCTCCAGAACAGCACAGCCCCTGCATAGTGGCTATGAATGGTACTGCAGCGTTGCAGTACCATTCATGGCCACAAGGCGCTATCCGATGCTCTGCTGTTTTGATAAGAGTTCAGCAGCCCATACAAGCAGCTGGCTGGGGGGGTTGCTTGGACTCCACCAGTCCTATTGGAAGGATAATCCTTAATATTACAGTCCAGGAACCCTTCTTTAGGTATAAGGAGCAGAATTAAGATCTTCTGCCATAGTAGAATGATTTGGATAGTCCCTTTTTACTGACATACATTAGCATATACAGCATGTCAGTAATAAGAGAATCATTTAGCTATCTATCCTGAATATAATGTTCAAATAATAATGCAATAAAAAGATACTGAAGTCTATGAAAGGGTAAAAGAGGAAAGGAAGCCTTTAGTTCAGGATTGTTTTCACCACTGAATTATTAAACTTTGTCTCCCCCTAGTGGGTAAAGTTTGCAAAGGCTTTAAAAGAGTCGGGAAATAAATATATACCGGCATTATGTGATGTAGGTCTATATACATGAACCGTTGCATTAATACAATCAAAGGCAACATATACAAAAATTCTGGTCTGACTGGATTTACTCCCCAAGAAAGTACTAGGATCAGCACATAAGTATTGCACGCCGTTCTTCACAAGGCTCTAGTGTACAGGACTGGGAACAAGAGGTGTGAAATAGACAATGATCCTACAGAAGACGTCCTACAGCTACGGTAAGAAAATCATCATAGCTGAGCTTCACGTTGCCTGTTCTCTGTGTATCCTTCTCCCGAAAAGCTTCTGTCAGGCTCTGAAGCTGGGTGCAAATCTGAATGAAACGGTCAAGCTGTAAGCCGGGGTTAGCGGATTTTACAGAAAACCGTAACATGATTTGCTGGATAAATTGCGGGCTGAGATTATATCCCATCTGAGAGAGAGCTGTGAAAACAAAAAGAAGTGTGACTGAGAAGTGCAATGGGCATGAGAGAGAAGAGCAACTCTGTAGAAAGTGTAGCCTTCTTATACTGGATCACATCGTTCTGGTAAGGCATACACATTCTCCACAATGGGGCAGTACAGGGACACCCACAGGATGTCAAGTCAACAGCAAACATGGACTATCTTGTGACACAGAGGATCAGGCTACCGGAGCTCACCGTATCCGGCACTGCTGGTTACGACTGTGTAGTTCCGGATTCCTATTGACTTTAACAGCTTCACGCAATGGTTTTTGTCAGGCCCATTCCTGGCATAACTCTGCTAGATCCCATTCCAGACTCATTATAGTCAATGGACAATGCCGGATATAGTGAGCTCCCCTGATCCTCAGTTGGAACAGGCTACTGGATTTCAAACTTAAAGGGGTTGTGTCTAGGGCTGCAGTAAACGATTATTTGAGAAATAGAGTATTCTATCGATTAATCGAGTACTCTAATAATTTTTTTTTATTAATAGACTGTTTTCCTTTATAAAAACTCATCAGACCCCCTGCCATCAGTCCCCAACAACCTTCTTTCCCCCCATGCGATCAGCCCAAGTGCATCAGTACCCCCCAGTGCCATCAGCCCCTCCATGCCATGTGTCCCACCCAGCGCCATCAGCCCTTCTATGCCATCCATGTCCCGTGCTGTCCCCCACTCCCTCCATGCCATTGCCATGATTATCCATGTCCCCCAGCGCCATCAGCCCCTTCAAATCAGAAAATAGCATTTATCATGTATAGAACATTAATACAAGGCACTTACTAATGTATTATGATTGTTCATATTGCCTCCTTTCGCTAGCTGGATTCATTTTTCCATCACATTATACACTGCTCTTTTCCAGGGGTTATGACCACCCTGCAATCCATCAGCGGTGGTCGTGCTTGCACAATATAGGAAAAAGCACCAGCCTATGACTTTGGGAGGTCACATAGGCTGGTGCTTTTTTCTCTAGTGTGCAAGTACGACCACCGCTGATGGATTGCAGGGTGGTCGTAATCATGGAAATGAGCAGTGTATAACCGCCTCCGGACCGCCTAACGCAGATGTGCGGTCCGGAGGCGGCAGCCCTGCGCAAAGTGACGCATATACGCGTCATCTCGCGAGGGCCGAGACTTCCTGTGAACGCGCGCACACAGGCGCGCTCACAGGAACGGAAGGTAAGCGAGTGGATCTCCAGCCTGCCAGCGGCGATCGCTCGCTGGCAGGCTGGAGATGTGATTTTTTTTTAACCCCTAACAGGTATATTAGACGCCGTTTTGATAACAGCGTCTAATATACCTGCTACCTGGTCCTCTGGTGGTCCCTTTTGTTTGGATCGACCACCAGAGGACACAGGTAGCTCAGTAAAGTACCACAAAACACTACACTACACTACACTACACCCCCCCTGTCACTTATTAACCCCTTATGAACCCCTGATCACCCATGATCACCCCATATAGACTCCCTGATCACCCCCCTGTCATTGATCACGCCCCTGTAAGGCTCCATTCAGACGTCCGTATGATTTTTACGGATCCACGGATACATGGATCGGATCCGCAAACGCATACGGATGTCTGAATGCAGCCTTACAGGGGGGTGATCAATGACAAGCGGGTGATCACCCATATAGATTCCCTGATCACCCCCTGTCATTGATCACCCCCCTGTAAGGCTCCATTCAGACGTCCGTATGATTTTTACGGATCCACGGATACATGGATCGGATCCGCAAAACGCATACGGACGTCTGAATGCAGCCTTACAGGGGAGTGATCAATGACAGGGGGGTGATTACCCCATATAGACTCCCTGATCACCCCCCTGTCAGGCTCCATTCAGACATTTTTTTGGGCCCAAGTTAGCGGAAATTTTTTTGTTTTTTCTTACCAAGTCTCATATTCCACTAACTTGTGTCAAAAAATAAAATCTCACATGAACTCGCCATACCCCTCATGGAATCCAAATGCGTAAAATGTTTTAGACATTTATATTCCAGACTTCTTCTCACGCTTTAGGACCCCTAAAATGCCAGGGCAGTATAAATACCCCACATGTGACCCCATTTCGGAAAGAAGACACCCCAAGGTATTCCGTGAGGGGCATATTGAGTCCATGAAAGATTGACATTTTTGTCCCAAGTTAGCGGAAAGGGAGACTTTGTGAGAAAATACCCCCAAAAAAATTATTTCCGCTAACTTGTGCCAAAAAAAATAAAAATTCTATGAACTCGCCATGCCCCTCATTGAATACCTTGGGGTGTCTTCTTTCCAAAATGGGGTCACATGTGGGGTATTTATACTGCCCTGGCTTTTTAGGGGCCCTAAAGCGTGAGAAGAAGTCTGGGATCCAAATGTCTAAAAATGCCCTCCTAAAAGGAATTTGGGCCGCTTTGCGCATCTAGGCTGCAAAAAAGTGTCACACATCTGGTATCGCCGTACTCAGGAGAAGTTGGGGAATGTGTTTTGGGGTGTCATTTTACATATACCCATGCTGGGTGAGATAAATATCTTGGTCAAATGCCAACTTTGTATAAAAAAAAAATGGGAAAAGTTGTCTTTTGCCAAGATATTTCTCTCACCCAGCATGGGAATATGTAAAATGACACCCCAAAACACATTCCCCAACTTCTCCTGAGTACGGCGATACCAGATGTGTGACACTTTTTTGCCGCCTAGGTGGGCAAAGGGGCACACATTCCAAAGAGCACCTTTCAGATTTCACAGGGCATTTTTTTTACACATTTTGATTTCAAACTACTTACCATACATTAGGGCCCCTAGAATGCCAGGGCAGTATAACTACCCCACAAGTGACCCCATTTTGGAAAGAAGACACCCCAAGGCATTCCGTGAGGGGCACGGCGAGTTCCTAGAATTTTTTATTTTCTGTCACAAGTTAGCGGAAAATGATGATTTTTTTTATTTTTATTTTTTCTTACAAAGTCTCATATTCCACTAACTTGTGACAAAAAATAAAAAATTCTAGGAACTCGCCATGCCCCTCACGGAATACCTTGGGGTGTCTTCTTTCCAAAATGGGGTCACTTGTGGCGTAGTTATACTGCCCTGGCAATTTAGGGGCCCAAATGTGTGAGAAGTACTTTGCAATCAAAATGTGTAAAAAATGGCCTGCGAAATCCGAAAGGTGCACTTTGGAATATGTGCCCCTTTGCCCACCTTGGCTGCAAAAAAGTGTCACACATGTGGTATCGCGTACTCAGGAGAAGTTGGGGAATGTGTTTTGGG
Organism: Bufo gargarizans; assembly: GCF_014858855.1. Classification (NCBI taxonomy): domain Eukaryota; kingdom Metazoa; phylum Chordata; class Amphibia; order Anura; family Bufonidae; genus Bufo; species Bufo gargarizans. Next base: position 299,711,242 of record NC_058082.1, on the reverse strand, counting down.
GTGTCATTTTACATATACCTATGCTGGGTGAGAGAAATATGTTGGTCAAATGCCAACTTTGTATAAAAAAAATTGGAAAAGTTGTCTTTTGCCAAGATATTTCTCTCACCCAGCATGGGTATATGTAAAATGACACCCCAAAACACATTCCCCAACTTCTCCTGAGTACGGTGATACCAGATGTGTGACACTTTTTTGCAGCCTAGGTGGGCAAAGGGACCCACATTCCAAAGTGCACCTTTCGGATTTCACCGGTAATTTTTTACACATTTTGATTGCAAACTACTTCGCACACATTAGGGCCCCTAAATTGCCAGGGCAGTATAACTACCCCACAAGTGACCCCATTTTGGAAAGAAGACACCCCAAGGTATTCCGTGAGGGGCATGGCAAGTTCCTAGAATTTTTTATTTTTTGTCGCAGGTTAGTGGAATATGAGACTTTGTAAGAAAAAAAATAAAAATAAAAAAAATCATCATTTTCCGCTAACTTGTGACAAAAAATAAAAAGTTCTATGAACTCACTATGCCCATCAGCGAATACCTTAGAGTGTCTACTTTCCAAAATGGGGTCATTTGTGGGGGTTTTCTACTGTTTGGGCATTGTAGAACCTCAGGAAACATGACAGGTGCTCAGAAAATCAGAGCTGCTTCAAAAAGCGGAAATTCACATTTTTGTACCATAGTTTGTAAACACTAACTTTTACCCAAACCATTTTTTTTTTTTTTGCCCAAACATTTTTTTTTATCAAAGACATGTAGAACTATAAATTTAGCAAAAAATTTATATATGGATGTCGTTTTTTTTTTGCAAAATTTTACAGCTGAAAGTGAAAAATGACATTTTTTTGCAAAAAAAATCGTTAAATTTCGATTAATAACAAAAAAAGTAAAAATGTCAGCAGCAATGAAATACCACCAAATGAAAGCTCTATTAGTGAGAAGAAAAGGAGGTAAAATTAATTTGGGTGGTAAGTTGCATGACCGAGCAATAAACGGTGAAAGTAGTGTAGTGCAGAAGTGTAAAAAGTGGCCTGGTCATTAAGGGGGTTTCAGCTAGCAGGGTTGAAGTGGATAATGTGATGGAAAAATTAACCCAGCCAGCAAAGGAGCCAATATGGAGAATCACAATACATTAGTAAGTGCCTTCTATTAACTTTCTCTACATGATCAATTATATTTGCTGAAGCGACATACCCCTTTATCTGTGAATGGGGGCCTCAGTCCCTGTAGCTTACCCATGTACTCTATAATGAACCAGAGAATGCCCAGGGTAACCATGGTGATGCCCAGTCAATGAGCTGTATCCCCTACTCTATTATGCAGACATGTGCTTGCTCAGCAGGTTCTGACATCTCAATGTGATTACTAACGATATGAAAATGCCATCTTCTCCGACATGTCAGATGCTTGCTGGTTCACTATGGAGAGGACTACTAGTACCATCCTCTGTTTACCTTGATGCAGCTCGGTCTGGTTGATGCAGCCAGATCTATCACGATCAAATTGCTGGAACATGTTCTTCCACTGCTGAAGATACGTCCACAGAGCCGAAAACCCAAACACGTCAATCCGGCCTGACTGAGTCTTATCAAACATGTCTGCAAAGGAGAAGCACACTTATGTATGATATACAGTTGGAAGCCAAATAGCAGGCAATATCTTCCATACGTCACAGGACTGAACAAAGAAGTAAGTGCTAGTTCTTATTCCAAAATGTCATGAGGGACCACAACGTAGACATCTTCTAATCACTGGAGGTATGTATGAACAACTGGAAGTATAAAGTCCCCCCAGGCAGACCCTCCCACTTCATGACATTGGGCTTGGAGAGAAACACATGCATGCTGGTCAAAAATGCTGTATGACGCCCAGCAAGTAAGGAGCACATGTCTTAGTCTAATTAATAGAAGATGCGGCTCTCCTGATGTCAAGTCAGGTGGGAGGATATGCTTTTATATGGCTGTACCCCAATAGGTTTAAAGTTATATACTAGTGATATAGTGAGAAACAGAAGTAAATGGATCATACCGGACACCCACAAGCATTTCCATCAATATTTCTGATTTTAACTTTCTAGACCTAGAAACTTACTTAACATCATGATGCACGTGTCCTCATTGAACGTCGACCAGTTGGAGTTGACCAAGGCTTGTTTAAGCTCTTTTAAAGAGATGTGACCACTTCTATCGGTGTCAACAGATTGGAACCAGTTAAAAGCTTCTGGCTCTACTCCTGGAGGTAGGTTCCCTGTGTGGAATATATCAGAACAGAATTTAAACTCACTTTACTTCTCTTGATTTATATATTTTCTGTATTCATTTCTCACAGGTTACAAGATTCTCTGCTTGCTGTGGTGTAATAGGAACTTTCATTGCTCACTTGGAATATCTGTCCTGGTCATGTGACGGACATGTGAGGGCACTTTGAAGTACATAAAACGATTATATTGTCTACATTTTAGGTTGTGCAGCCCACAAGGAAACCTGTTGCATCCAAATACAGTGAATGGGGTCTGGTGGGGCGTTCTGGCATATGGTGGATCTGGCACTTCCAGTTTTTATGTACCTAGACCGGAACAAAAAGACAGAAAATACACTGCAGATGTGAAGCTAGCCTTAGAAAGTTATCAGTGCCAGCAGCTACTTTAATCCCAACAGTTCCTCTTCTGTGTTCCAGCCAGTCCAGTGTTATGATCGGGACAAAGTATTGATCCAAATCACCATAGACGTACATGTCCATACATATAAATACCAAAATTCAAGCCAGTAAGCCTGGCCATACACATAAGATCTACGCTGGCTGAATTTGGCAGATTCACAACGTACTGTAAATTGGCAATTTGTATGGCGTCCTCCTATCTCTCCCCATTGCTGATGTCAGAAGTTGGGCATGTTGGATTTCAGCTGCTCTATCCTTTTGTTTTCAAGGAGATGACCTGCCCCCAGAGGTGTCTGGCAGTGTCTATCTCCCCATTCACTATATATGCATGCTTGGCCGAGAACACATACGCATGTGAGGACTGGGAGAGATAGATGTCAGCCGAACGAGCAGTGTACGGCTAGCTTTGGGGTGTAGATTGATAAAAGTGTTGTCAGATAAATGGTTACAAAAAAATGGTGCAAATTGAGGAAGATCTATCAAAACTTTGCATAAACATAACATAAACATACTCCGTGTTGTCATGGGGTTATCTGCAGATATGGAGTTTTTTTTCATACATGGTGGCTCTCTAAAAAAAAAAAAAAAAAGTGGTATCAAATGGAATTGGATATTATTTTCAAACTTACCAGAAGGTCTCTGACCATATTGCCGTTGCTGCGAAGCACCATATGGATTTGTTCCAGATCCCCCATAAGGACCACCTGGAGCTTGGCCACCGTAGGGCCCTCCTGGCCCACCTGGTGCTGCACCGCCGGGTACTTGCTGTCCATAACCATTATTAGACATTGGAGGTCCACACGGTGCTCCAGGTGCAGGTCTCCCATATGAAGGCTGGCCAGATTGACCACTTCCTCCATACTGCTGACCTGCATTATAGTTTACTGGAGGTGCACCAGGGGTTTGTCCTGCAGAGCCTTGGTATCCCTAAAACAAACAAGACAATCCATCAACAAAACCAGTTTATGACTTGAAGAACAACTATTTGTGAGTTCCTACCAGTTACAAATTGGTTCAACTCTGCAAGCAAGCATTATTTTACAGAAGTTTTTCAAAAAAAGGTTCAGCAAAATCTGTTTGCACAAGCTATTCTGCTATCAGATCTGCATTTAATTAATAGGGGGAACTGAGCAAAAGCTGGAAATGCAGCTATATCAGAACAACCACCACCTCCCACTGGAGACATGATCATATGATATTATCAAGAACACGCCAATAAGCCATAGTTAGACACCGACAAATAGTTACATATGACATTATAACAGCTCCAATAACATATTAATGTACTTTGTTGGAAAAATACTTGTTTCAGCAGCTATATATGACTATGTTTATTATGTATATGGTCCCACTGACCTGATGAATGCCGAAAGAATGTGTTTCATGCTTTCCCCATGCTGGTATACCTCAACTATGGTATCCCAATCCTAGGTGTCAGTGATCCTGTACATCAATAGCAAAGACTAGCTTAAAGGGGTTTTCCACTTTATTTTTGTTGTTTCCGGAAACTGCTTGAGGCCTGATAAAAGCACTTACACTCACTCCTAGAGGCTCCGTTCTGCCACCTCTGGCCAGGCCCTGCTACACTAGATTGACCTAGCCAGGCAGCCTTCACCTCCAACTGCTGTCCCTGTGCGCTCGGGAAATCTCGCGCAGGCACAGTAAGGAAGCCGGTGAGCACCCATCACTCACTGCGCCAAATCCTGAACGGGATGGAGCAGGATTTACGCGGCAGACGCCCTGGCAGTAGGAGACCAACGCTGCCTGGCCCTTTCAATCTAGTGTAGCAGGGCCTGGCCAGAGGTGGGAGAACGGAGCCTCTAGGAGTAGGAACAACGCCCCTCCCCTGCACCTAGAGGCTAATTAGCATATTATAAAAGTTCTATTTCTGGGCATAGATAAAAGTAGGAATAGGCTAGTTAGGTTCAGCTGACATTAGCACATCGCTAATGTCAGCTAGTTTAATAGGGTTAATTCTGATGACCCTTTAACTCTTTCTGGTAGGGAGATGGGGAAAAATAGCAATACTGCCACTGAGTTTTTATGTTATAAAATTTGCAGTGTTCATTTTTCGGTATCATCTTTATTCTTTGGGCCAGTATGATTATAGCGATACCAAAAACATAGGTTTTTTTTTACTACTTTTGTGCAATAAAACCCAATTTTTTAAAAAGAAGAAAATATTTTAGCATAGCTACATCCCAAGACCCATAACTTTTTTTTATTTGTATGGAGTTGTGTGAGGACTTGATTCTTGAGGGACGACTTGTAGTTTTCGTTGGTATCATTTTGGAGTAAATAAAACTTTTTTTATTGCTTGTTTTTATGGGGTTTTTTTGCCGACTAAGAAAAATTGCCAATTCTGGCATTTTTTATGGCGTTCACTGTAGGGGATATTTTACATGATATTTCTGTATAGCGGGTTGTTACGGACGTGGCGATACCAAACATGGGAGGGGGGGAATCTTATTTTTGCTATTTTTTTTTTTCATTGAAAAGCGTATATATATATATATATATTTTTTTTTTTTTTTTTTTATTTAAATAAAAAAATTTTACAACTTAATAGTCCCACAAGGGGAGTATAACTGGAAATCTTTTGATCGCTTCTAAAATACAACGCACTATTCCTATAGTGCATTACATTTTAATTTCAGTGCTATACTGTCATTGACCAGAGAGGAGCAGCCTGCTGGAGAACACACAAGGCAGCCTGGGGCCTACACCACGTCCCAGCCTGCCTATACACACACATGGCACACCGCGATATCATCGGCGCACCTCTTTGCTGGGCAATTGACTCTAGCGGGGGTCCCTGGTGAGCTTTATCACTTGGCTATAATAGCCGGTGGTATATACACTCCAGACCCTGCCCAGGGGCTTATTAACCATATGCTAGAGGGCAGGAGGCAATGTTATTTACATGGGACTGTACGTTGGAGGCGCTGAAGGAAGGGCAGTGATGTTATTTACATAGGACTGTATGCTGTAGGAGCTAAGAGGTTATGTACATGGGACTGTATGTTGGAGAAGCTGACGGGAGGGCACGGTCGCACCACTTATTTATTTCTGTTGTTCTGCTCCTTTAGATGGAGGTCTTGCGCTTAGGGCTATCACATCTCTTCTGGGCTTGATCAGGTCTTCAGGTACGTCCTGGATCAGGTGTGACTATTAAAGACACCGTCACATACAATATCCATATTAGGCCTATGTTATTGACTAGGCTGTGTATATACCATCATTGTGTTGTGCTCATAGACTAGGCTGTGAATATATATTTATCACGCTTGTTATATACACGCTGTCTATGGTTACCAAAGACGTAAGCTGTGGATCTCACAAATATCCAGGGAGTACTCTTTGATATTACTGTATCATGCTGTATTATCCCCTATTGGGGTGCTGTATACTCTGTATCACCTTCTGTGGTACATAATTTGGATTGTTGTGAGACACAGCATATGACCTGGTACCCGATAAGTGCTTACTAGCCTTGTGGGGATATGCCCTTCGCTTCTCTGTATACTTTTTTCCATCTTACCCTTTTTCCTACACATTTTAATATATAATAAAGTTGATGGATATATTATCTCCACTGGCTTTTTTGTTATGGCCTTTAGATGAGCAGAACAACAAAAATAATGTAAGTTCTGGATAGGGCACATAACTGACAGGAACAGAGCAGAGCAGACTTCTCTAACAGCCCGGAACGGGAGGAGTGCTGATCCGGGCTGTTTAACCCGTTACATGCCACAGACAATGGCACCCACTGCAGGTAAAGCAGTGACAGAGGGAGAGGATTCCCTCTGTCTCCCATCAGCACCCGGCAACTGTGATCGCGGGGTGCCGATGTGTGTTAAGGCTGGCTGGGGTCTGGTATAGGCCCCAAGCCAGCCTTGTATATTTTCCAGCAGGCTGTGCCTCTTTGGCGCAGCCTGCTGGTCAATGTCGGTAAAGCAATGACTAGAGATGAGCGAATTTCATATTTTGAAATTCGTTTAAACACTTAGTTTGTTGGTTAAAGGAGAATTGCGCTATGGATTCCGTTACCACGGACCATAACGCAATTCATTCCATCATAATAGAAGTCTATGGGCTGCAAAACGGATCCGTTCCGTTTCTGTCATGCAGGGGAGTCCTCTCCTGATACCAAGTCTTCTCCTGCATAATGGAAACGGGACGGATCCGTTTTGCAGCCCATAGACTTCTATTATGATGGAATTAATAATGCCTTTAGAGGCATTTCGTTATGCATTCCGTCATAAAATTGCGTTATGGTCCGTGGTAACGGAATTCATAACGCAATTCACCTTTAACCAACAAACGAAGTGGGAACGAATTTCACAAGCCAAAATTTGCTCATCTCTAGCAATGACATTAAAATGCAAAGCACTAAGCAATCAAAATGTTCTCTGTTATACCCCCCCCCCCCCCTTTGTAGGACTATTGTGGTAGAAAAATAAAATAAAAAATTCCAGTAAAAAAAAATTGCTATAAAAAATAAATAAAAAAAATAGCAGAAGAAAATCAAAATCTACCCTTTATTCCTACATCTGTAAAAACCCACACTACATAACTACATAAATATCATGTATGATATGAACACTGTAAAAAAAAAAAGTTGTAAAATGTAAAAAAAAAAACTATATGTATTTGGTATCGCTGTAATCATAGCTACCCAGAGAATACAGATATTATGTTATTTATACCCAAAAATGAAAGTTGTAAAATTTATAAATGTAAAAACTCCCTCCTAGAAAGAGTTAATAAAAGGTAAATCAGAAAACTATGTGTACCCCAAAATGACACCATTATAAACTACAACTCGTCCCGGAAAAAAACAAGCCCTCATACAGCTGTAGTGATGAAAAATAAAAAAGTTATACCTCTTGGAAGGCAACACTGATAAAAAGGAAGAAAGACGCTTGGTCAGTAAGGACCAAACAGGCTGATCACTAAGGGGTTAAAGGGACCTGCTGCTCTAGCTAATCCTGGACATGTGCAATACTGAAGCAATGTCATGACCTGCGGTATGATGAAACTCAGGAAGTAACAACCAGGAATGATGCTCCATTTCAATGATCTGAAATACCAGCTGGCAGAACCAATCCACCCCTGGGTCTTCCTCACAGATATCCTAGCAGACATGGCCTGTTTCCTTCAGAACAAGGCACCTTTCAGGACTACCCAGAATGCTTGCGAGTAGTGTTGAGCGAACTTGTGTTTTAAGTTCGGCGTCTAAAGTACAGGTTATCGAAGTATCCCGTTATGGATTCTAAATTCCGTTATGGTCCGTGGTAGCGGAAACCATAACGGGATACTCCGATAACCCGAACCCAAACTTTAGACGCCGAACTTAAAACACAAGTTTGCTCAACACTACTTGTGAGATGTAGCAGCACAAGAAGAACATTTCAAATCCAGAGGACAGGTCAGATCACGAGACCACTCATGTACTGACAGTGTCATGGTCTGGAGAAACCAGATGAGAAGACCCCTAGAGATCTCTACTAGTGTTGAGCGAACTTGTGTTTTCAAGTTCGGCGTACAAGGTTCGGGTTATCTAAGAATTCCGTTATGGATTCCGCTACCACAGACCTTGTACACAGAACTTGAAAACACAAGTTCGCTCATCCCTAATCTCTACCCTGTGAGATGCCACCTGTGGGAAATCATTCTTGGCTATCAACTGAAGGTTTTATCTTGAGGAACTTGCACTAATATGATAAAATTGCCACACATATTCCCAGAATATATTTCTACGGATAATAAGCAGAGCAATGGCTAGCCAAACTCCACACCGTCCATGTCTACAGTACATGGAGCAGCGAGCACAGCAGAGCACACTGTTAATCTACCTATGTCTCCCAACATGGAAGTGGACTTTCTTCTCGGAGATGCCTCTTGGCAAAGACATTGGGCCTCATGTATAAGTGGTGCAAATACCAACCATACTAGAACATGGGAATGTGGATACTCTGAGCAGCATCTCCACCTCTGTGTCTATACTAGTATATAGCTGTTATATAGGGGAGAAGGAGTCTCTCTCTCCCTCCCCTCTGTGCCGCGCTGCCAATGAGGAGAGACGAGAGGAGGAGGGGCGGGCACACTGCGCCACCAATGATAGTTAACGTCTAATACAAATACAGGAGACGGTCCCCAGTCTATATGACAGGAAGCTGCGATCAGCAGCACCTGAGGGGTTAACTGCTGATCGCAGCTCCCTGTCAGAGGCAGGGTGCCGGCTATGTGATTCTGCCCTGACACACCCGCCTCCTGTATTAAACGTTAATTATCACTGGTGGCGCAGTGCGCCCTCCTCAGTATTAAAAACATTGGTGGCGCAGTGCGCCCTCACCCCCCAGTATTAAAAACCATTGGTGGCGCAGTGCTCCCTCCCCCCTCGCCCCCCCCAGTATTAAAATCATTGGTGGCATAGTGCGCCCTCCCCCCTCATCCCCCAGTATTAAAATCATTGGTGGCGCAGTGCGCCCCCCCCCATCCACACCCAGTGCGCCCATCCCCAGTATTAAAAACATTGGTGGCGCAGTGCGCCCTTCCACCTCTTCCCTCAGTATTAAAATCCTTGGTGGCAGTGGCCACAAGGTCCCCTCCCCTCCTCTTCAGAAGCTGGCACTGCCACCAATGATCGGAGCCAAAGCAGTGTAATCCTGGGGCTCCGATCAGTTACCATGGCAGCCAGGACGCTACTGAAGCCATGGCTAGAAAAAAAGGGGGTCAGTCAGCACATCCCAGTGCGCAGGTGCAAGTTGCTATGGCTGAAAACACAACATAGAACAAAACATGAAATGCAACAGCTCTCTGCAAACCAAATAAAGCACAAAAATGCATAATAATTGCTAGTGCTTTACTTATAAATTAGATATGCTTGGCAAATCATTTTGTACAAAATTATTTGAGCCTGTCTGCCGCACGTCAAGGCGATCTCTGTAAGGCCTCATGCACACGACCGTTGTGTGCATCCGTGGCCGTTGTGTCGTTTTCCGATCCGTGCATCCTGTCCTATTTTTTTGACGGACAACGGTTCACGGACCCATTCAAGTCAATGGGTCCGTGAAAGAACACTGATGCACACAAGATTGGCATCCGTGTCCGTGATCCGTGGCCGTAGGTTACTTTCATACAGACAGATCCGAAGATCTGTCTGCATAAAAGCTTTTTCAGATCTAAGTTTTCACTTCGTGAAAACTCATATCCGACAGTATATTCTAACACAGAGGCGTTCCCATGGTGATGGGGACGCTTCTAGTTAGAATACACTACAAACTGTGTACAAGACTGCCCCCTGCTGCCTGGCAGCACCCGATCTCTTACAGGGGGCCGTGATCAGCACAATTAACCCCTTCAGGTGCGGCACCTGAAGGGGTTAATTGTACTATCATATCCCCCTGTATCAGGGCTGCCAGGCAGCAGGGGGCAGACCCCCCCCCCCCTCCCTCTATTGTAATAATTTGTTGGTGGCACAGTGTGCGCCCCCCCTTCCTCCCTCTATTGTAATAATTTGTTGGTGGCACAGTGTGCGCCCCCCCTTCCTCCCTCTATTGTAATAATTCGTTGGTGGCACAGTGTGCGCCCCCCCTTCCTCCCTCTATTGTAATAATTTGTTGGTGGCAGTGTGCGCCCCCCCCTTCCTCCCTCTATTGTAATAATTCGTTGGTGGCACAGTGTGCGCCCCCCCCCCCCCCGCTTCCTCCCTCTATTGTAATAATTCGTTGGTGGCACAGTGTGCGCCCCCCCTTCCTCCCTCTATTGTAATAATTCGTTGGTGGCACAGTGTGCGCCCCCCCTTCCTCCCTCTATTGTAATAATTTGTTGGTGGCAGTGTGCGCCCCCCCCTTCCTCCCTCTATTGTAATAATTCGTTGGTGGCACAGTGTGCGCCCCCCCCCCCCCCCCCGCTTCCTCCCTCTATTGTAATAATTCGTTGGTGGCACAGTGTGCGCCCCCCCTTCCTCCCTCTATTGTAATAATTCGTTGGTGGCACAGCGTGCGCCCCCCATCGCCCCCCCCTCCCTCTATAGCATTAACAACATTGGTGGCAGCGGAGTTCCGATCGGTGTCCCAGTTTAATCGCTGGGGCTCCGATCGGTAACCATGGCAACCAGGACGCTATTGCAGTCCTGGTTGCCATGGTTACTTAGCAATAGTACAATTACTTAGCAATAGTACAATAGTAGAAGATTCATACTTACCTGCTGGCTGCTGCGATGTTCGTGTCCGGTCGGGAGCTCCACCTACTGGTAAGTGACAGGTCTGTGCGGCGCATTGCTAAATGAACTGTCACTTACCAGTAGGAGGAGCTCCCGGCCGGACACAGACATCGCAGCAGCCAGCAGGTAAGTATGATGCTTCTACTATTGTACTATTGCTAAGTAACCATGGCAACCAGGGCTGCAGTAGCGTCCTGGTTGCCATGGTTACCGATCGGAGCCACAGCGATTAACCCCTTAAGGACACAGGGCGTACAGGTACGCCCTTGTGCCCTGGTACTTAAGGACACAGGGCGTACATGTACGCCCTGTGCATTTTCGATCACTGCCGTGCGGCTGGCAGTGATCGGAACCCGGTGCCTGCTCAAATCATTGAGCAGGCACCTAGGCTAAATGCGCGGGGGGGTCCCGTGACCCCCCCATGTCGGCGATCGCGGCAAACCGCAGGTCAATTCAGACCTGCGGTTTGCTGCGATTTCTGCAGTTTCTGATGGACCGCGGGGATCAGAAACTTTTGCATTGGTAAAATATAAATGTATCCCTCCCCCCTGCACCCCTGAGTTATTCGAGCACGGTGGGAGGTGCAGGGGGGGGGTTGCGGGCGGTGCGGGCAGTGCGGGCGGTGCGGTAGGCAGGATCGCGATCCCCCGCCCGCCTCCCATTGCGTAATCGTTGGCGTCTAGTGGGTATACCAGGGTGCCAGCACATTGCTGGCACCCTGGTATAAACGGCTGACATCGGTGATGCGATGTCAGCCGTTTAACCCTTTCCATACAGCGGTCCGTACGGACCGCTGTATGGAAAAGGTTAACAGTAAGAGGGAGCTCCCTCCCTCTCCCATCGGGGGGCTGCTGTGCCTTTGCAGTCCCCCGAATGGAGAGGGAGAGAGCTTCCAGGCAGCCCCCCAAGTCCCGTCCTTACCCTTCCCCGTCTGCGCAGTTCTGGCCACTACTGAGCAGACGGGGAAGGTTCCCATGGCAACAGGACGCCTTCTCAGGCGTCCTGCTGTCCATGGTGCTGAACAGATCTGTGCTGAAAGCATAGATCTGTTCAGACAAAGTGTAAGTAAAATACAGTACAGTACAATATATACTGTACTGTATTATGCAGACATCAGACCCACTGGATCTTCAAGAACCAAGTGGGTCTGGGTCAAAAAAAAAGTGAAAAAAGTGAAAAATAAAGTAAAAATCAAAAAACACATTTATCACTGATTAAAAATGAAAAAAATAAAATTCCCTACACATGTTTGGTATCGCCGCGTCCGTAACGACCTGATCTATAAAACGGTAATGTTACTTTACCCGAACGGTGAACGCCATAAAAATAAAAATTAAAAACTATGATGAAATTGGAATTTTGCCCACCTTACTTCCCAAAAAAGGTAATAAAAGTGATCAAAAAAGTCGCATCTACGCCAAAATTGTAACAATCAAACCGTTATCTCATCCCGCAAAAATCATACCCTACCCAAGATAATCGCCCAAAAACTGAAAAAGTTATGGCTCTTAGACTATGGAAACACTAAAACATGATTTCTTTTGTTTCAAAAATGAAATCATTGTGTAAAACTTACATAAATAAAAAAAAAGTATACATATTAGGTATCGCCGCGTCCGTATTGACCGTCTCTATAAAAATATCACATGAACTAACCCCTCAGATGACCACCGTAAAAAAATTAAAATAAAAACGGTGTAAAAAAAGCTATTTTTTGTCATCTTCCGTCACAAAAAGTGTAATAGCAAGCAATCAAAAAGTCATGTGCACCCCAAAATAGTGCCAATCAAACCGTCATCTCATCCCACAAAAAATGAGACCCTACTTAAGATAATCGCCCAAAAATTTAAAAAACTATGGCTCTTAGACTATGGAGACACTAAAACATTTTTTTTGTTTTAAAATGAAATTATTGTGTAAAACGTACATAAATAAAAAAAATTGTATACATATTGGGTATCACCGCGTCCGTGACAACCTGCTCTTTAAAATTACGTCATGATCTAACCTGTCAGATGAATGGTGTAAATAACAAAAAAAAAAGCGGTGCCAAAAAAGCAATTTCTTGTTACCTTGCCGCACAAAAAGTGTAATATAGAGCAACCAAAAATCATATGTACCCTAAACTTGTACCAACAAAACTGCCACCCTATCCCGTAGTTTCTAAAATGGGGTCACTTTTTTGGAGTTTCTACTCTAGGGGTGCATCAGGGGGCTTCAAATGGGACATGGTGTCAAAAAAACCAGTCCAGCAAAATCTGCCTTCCAAAAACCGTATGGCATTCCTTTCCTTCAGTGCCCTGCCATGTGCCCGTACAGCAGTTTACGACCACATATGGGGTGTTTCTGTAAACTACAGAATCAGGGCCATAAATAACGAGTTTTGTTTGGCTGTTAACCCTTGCTTTGTAACTGGAAAAAAAATATTAAAATGGAAAATCTGCCAAAAAAGTGAAATTTTGAAATTGTATCTCTATTTTCCATTAAATCTTGTGCAACACCTAAAGGGTTAACAAAGTTTGTAAAATCAGTTTTGAATACCTTGAGGGGTGTAGTTTATAGAATGGGGTCATTTTTGGGTGGTTTCTATTATATAAGCCTCGCAAAGTGACTTCAGAGCTGTAGTGGTCCCTAAAAATTGGGTTTTTGTAAATTTCTGAAAAATTTCAAGATTTGCTTCTAAACTTCTAAGCCTTCTAACATCCCCAAAAAATAAAATATCATTCCCAAAATAATTCAAACATGAAGTAGACATATGGGGAATGTAAAGTCATCACAATTTTTAAGGGTATTACTATGTATTACAGAAGTAGAGAAACTGAAACTTTGAAATTTGCTAATTTTTCCCAATTTTTGGTAAATTTGACATTTTTTTATGCAAAAAAAAATATTTTTTTTAACTTTATTTTACCAGTGTCATGAAGTACAATATGTGACGAAAAAACAATCTCAGAATGGCTTGGATAAGTCAAAGCGTTTTAAAGTTATCATCACTTAAAGTGACACTGGTCAGATTTTCAAAAAATGGCCTGGTCCTAAGGTGTAAAAAGGCTGTGTCCCTAAGGGGTTAAACTGGGACTCCGATCGGAACTCCGCTGCCACCAATGATCGGGGGGAGAGGGGAGGCCGCACACTGGCCACCAATGTTGTTAATGCTATAGAGGGAGGGGGGCCGATGGGGGGGCGCACACTGTGCCACCAACGAATATTACAATAGAGGGAGGAAAGGGGGGGGGGAGCACACTGTGCCTCCAACGAATTATTACAATAGAGGGAGGCAGGGGGGGGGGGGCGGCTGGCCGCACACTGTGCCACCAACCTATTATTACAATAGAGGGAGGGAGGGGGGGGGGGCCGCACTGGCCACCAATGATATTCAAACTGGGGGGGGTCTGCCCCCTGCTGCCTGGGGGATATGATAGTACAATTAACCCCTTCAGGTGCGGCACCTGAGGGGTTAATTGTGCTGATCACGGCCCCCTGTAAGAGATTGGGTGCTGCCAGGCAGCAGGGGGCAGTCATGTACACAGTTTGTAGTATATTCTAACTAGAAGCGTCCCCATCACCATGGGAACGCCTCTGTGTTAGAATATACTGTCAGAAATGAGTTTTCACGATCTAACTCATATCCGACAGTATATTCTAACATAGAGGCGTTCCCATGGTGATGGGGACCCTTCAAGTTAAAATATACCATCGGATTGGAGAAAACTCTGATCCGATGGTATAAAAGGGACTCCAGACTTTACATTGAAAGTCAATGGGGACGGATCCGTTTGAAATGGCACCATATTGTGTCAACGTCAAACGGATCCGTCCCCATTGACTTGCATTGTAATTCAGGACGGATCCGTTTGGCTCCGCACGGCCAGGCGGACACCAAAACGACTTTTTTTTCATGTCCGTGGATCCTCCAAAAATCAAGGAAGACCCACGGACGAAAAAACGGTCACGGATCACGGACCCCGTTTTTGCAGACCGTGAAAAAATACTGTCGTGTGCATGAGGCCTAAGACGGGAACCTAACACTAAGTTCAACCGGTTAAATGCTATGACAGTGACCATGAAGTTCAGGGGGTGTAGGTTCCGCATGCATGCTGGGCCCCCTATGGCTTTTATCATTTTTGGTGCCAAAATGGCTTCCATTGAATTCAGGGGCTAAAGTACCAACATGCATGCAGAGCAAACTTAGGCTACTTTCACACTAGCGTTCATGGGTCCGTTCGTGAGCTCCGTTTGAAGGAGCTCACGAGCGGACCCAAACGCCTCCGTCCAGCCCTGATGCAGTCTGAATGGAGCGGATCCGCTCAGACTGCATCAGTCTGGCGGCGTTCAGCCTCCGCTCCGCTCGCCTCCGCACGGACAGGCGGACAGCTGAACGCTGCTTGCAGCGTTCAGCTGTCCGCCTGGCCGTGCGGAGGCGAGCGGATCCGTTCAGACTTACAATGTAAGTCAATGGGAACGGATCCGCTTGAAGATGTCACCCTATGGCTCAATCTTCAAGCGGATCCGTCCCCCATTGACTTTACATTGAAAGTCTGAACGGATCCGCTCAGGCTGCTTTCACACTTAGAATTTTTTCTAAGTTATTAATGCAGACGGATCCGTACTGAACGGAGCCTCCGTCTGCATTAATATGATCGGATCCGTTCAGAACGGATCCGATCAAGCGCAAGTGTGAAAGTAGCCTAAGGCTACTTTCACGCTAGCGTTTTTCTTTTCTGGCACTGAGTTTCGTCACAAGGGCTCTATACCAGAAAACAACTGGAGAGCAATCCATTCAGGATGCATCAGGATGTCTTCAGTTCAGTCTTTTTGACTGATCAGGTTGGAACCGCAGCATGCTATGGTTTAATCTCTGGCCCAAAAAAACTGAAGACTTGCCTGAATGCCGGATCTGGCATTTTTTTTTCCATAGGAATGTATTAGTGCCGGATCCAGTGTAGCGTTACATTACTCTACTTCGTGAGATTTCTACCTCCTAACTTCCGGTCGCACTGCTAATGACGTGAGGAGGCGTTCCTGGGTTTTGACGATCTGCGCATGCGCAAACAGACAGTTTATGGAAAATCTCAGCTGAGTTCAGCTGCACACCGGGACACTGCGCATGCGCCAGAGAGCCTCAGTAGGGAAATATTACGGCCCAGTGCGCAAGCGCGGCTAACTCCAGCCGGCGCATGCGCAGTGTCTCGGTGTGCAGCTGAACTCAGCAGAGATTTTCCATAAACTGTCCGTTTGCGCATGCGCAGATCGTCAGAACCCAGGAACGCCTCCTCACGTCATTAGCAGTGCGACCGGAAGTTAAGAGGTAGGGAAATCTCACGAAGTAGGGTAATGTAACGCTACACCAGCATTCAATATAACAGAAAGAATGAGAAAAAAAAAATTTGAAACTGATCCATTTGTCCGTATGACAAATGGACAGACGGATCCGTTCCTGCAATGCATTTTTAAGATGGATCAGTATCCTGATCAGTCTTAAAATGCAATCAGTTTGCATGCGTTTTGCCGTATCAGGCAGCCAGTTCCGGCGACGGAACCGCCTGCCAGAGTCCTCTGCCGCAAGTGTGAAAGTAGCCTTAGCTTTATATACTCATGCTATGAGGCAAACAGGCTGATCAGGAGTGCACGACCAAATAGCAGAGTCTGCCACACCTCCAATACAAACTGCAAAGAAAAAGGTGAAGCCCTGGCTGCCATGGTCAGCTCCCTGCTGCTGTGTGCACTATGCATAGAGCTCTATCAGGTCTATCAGGTCTAAACAGGACAAGGGATTAAAAGATACCAGGCTCTAGCCCCTAAGGGGGCGGGGGGGGGGGGAATAGTTATTAGATAAAAAGTAAAAATAAAAAAGTTCAAAAAAATCCACACCAAAATATTAAGCATAAATCACCCCCTTTTGAAATTTTACATATAAAATATATAAATAATAAATAAACATATCGCATATTGCCACATCCAAAAAGTCCAAACTATTAATATATATTTATATTTTTCTTAAATCTCTGTGGTGAACACCGTAACAGAATTATTATTATTTTTTTATGAAAACGCACAGAATATCAGTATAAGTTCTCGGCTATCGGCCTGAAAGTTCACAGGTTATCTGTAACAGTATCGGTTCTAAAAAAAAATCTATATTGGTTGATCCCTAGTACATTACTTGACTCCACAGAATGCAAATGATTGAACCTGTCACTACGAAAATGCAGTGTAATCTGCAGGATGTTATAGATCAGGGAAAAGATTCAGTAAGGCTACTTTCACACTAGCGGCACAGATCCGTCCTGCCGCTAGTGAACGTGTGCCTCCGGACTGCCGCTCTGTCCCCACTGACTATAATGGGGGCGGGGCGGAGTTCCAGCGGAGGCACGGCAGCGCACAGCAAGAGGCTGCCGGAATAAATGTCGGACATGTCGTAGTTTTATTCCAGCAGCCTTTCGCCGTGCCTCTGCCGGAATCCGCCCCCATTATAGTCACTGGGGACGTAGCGGCAGTCCGGGGGCACACGTTCACTAGCGGCAGGACGGATCCCACAGGCTGTTTACCCGACGGAACAGCCTGCCGGAGGTCCGCTAGTGTGAAAGTAGCCTTACTGAATCTTTTCTCACAAAACTATGTATCAATCTGCTCAGCTCTTCCTGATCTATAACATCCTGCAGATTACACTGCATTTTCATAGTGTGAAAGTAGCCTAATACTTGTATTTCATTCGTTAAAAGGGGTTGCTCAGGATTTTTATACTGATGGCCTAACCTCAGGATAGGCCATCAGTATCTGATCGTGGGGGTCCGACTCCACGGACTCCTGTCGATTAGCTTTTTCAAGAGGCTATAGCCTCTTCCCAGGCCAGAGACGTCACATTTATCAGTAACATGACCTGTGTGCAGCCGAGTCTAAATCAAATGATTGGGGCTGACCTGCAATACCAAGAACAACCAGTATATAATGGACGGCACTGTGGTTAGTAAGCTGTGCAGCTCTCAGAGGAGCACCACCGCATCTTCAAACAGCTGATCGGTGGGAGTCGTGGGAGTCATGGGAGTCGGACCCCCGCTGATCAGATATCAATTACCTATCCCGAGGATAGGCCATCAATATCAAGATCTCTGTAAAAAATCTGTTTTACAAAACAACCTGAAAGGGGTTCTTCAGGTATTTTGTTTAGCATATGGTGCTACCCTGTGGAGGGAAGCTCTTTTATTTAGGACACAATATTTCGCCCTTCTGGTGCCCCATCTCTGTTATACTGGTGTGCACTGTGGGCTCTCCTGCGGCTTCTTTTCCAGTTCGGTTGCATTGACTGTAATATGGCTGAACAGGAATAGAAGCAGCCACATCTGGTAGGGACCTGCGCAGGGGAGCCCGCAGTGCACACCAGTGTAGCGGAGATGGTGAGGGAGTGCGAGTCCTATGTAAGAGCTTCCCTCCACAGGCTAGCACCATATACTAAACAAAATACCTGGCGAACCCCTTTACTTTACCTGGGATTAGGCTACTTTCACATCAGCGTTGCGCTGTCCGGTTTTGAGGTCCAGCACAGGGTCTTAAATACCGCAGCACAAGGCTTCAGTTCTGTCCCCATTTAATGTCAACGGGGACAAAACTGTACAAAGCAGAACGGAGAGCACCAGAATGGATCCTGTACTGGTTTCTTGCCTTCCCACGCTGGACACAAGATCGCTGCAAGCAGTATTTTAGAGTGCGGCATGAGAAACCGAAGAAGCTGGATCTGGCACCAAAAATTATGTCAAAGGTGCTGGATCCGTTTTTTTGTTTTTTTTCCGGACACGATTTATTTATTTTCGATATAATACAACCGGTTCCGTTCCGAATGGATGCAGCCAGTTGTATAATTATAACAGAAGCGTTTTGCTGTGGTTTTGAGAACCGGACAGCAAAACGGCAGATGTGAAAGTAGCCGGCAGCTTCTTTCCAGGACTCCATTTTACTTTAGTAATCCAGTTCTAGAAGGAGATCCACCTGAAGTCTCTCTGACACCCGGCTCCAGCAGTAAGGCCTCCTGCACACGAACATGTGCGCCCCGTGGCCGCGCTGTGGACCACAAATTGCTCGCCGCAATGCACGAACACCGTCCGTGGGGCAGCTGCAGCGGATCGCGGACCCATTCACTTTAAGGGGTCAGCGATCCACCCGTTCCGCAAAAAGATAGGACATGTTCTAACTTTTTGCGGAACGGAAGTACGGGACGAAACCCCACGGAAGCACTCCGTAGCGCTCCCGTAGGGTTCCGTTCCGTGCTTCCGTTCCTTATCTCCGGATTTGCGGACCCATTGAAGTGAATGGGTCCGCATCCGTGATGCGAAATGCACACGGAGCGGTGTCCGTGTATTGCGGATCCGCAATACGGCAACGGGAGGTACACGGTCGTGTGCAGGAGGCCTAATACTGTCTCCCTACCTCTCCCAGGCACCTGTCAGCCTCGCCCCATGCCTCACACACCCTTCACCAACCCTCTCCAGTCACTGCTTTTCCCAGACTTGATATGACAGCTTGCCTGCTTCCATGGCGCCTGTCTGGCAGCCCCTGCTCACCTGGCCGTACGGATAGCTCGTCATGATCACTCCCGGGGGTCTGCGCCGCCGATACACCGGAGTCCTGCTGTCAAAGTTCGGCTAGGAAGTGACAGAGGCAGTCCCTCGCCCTGATTAGTAACTGTAGTAACTGTTGTGTCTAACCTCCATGCATCGTAAGGACCTCTCGACGTCACGTGGGTTTGAAGCAGCCGCGGGATGTAGCAGTAGTTACATCTACATCCCAAGCTTTGGTAGCAAAGATTAGTAATATACTGTAATACAAAGATTACGGTAAGTGTGTAAGGTGAGGCGCCTGGTCACTTTAAAATGGAGCCTTTGAATGTCACGTGTCCTGTGCCATCACAAGGTCTGTACGGTGCATGGAGTTTAGGTACTACCCTGTAGGAAACCTTCAAGAGCTACCAATAAAAGTGATTTTCCGGCTACTCTTTAAGCGCCATCTTTCCTTTGTCAGATTCCATTGAGTATAAGCAAAACCTGGTCTTCACAAAGATGGCGCTGGTTCCGTCTTAATATTGTAATTTAGGAGACGGTTCGCCAACCGCTCAGCGCCCTCTAGTGATAGGATTTGGAACGCCCAAAGGATTTGTGGAAGTGTCGCTCCTCTCGTTCTAACTCCACTCTAGCATCTATCAGCTGTGTGTGCCTGGATGA
The DNA here is from genome assembly GCF_014858855.1 of Bufo gargarizans. Lineage (NCBI taxonomy): Eukaryota > Metazoa > Chordata > Amphibia > Anura > Bufonidae > Bufo > Bufo gargarizans. Next base: position 299,691,140 of record NC_058082.1, on the reverse strand, counting down.
GCTGCACACCTAGAGTCCATAGGAGCTCATACATGAGGAGGGAGGTACAGATCTGTGAAGGGAGGGAGCATGTGGTGTATTCTGGGGATATGGGGGGGTTAATCTGTGAGGGGGCATGTGGTGTATTCTGGGGACATGGGGGGGGGGGGTTAATCTGTGAGGGGGCATGTGGTGTATTCTGGGGACATGGGGGGGGGGGTTAATCTGTGAGGGGGCATGTGGTGTATTCTGGGGACATGGGGGGGTTAATCTGTGAGGGGGCATGTGGTGTATTCTGGGGACAGGACATGGGGGGGGGGGGGTTAATCTGTGAGGGGGCATGTGGTGTATTCTGGGGACATGAGGGTGCAGATCTATGGGGGGGGGGCATGTAGTGTATTCTGGGGCCATGAGGGTGCAGATCTATGGGGGGGGGGGCATGTAGTGTATTCTGGGGCCATGAGGGTGCAGATCTATGGGGGGGGGGGGGGGCATGTAGTGTATTCTGGGGCCATGAGGGTGCAGATCTATGGGGGGGGGGGGGCATGTAGTGTATTCTGGGGCCATGAGGGTGCAGATCTATGGGGGGGGGGCATGTAGTGTATTCTGGGGCCATGAGGGTGCAGATCTATGGGGGGGGGGGCATGTAGTGTATTCTGGGGCCATGAGGGTGCAGATCTATGGGGGGGGGGGCATGTAGTGTATTCTGGGGCCATGAGGGTGCAGATCTATGGGGGGGGGGGCATGTAGTGTATTCTGGGGCCATGAGGGTGCAGATCTATGGGGGGGGGGCATGTAGTGTATTCTGGGGCCATGAGGGTGCAGATCTATGGGGGGGGGGCATGTAGTGTATTCTGGGGCCATGAGGGTGCAGATCTATGGGGGGGGGGGGCATGTAGTGTATTCTGGGGCCATGAGGGTGTAGGTCTGTTATGGGGGGGCATGTGGTGTATTCTGGCGACATGAGGGTGCAGATCTGTGGGGGGGGGGCTTTATGGGGTGTATTGGAGAGGGGGCAGATCAATAAGGGGGGTGTAAGCCTCTGTGTATGGGTCTGGGTGTATCTTGTAGCTGGTGTGTGGTAACAATGATATGTATTCACCCAATAGATTTTGTTCTTGAGAGCAGGCTGGGCGAGCAGAGGGGTTGCCATCCAGCAGAGCCGGAGGAGACGAGCACACAGTGCCCACTGCTGTACAGTCTGATAGCAGGAAGTATGCTGTATGCACCACTACACACTATATATAAGGGCTTGTTGTGTCGCTGCTTGTCATGTCTCGGTGGCAGTCAGTAAACAGAATCTGTCCTAAAGATACAGCAGGATTGTGTCAGAAGAGGTGAAGTCCCGTGTAGGGCTGCAGTGATTAATGGATAACTGGATTCGTTGCCAACGAATCCAGTTATCGAATAATCGTCCCATTCGTTGCTACGCGGGCGGTTTACTTTAAGTCACTGCATCTTTATTTTACCTTACAATGACGCTCCAGTACCAGGCAGAGCGGACGGCGGCGAACGTCACTTACTCATGTGACGCGCCTGCTCCGCCTCCTTCATTCATAAAGTGGGCGGAGCAGGTGCGTCACGTGAGTGACGTTACGCCGCCGTCAGCTCTGCCTGTTACTGGAGCGTCATTGTAAGGTAAAAAAAAGATGCAGTGATTAGTCTGCTGTGAGCAGCGGGGTCGGGGCTGTTATGGGGAGGGGGATCTGGGCACAGGACCCCCTCTCCATAACGGCGCCGCCCACAGGACCCCCTCTCCATAACGGCGCCGCCCACAGGACCCCCTCTCCATAACGGCGCCGCCCACAATTTGTTTTAATATGGCCTTTGAACATAATTTAGGCAATACTCCCTCCGATTCCGCAGCCAATAGGGATTAAAAAAATGAAGGCAAAATAAACTTCATGTCATCTGCTGTGGAGATGGTGACTCTCCCTGCACCGTGCTGCTGTATGAGAGGGAGCTGAGTCCATTCAGGCCCTGCGTCAGACGGAGGACAGGGAGCCTAAGGTCCCTTTCACATGAGCGTGATTTCCGCGTGGGTGCCATGCGTGACGTGAACGCATAGCACCCGCACTGAATCCTGACCCATTCATTTCAATGGGGCTGTGTACATGAGCGTTTTTTTTCACGCATCAGTTCTGCAATGCTTTGAAATCGCAGCATGTTCTATATTCTGCGTTTGTAACGCAGCCCTGGCCCCATAGAAGTGAATGGGGCTGTGTGAAAAACGCATTGCATCCGCAAGCAAGTGCGGGTGCGATGCGTTTTTCACTGATGGTTGCTAAGAGACGTTGTTTGTAAACCTTCAGTTTTTTATCACGCGCGTGAAAAACGCGTCAAAACGCATTGCACCCGCACGGAAAAAACTGAACAACTAAATGCAATCGCAGACAAAACTGACTTGTTTGACCCTGGGTTCACACCTGAGCGTTTTACAGCGTTCAAACTCGCTGTAAAACGCTTAAGACATGAAAACCAATGCTTCCCTATGGGAAGGGTTCACACCTGGGCGTTTTACAGCGCGTACGAACGCGCTGTAAAACGCCCGACGCTCAAACAAGTACTTGAGCTTCTTTGGGGCGTTTTGACGCGCGTTTGTGGCCATAGGACACTGCAGTCAATGACACAAACGCGCGTCTACTATTACAAAAAACGCGCATAAAAACGCGCGTAAAACGCGCGTTTGAGGAACGCTCAGGTGTGAACCCAGGGTTAGTGCCAAAATTGCAACATTTTCACTGAACGCATCCGGATCAAATCCGTCACGCCCGTGTGAAACCAGCCTAAAACTGGACCTCTGGCCACCCTACTTTACCTGCTGAAGTAGCAAACAGCCTGAAAGTTTATTGCAGGCCAGATAACGTCTGTCTGTGTCCTTTTGGAGAGCGCACAGACAGGTGAACTGATGAGCAGAAGGACAGACAGGCCAATGTGTGTGTGTGGGGGGGGGGGGGGGGGGGACTGTATTATTCTAAAGCCAAGTTCAGATGACGTAGTAGAAAGGTATCCTGGCTTGTCTGTGCCGTCTCCCCAATGGGCGGGGTGCGTAAGCGCACTGTGAATACAGCGACTGAACTTGGCCTACATGCACTTGGTTTAAAAACGACATCCCTCATATTTCAGTCACTTCAGCTGTCTTGTGTATGGAGGCCGGGTTACCAGGAACAAGAGGCAAATGGCCAATTTTATATACTTAAAGTATCATTAACCTTATTTTTTTTTATTTTTATTTCTTGTAGGTAAACAAACTGATCAAATTGGTGAAAGTGGCATTACTTTTTTCATATGCAAGTCTGTATTTAATGGATAAAACTGTAAATGGTTCTGAAATGTTGGTAACAAACACTTTATTAATAACGGTTTCTCACTTTTTTTCTCTTTGGTGTTGGGGGGCTGAAAATAGACAACCAAATTTTATTATTGGTCTCTCAGAACATGTCAACAATTTACATTAAGGTGCAGTGTTCTCAGATATACAGACACCCTGCAGTTATATCTGTGCACACACAGGACAAAGGGTATTTACTGAAAAGTTTTTAAATAAAGCATATATTTAATAAATCAAGTATGTGACTTTAATTTTTGTGTGTGTGTGTGTGTATGTGTGTATATGTGTGTGTGTATATATATATATATATATATATATATATATATATATATTTCACACTGAAGGCATCAAAACTATGAATTAACACGTGTGGAATTGTATACATAACAAAAAAAGTGTGAAACAACTGAAAATATGTCATATTCTAGGTTCTTCAAAGTAGCCACCTTTTGCTTTGATTACTGCTTTGCACACTCTTGGCATTCTCTTGATGAGCTTCAAGAGGTAGTCACCTGAAATGGTTTTCACTTCACAGGTGCCCTGTCAGGTTTAATAAGTGGGATTTCTTGCCTTATAAATGGGGTTGGGACCATCAGTTGCGTTGTGGAGAAGTCAGGTGGATACACAGCTGATAGTCCTACTGAATAGACTGTTAGAATTTGTATTATGGCAAGAAAAAAGCAGCTAAGTAAAGAAAAACGAGTAGCCATCATTACTTTAAGAAATGAAGGTCAGTCAGTCCGAAAAATTGGGAAAACTTTGAAAGTGTCCCCAAGTGCAGTCACAAAAACCATCAAGTGCTACAAAGAAACTGGCTCACATGCGGACCGCCCCAGGAAAGGAGCTCCGTTTGAAGGGGCTCACAAGCGGCCTCGAACGCATCCGTCCAGCCCTAATGCATTCTGAGTGGACGCGGATCCGCTCAGAATGCATCTGTCTGGCAGCGTTTGGCCTCCGCTCCACTCAGTGAGCGGACACCTGAACGCTGCTTGCAGCGTTCGGGTGTCCGCCTGGCCGTGCGGAGGCAAACGGATCAGTCCAGACTTACAATGTAAGTCAATGGGGACGGATCCGTTTGAAGATGACACACTATGGCTCAATCTTCAAACGGATCCGTCCCCCATTGACTTTACATTGAAAGTCTGGACGGATCCGTCTGAGGCTATTTTCACACTTAGAAATATTTTAACAATATAATGCAGACGGATCCGTTCTGAACGGAGCCACCGTCTGCATTATATGAGCGGATCCGTCTCAGACGGATCCGCTCTGAACGCTAGTGTGCCTTATAAAGCCTTATTTTCAGCGACAAAAATAACACCTTAAATTAACATATAAAGAAGTCTAGAACCAAACAACATGGGCATTGTTTATTATCCCTGCGCTGCGACGTCACTGTGTGTATAATCCCTGCGCTGCGACGTCACTGTGTGTATAATCCCTGCGCTGCGACGTCACTGTGTGTATAATCCCTGCGCTGCGACGTCACTGTGTGTATAATCCCTGCGCTGCAGCTGACAGAACGGAGATCCCTTCCCCAGGATGTTTGGTCCGGGCTCATTCATCTCCTAAACTGCAGCTATGAAATCCACAGCGTATTGCAGCAAATACAAGCAAAATGGATAAGATTTTACCAAAAATCCACACGGAAATGAACGTACTGTGCACATTTCTAATCTGCACCGTGGTAATATAGGATTTCACCATGTGTAACTGATTGTGGCTGAATTCCACACACTACATGTAGAGTTTAATAAAAATCCACAACAGGTAATCCTCTGTGGAAAATATTTCCATCGGAATTACCCTAGGAATACTGAGGGGGGGGGGCCCTTCCAGCTCTCTCATGGATTGTCACCCAGCTTTCCTGGTCTCCTAGTCCTGAGGAGAACATATAGAGAAGTTATCAGATGATTTAGCCATTCAGGAGTCTTATGGCAGCTCCTAGGAGACCTGTGTGGTATACAGCCTGTCACCCAGCTTTCCTGGAGACCTGTGTGGTATACAGCCTGTCACCCAGCTTTCCTGAGGAGAATATATCTCAGTATGGGAACATATAGAGAAGTCATCAGATGATTTGGCCATTCAGTAGTCTTAGTTCTCATAGGAGCTGCAACCCGGCTTTCCAAGACTCCTGAATGGGTAAATCATATGATAACGTATCTAAATGTTCCTGTACTGAGATATATTCTCCTCAGCAGACCAGGAAAGCTGGGTGACAGACAGCCTGTATACCACACAGCTCTCCTAGGGGCTGCCACCTGGCTTTCTGTGTGGTATACAGGCTGTCACCCAGCTTTCCTAGAAAGGGATAGAACTAAGAAATGGCCGCATGGTAACTGCAGGGATGGAGCACGGTGCAGGAATGGCCACCAGTTGTGGCTAGCAGGAGCTCCGGCCTAATGACGGCAGCAGGTATGCAGCTCCCCGCTGGGTTCATGGCCGTAGCAGGCAGACATCACAAACTTTGAGCCCGGCGGATAAGTGCAGAGCGCATCATTTACCGCGGCAGAGCCGGCCGTGCAGGGACCTGGCAGCACTTGGTGCCCTGGGATGTTGGGCTGCCCGATCATGTCCCCTGCTGTATACAGCAGGAGAAATGATGATGGGCTGATTGTCTTCCCTCCACTTGTCAGCGAGTGCAGCGCCGCTACCTGTGCTACCGCTCTGCCTCCCCTGCACTAACTCCTCTTTTTCAACTACCCTGGAGATGACGCACGGCGACTTCAGCACGCTGCGACCACTAGACGGCGAGAGAGAGTGGGCAAACCACGCTGGAGCCGAAAGCTGAGGGGTCCGGGCAGGGTGGCAGTCTGAGCCTGGGCTCACGTGATTAAAAAAAAAAAAGGTTTCATTTTGCTCACCAGTGGCTGCGCCTGGCTGCTGGTGCGCTGGGCCTATTTTCAAGCAGGGACAAATACCCAGGCGCCAGGACAAAATTCCTAGGCCTGGGATATGGCGAGCCCTGGGTTAACAGCAGCTCAGAGTAGAGACCAGGTCAATGCCACACAGAGTTCTAGCAGCAGACACATCTCTAGAACAACTGTTAAGAGGAGACTGTCAATCAGGCCTTCATGGTAGAATATCTGCTAGGAAACCACTGCTAAGGACAGGCAACAAGCAGAAGAGACTTGTTTGGGCTAAAGAACACAAGGAATGGACATTAGACCAGTGGAAATCTGTGCTTTGGTCTGATAGGTCAAAATTTGAGATCTTTGGTTCCAACCACCGTGTCTTTGTGTGACGCAGAAAAGGTGAACGGATGGACTCTACATGCCTGGTTCCCACTGTGAAGCATGGAGGAGGAGGTGTGATGGTGTGGGGGTGCTTTGCTGGTGACACTGTTGGGGATTTATTCAAAATTGAAGGCATACTGAACCAGCATGGCTACCACAGCATCTTGCAGCGGCATGCCATTCCATCCGGTTTGCGTTTAGTTGGACCATCATTTCTTTTTCAACAGGACAATGACCCCAAACAAACCTCCAGCCTGTGTAAGGGCTATTTGACCATGAAGGAGAGTGATGGGGTGCTGCGCCAGATGACCTGGCCTCCACAGTCACCGGACCTGAACCTAATCGAGATGGTTTGGGGTGAGCTGGACCGCAGAGTGAAGGCAAAAGGGCCAACAAGTGCTAAGCATCTCTTTGAATGAGAAGGTGTGTCCAAACTTTTGGTCTGTACTATGTATATATATATATATATAATTTTATTTTTACATTAACCCCTTAAGGACATAGGGCGTACCGGTACGCCCTATTTCCCGAGTCCTTAAGGACCAAGGGCGTACCGGTACGTCCTAACTTAAAATCTTAATTCCGGCGCCGCTGGGGTTAATCGGAACGGGATTTCGGCTGAAATCATTCAGCCGGCATCCCGTAACAACGCAGGGGGGGGTCATTTGACCCCCCCGTATCGGCGATCGCAGAAAACCGCAGGTCAATTCAGACCTGCGGTTTGCTGCGCTTTTTGCCGTTTCTGATCCCCGCGGTCCCTGACCGCGGGGATCAGAAACTTCAGAGTGCCCGAAATCAATATTGTTAACCCCCCCCTGCACCCCTGCACGATTTGATGGCGGCGGGTGGTGCAGGGGGGGTGTCGCATGCAGTGGGGGCGTTGCGGGAGGCGGGCGGTGCGGCAGGCGGGATCGCGATCCCCCGCCCGCCTCCCATTGCATAATCGTTGGTGTACAGTGGGTATACCAGGGTGCCAGCACATTGCTGGCACCCTGGTATAAACGGCTGACATCGTTGATGCGATGTCAGCCGTTTAACCCTTTCCATACAGCGGTCCGTACGGACCGCTGTATGGAAAAGGTTAACAGTAAGAGGGAGCTCCCTCCCTCTCCGATCGGGGGGCTGCTGTGCCTTTGCAGCCCCCCGATGGGAGAAGGAGAGAGCCCCCAGACAGCCCCCCCAGAACCCCGTCCTTACCCTTCCCCGTCTGCGAAGTTCTGACCATAACTGAGCAGACGGGGAAGGTTCCCATGGCAACAGGACGCCTGATCAGGCGTCCTGCTGTCCATGGTGCTGAACAGATCTGTGCTGAAAGCATAGACCTGTTCAGTGTAAGTAAAATACAGTGCAGAAACCAATATAGGTTCTGTTCTGTATTTTACAGACATCAGACCCACTGGATCTTCAAGAACCAAGTGGGTCTGGGTCAAAAAAATCAAATAAAAAGTGAAAAAAGTTAAGATAAAAAAAAAAAACATTTATCACTGAATAAAAATTAAAAAAATAAAATACACTACACATATTAGGTATCGCCGCGTCCGTAACGACCTGATCTATAAAATGGTCATGTTACTTTCCCCGCACAGTGAACGCCATAAAAATAAAAAAATAAAAACTATGAGAAAATTGAAATTTTGCCCACCTTACTTCCCAAAAAAGGTAATAAAAGTGATCAAAAAAGTCGCATGTACGCCAAAATAGTACCAATCAAACCGTCATCTCATCCCGCAAAAAATGAGACCCTACTCAAGATAATCGCCCAAAAACTGAAAAAACTATGGCTCTTAGACTATGGAAACACTAAAACATGATTTTTTTTGGTTTCAAAAATAAAATCATTGTGTAAAATGTACATAAATAAAAATAAAGTATACATATTAGGTATCGCCGCGTCCGTATCGACCGGCTCTATATAAATATCACATGACCTAACCCCTCAGGTGACCACCGTAAAAAAAAAAAAAAAAAAAACTGTGTAAAAAAAGCAATTTTTTGCCATCTTACGTCACAAAAAGTGTAATAGCAAGCGATCAAAAAGTCATATGCACCCCAAAATAGTGCCAATCAAACTGTCATCTCACCCCGCAAAAAATTAGACCCTACTCAAGATAATCACCCAAAAACTGAAAAAACTATGGCTCTTAGACTATGGAGACACTAAACAATTTTTTGGTTTTCAAAATGAAGTTATTGTATAAAACTTACATAAATAAAAAAAATTGTATACATATTAGGTATCGCCGCGTCCGTGACAACCTGCTCTATAAAATTACCACGTGATCTAACCTGTCAGATGAATGTTGTAAATAACAAAAAAAAAAAACATGCCAAAAAAGCTATTTCTTGTTACCTTGCCGCACAAAAAGTGTAATATAGAGCAACCAAAAATCATATGTACCCTAAACTAGTACCAACAATACTGCCACCCTATTCCGTACTTTCTAAAATGGGGTCACTTTTTTTGGAGTTTCTACTCTAGGGGTGCATCAGGGGGGCTTCAAATGGGACATGGTGTCAAAAAACCAGTCCAGCAAAATCTGCCTTCCAAAAACCGTATGGCATTCCTTTTCTTCTGCACCCTGCCGTGTGCCCGTACAGTAGTTTAGGACCACATATGGGGTGTTTCTGTAAACTACAGAATCAGGGCCATAAATAATGAGTTTTGTTTGGCTGTTAACCCTTGCTTTGTTACAGGAAAAAAAATATTAAAATGGAAAATCTGCCAAAAAAGTGAAATTTTGAAATTGTATCTCTATTTTCCATTGAATCTTGTGCAACACCTAAAGGGTTAACAAAGTTTGTAAAATCAGTTTTGAATACCTTGAGGGGTGTAGTTTCTTAGATGGGGTCACTTTTATGGAGTTTCTACTCTAGGGGGGCATCAGGGGGGCTCCAAATGGGACATGGTGTCAAAAAACCAGTCCAGCAAAATCTGCCTTCCAAAAACCGTATGGCATTCCTTTCCTTCTGCGCCCTGCCGTGTGCCCGTACAGTAGTTTACGACCACATATGGGGTGTTTCTGTAAACTACAGAATCAGGGCCATAAATAATGAGTTTTGTTTGGCTGTTAACCCTTGCTTTGTTACTGGAAAAAAAATATTAAAATGGAAAATCTGCCAAAAAAGTGAAATTTTGAAATTGTATCTCTATTTTCCATTGAATCTTGTGCAACACCTAAAGGGTTAACAAAGTTTGTAAAATCAGTTTTGAATACCTTGAGGGGTGTAGTTTCTTAGATGGGGTCACTTTTATGGAGTTTCTACTCTAGGGGTGCATCAGGGGGGCTTCAAATGGGACATGGTGTCAAAAAAACTGTCCAGCACAATCTGGCTTCCAAAAACCATACGGCGCACCTTTCACTCTACGCCCCGCTGTGTGGCCGTACAGTAGTTTATGGCCACATATGGGGTGTTTCTGTAAACAGTAGAGTCAGGGCAATAAAGATACAGTCTTGTTTGACTGTTAACCCTTGCTTTGTTAGTGGAAAAAATGGGTTAAAATGGAAAATTAGGCAAAAAAATGAAATTCTCAAATTTCATCCCCATTTGCCAATAACTCTTGTGCAACACCTAAAGGGTTAACGGAGTTTGTAAAATCAGTTTTGAATACCTTGAGGGGTGTAGTTTCTTAGATGGGGTCACTTTTATGGAGTTTCTACTCTAGGGGTGCATCAGGGGGCTTCAAATGGGTACATGGTGTCAAAAAAACTGTCCAGCAAAATCTGGCTTCCAAAAACCATACGGCGCACCTTTCACTCTACGCCCCGCTGTGTGGCCGTACAGTAGTTTATGGCCACATATGGGGTGTTTCTGTAAACAGCAGAGTCAGGGCAATAAAGATACAGTCTTGTTTGGCTGTTAACCCTTGCTTTGTTAGTGGAAAAAATGGGTTAAAATGGAAAATTAGGCAAAAAAATGAAACTCTCAAATTTCATCCCCATTTGCCAATAACTCTTGTGCAACACCTAAAGGGTTAACGAAGTTTGTAAAATCAGTTTTGAATACCTTGAGGGGTGTAGTTTATAGAATGGGGTCATTTTTGGGCGGTTTCTATTATGTAAGCCTCGCAAAGTGACTTCAGAGCTGTAGTGGTCCCTAAAAATTGGGTTTTTGTAAATTTCTGAAAAATTTCAAGATTTGCTTCTAAACTTCTAAGCCTTGTAACATCCCCAAAAAATAAAATATCATTCCCAAAATAATTCAAACATGAAGTAGACATATGGGGAATGTTAAGTCATCACAATTTTTTGGGGTATTACTATGTATTACAGAAGTAGAGAAACTGAAACTTTGAAATTTGCTAATTTTTCCAAATTTTTGGTAAATTAGGTATTTTATTATGCAAAAAAATTAATTTTTTTGACTTTTTTTTACTAGTATCATGAAGTACAATATGTGACGAAAAAACAATCTCAGAATGGCCTGGATAAGTCAAAGCGTTTTAAAGTTATCACCACTTAAAGTGACACTGGTCAGATTTGCAAAAAATGGCCTGGTCCTTAAGGTGAAAATGAGCCCGGTCCTTAAGGGGTTAAGGGATCGCTTGACTTTGGGGGTCATTCTCACATATCTCTGCCAGACACCACGTTTAAGGTCCAAACACTGTGCTTTATTGCGGCATATCCATGTGATCATAACGGTACAAAATAAACTCCTGCCCGTCCAGGCACTACCTATACAACATATGCCCCTACTTTACAGTGTGTGAACACATATGGCTTTCTCAGCCTCACAGTCCTGTAAACTACATAAACTATAGGCCAGGTACCTGTTCAGTACCTTTGGAGGGGGGGGGGGGGGTTGTGGTAGTAGTCCTCCCAACTCTGACCTAGGGACCCTTCCACTGCAGGTGTCACGGCGTTCTCCCCCCCCCACCCCCCAAACCTGAGGGAACCTGTAATGGATTAGGGGTGTGGACTGACAGTCTCCCTCTACCAACCTGAGAAATCCAGCCCATACAACTTTAACCAATCTCCAGCAAGCTATGCCTTACTGATGCAGTACTTTTCTGCATTTCAGCTACCTCACCCAGTCAGACTGAACCACCAGGTGAGATACACACCCCCAAGTTCACATCACCAAAATATATATATCCAATTGCAATAGGGCCCATACAGGACACCTACATATTCTTCTGCCCACTACATGGTAACCAGAGCTCTGAAAATTGGCAGGAATGGAGGGTGAGGTGGTAGAGAAGGCCAACTGCACACCCGCCTCACACTACATTCGTATAACATTTTATGTGAAATCAAAGAAAATGGTGGGGGATAAGGCTCTTTTCTATGGAAAGGTTTTTAATCAGTTTTTGATATCTGCAGCATGAAGACAAGCTTCGGATATCAAACACTCAGTGGCATCAGATTGCATAGAAAAAATATACAAGAAAATAATAAAGGTAAATTCTTAATAGTAAAACTATTTACTTAATTGAGAATGTAAGGTATTTAATAACATCAAGAACAGGAGAACCTCTTCCTAACAACTCCTCCTTTCTAGCCTGCTTTATAGTTATTGAGCAGGCTAGATGTATGACCGTGGGGGGGTTACGGGACCTCCTGCTGACAACTCCATTCTAGCATGCTCCATGCTGAACAGGCTAGAATACTGAGACTAGGATGGAGTTGTTAGGAGGTCCCGTAAACCCCCCGGAGTCAGACCTGTGTGAAGTTGGCACCCCATGTTCTTAAATTTCAAAAAGAAATACACCATGCGTTTGTGCTGGTTTGTGCCGCAAAAATGACCGTTTGTGCCAGTTCGGTTCCTGAGATATTGCGCGTTAGATTTTTATGAAGCCCCGCCCATTTTCCACCCCATGTTCTTAAGTTTCAAAAAGAAATACACCATTCGTTTGTGCTGCGTTTGTGCTGCAAAAATGAACGTTTGCGCCGCTTTGGTTTCCGAGATATTGCGCGCTTGATTAAACCCCTCCCACTTTCCACCCCATGTTTTTAACCCTGACTCTAGACCCCCCAGGTGTGCTGCAGCCCCAGTGAGGACGAGGATGACCCCACTTTCCTTTTGTCATCCACGTCCTCCTCATCATTTAGCGATGATGATGAGACCCCCAAGGCGGCGGAGACGCCGCCAGGTGGAGCAAGGAGACCGCCATGCTAGGGACCCTGTGGCCCACACTAGTACGAGAAGCTCTGGGGCTCGTACTAGTTTTCCGGCCCACCAGTTAAGTCCACCGGAGCACGCTGCCGGTGAACTTGTCTGGTATACTCCAGAGCGTTTTGAGCCCGTGATTCCTGATTTTGTAGGCCAACCAAGAATCCAGATTTCCACAGTGGGCTTCACTGAATGCGACTACTTTAATCTTTTTTTCAGTGACCTCTTTGTGAATCTGATGTTGGAGCAGACAAATCTGTACGCCCCACAGTTCATTGCTCAACATCCGGGCTCCTTTTTGGCTAGGCCCGGTGGCTGGACTCCGGTCTGTGCAGCCTCGTGCTGCATATGGGCCTGGTCAAGAAACCTAGTGTCAGGCATTACTGGAGTGGGGACGTCCTCTACCAGACCCCACTTTACAATTATGCAGATAATGCATGTCCCCCACAAGGTGATCCTGCCTATGACCGCCTGTACAAAATCAGTCCTGTCATCGATCACTTTGGGGCCAAATTTGTGCAGGTCTATGTGCCTGGAAGGGAAGTCGTGGTTGATGAGTCTCTCATTGCTTTCAAGGGGAGACTCATTATCCGCCAGTATGTTCCCTCTAAGCGGGGGAGGTATGGCGTGAAGCTGTACAAACTTTGTGAGAGTACCTCACGGTACACTTACAAATTTCGTGTGTACGAGGGGCGAGATTCCCATATTCAACCCCCAGAATGTCCCCCCACTCTGGGTGTTAGCGGGAAACTTGTGTGGGACCTTATGCACCCACTGCTAGATAAGGCTTACCACCTGTACGTGGATAACTTTTATACCAGTATCCCCATAGTTTTATATCCGATTGTCAGTGGCTAAAATGGGGAAGGGGAACATAAATTTAGTACTCCATGGAAGTGTGGTACTCCCTGAAGCAACCAATAATGCAGAGGCCCGGATGATCGGGGCACGTGTCACACTGAGTAATGGTGTCCTTCCGTATCCCCCTTATGTGACACACTCTGCACCTTTTTTGGGTCCGCCCTTCTTTCCAGTATTGGGGACTAGACCTGGAAAGCGTTGGCCAGGGACGATCCGGACGCCTCCAGTTCCCGAGGAACTCTGGCCTGCTCTTTCCCAGTCAGAAAAGATCAGGGCCCTGAGGACTGCCTCATAGAACTGAAGGAATGTCCCTGTGCTGCCAGCGCTCCGGGACAGCACAAAAGAGTTGTACAAGGTAACCTGCACCAAGTAGACCGCAACTTTTTTGTACCATGCCCGGGTTTCGCGCATAGCGTTATATGGCTCGAGGACTTGATCAGGGAGATCAGCTCCTCCCATATACCGATTGTAGTCGACGATACAATCGGGCTTGAGGACCGTTGCTGCGGTACCTCGCACAGGGACAGGGGTGATGCCGTTACCGTGAATTGTGGACAGTACAAGGACATCCCTCTTGTCTTTATATCTGACCAGCAACAGGTTTCCACTGGTAAGTGCACGGGTCGCACCCCTAGGGATAGGTACCTGGAGGGGGAGGGCAGAGAGGCTGCGTTGATTTTTCCTCACGGTCCCACAAGCCAACGTGGATCTGGCGGCGAGAGACTGGAACAAGGGGTTACTAGTATAAAAGTTATCCATGCAAAGATGGTAACCTTTATCTAGCAGTGGGTGCATAAGGTCCCACACAAGTTTCCCGCTAACACCCACTAACACCCAGAGTGGGGGAACATTCTGGGGGTTGAATACAGGAATCTCGCCCCTCGTACACACGAAACTTGTAAGTGCACCCTGAGGTACTCTCACAAAGTTTGTACAGCTTCACGCCATACCTCCCCTGCTTAGAGGGAACATACTGGCGGATAATGAGTCTCCCCTTGAAAGCAATGAGAGACTCATCAACCGCGACTTCCCTTCCAGGCACATAGACCTGCACAAATTTGGCCCCAAAGTGATCGATGACCGGCCTGATTTTGTACAGGCGGTCATAGGCAGGATCACCTTTGGGGGGACATGCTGCATTATCTGCATAATTGTAAAGTGGGGTCTGGTAGAGGACGTCCCCACTCCAGTAATGCCTGACACTAGGTTTCTTGACTAGGCCCATATGCAGCACGAGGCCCCAAAACGTCCTCATCTTGGCTGCACAGACCGGAGTCCAGCCACCGGGCCTAGCCAAAAAGGAGCCCGGATGTTGAGCAATGAACTGTGGGGCGTACAGGTTCGTCTGCTCCAACATCAGATTCACAAAGGGGTCACTGAAAAAAAGACTAAAGTAGTCGCATTCAGTGAAGCCCACTGTGGAAATCTGGATTCCTGGTTGGCCTACAAAATCAGGAATCACGGGCTCAAAACGCTCTGGGGTATACCAGACAAGTTCACCGGTAGGGGGCTCCGGTGGACTTAACTGGTGGGCCGGAAAACTAGTACGAGCCCCAGAGCTTCTCGTACTAGTGTGGGCCACAGGGTCCCTAGCATGGCGGTCTCCTTGCTCCACCTGGCGGCGTCTCCGCCGCCTTGGGGGTCTCATCATCATCGCTAGATGATGAGGAGGACGCGGATGACAAAAGGAAAGTGGGGTCATCCTCGTCCTCACTGGGGCTCTTGGACTCGGAGGCAAGCTGGGCATATGCCGCCTAGAACATCCGGCAGGCCATAGGGGAGTGTGTGTGATAAACTTTATTTGGTGTGCGTGTGTGTGGGGGGACGGGTGTTCGGGATCTTACCCTAAACCTAACAGACAAAAAAAAATAAAAAAAGGCCCAAAAATTTGATTTTTTTTTTAAAATTCAAACTCGTTGATCAGCGGTGGGGCGTGCGATGCGCTAACAGTCAGCGTACGCAGAAAAAAAATATATAATATGCTTGTGCCCCCAAAAAACTTGTGGGGGGGGCGGGAGGGGGGCAAGCTGCAGCACACCTAGGGGGTCTAGAGTCAGGGTTAAAAACATGGGGTGGAAAGTGGGCGGGGTTTCATCAAATCAAGCTTGCAATATCTCGGAAACCAAAGCGGCGCAAACGTTCATTTTTGCAGCACAAACCAGCACAAACGAATGGTGTATTTCTTTTTGAAATTTAAAAACATGGGGTGGAAAGTGGGCGGGGTTTCAGCAAATCAAGCGCGCAATATCTCGGAGACCAAAGCGGCGCAAACGTTAATTTTTGCGGCACAAACGAATGGTGTATTTATTTTTGAAATTTAAGAACATGGGGTGGAAAATGGGCGGGGTTTCAGCAAATCGAGCGCAATATCTCGGAAACCAAAGCGGCGCAAACGTTCATTTTTGCAGCACAAACCAGCACAAATGCAGCACAAACGAATGGTGTATTTATTTTTGAAATTTAAAGGAAACCTGTCACCATGATTTTGCGCATAGAGCTGGGGACATGGGCTGCTAGATGGCCACTAGCACATCCGCAATACCCAGTCCCCATAGCTCTCTGCGCTTTTATTGAGTTAAAAAAACGTTTTGAGTGATATGCTAATTACCTCATATGAGTCCTGTAGCCCGAGATGAGTCAACCGGAAAGGAGCCCAGCACCGCCCCGCGTCCTCCAATTCTCCTCCCTGCTGGGTGACGTCGCATAGCTGGAGCGTCGAAATCTCACGATGCGCGAGCTAGCGCATGCGCAGTGCCGGCATCATGTTCATTCCCTGTGCTGGCATCAGCACAGGGAACGAACTACGCATGCGCTAGCTCGCGCATAGCGAGATTTCGGCGCTCCAGCTATACAACGTCACCCAGCAGGGAGGAGAATTGGAGGACGCGGGGCGGTGCTGGGCTCCTTTCCGGTTGACTCATCTCGGGCTACAGGACACATATGAGGTAATTAGCATATCACTCAAAACGGTTTTTTAACTCAATAAAAGCGCAGAGAGCTATGGGACCTGGGTACTGCAGATGTGCTAGTGGCCATCTAGCAGCCCATGTCCCCAGCTCTATGCGCAAAATCATGGTGACAGGTTCCCTTTAAGAACATGGGGTGGAAAATGGGCGGGGTTTCAGAAAATCAAGCGCGCAATATCTCGGAAACCAAAGCGGCGCAAACGTTTATTTTTGCAGCACAAACCAGCACAAACGCAGCACAAACGAATTGTGTATTTATTTTCGAAATTTAAGAACATGGGGTGGAAAGTGGGCGTGGCTTCAGCAAATCGAGCGCAATATCTCGGAAACCAAAGCGGCGCAAACGTTAATTTTTGCTGCACAAACCAGCACAAACGCAGCACAAACGAATGGTGTATTTCTTTTTGAAATTTAAGAACATGGGGTGGAAAATGGGCGGGGTTTCATAAAATCAAGCGCGCAATATCTCGGAAACCAAAGCGGCGCAAACGTTTATTTTTGCAGCACAAACACAGCACAAACGAATGGTGTATTTATTTTTGAAATTTAAGAACATGGGGTGGAAAGTGGGCGGGGCTTCAGCAAATCGAGCGCAATATCTCGGAAACCAAAGCGGCGCAAACGTTAATTTTTGCTGCACAAACCAGCACAAACGCAGCACAAACGAATGGTGTATTTCTTTTTGAAATTTAAAAACATGGGGTGGAAAGTGGGCGGGGTTTCAGCAAATCAAGCGCAATATCTCGGAAACCAAAGCGGCGCAAACGTTAATTTTTGCGGCACAAACCAGCACAAACCCAGCACAGACGAATGGTGTATTTCTTTTTGAAATTTAAGAACATGGGGTGGAAAATGGGCGGGTTTCATAAAAATCTAACGCGCAATATCTCAGGAACCGAACCGGCACAAACGTTCATTTTTGCGGCACAAACCAGCACAAACGCAGCACAAACAAATGGTGTATTTATTTTTGAAATTTAAAAACATGGGGTGGAAAGTGGGCGGGGTTTCAGCAAATCAAGTGCGCAATATCTCAGAGACCAAAGCGGCGCAAACGTTCCTTTTTGCAGCACAAACCAGCACAAACGAATGATGTATTTATTTTTTACATTTAAGAACATGGGGTGGAAAATAGGCGGGGCTTCATAAAAATCTAACGCACAATATCTCGGAAACCAAAGCGGCGCAAACGTTAATTTTTGCTGCACAAACCAGCACAAACGCAGCACAAACGAATGGTGTATTTCTTTTTGAAATTTAAAAACATGGGGTGGAAAGTGGGCGGGGTTTCAGCAAATCAAGCGCAATATCTCGGAAACCAAAGCGGCGCAAACGTTAATTTTTGCGGCACAAACCAGCACAAACGCAGCACAAACGAATGGTGTATTTCTTTTTGAAATTTAAGAACATGGGGTGGAAAGTGGGCGGGGTTTCATAAAAATCTAACGCGCAATATCTCAGGAACCGAACCGGCACAGACGTTCATTTTTGCGGCACAAACCAGCACAAACGCAGCACAAACGAATGGTGTATTTATTTTTGAAATTTAAAAACATGGGGTGGAAAGTGGGCGGGGTTTCAGCAAATCAAGTGCGCAATATCTCGGAAACCAAAGCGGCGCAAACGTTCCTTTTTGCAGCACAAACCAGCACAAACGAATGATGTATTTATTTTTTAAATTTAAGAACATGGGGTGGAAAATAGGCGGGGCTTCATAAAAATCTAACGCACAATATCTCGGAAACCAAAGCGGCGCAAACGTTAATTTTTGCTGCACAAACCAGCACAAACGCAGCACAAACGAATGGTGTATTTCTTTTTGAAATTTAAAAACATGGGGTGGAAAGTGGGCGGGGTTTCAGCAAATCAAGCGCAATATCTCGGAAACCAAAGCGGCGCAAACGTTAATTTTTGCGGCACAAACCAGCACAAACGCAGCACAAACGAATGGTGTATTTCTTTTTGAAATTTAAGAACATGGGGTGGAAAATGGGCGGGGTTTCATAAAAATCTAACGCGCAATATCTCAGGAACCGAACCGGCACAAACGTTCATTTTTGCGGCACAAACGCAGCACAAACAAATGGTGTATTTATTTTTGAAATTTAAAAACATGGGGTGGAAAGTGGGCGGGGTTTCAGCAAATCAAGTGCGCAATATCTCGGAGACCAAAGCGGCGCAAACGTTCCTTTTTGCAGCACAAACCAGCACAAACGAATGATGTATTTATTTTTTAAATTTAAGAACATGGGGTGGAAAATAGGCGGGGCTTCATAAAAATCTAACGCACAATATCTCGGAAACCAAAGCGGCGCAAACGTTAATTTTTGCTGCACAAACCAGCACAAACGCAGCACAAACGAATGGTGTATTTCTTTTTGAAATTTAAAAACATGGGGTGGAAAGTGGGCGGGGTTTCAGCAAATCAAGCGCAATATCTCGGAAACCAAAGCGGCGCAAACGTTAATTTTTGCGGCACAAACCAGCACAAACGCAGCACAAACGAATGGTGTATTTCTTTTTGAAATTTAAGAACATGGGGTGGAAAGTGGGCGGGGTTTCATAAAAATCTAACGCGCAATATCTCAGGAACCGAACCGGCACAGACGTTCATTTTTGCGGCACAAACCAGCACAAACGCAGCACAAACGAATGGTGTATTTATTTTTGAAATTTAAAAACATGGGGTGGAAAGTGGGCGGGGTTTCAGCAAATCAAGTGCGCAATATCTCGGAAACCAAAGCGGCGCAAACGTTCCTTTTTGCAGCACAAACCAGCACAAACGAATGATGTATTTATTTTTTAAATTTAAGAACATGGGGTGGAAAATAGGCGGGGCTTCATAAAAATCTAACGCACAATATCTCGGAAACCAAAGCGGCGCAAACGTTAATTTTTGCGGCACAAACCAGCACAAACGCAGCACAAACGAATGGTGTATTTCTTTTTGAAATTTAAGAACATGGGGTGGAAAGTGGGCGGGGTTTCATAAAAATCTAACGCGCAATATCTCAGGAACCGAACCGGCACAAAGGTTCATTTTTGCGGCACAAACCAGCACAAACGCAGCACAAACGAATGATGTATTTCTTTTTGAAATTTAAGAACATGGGGTGCCAACTTCACACAGGTGGCTAGAATGGAGTAGGCTGAAGGAGGTCCTCCTGTATTTGCTGTGGCTTAGGCTACTTTCACACTTGCGTTCGGAGTGGATCTGTCTGGTATCTGACTGATGCATTCTGAACGGATCCGCATCCACTCAGAATGCATTAGGGCAGTACGGATGCGTTCGGGGCCGCTTGTGAGAGCCTTCAAACGGAACTCACAAGCGGAGCCCCGAACGCTAGTGTGAAAGTAGCCTTATTGAGTTAATATTGGTCCTCTCTGAGAAGTCCTTAATCTAGTCGGCTGTGGCAGATAAAACTGTGAAATTAAAATACATGCGGTCGGCGTGTGCTCATGCGGTCGGCGAGGTTTTAGAAGTGGCATTTTGATTGACACTTGTGTTTTATTGGCAAAACCACACAGCCATTAATGAGAGTGTTAACAGAAAATGGCCGCGCTGTGTGAACACAACTGTAAAACCCTGAATTTGATCATGTCGGCTTAGAATTACATCATTGGTGTAGGAAATGATAAATGAGCCGGGCCACCCCTCCCCCGCCATTCCTCCTTATTTAGAACTGGTGTAAGTGACTTGGAAGGGGAAGAAGTCTTAGATTTTGCCACAAATCACCTTTGCGAAAAAATCTGCACCAAATATACACCAAAAGGTCGGATATATTTGAAAATAAATGACCCCTTAGTTCTATTTTTATGTATTTGTGAAAACAAGCAGAATGGAATTTTTTCTATTGCATCGATAAAAATATATATGAAAAAATGATATAGGAAATTCATAAATCTAGTAAAACAGTTTCCAGAATTAAGAATGCAAAGAATTTAATAAGTAACATGAAGAACTGGAGGACCTCCTCCTAACAACTCCATTCTAGCCTGCTTTATAGTGAACAGACTAGATTACTGACTCCAGGGGGAGGACCTCCTCCTAGCAACTCCATCCTAGCCTGCTTTATAGTGAACAGACTAGAATACTGACTCCAGGGGGAGGACCTCCTCCTAGCAACTCCATCCTAGCCTGCTTTATAGTGAACAGACTAGAATACTGACTCCAGGGGGAGGACCTCCTCCTAACAACTCCATTCTAGCCTGCTCTACACTGAACAGCCTAGATTACTGACTCCAGGGGGAGGACCTCCTCCTAACACCTCCATTCTAGCCTGCTCTACACTGAACAGACTAGATTACTGACTCCAGGGGGAGGACCTCCTCCTAACAACTCCATTCTAGCCTGCTTTATAGTGAACAGACTAGAATACTGACTCCAGGGGGAGGACCTCCTCCTAACACCTCCATTCTAGCCTGCTCTACACTGAACAGGCTAGAATACTGACTCCAGGGGGAGGACCTCCTCCTAACAACTCCATTCTAGCCTGCTTTATAGTGAACAGACTAGAATACTGACTCCAGGGGGAGGACCTCCTCCTAACAACTCCATTCTAGCCTGCTCTACACTGAACAGCCTAGATTACTGACTCCAGGGGGAGGACCTCCTCCTAACACCTCCATTCTAGCCTGCTCTACACTGAACAGACTAGATTACTGACTCCAGGGGGAGGACCTCCTCCTAACAACTCCATTCTAGCCTGCTCTACACTGAACAGACTAGATTACTGACTCCAGGGGGAGGACCTCCTCCTAACACCTCCATTCTAGCCTGCTCTACACTGAACAGGCTAGAATACTGACTCCAGGGGGAGGACCTCCTCCTAACAACTCCATTCTAGCCTCCTTTATAGTGAACAGACTAGATTACTGACTCCAGGGGGAGGACCTCCTCCTAACAACTCCATCCTAGCCTGCTCTACACTGACCGGGCTAGAATACTGACTCCAGGGGGAGGACCTCCTCCTAACAACTCCATTCTAGCTTGCTCTACACTGAACAGACTAGATTACTGACTCCAGGGGGAGGACCTCATTGTAACAACTCCATTCTAGCCTGCTCTACACTGAACAGACTAGATTACTGACTCCAGGGGGAGGACCTCCTCCTAACACCTCCATTCTAGCCTGCTTTATAGTGAACAGACTAGATCACTGACTCCAGGGGGAGGACCTCCTCCTAACAACTCCATTCTAGCCTGCTCTACACTGAACAGGCTAGATTACTGACTCCAGGGGGAGGACCTCCTCCTAACAACTCCATTCTAGCCTGCTTTATAGTGAACAGACTAGATTACTGACTCCAGGGGGAGGACCTCCTCCTAGCAACTCCATCCTAGCCTGCTTTATAGTGAACAGACTAGAATACTGACTCCAGGGGGAGGACCTCCTCCTAGCAACTCCATCCTAGCCTGCTTTATAGTGAACAGACTAGAATACTGACTCCAGGGGGAGGACCTCCTCCTAACAACTCCATTCTAGCCTGCTCTACACTGAACAGCCTAGATTACTGACTCCAGGGGGAGGACCTCCTCCTAACACCTCCATTCTAGCCTGCTCTACACTGAACAGACTAGATTACTGACTCCAGGGGGAGGACCTCCTCCTAACAACTCCATTCTAGCCTGCTTTATAGTGAACAGACTAGAATACTGACTCCAGGGGGAGGACCTCCTCCTAACACCTCCATTCTAGCCTGCTCTACACTGAACAGGCTAGAATACTGACTCCAGGGGGAGGACCTCCTCCTAACAACTCCATTCTAGCCTGCTTTATAGTGAACAGACTAGAATACTGACTCCAGGGGGAGGACCTCCTCCTAACAACTCCATTCTAGCCTGCTCTACACTGAACAGCCTAGATTACTGACTCCAGGGGGAGGACCTCCTCCTAACACCTCCATTCTAGCCTGCTCTACACTGAACAGACTAGATTACTGACTCCAGGGGGAGGACCTCCTCCTAACAACTCCATTCTAGCCTGCTCTACACTGAACAGACTAGATTACTGACTCCAGGGGGAGGACCTCCTCCTAACACCTCCATTCTAGCCTGCTCTACACTGAACAGGCTAGAATACTGACTCCAGGGGGAGGACCTCCTCCTAACAACTCCATTCTAGCCTCCTTTATAGTGAACAGACTAGATTACTGACTCCAGGGGGAGGACCTCCTCCTAACAACTCCATCCTAGCCTGCTCTACACTGACCGGGCTAGAATACTGACTCCAGGGGGAGGACCTCCTCCTAACAACTCCATTCTAGCTTGCTCTACACTGAACAGACTAGATTACTGACTCCCGGGGGAGGACCTCATTGTAACAACTCCATTCTAGCCTGCTCTACACTGAACAGACTAGATTACTGACTCCAGGGGGAGGACCTCCTCCTAACACCTCCATTCTAGCCTGCTTTATAGTGAACAGACTAGATCACTGACTCCAGGGGGAGGACCTCCTCCTAACAACTCCATTCTAGCCTGCTCTACACTGAACAGGCTAGATTACTGACTCCAGGGGGAGGACCTCCTCCTAACAACTCCATTCTAGCCTGCTCTACACTGAACAGACTAGATTACTGACTCCAGGGGGAGGACCTCCTCCTAACAACTCCATTCTAGCCTGCTCTACACTGAACAGCCTAGATTACTGACTCCAGGGGGAGGACCTCCTCCTAACACCTCCATTCTAGCCTGCTCTACACTGAACAGACTAGATTACTGACTCCAGGGGGAGGACCTCCTCCTAACAACTCCATTCTAGCCTGCTCTACACTGAACAGACTAGATTACTGACTCCAGGGGGAGGACCTCCTCCTAACACCTCCATTCTAGCCTGCTCTACACTGAACAGGCTAGAATACTGACTCCAGGGGGAGGACCTCCTCCTAACAACTCCATTCTAGCCTTCTTTATAGTGAACAGACTAGATTACTGACTCCAGGGGGAGGACCTCCTCCTAACAACTCCATCCTAGCCTGCTCTACACTGACCGGGCTAGAATACTGACTCCAGGGGGAGGACCTCCTCCTAACAACTCCATTCTAGCCTCCTTTATAGTGAACAGACTAGATTACTGACTCCAGGGGGAGGACCTCCTCCTAACAACTCCATCCTAGCCTGCTCTACACTGACCGGGCTAGAATACTGACTCCAGGGGGAGGACCTCCTCCTAACAACTCCATTCTAGCCTGCTCTACACTGAACAGACTAGATTACTGACTCCAGGGGGAGGACCTCATTGTAACAACTCCATTCTAGCCTGCTCTACACTGAACAGACTAGATTACTGACTCCAGGGGGAGGACCTCCTCCTAACACCTCCATTCTAGCCTGCTTTATAGTGAACAGGCTAGATTACTGACTCCAGGGGGAGGACCTCCTCCTAACACCTCCATTCTAGCCTGCTTTATAGTGAACAGACTAGATCACTGACTCCAGGGGGAGGACCTCCTCCTAACAACTCCATTCTAGCCTGCTCTACACTGAACAGGCTAGATTACTGACTCCAGGGGGAGGACCTCCTCCTAACAACTCCATTCTAGCCTGCTCTACACTGAACAGACTAGATTACTGACTCCAGGGGGAGGACCTCATTGTAACAACTCCATTCTAGCCTGCTCTACACTGAACAGACTAGATTACTGACTCCAGGGGGAGGACCTCCTCCTAGCAACTCCATTCTAGCCTGCTCTACACTGAACAGACTAGATTACTGACTCCAGGGGGAGGACCTCCTCCTAACAACTCCATTCTAGCCTGCTCTACACTGAACAGACTAGATTACTGACTCCAGGGGGAGGACCTCCTCCTAACACCTCCATTCTAGCCTGCTTTATAGTGAACAGACTAGAATACTGACTCCAGGGGGAGGACCTCCTCCTAACAACTCCATTCTAGCCTGCTTTATAGTGAACAGACTAGATTTCTGACTCCAGGGGGAGGACCTCCTCCTAACAACTCCATTCTAGCCTGCTTTATAGTGAACAGACTAGAATACTGACTCCAGGGGGAGGACCTCCTCCTAACAACTCCATTCTAGCGTGCTCTACACTGAACAGACTAGATTTCTGACTCCAGGGGAGGACCTCCTCCTAACAACTCCATTCTAGCCTGCTCTACACTGAACAGACTAGATTTCTGACTCCAGGGGAGGACCTCCTCCTAACAACTCCATTCTAGCCTGCTTTATAGTGAACAGACTAGATTTCTGACTCCAGGGGAGGACCTCATTGTAACAACTCCATTCTAGCCTGCTCTACACTGAACAGACTAGATTACTGACTCCAGGGGGAGGACCTCCTCCTAACACCTCCATTCTAGCCTGCTTTATAGTGAACAGACTAGATTTCTGACTCCAGGGGGAGGACCTCCTCCTAACAACTCCATTCTAGCCTGCTTTATAGTGAACAGACTAGAACAGGGATGGCAAACCTGTGGCTCTCCAGCTGTTGTAAAACTACAACTCCCACCATGCCCTGCTGTAGGATCATAGCTGTAGGCAGTCTGGGCATGCTGGGAGTTGTAGTTTTGCAACAGCTGGAGAGCCTCAGGTTGGCCATCCCTGGACTAGAATACTGACTCCAGGGGGAGGACCTCCTCCTAGCAACTCCATTCTAGCCTGCTTTATAGTGAACAGACTAGAACAGGGATGGCAAACCTGTGGCTCTCCAGCTGTTGTAAAACTACAACTCCCACCATGCCCTGCTGTAGGATCATAGCTGTAGGCAGTCTGGGCATGCTGGGAGTTGTAGTTTTGCAACAGCTGGAGAGCCTCAGGTTGGCCATCCCTGGACTAGAATACTGACTCCAGGGGGAGGACCTCCTCCTAGCAACTACATTCTAGCCTGCTTTATAGTGAACAGACTAGATTTCTGACTCCAGGGGGAGGACCTCCTCCTAACAACTCCATTCTAGCCTGCTCTACACTGAACAGACTAGATTACTGACTCCAGGGGGAGGACCTCCTCCTAACAACTCCATCCTAGTCTTCTCCACAGTGAACAGACTAGATTACTGACTCCAGGGGGAGGACCTCCTCCTAACAACTCCATCCTAGTCTTCTCCACAGTGAACAGACTAGATTACTGACTCCAGGGGGAGGACCTCCTCCTAACAACTCCATCCTAGTCTTCTCCACAGTGAACAGACTAGATTACTGACTCCAGGGGGAGGACCTCATTGTAACAACTCCATTCTAGCCTGCTCTACACTGAACAGACTAGATTACTGACTCCAGGGGGAGGACCTCCTCCTAACAACTCCATTCTAGCCTGCTCTACACTGAACAGACTAGATTTCTGACTCCAGGGGGAGGACCTCATTGTAACAACTCCATTCTAGTCTCAACCCACACAGCTCCTCCTCCTCCACAAGCTCCTGCAGTCTGGGTGTATAAGCACTGCCCACACTTGAACATGTGACCACGAAGGAGCATGTGACCAGTGACGTCACAGACCTCATTCTAACAACTCCACTCTAGCATCTACCACACGTGTAGTGATAGCAGGCTACAGTCCCGGTGCCCGAGGTCCCCGTACACCTGCACAATGGTCCGGAAGCTGAAGTACCATGAGCAGAAGCTGCTGAAGAAGGTGGACTTCATCAACTGGGAGGTGGACAACAATGTGAGTGAGCTGAGGGTGCTGAGGAAATACCACCTGGACCGACGGGAGGACTACACCACGTACAACAAGCTGAGCAGGAGTGTCCGGGAGCTGGCGCACAAGATCAAAGACCTGGAGGAGAAGGATGCCTTCCGGGCCCAGAGCACTGGCAGGCTGCTGGAGAAGCTCTACACCATGGGCCTGGTGCCCACCAAGCAGAGCCTGCAGCTGTGTGACACTGTGTCTGCCTCGTCCTTCTGCAGGAGGCGCCTGCCCTCAGTGGTGGTCAGGCTGCGGATGGCCCAGAACCTGAAGACCGCCATCACCTTCATAGAGCAGGGGCACATCCGTGTGGGGACCGAGGTGGTGACCGATCCTGCCTACCTGGTCACCAGGAGCATGGAGGACTTCATCACCTGGGTGGACTCTTCCAAGATCAAGAAGCATGTGGTGGAGTACAACGAGGAGAGGGACGATTTTGATCTTGGTGCATAGGACATTACTGCCACAGACTGGCCATGTGCTGATCCCTATGTTATCCCGGCCCCCCCTAGAGCTGTAATAAAGGGTTTGACAGTTTTTGTAAATTGTATCCGCTTGATCATCTGACTACCATGGGATATGTGATGGTCATTAATGTTGAATGCTTGGGGGAGGCTTTCTGGGATTGTAATGTTCGTGCTCTTTCCTCGGGACACACCTCAATATCTTATTGGCGGGGGTCCGACAACCTGCACCCTTTACGATCAACTGTTCTGCAGTAGCTCCAGAGGCAAAATGATGCAGAGTAGCTGATCGGTAGGGTACAGGGTGTTGGGCCCCATTCAATAAGCTATTGAGGTCTATTCTGGTAATAGGCTGTCAATATAAAAATCCAGGAAAACCCTTTAAGTTGGGACAGAGGTCCTTGGTATTGGAGGGGGCTCTTATTAAAGGGTTGGCTATCTTTTGGGGGCTTCCACTGGAAGGATGTTTAGGCTACTTTCACATCTGCGTTCTTGCTGGACCAGTCATGGGTCAGCAAAAAACGCTTCCGTCACGATAATACAACCATCTGCATCCGTTATGAATGGATCCGGTTGTATTATCTGTAACATAGCCAAGACTGTTTTTGTGTTTGAGAAAACGGACACTGTTGACTTGCATTGTGTGTCAGGACGGATCCGTCTTGCTCTACCTCCCATGCCGGACAGAAAAAACACTGCTTGCAGCGTTTTTCTGTCCGCGATGGGGACGCAACCAAATGGAACTGAATGCATTCTAATGCACTCCGTTCAGTTTTGTCCCCATTGACAATGAATGAGGACAAAACGGAAGCGTTTTCCTCCGGTATTGAGCCCCTATGAAGGATCTGAATACCGGGAAGGAGATACGCAAATGTGTAAGTAGCCTAGCAATGCTCTAAAATAATGAAAGTAATAATCGCCTCACAGATTCCACCACCCGCTGATCCAGTGTCACCGGGCACTCCCTGCACCATCTTTCCGCACAGGGAATGCCTTCTCAGCCAATCACTCGCTGCAGTGTTGACCCATCTCCACTAGTTATTGGCTGAGTGGGCATTTCCTATATGTGGCGAGCAGCAGGGACCCAGGCTGGTACGGCGAGATGAGAATTGGTTCTATGTGCCAGAGAACAGGAGGCAATGAAATAAAGTGAAAACCAGCACTCTCCTTATAAATGGCCTTCTGGTCTGGCAGCTGTTCATAATTCATGTACTAGCGCCACAGTGTATAATGCAGGCACTGCCTGGCAGTTTGGGAGTTAAATCCCACTGTCTTCCTGCTGAAGCAACATAGCTGGTTTAGTTGCTCGCTCCCCCCTCCCTTGGGGGGGCAGGGTAATAGGTGAAGACACCACCCTTGGAGGGTCATCCCTGTGTCTTGCCTCTTAGTCTCCGGCACCTCTGGAAGGAAGCTTCCTTAGGCCTCTTTCACACTTGCGTTGTCCGGATCCGGCGTGTACTCCACTTGCTGGAATTACACACCGGATCCGGAAAAACGCAAGTGAACTGAAAGCATTTGAAGACTGATCCGTCTTCAAAATGCTTTCAGTGTTACTATGGCACCCAGGACGCTATTAAAGTCCTGGTTGCCATAGTAGTTGTGGGGAGCGGGGGAGCAGTATACTTACAGTCCGCGCGGCTCCCGGGGCGCTCCAGAATGACGTCAGATCACCCCATGCGCATGGATGACATGTCCATGCGATCACTTCATCCATGTGCGTGGGGCGCCCTGACGTCACTCTAAAACGCCCCGGGAGCTGCGCGGACGGTAAGTATGCTACTCCCCCGCTCCCCACTACACTTTACCATGGCTGCCAGGACTTTAGCGTCCCGACAGCCATGGTAACCATTGAGAAAAAGCTAAACGTCGGATCCGGCAATGCGCCGAAACGACGTTTAGCTTAAGGCCGGATCCGGATTAATGCCTTTCAATGGGCATTAATTCCGGATCCGGCCTTGCGGCAAGTGTTCAGGATTTTTGGCCGGAGCAAAAAGCGCAGCATGCTGCGGTATTTTCTCCGGCCAAAAAACGTTCTGTTCCGGAACGAAAGACATCCTGATGCATCCTGAACGGATTTCTCTCCATTCAGAATGCATTAGGATAAAACTGATCAGGATTCTTCCGGCATAGAGCCCCAACGACGGAACTCTATGCCGGAAGAAAAGAACGCAAGTGTGAAAGAGCCCTAACAAGGTATGGCCGACGACAGAGCCCTCCTGGCAGTCCTAGCTGCTAGAATCCAGGAAAACCCAGTTTTCCTAACATCCCTCATTGCTGGCTTGCAGGAGCCCCTCCTGCTATGCCTGCAGGGGACTCTTTAGTTTTCTGGCTGCCCTAAACGGCGTGCTAGAGCCCCAGCCAGACTCAGCTCTCTACCCCCCCCCCCCCCCCTTCCTCCTCCACGTGTGAGAGTTTTGGGAAGGGGGGGGGGCGCAGCCTCCAGCGTGTGTGCAGCAGTGTTATCAGCTCAGCCTGCAGCAGTTCTGGTCTCCCACCCTCTGCTTCTTTCATTAACCCCCGAGATTCCTCTGTCCCCTTGCCTGAGCTAGTGCCTAGTAACACTGCTAGTGTGCCCACATCTGCTGTGATCTCTGCCCCCACTCCGGCTCTGGCACTAAGTGCCCAGGCATCCCAGGTCCCTGGAGTGCAGCATACAGCTGCGCTCACCTGTGTTAGTGAACGGGGTAGCGATGTTTCCAGAGAGCTGGCCGGTGTTCCGGAATTTTCTGCTACCCGGAATATTTTGCTACCCACGTCACTACCGGAAGTGACGTGGGAGGTGTGTCACTAACCTCGGCTCCTCGTTGGCTCTGCCGGGGGTTTGGTGGCGCAGGCGCGGAGGATTCAGCCGTAGCGTGAACGCGCCGAAGGTAGCAGAAAATTCCGGGCCACTGCGCATGCGCGAGAAAGACTGCCGAACGTAGCAGAAAATTCCGGCTTCGCGCATGCTCAGTGGGCCGGAATTTTCTGCTACCTTCGGCTTCTACTGCGCCTGCGCCGAACCGTCTTGTTTAGCAAGCAGAAGGTAGCAGAAGATTTCGGTCTACTGCGCATGCACGAAGCCGGAATTTTCTGCTACCTTCGGCTCCTACTGCGCCTGCGCCCAGGACCAATAAGATTTGAACTACTCTAGGCGTATGGGGCACTATGGGTGGCACTGATATAGGGCACTATAGCTGACACTGATATGGGGGCACTATAGCTGGCACTGATATGGGGCACTATAGCTGACACTGATATGGGGGCACTATGGGTGACACTGATATAGGGGCACTATGGCTGGCACTGATATGGGGCACTATGGCTGGCACTGATATGGGGCACTATGGCTGGCACTGATATGGGGCACTATGGCTGGCACTGATATGGGGCACTATGGCTGGCACTGATATGGGGCACTATGGCTGGCACTGATATGGGGCACTATGGCTGGCACTGATATGGGGCACTATGGCTGGCACTGATATGGGGCACTATGGCTGGCACTGATATGGGGCACTATGGCTGGCACTGATATGGGGCACTATGGCTGGCACTGATATGGGGCACTATGGCTGGCACTGATATGGGGCACTATGGCTGGCACTGATATGGGGCACTATGGCTGGCACTGATATGGGGCACTATGGCTGGCACTGATATGGGGCACTATGGCTGGCACTGATATGGGGCACTATGGCTGGCACTGATATGGGGCACTATGGCTGGCACTGATATGGGGCACTATGGCTGGCACTGATATGGGGCACTATGGCTGGCACTGATATGGGGCACTATGGCTGGCACTGATATGGGGCACTATGGCTGGCACTGATATGGGGCACTATGGCTGGCACTGATATGGGGCACTATGGCTGGCACTGATATGGGGCACTATGGCTGGCACTGATATGGGGCACTATGGCTGGCACTGATATGGGGCACTATGGCTGGCACTGATATGGGGCACTATGGCTGGCACTGATATGGGGCACTATGGCTGGCACTGATATGGGGCACTATGGCTGGCACTGATATGGGGCACTATGGCTGGCACTGATATGGGGCACTATGGCTGGCACTGATATGGGGCACTAGGGCTGGCACTGATATGGGGCACTAGGGCTGGCACTGATGTAAGGCACTATAGCTGACACTGATGTAAGGCACTATAGCTGACACTGATGTAAGGCACTATAGCTGACACTGATGTAAGGCACTATAGCTGACACTGATGTAAGGCACTATAGCTGACACTGATGTAAGGCACTATAGCTGACACTGATGTAAGGCACTATAGCTGACACTGATGTAAGGCACTATAGCTGACACTGATGTAAGGCACTATAGCTGACACTGATGTAAGGCACTATAGCTGACACTGATATGGGGGCACTATGGGTGACACTGATATAGGGGCACTATGGCTGACACTGATATGGGGCACTGATGGTACACATTTTTAGTAGAGAAGACATAATCTACATCACAATCCATCAGCATCACTGACTGAGGCACACGGCCACATAAATTCCATTGGTATACCGGTGTTCCGGAATTTTCTGCTACCCGGAATATTTTGCTACTCACGTCACTTCCGGTAGTGACGTGGGAGGTGTGTCACTCACCTCGGCTCCTCAATGGTCTGCCAGGGGTTTGGTGGCGCAGGTGCGGAGGATTCACCCGTAGCGTGAACGCGCTGAAGGTAGCAGAAAATTCCGGGCCACTGCGCATGCGCGAGAAAGACTGCCGAACGTAGCAGAAAATTCCGGCTTCGCGCATGCTCAGTGGGCCGGAATTTTCTGCTACCTTCGGCTTCTACTGCGCCTGCGCCGAACCGTCTTGTTTAGCAAGCAGAAGGTAGCAGAAGATTCCGGTCTACTGCGCATGCACGAAGCCGGAATTTTCTGCTACCTTCGGCTCCTACTGCGCCTGCGCCCAGGACCAATAAGATTTGAACTACTCTAGGCGTATGGGGCACTATGGGTGGCACTGATATAGGGCACTATAGCTGACACTGATATGGGGGCACTAGAGCTGGCACTGATATGGGGCACTATAGCTGACACTGATATGGGGGCACTATGGGTGACACTGATATAGGGGCACTATGGCTGGCACTGATATGGGGCACTATGGCTGGCACTGATATGGGGCACTATGGCTGGCACTGATATGGGGCACTATGGCTGGCACTGATATGGGGCACTATGGCTGGCACTGATATGGGGCACTATGGCTGGCACTGATATGGGGCACTATGGCTGGCACTGATATGGGGCACTATGGCTGGCACTGATATGGGGCACTATGGCTGGCACTGATATGGGGCACTATGGCTGGCACTGATATGGGGCACTATGGCTGGCACTGATATGGGGCACTATGGCTGGCACTGATATGGGGCACTATGGCTGGCACTGATATGGGGCACTAGGGCTGGCACTGATGTAAGGCACTATAGCTGACACTGATGTAAGGCACTATAGCTGACACTGATGTAAGGCACTATAGCTGACACTGATATGGGGGCACTATGGGTGACACTGATATAGGGGCACTATGGCTGACACTGATATGGGGCACTGATGGTACACATTTTTAGTAGAGAAGACATAATCTACATCACAATCCATCAGCATCACTGACTGAGGCACACGGCCACATAAATTCCATTGGTATACCGGTGTTCCGGAATTTTCTGCTACCCGGAATATTTTGCTACTCACGTCACTTCCGGTAGTGACGTGGGAGGTGTGTCACTCACCTCGGCTCCTCAATGGTCTGCCAGGGGTTTGGTGGCGCAGGCGCGGAGGATTCACCCGTAGCGTGAACGCGCTGAAGGTAGCAGAAAATTCCGGGCCACTGCGCATGCGCGAAAAAGACAGCCGAACGTAGCAGAAAATTCCGGCTTCGCGCATGCGCAGTGGGCCATAATTTTCTGCTACCTTCGGCTCCTACTGCGCCTGTGCCGAGCCGTCTTGTTTAGCAAGCAGAAGATTCCGGACCACTGCGCATGCGCGAAAAATACGACTTGGCGCAGGCGTAGTAGCGCCGAGTCAGTTAAATGGCTCGCAAATTTTTACAGGTCCATGAGCAAGCGCGAGTATAACAGGCTCGCTTGCTGCACTGAGGTTAAAATGACAGGCCACGGCACATGCGCGCCTAGAGTAGTTCAAATCTTATTGGTCCTGGGGAAGTTTAAATCTCATTGGCCCTGGGGAAGTTTAAATCTTATTGGCCAGTGTGCAATCTTAAATTAACTGCCCGTTGCTGGATCGAGCCCTGTTGCAGCACACTGTATTAGGGGAGCAGTATGTGGCAGCAAACTGTAGTAGGTGAGCAGTATGTGGCAGCACACTGTTGTAGGGGAGCAGTATGTGGCAGCACACTGTAGTAGGGGAGCACACACTGTAGTAGGGGAGCAGTATGTGGCAGCACACTGTAGTAGGGGAGCAGTATGTGGCAGCACACTATAGTAGGGGAGCAGACATAGATTTATTTCCTTCTTGCTCCCGCCTCATCTTGGTGCCATAACTGTATCGTGCCCACAAAGATTAGAGTTATATCACCACAGTCACGCTAAAAATAATATCTCCACACAGATATGGCCAACCCCAAGATAATAGCGCATGTGCAGTGGCCCGGAATTTAATGCTACCTTCGGCTCAGCGCATTTTGCGACTGTGCCTGCGCCGAGCCGTCTTTTTCAGCATATGCGCAGTGGGCCGGAATTTTCTGCTACCTTCGACTCCTACTGCACCTGCGCCGAGCCGTCTTTTTTAGCAAACTGAAGATACCAGAACATTCCGGGCCACTGCACATGCGCGGAAAAAGACAGCTTGGCGCAGGCGCAGTAGCGCCGAGTCCAGTTAACAAAATACGAATATCTAGACCTCTTCAGCACCTCTGTGACGTTTACTTGACAGTATTTTTATTAATTGGTCACTCAGACCACATTACGTCTAGCGTGAAGTGCTGACTAATAAAATTTTTTAAATCTTTATTCCATTTCCTTCAAACTATCTTCCACAAAAAAAAAAGGGCTGAAGGTAGCATTAAATTCCGGGCCACTGCACATGCGCTATTATCTTGGGGTTGGCCATATCTGTGTGGAGATATTATTTTTAGCGTGACTGTGGTGATATAACTTTAATCTTTGTGGGCACGATACAGTTATGGCACCAAGATGAGGCGGGAGCAAGAAGGAAATAAATCTATGTCTGCTCCCCTACTACAGTGTGCTGCCACATACTGCTCCCCTACTACAGTGTGCTGCCACATACTGCTCCCCTACTACAGTGTGCTGCCACATACTGCTCCCCTACTACAGTGTGCTGCCACATACTGCTCCCCTAATACAGTGTGCTGCAACACGGCTCGATCCAGCAACGGGCAGTTAATTTAAGATTGCACACTGGCCAATAAGATTTAAACTTCCCCAGGGCCAATGAGATTTAAACTTCCCCAGGACCAATAAGATTTGAACTACTCTAGGCGCGCATGCGCCGTGGCCTGTCATTTTAACCTCAGTGCAGCAAGCGAGCCTGTTATACTCGTGCTTGCTCATGGACCTGTAAAAATTTGCAAGCCATTTAACTGACCCGGCGCTACTGCACCTGCGCCAAGTCGTATTTTTCGCGCATGCGCAGTGGGCCAGAATCTTCTGCTTGCTAAACAAGACGGCTCGGCGCAGGCGCAGTAGGAGCCGAAGGTAGCAGAAAATTCTGTCCCACTGCGCATCCGCGAAGCCGGAATTTTCTGCTACGTTTGGCTGTCTTTTTTGCGCATGCGCAGTGGCCCGGAATTTTCTGCTACCTTCGGCGTGTTCACCCTACGGGTGAATCGCCTGCGCCACCAAACCCCTGTCAGAGCCAATGAGGAGCCGAGGTGAGTGACACACCTCCCACGTCACTACCGGAAGTGACGTGGGTAGCAAAATATTCCGGGTAGCAGAAAATTCCGGAACACCGGTATACCAATGGAATTTATGTGGCCGTGTGCCTCAGTCAGTGATGCTGAGGTACAGGTAGTGCCCCATATCAGTGCCAGCCATAGTGCCCCATATCAGTGTCAGCCATAGTGCCCCATATCAGTGTCACCCATAGTGCCCCCATATCAGTGTCAGCTATAGTGCCCTATATCAGTGCCAACCATAGTGCCCCATATCAGTTTCAGCCATAGTGCCCCATATCAGTGTCAGCCATAGTGCCCCTATATCAGTGTCACCCATAGTGCCCCCATATCAGTGTCAGCTATAGTGCCCCATATCAGTGCCAGCTCTAGTGCCCCCATATCAGTGTCAGCTAAAGTGCCCTATATCAGTGCCAGCCATAGTGCCCCATACGCCTAGAGTAGTTGAAATCTTATTGGTCCTGGGCGCAGGCGCCGTAGGAGCCGAAGGTAGCAGAAAATTCCGGCTTCGTGCATGCGCAGTAGACCGGA
The DNA here is from genome assembly GCF_014858855.1 of Bufo gargarizans. NCBI lineage: Eukaryota > Metazoa > Chordata > Amphibia > Anura > Bufonidae > Bufo > Bufo gargarizans. The sequence goes on along the minus strand of NC_058082.1, from coordinate 299,656,120 downwards.
ATCTTCTGCTACCTTCTGCTTGCTAAACAAGACGGTTCGGCGCAGGCGCAGTAGGAGCCGAAGGTAGCAGAAAATTCCGGCCCACTGCGCATGCGCGAAGCCGGAATTTTCTGCTAAGTTCGCTGTCTTTTTTGCGCATGCGCAGTGGCCCGGAATTTTCTGCTACCTTCGGCGCGTTCACACTACGGCTGAATCCTCCGCGCCTGCGCCACTAAACCCCCGGCAGAGCCAATGAGGAGCCGAGGTGAGTGACACACCTCCCACGTCACTACCGGAAGTGACGTGGGTAGCAAAATATTCTGGGTAGCAGAAAATTCCGGAGCACCGGAGTGCAGTCAGTGCTTCCGGCAGCTTGGTCTGTGGCTCCGCCCGCCTCCAGTCCTCAGCAGTTTCCCGCTCCCTGGCAGGCAAGCTCCTCTCTCCTCAGCTCCCTGCTGCAGACTGTCACCCTGGGAATAATGGGCAATAGAAATTCTAATGTGTCATCTGCAGATGAGCCCAGGGATGCCCCCTCTACCGAGGTACAGGCTCCTGGGAGTGCCAACAGTTGCACTAATGCCCCTTCCAACCCACCCCCAACCCCACCCAGGCCACCCTGCCTGACTTTATTGTAGCCAATCCCACCACTTCCTCATCGCTTATGGCACATTTAGGGCCCCCTACTGGGGTCTCTGCCCCTATTGCGCATATGGGGGAACGCCCCAATTCCAGAAGGCGCTCATCTTAAAACTCGCCTGATGTATCCGACCGCCGTTATCGGCGCAGGTCGGCAGCTTGTCATCCACGTTGTTCCCGTCATCGGTCACGGTCAGCGTGGCTGTCCCACAGAAGTGCCCGCTCCAGATCGTCTCGCTGGCGGTCACCTTCATCAACGGAGGTCAGCTCCTGCAGCGATACCGCTGGCAGGTCTCATTCATGACGCAGAAGGGGTGCCCATTCATCTTCTCGCGGTGCCAGCCGGGCCAGCGCGGTTCAGGATCCGAATCCTCCAATCGCCCCAGTGGAACCTCCAGGTCCTTCTACTACCGGTGAGTTGAATTTTACGGGGGCTTGGGGGGTCTCTTTTGGTCCTCAGTTGGTCCCGGTACTTAAATCTTTATTGTTGCATTTGGACGGGAGTAATGCTGCTGCAGGTAAGCCCCCTCCTGCTGCCCCGCCTAGGGCGGGTGATCATAAAGAATCTCTATTTTGCGGCCTGTCTCCTTTGGGGGCGCACTTGGACATGGACACTAAGGAGAAAATTTGGTCTAACCAATACATAGACATCTGGTCATTAGATACTGTAGACCAGCATACTGTAGATAAAGAGCGTCTCCCCAATTCAGACAGATTTATCGATCGCCGGCCCAAGGTGGCGCGCACCATGGGTAATTGGCTACAGGCCTTCTCGGTCTTAGGTCATGTCATGGCACAGAGGCACCCAGAGCGCTGCGGTGAATTATTTCTGTATTTGGAATCCGTTTATAGCGCCTATAAGTCCCACGGCGGTTTCGCCTGGTGGCGCTACGACGAGGAGTTCCGTAGGCGATTGGCGCTTCAACCGGATATCGGTTGGGGTGTCAAATCCACAGACCTCTGGTTGCGACTGATGCCGTCACAAAAATCTGTGCCCTTTCAGTCAGCGGCCCCCGGCCTCACTTCCAGCGGTCAGGGGCTGGTGTCAATCCGCAGGCCAGGATCCTGCTGGCTGTATAACGAAGGCCACTGTAGGTTCTTCGCCCTATGTAAATTCAAACATGAGTGTTCCATCTGCGGCCATTCGATGCCCTAGACAGCAGCCGGCCAGACCCAACGCTTCCTCTACCGCAAAAGAGCCCAGTGAGCGTAGCAGAGATGTCCCCGTGGTTAGAGCTGTACCCCAATAAAAGGGCTTCCGCTGAGCTTAGGTTTGTTTTTTCCTTCGGTTTTTTCATCCCTTTTCAGTTATCCTGGTGCCCTAGCTGGGCGGCCAACCTTCCGTCTGCCTCCCGGTATCCGGAGGTTTTGCGGTCTAAAATTCGGAAGGAGGTTGAGTTAGGTAGAATAGTTGGCCCCTTTTTCACCCCTCCTTTTGATAATATCCGGGTTTCTCCATTGGGCCTGGTACCGAAGCGGGAACCTGGCAGTTTTAGACTTATCCATCATTTGTCCTTCCCCAAAGGCAAGTCTGTTAATGACGGTATTTCTAAGGAGGACGCTACAGTCTCTTATGTTTCCTTTGACAGGGCAGTCTCTTTACTGAGAGCGGCAGGCCAGGGTGCTTTATTGTGAAAGTCGGACATTGAGTCCGCCTTCCGCCTGCTCCCGATGCACCCGGATTGCTACCATCTGCTAGGTTGCATGGTGGATAATTGCTACTATTATGACACCCGGTTGCCCATGGGATGCGCAATGTCTTGTTACTTCTTTGAATTGTTCAGTTCTTTCTTAGAATGGGTCGTCAGGTTTGAGACTGGTTCTAATTCCATAATCCATTATTTAGATGACTTCTTATTCATAGCCCCAGGTGATTCCCCCAAGTGTAAGTTCCTGTTAGACACTTTCTGTTTCCTAATGGCTAGATTCGGGGTCCCCCTGTCCCCTGATAAACGGTAGGCCCTTCCACCAACATCGTGTTCTTAGGCATTGAAATAGATTCCCTGGCCATGGTTTTCCGGCTCCCCAGTGATAAGCTTGCCAAGCTGTTACCACTTATTGAAGGTTTTTGCTCTGTTAAATCTGTCACGCTCAAGCAGTTGCAGTCCCTACTGGGACTCCTTGTTTTTGCTTGCCGTGTCATGCCGATGGGCAGAGTCTTTTCCAGGCGTTTGTCCTTGGCGACTCGGGGCATTATTAACCCGCGTCACCACGTTCGCTTAATGCGCAAGCTTAAACGGGACCTTCAGGTGTGGCGCAGTTTTCTGCTTTCTTACAACGGCCATACGTGCTGGCAGCTCCCGGAAATTTCCAGCCCCGACCTGTCCCTGTTTACCGACGCGGCGGGCTCTGTCGGTTTTGGCGCCATCCTAGGTACGCAGTGGTGCGCATCTCCCTGGCCTCAGGAGTGGCGCGCGGCGGGCCTTTGTTACAATATTACTTTTTCCCATTATAGTGGCCATTGAATTATGGGGACCCTCGCTACAAATTCAATGGCCAATCTGCAGGTCATATTAGGGTTGAGCGAAGTGCGCATCACGTCGGCGCATGCGCACTTCGCTCAATGAAGCCGCTGCCAGGAGTCCGCACGGGCGCATCAGGCCGAGCCTAGTGCGCAGGCGCGGGATCTGGCAAAGGGACGGGAGGATTGCAGGGGCGGCGCTGAGCTGTAGAAGGCCGCGATGAAGACGGAAGGCGGCGCTGGGCACCGGACGGCGAGGGGTGCGGACGGGCACCCTGTATTAACGGACCTCCCCTTGGGCACCTTAACCACCTTAGGACCACCGTACGCAGGATTGCGTCCTGCCGGCGGTCCTGTTCTTCTGGGTGGACGCATATACGCGTCCTCCCGCGAGAGCCGAGATTTCCTGTGAACGCGCGCGCACAGGCGCGCGCGCTCACAGGAACGGAAGGTAAGCGAGTGGATCTCCAGCCTGCCAGCGGCGATCGCTCGCTGGCAGGCTGGAGATCCGAATTTTTTAACCCCTAACAGGTATATTAGACGCTGTTTTCATAACAGCGTCTAATATACCTCCTACCTGGTCCTCTGGTGGTCCCTTTTGTTAGGATCGACCACCAGAGGACTCAGGTAGGTAAGTACAGTAGCACCAAACACCACACTACACTACACCCCCCCCGTCACTTATTAACCCCTTATAAACCCCTGATCACCCATGATCACCCCATATAAACTCCCTGATCACCGCCCTGTCATTGATCACCGCCCTGTCATTGATCACCCCCCTGTCAGGCTCCGTTCAGACGTCCGTATGATTTTTACGGATCCACGGATACATGGATCGGATCCGCAAAAAGCATACGGACGTCTGAATGGAGCCTTACAGGGGGGTGATCAATGACAGGCGGGTGATCACCCATATACACTCCCTGATCACCCCCTGTCATTGATCACCCCCCTGTCATTGCTCACTCCCCTGTAAGGCTCCATTCAGACGTCCGCATGATTTTTACGGATCCATGGATACATGGATCGGATCCGCAAAACACATGCGGACGTCTGAATGGAGCCTTACAGGGGGTGATCAATGACAGGCGGGTGATCACCCATATACACTCCCTGATCACCCCCCTGTCATTGATAACCCCCCTGTAAGGCTCCATTCAGACGTCCGCATGCGTTTTGTGGATCCGATCCATGTATCCATGGATCCGTAAAAAATCATGCGGATGTCTGAATGGAGCCTTACAGGGGGGGGGGGGGGTGATCAGTGACGGGGGTGATCACCCTGATCACCCCCTGTCATTGATAACCCCCCTGTAAGGCTCCATTCAGACGTCCGCATGCGTTCTGTGGATCCGATCCATGTATCCATGGATCCGTAAAAAATCATGCGGATGTCTGAATGGAGCCTTACAGGGGGGGTGATCAGTGACAGGGGGGTGATTACCCTGATCACCCCCTGTCATTGATAACCCCCCTGTAAGGCTCCATTCAGACGTCCGCATGCGTTCTGTGGATCCGATCCATGTATCCATGGATCCGTAAAAAATCATGCGGATGTCTGAATGGAGCCTTACAGGGGGGGTGATCAGTGACAGGGGGGTGATCACCCTGATTACCCTGATCACCCCCTGTCATTGATAACCCCCCTGTAAGGCTCCATTCAGACGTCCGCATGCGTTTTGTGGATCCGATCCATGTATTCATGGATCCGTAAAAAATCATGCGGATGTCTGAATGGAGCCTTACAGGGGGGGTGATCAGTGACAGGGGGGTGATCACCCTGATCACCCCCTGTCATTGATAACCCCCCTGTAAGGCTCCATTCAGACGTCCGCATGCGTTCTGTGGATCCGATCCATGTATCCATGGATCCGTAAAAAATCATGCGGATGTCTGAATGGAGCCTTACAGGGGGGGTGATCAATGACAGGGGGGTGATCAGGGAGTCTATATGGGTGATCACCCCCCTGTCATTGATCACCCCCCCCCCCCGGTAAGGCTCCATTTAGACATTTTTTTTGGCACAAGTTAGCGGAAATTTTTTGTTTGTTTTTGTTTTCTCTTACTAAGTCTCATATTCTACTAACTTGTGTCAAAAAATAAAATCTCACATGGACTCGCCATACCCCTCACGGAATCCAAATGCGTAAACATTTTTAGACATTTATATTCCAGACTTCTTCTCACGCTTTAGGGCCCCTAAAAAGCCAGGGCAGTATAAATACCCCACATGTGACCCCATTTCGGAAAGAAGACACCCCAAGGTATTCCGTGAGGGGCATATTGAGTCCATGAAAGATTGAAATTTTTGTCCTAAGTTAGCAGAAAGTGAGACTTTGTGAGAAAAAAACAAAAAAAAAAAATCAATATCCGCTAACTTATGCAAAAAAATAAAAATTCTAGGAACTCGCCATGCCCCTCATTGAATACCTTGGGGTGTCTTCTTTCCAAAGTGGGGTCACATGTGGGGTATTTATACTGCCCTGGCTTTTTAGGGGCCCGAAAGTGTGAGAAGAAGTCTGGGATCCAAATGTCTACAAATGCCCTCCTAAAAGGAATTTGGGCCCCTTTGCGCATCTAGGCTGCAAAAAAGTGTGACACATCTGGTATCGCCGTACTCAGGAGAAGTTGGGGAATGTGTTTTGGGGTGTCATTTTACATATACCCATGCTGGGTGAGAAAAATATCTTGGTCAAATGCCAACTTTGTATAAAAAAATGGGAAAAGTTGTCTTTTGCCAAAATATTTCTCTCACCCAGCATGGGTATATGTAAAATGACCCCCCAAAACACATTACCCAACTTCTCCTGAGTACGGCGATACCACATGTGTGACACTTTTTTGCAGCCAAGGTGGGCAAAGGGGCACCTTTCGGATTTCGCAGGCCATTTTTTACACATTTTGATTGCAAGGTACTTCTTACACATTTGGGCCCCTAAATTGCCAGGGCAGTATAACTACGCCACAAGTGACCCCATTTTGGAAAGAAGACACCCCAAGGTATTCCGTGAGGGGCACGGCGAGTTCCTAGAATTTTTTATTTTTTGTCACAAGTTAGCGGAAAATGATGATTTTTCTTTTTTTTTCTTTTTTCCTTACAAAGTCTCATATTCCACTAACTTGCGACAAAAAATAAAAAATTCTAGGAACTCGCCATGCCCCTCACGGAATACCTTGGGGTGTCTTCTTTCCAAAATGGGGTCACTTGTGGGGTAGTTATACTGCCCTGGCAATTTAGGGGCCCAAATGTGTGAGAAGTACCTTGCAATCAAAATGTGTAAAAAATGGCCTGCAAAATCTGAAAGGTGCACTTTGGAATATGTGCCCCTTTGCCCACCTTGACAGCAAAAAAGTGTGACACATCTGGTATCGCCGTACTCAAGAGAAGTTGGGGAATGTGTTTTGGGGTGTCATTTTACATATACCCATGCTGGGTGAGAAAAATATCTTGGTCAAATGCCAACTTTGTATAAAAAAATGGGAAAAGTTGTCTTTTGCCAAGATATTTCTCTCATCCAGCATGGGTATATGTAAAATGACACCCCAAAACACATTCCCCAACTTCTCCTGAGTACGGCGATACCAGATGTGTCACACTTTTTTAGTGCCAAGGTGGGCAAAGGGGCACATATTCCAAAGTGCACCTTTCGGATTTTGCAGGGCATTTTTTACACATTTTGATTGCAAAGTTCTTCTCACACATTTGGGCCCCTAAATTGCCAGGGCAGTATAACTACCCCACAAGTGACCCTATTTTGGAAAGAAGACACCCCAAGGTATTCCGTGAGGGGCATGGCGAGTTCCTAGAATTTTTTATTTTTTGTCGCAAGTTAGTGGAATATGAGACTTTGTAAGGAAAAAAGAGAAAAAAAAATAAATCATCATTTTCCGCTAACTTGTGACAAAAAATAAAAAATTCTAGGAACTCGCCATGCCCCTCACGGAATACCTTGGGGTGTCTTCTTTCCAAAATGGGGTCACTTGTGGGGTAGTTATACTGCCCTGGCAATTTAGGGGCCCAAATGTGTGAGAAGTACCTTGCAATCAAAATGTGTAAAAAATGGCCTGCAAAATCTGAAAGGTGCACTTTGGAATATGTGCCCCTTTGCCCACCTTGACAGCAAAAAAGTGTGACACATCTGGTATCGCCGTACTCAAGAGAAGTTGGGGAATGTGTTTTGGGGTGTCATTTTACATATACCCATGCTGGATGAGAGAAATATCTTGGCAAAAGACAACTTTTCCCATTTTTTTATACAAAGTTGGCATTTGACCAAGATATTTTTCTCACCCAGCATGGGTATATGTAAAATGACACCCCAAAACACATTCCCCAACTTCTCCTGAGTACGGCGATACCAGATGTGTGACACTTTTTTGCTGCCAAGGTGGGCAAAGGGGCACATATTCCAAAGTGCACCTTTTGGATTTCACCGGTCATTTTTTACACATTTTGATTGCAAAGTTCTTCTCACACATTTGGGCCCCTAAATTGCCAGGGCAGTATAACTACCCCACAAGTGACCCCATTTTGGAAAGAAGACACCCCAAGGTATTCCGTGAGGGGCATGGCGAGTTCCTAGAATTTTTTATTTTTTGTCGCAAGTTAGTGGAATATGAGACTTTGTAAGAAAAAAATAAATAAATAAAATCATCATCATTTTCCGCTAACTTGTGACAAAAAATAAAAAGTTCTATGAACTCACTATGCCCATCAGCGAATACCTTAGGGTGTCTACTTTCCGAAATGGGGTCATTTGTGGGGGTTTTCTACTGTCTGGGCATTGTAGAACCTCAGGAATCATGACAGGTGCTCAGAAAGTCAGAGCTGTTTCAAAAAGCGGAAATTCACATTTTTGTACCATAGTTTGTAAATGCTATAACTTTTACCCAAACCATTTTTTTTTTTTGCCCAAACATTTTTTTTTTATCAAAGACATGTAGAACAATAAATTTGGCGAAAAATTTATATATGGATGTCGTTTTTTTTGCAAAATTTTACAGCTGAAAGTGAAAAATGTAATTTTTTTGCAAAAAAATCGTTACATTTTGATTAATAACAAAAAAAGTAAAAATGTCAGCAGCAATAAAATACCACCAAATGAAAGCTCCATTAGTGAGAAGAAAAGGAGGTAAAATTCATTTGGGTGGTAAGTTGCATGACCGAGCGATAAACGGTGAAAGGAGTGTAGTGCCGAAGTGTAAAAAGTGCTCTGGTCATGAAGGGGGTTTCACCTAGCGGGGCTGAAGTGGTTAAGTAAGTGATTGGCAGGTTATAAAAACCTGTTTTTTGGACAAATAGAGCCTCAGTGACTTTTAAAAAGGCCAGCTTAGGATTCTTCTTCTTAGTCTGGACATGAGGATATCTTTAGGTTATAGGGGTAAAATCTGATGACAGAATCCCTTTAACCGGTTGTCTTCTTCATGCCCCCCGGTTTTGGCGTTGTTGCGCCACCTGGTGTTAAGATGTTTACAGGATAATATTTATTTTCGTGCCTCTCATGTTCCAGGTGTCATTAACAGCGCTGCTGATGCGCTTTCTCGCTTTCATTGGCAGGAGTTCCGGACCCTAGTGCCAGCAGCTTCACCGGAGGGCTCCATGTGCCCAGCCCATCTCTGGGACATCCCGCTGAGCGATTGATGCCTCTCATCAGAGCCTCAGTGGCTCCTAGGACCTGGACGGGTTATGGTAAGGCCTGGGCTGGCTGGGTAGCGTTCACCCGCTTTCAATTGTGCTAGTTTTTTCGGTGTAACTGTCCTCGGTTCCCGGCCAGCGGATTATGGGTCACATTCTTTCAGGATTGGCGCGGCGACGGAGGCTGCCAGTTCGGGGTTACCTGATGCTGAAGTGCAACGTATTGGTCGCTAGAAGTCTAATTGTTTTGTTTCTTATGTCTGCCCTCACTTGCTTTAATTTTCTTGCAGATTCCCCTCGACCCACGGTCTGTTTTGTGGGGCATTCGTACATGTTCTGGGCTGGTAAGAGAGCTGAATCAAGACCCGGCGGTCGGAGCTTGGGTTTCTGGAATGGGGAAGTCATTTGGCGTGGCATCCGTGGCCTTTGCTGGTTGCAGGTTTTGCCGGAAACGGTTCACCTCAGCACGTTGGCACTCTCCCCTGTGATCCTTGTGATCCACGCTGGGGGTAATGACCTCTGCTTGCTGAAAGTTGCAGAGCTCATTACCCTCATTAGAGCAGATTTGTAAAGAATTCCTACTTTCTTTCCCGAGGTCGTTATTGTATGGTCTGAGATGATCCCCTGGGTCACTTGGCAGGGTGCGAGGGATTCCGGTTTAATTGAGAAGGCCAGAAGGACCATTAATGCTAGAATATCCTGTTTTGTTCGATCCCGGGGAGGAGTGGTTATTCGCCACTACCAGCTGGAGGGTGACAACCAGCGTTTGATGTGGCCCGATGGTGTGCACCTCAATGTTATCGGCTTAGATATTTTCCTCTCTGGCCTGCAGGATGGGGTTGAGCAAGCCTTGTTTTTGCTGGGTGGGGGTCGGAGCACCGTGTAGAGGTACACGGGCTCCTCCGTGGAGGTCGGAGGATTACAAGAGTTACAACGGAGGGGAAGGCGGACTTGCGCACCAATGTTTGGTGTGGCATAGCGCTTCTCGCACTCCGGGGACCGGCTTTGGGCCGGGCAGTTTATAGTTGATGGTTATTCTTAAAGGATTGAGTCTAAAATAATGAATAAGAATAAAGCTGTGACCGACCTTTCACCCACCAAAATTTGGCTGTTAGTGTCGTTTTTCCAGGCAGCCAGTCTCTGGCCTAAGTGGTAATGTGTGCCAAAACAGCATGTGACCTCTCAGGCTAATGACTGGCTGCAGCATTCATGGGAATGTTGAATGGAAGATGTATACATCTACCTGAGAAGAGTAATCGGGGCCAAAGGAGCCCAATGCCTAGCTGAGCACTGCTGGCCTTCCTTCAGTGACCCTCTGTCAATCAAAGCTGGTGACATGTCAAGTGTTGTATGGAACACCGCTACTTTTTAAAGGGTTTCTTCACCGCTGAAGACCCTTTCTGTAGACCCCTCCAGTGTGGCTGGACCCATGGTGGCTCACCCATGCGTTACATGACTCACAAGTGACACATCACTGCTGTGGCCAGTCATTGGCTGTAGTAGTCACATGTTCTGCATCAAACTCCACATTGGTGCAGGTAGACCCAGGAGCTGCATTGTAACCATGCTAGCGAAGGAGCTGGACCAGTAGTAGGGACCAGGTTGGTATCAATACCACTACCGGTCTGACCATGTTGGGGGTTCTGCAGAAAGGTCCCTCAGGGGTGAACAACCCATTTTAGGGCACATGTCTGTAGTTTCAGCTGCTCTCTGATCTTCATTTTTTGCGCACCCCAGCATAAACATGTGCTGTCCGCATCCGTAAGTCTGTTTCGCGGCCCAGTGAAAAAATAGAACATTTCCTACTATTGTCCATTTTGTGGACAAGAGTAGAACTTTTCTCGGGGGGGGGCGAAGGCGAAGCAGGATAGTAAACACAGCTGGCATCCGTGTTTGCGGACTGCAAAACACTTATGGCCCTGTGCATGAGGCCTTAAAGGGTTTGTCTTCAGAAAGTGGCATTTATCATGTAGAGAAAGTTAATACAAGGCAGTTACTAATATATTATCATCCACATTACTTCCTTGGCTAGCTGGCTGGATTCATTTTTCCATCACATTATACACTGCTTGTTTCCATGGTTACAGACCACCCTGCAATCCATCAGTGGTGGTCATGCTTGCACACTATAGGAAAAAGCATCAGCCTCTCTGGTGGCCGGGACCATGGGAGCGCACATAGGCTGGTGCTTTTTCCTATATTGTGCAGGCATGCCTTACGGATTGCAGGGTGGTCTGTAACCATGAAATATAGAGTATATGGAGTATATAATTTGATAGAAAAATGATTCCAGCCAGCAAAGGAAGCAATATGGATAATAACAATATATTAGTAAGTGACTTGTATTAACTTTCTCTACTTCAGGGATGTTCAACTTGCGCCCTCCAGCTGTTGTAAAACTACAACTCCCACCATGCCCTGCTGTAGGCTGTCCGGGAATGATGGGAGTTGTAGTTTTGCAACAGCTGGAGGGCCGCAGGTTGAGCATGCCTGCTCTACATGATAAATGCCACTTACTGAAGTGAGACAACCCCTTTAATGGGGTTGTCCGGTTTTCAGATATTGATGACCTCTCATCAGGACTACACAATGTTGTAGTAGCTGTGCATGGTAATTACAGATGATCATACCATGCACTTGAACAGGAGAGGGAGCTGTAATCACACTGCACTGCCCCTACAATGGAAGCGTGTAGGTAATGAGCCCTTCCAGCAGCTGGTCAGTGGTGGTCCTGGGAGTCGGAACCCCACTGATCTGATATTCATGACCTATCTGGAGGATAGGTTCTCAATATATGTAGCCTGAACAACCTTTTTACGAATCCTCTGTCAGTATGATCAATCCTATTAAGAGGTATATTGCCTGATATGGTTGATCATTCTGATTAAAGGATATCTTGGTTTTCTTTGTACGTAGCAATGTTCCTGAGATATCATTTTTTTTTATATTATTAATTTTGAGCATCAGGGGTCGGGCAGAAGGCTTGGAGCACTACTATTCTAATGCCTTCTGTACACGCCCCCCTCTCCTTTGACTGATAGGGCTAGAAGTGTTCTCCATCCCTGTATTCAGACACCTCAAAATCATCCTTGTGTAGAAACTTCTTGAGCCCCTCGGGAAAAAAACAACAACCTTGGTGACAGAGTGGTCTTATAATGTGACAAATAGGCCTCATGCACACGACCGTTGTGTGCATCCGTGGCCGTTGTGCCGTTTTCCATTTTTTTCGCGGACCCATTGACTTTCAATGGGTCAGTGGAAAAATCGGAAAATGCACCGTTTTGCAGCCGAGACCGTGATCCGTGTATCCTGTCCATCAAAAAAATATGACCTGTCCTATTTTTTTGACGGACAACCGTTCACTCAAGTCAATGGGTCCGTGAAAGAACACGGATGCACACAAGATTGGCATCCGTGTCCGTGATCCGTGGCCGTAGGTTACTTTCATACAGACGGATCCGAAGATCCGTCTGCATAAAAGGTTTTTCAGATCTAAGTTTTCACTTCGTGAAAACTCATATCCGACAGTATATTCTAACACAGAAGCATTCCCATGGTGATGGGGACGCTTCTAGTTACAATACACTACAAACTGTGTACAAGACTGCCCCCTGCTGCCTGGCGGCACCCGATCTCTTACAGGGGGCCGTGATCAGCACAATTAACCCCTTCAGGTGCGGCACCTGAAGGGGTTAATTGTACTATCATATCCCCCTGTAAGAGCTCAGGGCTGCCAGGCAGCAGGGGGCAGACCCCCCCCTCCCCAGTTTGAATATCATTGGTGGCCAGTGCGGGCCCCCCCTCCCTCCCTCTATTGTAATAATTCGTTGGTGGCACAGTCTGCGCCCCCCCCCCCCGCCCCCCCTCCCTCCCTCTATTGTAATAATTTGTTGGTGGCACAGTGTGCGCCCCCCCCGCCCCCCCTTCCTCCCTCTATTGTAATAATTCGTTGGTGGCACAGTGTGCGCCCCCCCCGCCCCCCCTTCCTCCCTCTATTGTAATAATTTGTTGGTGGCACAGTGTGCGCCCCCCATCGCCCCCCCCTCTATAGCATTAACAACATTGGTGGCACAGTGTGCGCCCCCCATCGCCCCCCCCCATAGCATTAACAACATTGGTGGCTAGTGTGCGGCCTCCCATCTCCCCGCCCCCCGATCATTGGTGGCAGCGGAGTTCCGATCAGAGTCCCAGTTTAATCGCTGGGGCTCCGATCGGTAACCATGGCAACCAGGACGCTACTGCAGTCCTGGTTGCCATGGTTACTTAGCAATAGTAAAAGATTCATACTTACCTGCTGGCTGCTGCGATGTTCGTGTCCGGCCGGGAGCTTCACCCACTGGTAAGTGACAGGTCTGTGCGGCGCATTGCTAAATGAACTGTCACTTACCAGTAGGAGGAGCTCCCGGCTGGACACAGACATCGCAGCTCCCAGGTAAGTATGAATCTTTTACTATTGTACTATTGCTAAGTAACCATGGCAACCAGGGCTGCAGTAGCGTCCTGGTTGCCATGGTTACCGATCGGAGCCCCAGCGATTAAACTGGGACTCCGATCGGAACTCTGCTGCCACCAATGATCGGGGGGGGGGGGATTTGAGATGGGAGGCCACACACTGGCCACCAATGTTGTTAATGCTATAGAGGGAGGGGGGCCGATGGGGGGCGCACACTGTGCCACCAACAAATTATTACAATAGAGGGAGGAAGGGGGGGGCGATGGGGGCACACACTGTGCCACCAACGAATTATTACAATAGAGGGAGGAAGGGGGGGGGCGATGGGGGGCGCACACTGTGCCACCAACAAATTATTACAATAGAGGGAGGGGGGGGGGCGGGGGTCCGCACACTGTGCCACCAACGAATTATTACAATAGAGGGAGGGAGGGGGGGGGCGGGGGTCCGCACACTGTGCCACCAACCTATTATTACAATAGAGGGAGGGAGGGAGGGAGGGAGGGAGGGAGGGGGGGGGCCGCACTGGCCACCAATGATATTCAAACTGGGGAGGGGGGGGGGTCTGCCCCCTGCTGCCTGGCAGTCCTGATCTCTTACAGGGGGATATGATAGTACAATTAACTCCTTCAGGTGCGGCACCTGAGGGGTTATTCGTGCTGATCACGGCCCCCTGTAAGAGATCGGGTGCTGCCAGGCAGCAGGGGCAGTCTTGTACACAGTTTGTAGTGTATTCTAACTAGAAGCGTCCCCATCACCATGGGAACGCATCTGTGTTAGAATATACTGTCGGAAATGAGTTTTCACGATCTAACTCATATCCGACAGTATATTCTAACATAGAGGCGTTCCCATGGTGATGGGGACGCGTCAAGTTAAAATATACCATCGGATTGGAGAAAACTCTGATCCGATGGTATAAAAGGGACTCCAGACTTTACATTGAAAGTCAATGGGGACGGATCCGTTTGAAATGGCACCATATTGTGTCAACGTCAAACGGATCCGTCCCCATTGACTTGCATTGTAATTCAGGACGGATCCGTTTGGCTCCGCACGGCCAGGCGGACACCAAAACGACTTTTTTTTCATGTCTGTGGATCCTCCAAAAATCAAGGAAGACCCACGGACGAAAAAACGGTCACGGATCACGGATCTACGGACCCCGTTTTTGCGGACCGAGAAAAAATACTGTTGTGTGCATGAGGCCAAAGTCATTGGTGGTCCAGCGGTGTGGAACCATTACTAATACTGAATGAGTCAGTAGTGTGTGCTGTGGTGAACTCAATGGTGGCAGAGATGCAGAAAGGGTTGTACGGGCAGGAAAGAATATTCACCTCACAAACAGTCAGTGTAGTGCAAAATTCTTCTTAGGCCCCGATCAGACATGACCATGGGGCCGCCGTGGCCATGTTGCGGGTCCGCAAAACACGAACACTGGCTGTGTCCTATCTTTTGCAGCCAGTGTTTTGAGCTTCTGGGTCCATGCCCAGCAAAAGATGGCACGTGTCCTTTCTCCACATCTTGTGCATCGTGGACCCATTGAAGTGTGAAGTTCTCATGGCCACTATCCATGTTTTGCAGACCTGCATGGTAGCCCTGCAGTCGTGTGAATGGGGCCTTACTGACAAAAAAAAAAAGCTTTTCAAAAAAGATGGTGAGGATGTCAAGTGGGCCTTAGATTTGTCTACACGGGATGTAACATACCTTGGAAAAATTTGCTCTGGATTTTATAGTGGATCCGTGATGGAAAACACTGCGTAGCTGTATTTACATGCAGATTTTACCGTGGAAATGGTTGTGGATTACACCCTCTACATTGCAATGGGTGAGATCCGCAGCATAAATTGACATGCTTCAGATTGAAAATCCACCCGTAGCTCAGATTATGCTGTGTTTTAATTTTTTTGCAGTGTGCAGGTGAGAATTTTTTCAAATACTGTCCACCTTGCTGCAACCTGTGAGCATCCTCTACTGCTGCACTGCAGGAGCTACTGAGCGGTGACTCCATGAGGTCCAGATTTATGGTTGTAATTTGCACTTCTCTGTTCCAGTGCATTTAACTCCACAATTGTGCCTTATGTGCAGTCCGACACATTTATTAGCTATAGAAAAGTAGGCGTGGCTTGTCACCTAGCTAGGATTTGGACATTTAGCTTTTTTTTTCTCATTTTTGTTTTCACTCCCAGCCTTCCTAAAGCCATAACTTTTTTATTTTTCCAATTTTTTTTTCTTTGCATTCCCATATTCTGACCCCCATAACGTTTTTATGTCTGTCTACGGAGCTGTGTATGACGTTTCGATCACTTTTTATCCAATTTATTGTGGGAGGTGAGGCGACCAAAAAACAGCAAATCAGCCATTTAGACTTTTTTCCCTTTCACCATTTTCCATATGCGATAAATATTTTTAATAGTACTGGCATTTTCGCACGTGATGTTGCCCATGATGTTTATTTTTTTAATTGTTTATATATTTTTCTTTTCATTTTGGGGAAAATTTATTATTTTTATAAACCTTTTTTTTTTTTTTAAATAAAACTTTTTAATAGTTCCCATAGGGAACTATAACAAGCAATCATTAGATTGCTTCTGTCATAGATGGGAGGAATACAGAGGCTGTTGCACACACCATCCAGCTCCCCCGATCCTTGCTGGGGGAAGCCGGTATATGGTCAGGTGTGCTCCTGGTCTTTAACCTCCCTGATGCATCTGAGGAGTTAAATGTATGCAATCAACCTTATTAGTCCGGGGTGCATGCTGTTTAAAACAGGCACCCGGAAGCTATGGTGCCCGCTGCACGGGCGAGCACAATAGCCACTATTGTGAGCATCTTTAAACCCCCACCACCACTGATGTCATTTAACGGTGCAGCGGTGGGAAGGGGTTTAAGGCTTTGTGCAGAATTACAAAATCGTATCAGTTTTTCCCCCCCCAGAAACAGCACCACCCATGTCCATGGGTTGTATCTGGCATTGCGGCTCGGCTTCATTGGAGTCAATGAGGCAGAGCTAAAATACCACACACAACCTGTGGACAGGGGTGGTGCTGTTTCTGAGAAAAAAAAACTGACACGTTCAGGGGTATGGAAATAAAAAAAAACTACTTGTCGAAGGACTAAAGTGGGGGCTCGACCTACTTGTCCCTCATGACAATCTACTTGTCCTGATACAAAAAATTATTTTAAATCAAAACCATATTTAAATAAGGTCTTTATTGATAGCAACTTAGAAAACAGGCCCAAAATGTACTGTAATTCAATCAAACAAACCCAAAAATAGATTGTGAGCTCAAACAGAACAGATTTCCAATGAGAACTGTAGCTTACTTTATCAAAAAACACAGGCACCCTCATGGACATGCTTGGTTATGCTAGATGAGCTGGAACTGAACATAACACATAAAGGAAAATTAAATCACAGTGCCTCTCTGTTATGACAAGTAGGGTTAATTGCGCGGACGGCAGTTCCCTGTCACAGGTTGGGTGCCGGGAATGTTTCTACAATGTTTGCATTGGTGGGCAGTGCATTACACTGCTGGGACTCTGATCGGAACTGCCGCTGCCACCAATGATGGAGGGGGGAGGGCACACTGCCCACCAATGATTTTAATACTGGGAAGGGGAGGGCGCACTGCCCACCAATGCAAACATTGTAGAAACATTCGTCCACGCAATTAGCACCTCAGGTCTAATCCTGGACAACCCCCACCCCCATAGTCCTTGCTAGAAGCAAAGAGGAGAATAGTTCTTGTAGGATGTCATACATTAGGGTGCCATACAGAAGTCACATATGGGTCCATACCATGCGTGCCTTTAAGGCTAAATTCACACCATGACTATGGTACGTTGGTGTATATGCAAAGTGGATCTAGATATTGTCCAGATGTATACCAAAAGATTGTTCTTTCTGCATATGTTTCGCCAACCAGGGTACATTAGGACCCTGCAACCTAAAATGAATACAAAACTGATGACTACCCCACAGATCTCTGGTACGTTAGAACTTACATAACATATACATATCAACAAGTACTAGTGTAGTTGCTTATTTCTAAGGTTTTCTAAGGTTATTGAATTGTTAACAGAAGAGTGAAAAGAAAACTACCTAATGTACAAAATTTTTGCATAGAACCCCCAGAATTCAAAGTTCATTTTGGTCTTTTAATCACGAACAGGAGCTTGTCTGGTTAGTGGCTCATTAGTAAGCATTAGAGATTGTGTAACTAGATTTTTTGGCAGCTCAGTTCTCTGACTGGGAGTTATGCTGCCACCATGTGGACATTTGCAAAGTTGCAGTAATTTTAAAGCTTTGTTTGCAATGCATACCATATATCTCCAACTTGTCAATGCTTTTTTCCCCCCACACCTATCACATTTTCAGAATAGTTTGGAAAAGGTGTAGCTTTAAAGTCAAACTCATGCACCTGATGTACAAAGCGTTTTCCACCTCTCTGTGTAGAAGACTGCTGGTGAATTATGCCAGGTCTAATAGCAGCACTTTTTATTGCTGAGTGCTGAACCAGTACAATTAAAGGAGTGTTTCAGGCTTGACATATTGATGATCTATCCTCAGGACAGGTCCTCAATATTAGGTCCACCGATCAGCAGTTTCCTGCAGCCTCTGGCACTGAAAGTAGCCCTTTCTACCGGGAAGCACAGCTCAGTTCAGACGGTGGTGGCATTATTCAAGGGAATGGGAGCTGGGCTGCAGTAACCTGGGATCTGTTTAATATGTGGAGTCTGGACAACCCCTTAAATGAGCATCTGATATTTTATTAAGCCATTTACATTAAATGTAGCAGTTTTTTTGGCATCCCATAGTCTGACTGTGATATAGACCACATAGCATTGTAACAGCCTATAGGCATGTAAAGCAAATGCAACTTGCAGGTTCCTCAGGGGCGGTGCAGCGACTCTCCACCAGACAATCCAATGGCAGCAAATTCTATTATTCATATGTTTTACACTGTGGTGAGCCAGGGAAATGGCATTCCACCCCCCAGCCAATATGGCACTCTGATCAATAAAATGGCGGCTAATTTCTACCCTCTATATCTCCCACCACCACTGCGCTATTCCAGACAAAATGCATCCATAGGTTTGACAGAGCAGCATATGTCAAATGGACACTGCAAAACAATGTATGAAAGAAGCCTCTGGCTCTGGTAGCAGAACGGAGCAGTTCTGATGCATATGACTAGCAAAAGAATGGCTATTTATTCATCGCCATAATATATTCTTACGGCTTTGCCTAAGCCTATCTGAGGCTTTCATCCTTTCCAGCACAGTGGATCGCAATAAAACCGTGGTGGGAAAAGAAAGCACACTAAAAGCATGCTAAAGTACCAGAAGAAAAGCCTGTAATGTATGAAAATAACTGTAATTGTGAGTTTAGAGACTAATAAAGTGCGCGCCGCATAAGGATAACCTGCTTAGGAGCTATTTGATATCAATCTGGAGTGTTCAAATGGTTTATTTAGGGGCTTTGTGTAGCTTTTTAGAAAATCAAGGGCACTTCATGTTGGAATTGCTATACATTCTATTGGACAAGTTGGTTACAGTACCTTATAGCTGTCATTTCAGTTTATTATTAATATAATGTATGGCCAGGGATTTTAAGTATTTTTGTTATATAGTTGGGGAACAGTTTATTTTTTACATGAAATCTACTTGTAAAGTGACTCCTTGGCAACACTCTGTCTACCGTACCCTGAAGGAGACTATGTGTAACATACACAGACTTCTCAGCCTGCCTCTTATCTCACTATCCCAGCCCTGCCTGTCTGCATGTTCTCTAGGTTACTTCTGACCTGTCCTTGCCTGTCTAACCCCTGCCTATTTCACACGGCCATGCCGTTTTTTGCAGTCCGCAAGCCGCGGATCCTCAAAAAACGGAAGCCGCCCGTGTTGCCTTGCGCAATTTGCAGAACGGAACAGGCGACGGCAAAGCGCGAACAAGAATAGGACAGGTTATATTTTTTTTAATGGGGCCGCGGAACGGAGCTACGGATGCGGACAGCACACGGAGTGCTGTGCGCATCTTTTGCGGCCCCATTGAAGTGAATGGGTTCGCATCCGAGCCGCCAAAACGGCGGCTCGGATGCGGACCCAAACAACGGTCGTGTGCATGAGGCCTAACTGGCACAAGTTATATTAGGTGTATTTCAGGCACAGATGGGACTTTTCCCTGCTCACATCAGGTCTAAAATTGTTGGTGTGGTGGGAAAGGGGACGGGCCAGCAGGCCCTCCTTAATTACCATTTTCTACACCTGTTTCAGGTGTAGAATAAGGTCTAAATGTAAGAAAGCTAGGAAGCTGCCGCACATTTAGGAGCTGCATTGGATGCGCCAAAGTTATGTAGAGGCCGGTGCCCCGTCATAACTCCGGCGATCCATCACCAGCTATAGGGCTTTATTAAGAGGTCTTAATCAATGTGCCTCTATATTTACTATCAGCCCTGGTCACTGTCAGTCCCATTCTCTCTCTTCCCTAACTCTCTCACTAAGGCCTCATGCACACGACCGTTGTGTGCATCCGCGTCCGTTCCGTCATTTTTCACAGTTTAGCGGAGGTCCCATTAATTTCTATGGAGCTGTGAAAAAAAACTGATAGTCCGTGATCCGTGATTCCAGTCCGTCAAAAAAATATAACCTGTCCTATTCTTGTCAGTGGAAAACGGAGGACGGACCCATTCAAGTCAATAGGTCCGTCAAAAAAAACGGATGCACAACTGGTATGTCGTCAGCATCCGTGTCCGTTTTTTTCTACAAGACCGCGGTGCAATAAAATTACACTTTTCATTAACCTTCCTTTTTTTTCCCCTGTCAGACAAAAAAAAAAAAGGAAGACACAAGGAAACACAACTGAAGCAAAATCAAACACGGACCACTGAAGCCAAATCGCTGACAGTGAAAAAACACTGTCATGTGCAAGGCCTCATGCACACGACCGTATTTTGTTTCCGTGTCCGTTCCGTTTTTTTTTTACGGATAGGATGCAGACCCATTCATTTCAATGGGTCCGCAAAAAACGCGGACAGCACACCTTGTGCTGTCTGCATCAGTATGTCCGTTCCGTTGCTCCGCAAAAAAAAATAGCGCATGTCCTATTTTTTTCTAGTTTGCGGACAAGGATAGGCATTATTACAATGGATCCACAAAAACGGATCTGCAAAAAAAAAACGGATGCCATACGGAAAGTCATCAGTTTTTTTTGCAGATCTGCAAATTTGCGGACCGCAAAACACATACGGTCTTGTGCGTGTAGCCTAAAGCGCAGGAGAAGAGAAATGTGCAGAGCTGCCAGTGATCAGTGCTAGCAGCAAGTCAGATAGGCAGGGACAAATCAGAAATCATTAGGGCAAATATAGAGGCCGGGTCTGGGAGAGGAGATGAGAGGCAGGCTAAGAAACCTGCCTTTGTATGTATGTTAATGGCTCTCATTAGTACTGCTCAGAATGTTTCTAAGAAGACACTTTACATCCTGATTTCTAGTAAACAAACATATTTCCCTAAAAAAGTATATTACAAAATGCTTAAAGAAGAACACCCGCAAAAAATGTTATTCTCTGACCTGTAATAAAGGTACATGATGTAATGTATTTGTATCCCCTCCCTTCTGATCCTCAGCTGTGTCATGTGACCAGCAATCAGACTTTCCAAATAACACAGCATCTTATGTGTGGCCAGGAAGCCAGTGTCTCTCTGTATTCCTATGGGAGCCTCAGTGTCAGTCTCATAGGAATCAATAGAGAAGTAACGGACTTCCTGTCCTGTGTCAGTTGGAGATCAGAGAGTTGGTCACATGACAGAGCTAAAAAGTATAAGGGAGCTGATACAGTCATTGATGAGAAGATTACATTCACTACAGATTACGTGTCATGTGTCTGTCGAACAGGCCAGAGAATAACGTTTTTTGTGGGAGTTCTACTTTAACCCTTAGAGGACCTTTTTGCATTTTTTTGTTTTTCACACCCTGCCTTCCCAGAGCCATAACTTTTTTTTTTTTGTTCACATAGCTATATGAGTGCAAGTTGTACTTTCTAATGGCACGATTTAATATTGCATATGACGTAGTGGGGAGCTGGAAATAAATTCCAAATAAAGTGGAATTGGAAAAAAATACAATTCTGCCACATTTATATAGTTTATGGTAAAATTGCCCTGTTACCTTCATTCTCCAGGTCAGTATGATTACAACTGGCCCCAATGCATTCTGAATGGATAAGGATCCGCTCCGAATGCATCAGTTTGGCTCCGTTCAGCCTCCATTCCGCTCTGGATGCGGACACCAAAACGCTGCTTGCAGCGGAGTGAAACGGATTTGTCCTGACTTACAATGTAAGTCAATGGGGGCGGATCCGTTTTTACTGACACAATATGGTGCAATTGAAAACGGATCCGTCCCCCATTGACTTTCAATGTAAGTCAGGACGGATCCGTTTTGACTTAGACTTTTTTTTGACAGAATAATGCAAATGGATCTGTTCTGAACAGATACAAGCGTTTGCATTATAGGTGCGGATCTCTCTGTGCAGATACCAGACGGATCCGCACCTAACGCAGGTGTGAAAGTAGCCTAAACCGCGGTTGTATACTTTTTCTTGCGATTTAATACTGAAAATAATGAGAACCTTGGAAAAAAAAATATATCTTTTCATCACCATATTCTGACCCCTATAACTTTTTGTAGTTATGTGTATGGAGCTGCATGAGGGCAATTTTTTTGTGTGACCTTTTGATCACTTTTTATTAAATTTTTTCCTTTTTTTAAGTCACCCTAATTGACTATAATTAGCAATCGATAGATTGCCAATGTTTTTCTGTGATGGGTATATATCCATCACAGAACACACCATTCACTATATACCAATACAGAGCTGCCACCTGCTGGCCTGTATTGGAATATACCAGCGATGGGTGTCGGGGCCTAGTTGAGGCTCCGAGTCACCACAGGACTACTGCAGTTTCGCCGATCGGAGAACGCTGTTATTTGACCACGTCATCTGAGGAGTTAAATGTATGCAATCAGCCTTATAGATGATTGTATATATCTGCCCCAGGCCTCTGCTGCTTGAGACAGCAGAAACCCGGCGTCTATGGCACCCACTGCATGCTTGATGGGCACCATCTTTAAAGTGCTGGCTTCTGCTGTAGAGGGTTAAAACGACTGTCCCTACCCAATATTAAAAATAAAATGAAATGACAGGCTTGTTTCATATTTGCAGTAGGAGTTCCGACAGCTCTCTTGATCCTAAAATAAAATGTTCAAAACATCCTCGATTTATGCACACATAAATAGTATTTATACACGCAGGAATACATATACTTATATACTTGCAATTTCAATGTTTTAAAGTGTATCTTTTGTGTATGGCTGTCTCTAGTGTTAATCTGATCACCACTTAAAGGCATTCTGTCAGCTAGTTTGAGCCTATAGAGCTGAGGACATGTGCTGCCAGCGCATGCCAGCTAGCACATGCGCAGTTCGTTCCCTGAGGCTGATGCCAGCACAGGAAAGGACCACCATGCCGGCACTCACATTCGGCATACTCGCGCATGCGCGAGATTGCAGCGCTTCAACTCTGAAGTCGGGGGAGCAAGGAGGAGATTCGGAGGATGCGGGCGGTGCCGGGCTCCTGAAACGTTTGTAACAGCCCCTTGGGCTCCTTACTAGCTTCATTTGCAGGTGTTCAAATACTTATGTTCAGCAGTACAAGACAAATAAATTCTTTAAAAATCATACAATGTGATTTCCTGTTTTTTATTTTATTTTATTCTGTCTCTCAGAGTGGGAATGCACCTACAATGTGAATTTCAGACCCCTCCATGATTTCTAAGAACTTGCAAAATCACAGGGCGTTCAAATACTTCTGTTCCTCATTGTATATAAAAATCTTTTTTTTGATAGAATAAAAGCACTCAGAGTTTTGGGAAATGTATATTGTGGACATGCTATTGGCGATTTAGCAGCACATGTCCTCGGCTCTATAGGCTGAAACTAGCTGCCAGAATCCCTGTCATTTAGTATTATGCTACTGTCATCATACATATTTGTACTTGCTTCAATGAACAGTAATTTAGTTATGCTGACCATATAGCCATGTGCAGAGGAGTGAACCTTCTGTTCTGGCTCTATCCACTGTATAGTTTCTGGCGCAGGCAGCTGCCCCGAACAGCTGATCCTAAGGGTGCCGATTGTAGGTCACCCAAAGATCTAATATTGATGACCTATTCTGGGGATAGGTCATCAAGATCTAAGCACTGGAAAACCCTTTTAAGGCATAAATCAGTTACCTGTTCTGATTTGCATCCACAAAAATGGGCATGTGTGTGCCATTTGTGCCTGTTTATTTTCCTACACCCATACGCTTGAATGAATTAGTCTCAAATTGAAAATGAACTACTTTATGTCATTCAGTGCAAGTGTCCTACAAACAGCACACAGAATCTCATCTTCCTGGACTACTGTGAGTGTGATTATATGAGAGGGAAGGGGATATTGGTCTTAAATGCAGTTACACCTGAATTTTAAGGTACTGAGTAGGGTTACAAAGATATATGACTAATCAGGGACATGTCAATTGCTGAGGCCAGTCCATGTGGAAGTTGACAAGAGACAACTGGAAGACCACTTAAGAGAGCCAGGGAGCAAGAATGAAGCAGTTGAGCAGGAATTTTTCCACAGGTACAGCTGACTTC
The DNA here is from genome assembly GCF_014858855.1 of Bufo gargarizans. NCBI lineage: Eukaryota > Metazoa > Chordata > Amphibia > Anura > Bufonidae > Bufo > Bufo gargarizans. Next base: position 299,632,252 of record NC_058082.1, on the reverse strand, counting down.
GGCGTATTTTGCTTTTATAGCTGGGAAACCCCTTTAAGCAAAAACCAAAAACCTGTCATAAACCACAATGGAGGCCAAGTTTGAGAATAGTATAAATTATATTTGTCTTTTGTAATAGAACAAGTATCTACATAACAGTTCTCTGCACAACAACGCATCTGTAGAACATTGGTATACAGCTGATACACAAATACCTCTTTAATGGGTGCTATTACACATGTGGATTGAGCTACCACTAATTGCCGTTCCACAAATGAACTTGAAACACAGGTGAAGGTTAGGTTCAACAATTAGTGGTCCAAGTCCCATATGTAATAGCACCCTTACAATGAATTATATTATGAGTGGGTTGTCACTATTATAGACCTTTTAGGGAACTGGTAACCACCCATCCTGTATAGCATGAAGAAGAGTAACATCAAGGAGGACATCAAGGCTAAGAATCCATATTTCCAAAGGAAGAACCCTTTTTTTCAAAAGGATGAAAGAATGACAATTTACCAGCTTATATCAAATATATTTTTACATGATTCATACAGGTTTTAGCTAATAGAAGCCAAAGTTCCAAAAACGATGAATCATTTCTGTTGTATTAGAACAATTATTAAAAGAATTTACAATACCAAAGTGGTTTAAATTTGACTCTCATTGGTCACAACTTTCACCATCGGCACATCCTGCAAAATCGGAGGGATACTCAGGCAATCTAAGCCAGAAGAGGCCAAAATTTGTCAGTTTTAGATTGTGAAGCCTGAGTTAGGAAGTCTACCAGAGAACCTTGGGTAGGCATCAGTGGAACATAGAGGACACTTCTGTAAGTTGTTTGCATGTTCTTTTTTCAGCTGCCCCAGGGCCTCCATAATAGTTTTAGCAGCTACAAGTAATTACTCATTGCACTTGATCCTCAGCTAAATCTACTTCATAAATGAGGATGCTGTTCTTCCCGTATGTTTTGTATTAAACTGTATATTAGCCAGTAGGGCATGTGTGAACAACAGCAAGTAATAACGTATTCAAACCTTATAATTGGCCTAACATTGTGCATTAATGATTAGTATTTCAGGTTTTTCTGTTTGGGTGAAGGTAGCCATATACATTAGATCAATGTTGGTGGAACCCATCAATTTTGAGACCGGCTGACCATCTAACATGTATGGTGGTGTCTCAACTTTCCTCCGACGGCAAATGTGTCAGGGATGTTGAACTTCAACATGCCTGATCCTTTGATTTTGATCTCGAGAAATAAGCCACCACCACCAGTGTCTAGCAGCAGCTAATGTCCCTCTCCCAGTTGAGAAAACAGGCTTGACTAAAATGTGCATGTGAGGATTGGAAGGAATAACTGTCTGCCTACATCTAAAATGTAAGGTCATCTTTACTCTGATCTAATGTGGTGTTGCCAAACTCCTGATTGTTCCTAACAGCAGATATCATCCGTGTATTGGGGAGGTTTAGGTTGGCAAATATATGGGCAGTTTAAGTATTACTTTTCCATGCCTTGTAGTCTCCTTGATGCATTAATATATTTTCTGTAAAAGTAATTTTAGAATTGGGGAAGTTTCATTTGAATTTGTAAGACTCTCCCATCTATTGACGTTCTAATTACATTGAAGATAAAACTACATTTGGAAGGGGCTCTAAGATTACAAGACAGTGGGAATGGTGCTGTCCAGTCAAAGTAAATTACAGGATCTCTGGGACTGCACAATTCTAAGGTTTCTTAATCTTTAAAATCAAATGGTCAAGGATAGAGATCATTTAAATTTGGCACTAAAATGAACTCACAGTTTTGGGTGGATTTCCCTATAGGATTTATTAAGTGATCACCATAGTTTCATATTTTGTCTACCTGTGTCAAAAACGGAGACATTAGAATAGTTCACATAGACAAAGTAGCTAGCAGAACATGAAAGATATAACTGCTTGCACAAAGAACAGTTACGGTTCTTCCTTATCTTTAACATACGCATACACAGCAGTATGTACAACAGAGTAGCAAAACATGGTGGCACAGATGGAGGAAGAATACACCAGTTGTAAAGCACCTGGATAGTCATTGTTTAGGAAATGAGGTGTATTTTCCTTTTAGGAGTCATACAGTCTGATGAAGTGCTTTAAGACCACACAAGCAGTACATGAAACAACAAAAGTAAAAAGAGAGAAGAAAGGGATGCAAAGCCTACTAACTGATATAAAAATAAGAAAAAACCTAGACAAGGTGCATGAACATATTTTCTCCTTTTTTTCTAGAAAATTCAATGTCTTGATACTGAACAATATATAGAAATAAATGTATCAAGAAATGTGCTGATGGTCACTTTGGTATGGAATGAACGCAGCTGCTTCAACATAATCTATTAGACAGTTGTTGATGGTCTGAGGATAATGGCATCTTATCGTCCTGGCCCCTTCATGCTCTTTGGTTGGTATTCTTGCACTGACATCATGCTGTAACAGTCTTGTGGATTGCATCTCCCATCTTTCCCTGTGTTACCTTTTGGCCCTTGTGGTCCTGGGATGCCAGGAATTCCTTGTTGTCCCATTGATCCTGGTGGGCCCAACTTTCCGTAACCGGGTTGACCCTGTGGTCCTAAATTCATGAGAAGAAGATCATAAAAAGTTACAAACTGAAATATGAACAATTACAATAAGTACAATTTAGAAATTACTTTTGGTTCCAATAGCATAGTGTATTATTAGAAATCCGTTTTCTATCAGTTTGCATTTGTGCTTTAAAAAATATATATAATGATCCAGTTTGGAAATTTTTACCAGGAAACAAGGCAAATAAACTGTGCGAGGACAGTCATGTTTCATAATTTTTTAAAGGATGCTATTGTATGTAATCAATTTAACTGATCTTTCTATTGCATTCAATTGATTTTTTTCCAGGAGTCTTCTGAAGACCCTAGGCCTACCACGACATGGCAGCTATGACAATCTCCTCTGGCAGGGTGTAATAAAATGCCGTGAATAGTACAAAAAGTCAAACTATTGCAGGTTCAAGTCCCCGAAAGGGACTACTAAAAAATAAAAAATATCAACTCCCCCATTTTCTAAAATAAAATAATAACATACAGATGTAGCAGGGGTAACACACACACACTTAACTCAAATTTCTTAACTCATCGCATTAACTTGAAACAAAAGCCATTGAAAATCAATTGCTTAACACATTTAGTTGCATTTAGTTTAGATAACACGTCTCATAAAGCATGTGTGTTAACCCTGCTACATCTGTAATTGGTTTACCATGCCAGAGAATGTCTGAACTATTAAAATATCACATTTAAAATGCATGTGAATGCCGTAAGAAAAAAACCCAATGCCAATATTGCTGTTTTTGCGCATTTTCCCATAGTGTGGAGACACAGCCACCATCGCTGGATTGCAGGGCGGTCATAACCCCTGGATACAAGCAGTGTAAAATTCGATGAAAAATGAATAAATCCAGAAAAGGAGGCAATATGGACAATCACAATACATTAGTAAGTGCCTTGTATTAACTTCCTCTACATGATAAATGCCATTTGCTGAAGTGAAACAACCCCTCAAAGGAGATAACTGTATTTCTAAATATATTCAGGAAATCCTCTGGCATTAACTCCTACTAATAATATTCAGTAAGTTTGCCATTAGCACATATAGACATCACTGCTCAATCTATTAGTTGGAGCAGAGATACATTATATTTATTACATTTTTGGGAGGTTGTATTATTTATGTTCTTATTGCTTTAGTTTTGTTTTTAAAATGTTTTATGTGACTATGCAAGTAGCTTAAAATAGCTTGAAAAATGGTCAGTAAGGGCTCTTTCACACTTGCGTTGTCCGGATCCGTCGTGTACTCCACTTGCCGGAATTACACGCCGGATCCGGAAAAATGCAAGTGAACTGAAACATTTGAAGATGGATCCGTCTTCAAAATGCGCTCAATGTTACTATGGCAGCCAGGACGCTATTAAAGTCCTGGTTGCCATAGTAGTAGGTGGGGAGCGGTATACTTACCGTCCTTGCGGCTCCACGGGGCGCTCCAGAATGACGTCAGAGCGCCCCATGCGCATGGATGACGTGCCATGCGATCACGTCATCCATGCGCGTGGGGCGCCCTGATGTCACTCTGAAGCACCCTGGGAGCCGCACAGATGGTAAGTATGCTGCTCCCCACCTCCCCACTAACACTTTACCATGGCTGCCAGGACTTAGCGTCCCGCAGCCATGGTAACCATTCAGAAAAAGCTAAACGTCGGATCCGGCAATGCGCCAAAAACGACGTTTAGCTTAAGGCCGGATCCGGATCAATGCCTTTCAATGGGCACTTAATTCCGGAATCCGGCCTTTCGCCAAGTGTTCAGGATTTTTGGCCGGAGCAAAAAGCGCAGCGTGCTGCGGTATTTTTTCCGGCCAAAAAACGTTCCCGGTCCTGAACTGAAGACATCCTGATGCATCCTGAACGGATTTCTCTCCATTCAGAATGCATTAGGATAAAACTGATCAGGATTCTTCCGGCATAGAGCCCCAACGACGGAACTCTATGCCGGAAGAAAAGAACGCAAGTGTGAAAGAGCCCTAAAACAGCCACAAGCTGATATGTTCTCTACAGCTGATTTGCCAGCTTTGCTGTGTCTGAGCACTGGATGAGCAGGCATCATTGCATAGCTAGAGGGCGGGTGAATACTATACTGCAGAAAGCTGAATAGGGTTGTCTCATTTCAGCAAGTAATGTATTGTGATTGTCCATTTTACTCTCTTTGCTGGCTGGATTCATTTTTCCATCACAATATACACTGCTGGTTTCCATGGTTATGACCACCCTGCAATCCATCAGCGGTCGTAGTGCTTGCACACTATAGGAGATTGATATATAGCAGATATATGGCAGATTCATATATAGTTTTATGGAAAAAGATTCAGCAAAATGTGTAATCTACACCTTTTCTGTCTCTGTCCCATTCAGTAACTGATAGCTGACCGATCTTTGTATGCACACTAATACAGGGAAGTCACTGAGCAGGACCGCCCACTGGACTGCTAAGCTCATAGAGAGATCTGGGCTTTAAATGAATAAATTACAAGTTATACTGTTTCCCCCCCCCCACAAATATGTATACCTATATGCTAAGCTCCTCCTGTTCTATAACATGATGCAAGCAGATTGCACTGTATTTTTATTGGGACAGGTATAAGGTTTAAGATAAGCCTGATCAATGCATACACCTAGACTTACCACTTCTGTGAATACCACACTTTATACTTGAACAATGAGCATATGCAGCGTACCACTCAGGACACGTGGAAACGGCAAAATTGCTGTGAAACGGCATTATCATATTGCATGTCATTTTGTATTACAACACCTGTTGTATCCCTGTTCATAGGCTGGTCTGGTGTAATTTATACATCCCACCACTAGATGGGGATAGCACTTAGGTCATATAAATACTTAGGTCAGGCCTAGTGAGACAGTTTTAGTGGGAGTGGAGCAGATTAGTTCAGGTAGAGAAAAGTGAGGAGATGAGAGGAGCAGAGCAGTTTGTTAAACTGAGGCTACACACCACAGATTAGTGGGAGAAGCCAGCTGCAGAAATGAGGTAGAGCGTTTTCCTCCTGTGACCTTCTTAGATCCTAGATCCAATAAGCAGAGGATAGAGTTTTCGTCCCTAGAAGAAGCTAACCAAGCTAAAGAGAGACATCGGTGATAACAGCCATTACTTAAGGCTTAATGGGCACCTTTGCACATGGTGGAGGACAATCTAGCTACAGGCAGCCCCACCATACATTGAAGAATACAGATTAGCTACCTGTTTAAGGGCTTGGAAGATACAGAAACAAAAGGACTAAGCATACCAAATAAGCATTATAGGCAACCTCATCAAATTATTCTGGTTTACAAGGAACCTGAAGCAGAGTCACCTACCAGAAGCACTGATACAGAACCTTCAAGCTAAGCTAAACCCAGCCAAACCTATTAACAGTGGATCAACAGAATTCCTCTAAATTGCAAAAGACTGTATTCTGTCCGGATGTATATGCCGCAACTAAAACTAACATCAGTAAAAGTTGTGAGTTGTTTCCTACCACTGTCTACTTCATTCTTACCACTGGTTGTACCACCATTAACCACCTCCGGACCGCCTAACGCACGGATGCGTCCGGAAGGTGGTTGATCTACTCCTCCTGGACGCATCCGTGCGTCATCTCGCGATAGCCGAGATTTCCTGTGAACGGGCGCACACAGGCGCGCGCGCTCACAGGAATGGAGGGTAAGCGAGTGGATCTCCAGCCTGCCAGCGGCGATCGCTTGCTGGCAGGCTGGAGATGTGATTTTTTTAACCCCTAACAGGTATATTAGACGCTGTTTTGATAACGGCGTCTAATATACCTGCTACCTGGTCCTCTGGTGGTCCCTTTTGTTTGGATCGACCACCAGAGGACACAGGCAGCTCTGTAAAGTACCACAAAACTACACTACACTACACTACACCCCCCTGTCACTTATTAACCCTTTATGAACCACTGATCACCCCTGATCACCCCATATAGACTCCCTGATCACCCCCCTGTCATTGATCACCCCCCTGTAAGGCTCCATTCAGAGGTCCGTATGATTTTTACGGATCCACGGATACATGGATCGGATCCGCAAAACACATGCGGACCTCTGAATGGAGCCTTACAGGGAGGTGAACAATGACAAGGGGGTGATCACGCATATAGACTTCCTGATCACTTCCCTGTCATTGATCACCCCCCTGTCATTGATCACCCCCCTGTAAGGCTCCGTTCGGACGTCCGTATGATTTTTACGGATCCACTGATACATGGATCGGATCCGCAAAACACATGCGGACCTCTGAATGGAGCCTTACAGGGGGGTGATCAATGACAGAGGGGTGATCACCCATATAGACTCCCTGATCACCTCTGTCATTGATCACCCCCTGTAAAGCTCCATTCAGACGTCCGTATGATTTTTACGGATCCACTGATACATGGATTGGATCCAAAAACACATGCGGACGTCTGAATGGAGCCTTACAGGGGGGTGATCAATGACAAGGGGGTGATCATGCATATAGACTTCCTGATCACTTCCCTGTCATTGATCACCACCCTGTCATTGATCACCCCCCTGTAAGGCTCCATTCAGACGTCCGTATGATTTTTACGGATCCACTGATACATGGATCGGATCCGCAAAACACATGCGGACCTCTGAATGGAGCCTTACAGGGGGGTGATCAATGACAGAGGGGTGATCACCCATATAGACTCCCTGATCACCTCCGTCATTGATCACCCCCCTGTAAGGCTCCATTCAGACGTCCGTATGATTTTACGGATCCACTGATACATGGATCGGATCCGCAAAACACATGCGGACGTCTGAATGGAGCCTTACAGGGGGTGATCAATGACAAGGGGGTGATCATGCATATAGACTTCCTGATCACTTCCCTGTCATTGATCACCACCCTGTCATTGATCACCCCCCTGTAAGGCTCCATTCAGACGTCCGTATGATTTTTACGGATCCACTGATACATGGATCGGATCCGCAAAACACATGCGGACCTCTGAATGGAGCCTTACAGGGGGGTGATCAATGGCAGAGGGGTGATCACCCATATAGACTCCCTGATCACCTCCGTCATTGATCACCCCCCTGTAAGGCTCTATTCAGACGTCCGTATGATTTTTACGGATCCACTGATACATGGATCGGATCCGCAAAACACATATAGACTCCCTGATCACCCCCCTGTCATTGATCACCCCCTGTAAGGCTCCATTCAGACATTTTTTTGGGCCCAAATTAGCGGAAATTTTTGTTTGTTTTTGTTTTTGTTTTTTCTTACAAAGTCTCATATTCCACTAACTTGTGTCAAAAAATAAAATCTCACATGAACTCACCATACCCCTCACGGAATCCAAATGCGTAAAATTTTTTAGACATTTATATTCCAGACTTCTTCTCACGCTTTAGGGCCCTAAAATGCCAAGGCAGTGTAAATACCCCACATGTGACCCCATTTCGGAAAGAAGACACCCCAAGGTATTCCGTGAGGGCTATATTGAGTCCATGAAAGATTGAAATTTTTGTCCCAAGTTAGCGGAAAGGGAGACTTTGTGAGAAAAAACAAAAAAAATCAATTTCCGCTAACTTGTGCCAAGAAAAAAAAAAATTTGAGGAACTCGCCATGCCCCTCACGGAATACCTTGGGGTGTCTTCTTTCCAAAATGGGGTCACATGTGGGGTATTTATACTGCCCTGGCTTTTTAGGGGCCCTAAAGCGTGAGAAGAAGTCTGGGATCCAAATGTCTAAAAATGCCCTCCTAAAAGGAATTTGGGCACCTTTGCGCATCTAGGCTGCAAAAAAGTGTCACACATCTGGTATCACTGTACTCAGGAGAAGTTGGGGAATGTGTTTTGGGGTGTCATTTTACATATACCCATGCTGGGTGAGAGAAATATCTTGGCAAAAGACAACTTTTCCAATTTTTTTATACAAAGTTGGAATTTGACCAAGATATTTATCTCACCCAGCATGGGTATATGTAAAATGACACCCCAAAACACATTCCCCAACTCCTCCTGAGTACGGCGATACCAGATGTGTGACACTTTATTGCAGCCTAGGTGGGCAAAGGGGCCCACATTCCAAAGAGCACCTTTCGGATTTCACAGGTCATTTTTTACACATTTTGATTGCAAAGTACTTCTCACACATATGGGCCCCTAAATTGCCAGGGCAGTATAACTACGCCACAAGTGACACCATTTTGGAAAGAAGACACCCCAAGGTATTCCGTGAGGGGCATGGCGAGTTCCTAGAATTTTTTATTTTTTGTCGCAAGTTAGTGGAATATGAGACTTTGTAAGGAAAAAATAAAAATGATCATTTTCCGCTAACTTGTGACAAAAAAATAAAAAATTCTAGGAACTCGCCATGCCCCTCACGGAATACCTTGGGGTGTCTTCTTTCCAAAATGGGGTCACTTGTGGGGTAG